>NC_134175.1:11027096-11662515 GCF_964188355.1 Buteo buteo
CTATTTGTAGCAACCAGGATTTCTCCTGAAGCTCTCTTCAGATGTTGCATTTTCCACTTTAGATTTTTTTGATCCAACCCCAGCAGCACTTCCAATTTTCAGGTTTGGGCTCTATCAGAGCTCTTAGGTGAATTACAGCCTGGTCCTGGCAGCTTATTTTTATTATCCACACCTTGGCTTCAGACAGTTTAAGTATCTCATGACCTTTTTACAATGAACAGATTGCAGTTAGCTTTTCTGTGCTGGTCTTATTTTCCCGGGTGTGTTTAACAATAAAGTGTATCATGTGCAAGTATGCAATGTGAGTGGCGTGTTGGAGCACAGCTAGCAAAAAGAAGCATTTTTCTTAAGCACTGTGTCCTCGCGTTTGTTTGGATTGTTTGTTTCTGGTCTCCCGGTGGAAGATCTGAAAGTTTCAGTTTACTTGTCCCGCAAGAAGGCTGAAACAGCTGGATTCAGAAGATCAGTACCTCCTGCTCACTCTCTCTTAATAAATTTTTAATTGCCTCATAATACCCTGTATCTTACTCCGCAGTATTGTCAACAGCCTGTTTCCAAACAGCTGGCTGCATCTCTTCCTCTGAGAGAACCCACAGAGTAGGAGGAGGGGAGACCTCCCCTTTGTCATTGTGCAGGAATGCTGATGGATAGTTTTATTCTTATTATAAATTTAAAATACTTCCACTTGCCTATTACAAACAACAGATTAGTTGCAGATACCAAGCATGCATTTCTCAGTTTGGCAGTGAAGACAACCAGTACAAACACCCTTCTGAGCCCAACCTTGAAAATACAGAACAGTTGGGTTGAAAGTTTCCTGCGTACCTGCATTAGCATCACTTTTGCTGCGGTCAGTGATGCACTTAGATGCTTCCTCACATCTAAACTTTCTGGGAAATCTCCTGTGCTCCCCTGTAGCCACAGAGAGACATTTTACAAACTGATCTGGCCTAGTCTCTGCTAGAACTTTCCAGGAACACAACCTGGATGAACAGGTCTTGGCACCAGTTCACACCTGAATGTGCAGTAGCCAGAGAATTAAGCCCTCTTGCCAAGGAAAAAACCCCTCTGATCTTCAGTGGGGCAAGAATTTCATTCCCAGATTTTGACCTGTTTTAACAATGACTTTGAGGAAACTGAAAAAATGGCCCTGGGAGGTCCCAAGGGAACTGAATGGCACTGCAGACACCACTGAAGTTGTCCAGGTCACATGCAGTCTGTGTCCCACCTTGGCTGGCTGTTGGGGTTTAGTCCTTTAGAGGGCTGGGAACATCACATTCGAGAAGAGGTGCCTCAGAGCAATCTAGCTTGAGTACTGCCTCTGGTGTATGCATTCAGGGAAATCTTTGGGTGCAGGTATCGCTGTGAGGGAGAGATCCTACTGCTGATCTTGCTGTCACTAATACAAGGCTGGGTGTTGTAAAGGGTCTGTGGGAATCAGGGACTCTGATCTGATGGCAATTGAGAGGTATTTGGTGCATAACTCAGTTAAGGTCTCCTGGGAATGCCAGTGAAACTTCTGCTTTGTGTGTGCTCAGCAGAAAGGAGACTAATAGGGGCACAGAGGTGCAATGTGCTGGGAGAGGAGCGGGGGGAAGTGTGTCTCTAGCTATCTGTGCTCTTTGAAACCTTCCTTCACCTGCTCTTCTGTCTGAGTGTTTTGTGCCCCAAAATCTGATTTTAAACACAGTAGTTCAGTCCTACCTCAGATCTTTCTTCATTCCTGGTTTTTGCCTAGTGCTAGGTTCTGTTGGACAGTGGACTGGGCTACTTGTTCTTCCTGGCTGTGTCTCTTGATGAAGGCATGATTTCAAAATAGTGCTTCATAGGCTTCTCCAGCTTTCAAACTCAATTAGAGAAAATTTTCATGGCCTTATTTCCCATGGGCCAGCTCAGTGCCCAGGGGACTAGAAGAAACAGCTGCGCACTTGCAGTTATGGGTGTCAAGAGACACTTCATTTTCCAAAGCCAGTCCCTAGAAAAAGGGAGCCTCAGAGCCATTCCCAGTGCAGGGCATACCCTTTAATTCTTCTCCCCATTTTCAGGAGGGACGAGAGCTGTAAGCTGGTTGCAAACAGCTACACTCAGATTCCTCTACCCAGTTTGACACAGCCAGTGACTGTGCTGCTAATTCAAAAGCACTGTGGTCTGGTTTCTGCAGCATTTGTTCTCTGCTCCAGCTCCTCCTTCCCACCCCAGTTCCTCAGCCTTCTGTGTGGTTTTCTCCATAGCTTATCAACTGGTTTTCCCATCCCCATCCACTGACAGACAGCACATCCCAAGAAAAGAAAAACAATGAAACACGGATGCTGCTGCAGCCAGGGCTCCCCTATCAGGCAGGGAGCATGTCAGAACTCTGCGTAGCCCAGCAGCACGACTACAAGCCTTTTTGTGTCCCTGGCGTGTGCTTCCCAGTTGTCCCAGAAACACAACACTTTTGTCAGAGATTGTTTATTAGCCCTTCCATCTGGAACGGAAGCCGTTTGTTCTGGAGAAGGCGGCAGCAAGCTTCGTGCTTGCTGTGCTCGATGAACACATGCAGAAGGCCACATCCCCCCTGCCCTCCCAGTGATGCTCTGGTGCTCTCCTGGGGATGGCAGCTCAGTGGCACAAGTTTGTGCTTCTTCAGGCAAAACTTCTTGAATAGTCATGACAGGCCTGGTTGAAATGATAGGTGGTTTGGTTTATTGAAAATAAACAACATAAACTGCACAGATATATTTACAGTGATGAGCTGCTGCTTTTAAGTGGGCTCTATTTCACTTAGCTTTCCTTCTTAGTGTTTCATTCCTTCTTCCCTGGGGGCTTCTAACACCTGAAAATAGGTCTAAGCTAGTTGTTCTGATGCTCTGTCTTGAACCGTGGTGCAGTCACTGCTCTCTGTTTATCTTCCCCACCATGTTGTATCTTCTCATAGCTCATTGATGGAGTCTGTGGCTTCCTGTGGTGCTGGTGAAATGCTGAACTATCTATCTCCTTCTTCCAACCCATGCAGAATGAGGTGTCTTCCCCTTCTCTGCGTGGGAGGTTCAGTGAAACAGCTTTGGATGGTATGTTCAGATGGTATGGATGCTGCTGCCACAGTGTGGAATGGGTTTGGGGGATAATTATAATGGGCTAGAGAGACCATTGGCCACGTTCTGGATGCTTGCTTTTTTTGACCCAATCTTTATCCTCATCCAGAGTTGAGGGTTTGGGTAGGGTTTGTATCACACACATACTCTAGCTGCTTCATATTGACTGCACCTCGTTCTGAAGACCACTGAGAAAAGTTCAATTTAAAACACAGTTGTGATGTTTGGCTCTAAGTAAGAGCCTGCCCATTCTGATCGAAGGATTAGTCCGTTGATATTTTGCTCTAGCAGGGGAGGTTTCCACAATGCTATCCAGCTGAGCCTGCTCATACCAAGATATTGGCATGTTGCTCCTTAGGCTATGAACTTCCAGGAATTTGTAGGTGGAACTCTGACTTGCTTGCATTATCAGAGCCTGGTGATGCTGGTGGTGAATAGAGAGCATGCTGCTCAAGCTGTGCTCTGCTAGCATGGGAACCTCATGTTTAATAACAGCTTTGGAGTCAACTGGAGAGCAACTATTGTTCTCAGGGCTCTTTCACGCATATATTACTTCAAGGTTTTCCCCTCCTTTCAGCTTAAGTACTTGGGGATAGAGGAATGAGGGAAGCAAGCTGCCAGTGCCTAATGCATATTTCTTGGAGCAAATGTATTGGTTTATTTTGTTTTAAACAGCTTATTGCAAATGTGGACCAGCTGTGGATTTTGTGATGACTTTTTTTATTTTTTGGAAACATGGGGTCATCTTCCTATTATTTCATAGCATTCTTGCTATAGAAAAAAATTTAATATTGAAGAATTTCAAAGTAGTTAGACTCATCCATGGTTTTTACTCCCTGATCTATTAAAGTCTATTCAGTAAGCAGCCTGATGAGAAGGAATCTGGGGTTTCCTCAGGCCTCCCTCTTGCCTTTCCCTTCTGAGGCTGAAATTAAGGCAAGCCACAGTTCCACGCATCAGATCCATAAAGGGATTTAGGCATCCGAGTCCCAGCTCTAAATATAGTCTCCCAGCCTATCTCCAGAGACATTCAATTTTCCCAGTGTCTTCTGCACTGTACAACAAGACCTTTAGTTACACTTGAGTGCCCCCAGGATGTCTGATCTGGGCATCCCTACGCATCTTCTCTGAGGGACCTGGCCAGAGAGGATTTGGGGAGTTATGTAGTAGAGCTGTAATTCAGGTTTATGCACTCTTCTCCCTAAAATGGCATGATTGCTCCTCTTTGGACCATAACACCCTAAGCGAGCGTGCTGTACAGCTTTGATATAAAGTCAAGGAGAGAGCAGAATTCAAGGGGTGACATGAAGTAGGTAGGGCTCCAGCTCTTTGGAGGGTGGCTGGCAAGGAGGTGTTTTGCTTGGTTTTACTGGAGGCATTTGTCAAGTAGGAGATATTATTGTTGTTTGGGATGGGTGGCAGTGAATATTAATTTTATAGCTCATAGTTTCCAAAGTGGTTGCTACTGTCCTGTGAGGCTGAAGATGGCTTGGCAAATCATTTATGAGACTTATCTCAATTAGTCCTGCAAAAAGTAGACTAATGATTGCTTACTGATGCTGGGAAAACACTGTGATGGCCTATGGTAACTCCTGGGGGTGGGTGACATGCTCACTGCCTAGTTGTATATTCTCAACTGTTGTCCCTTGTTCAGAGCTGAAACCCTCCAACGAGGATCTTTATTGCTGGGAGAGTGGCAGAGTGTCTGTGTGTGCTGGTCTCCTCAAGGAGACCTTTTTTTTAGCACAGCTCCATTGCATGGTGGATGCAGACACCCTGTAACAGAGGAGCAGACCCTGAGTATTTTGGGGGAGGAAGATAATAAGCCAATCTGCCATAGCTCTTTTGTGAGCTTGGCAAGTCAACCCTGACAACGTAAACAGCTCTTCAGGGTGAAATGTTGCTTTTCAGCTTCAGAAATCTGCTGGCCAAGCTCTCTGCCAAAGCGTGGCATGAATGAGGTGCCCTATATTTTCTTGATCTCCTGTTCCACCCCTCTTCTGCAAAAGGGAGATAACTGCTAGCTTTGCAGGGCCAGCCCATGGTCTGTGGAGCCTCGGTGGTCGGTATGCTCTGCAGGCAGAGCTATCCTGAGCACAGGAGATGTGGGAGCCCTCCCTCAGCCATGCACCACTTCTCAAAGCTGTTTCCCTAAAGGAACCTGAATGGGAGTTGAAACCATGGCTGCAGCAATAGCAGTGGAGCCCCAACAGAGCCCTGGACTCATCTCCAAATGCCTGCTGCAAGGATCCTCCCAGGACTTGTGCAAGATCTGCCGGGGAGGAGGGGGAACAGGGCAGTTTGCTTCTCGGCGTTAATGTCAGCCTTCATGAATCCTCTGCCACCCCCAGCTCTGCTGTGCACACCCGGGCTCTCAGCTCTGAAGTTTGGGAATGCTGGCCTCTAACTTTTGACCTCCCACACAACTCCAAGAAACAATGCCCTAAATCTGCTTGCAATGACAGCTCGCTGATTCCTACGGCATGGCTTGTTAAAAGATCTGAATCTACTAATAGGAATTGGCCTGATAAAAGTGACTTTTTTTACCTCCCCACTTAGCAGCTATATGCAGCCCCGGGAATCTAGAAATTAAATTGGCTTTTTTTCAAGCCTCTTCTATGCAACAGAAATGGGACCCCTGCAGTGCAGTGCAGTGTTTCCAATTATATTTTGGGGCATGTTGCTAATTTTTGGCAGACAGAGAGAAACAGGCCAGGCAAATGGCAGGTGGCAGGCTGTTTTCATATTTTACCAGGAGTGTGGGGGAAGGGAGAGGGGAGAAGGAGCTGAGCTCTCTGCCAAGAAATGTGACCTCGCGCTAGTGTGAGCAGAACAGTTTTGGCACATGCTGGAGGATGGAAGGCTGGGCAGGGATGGCTGGGGCCATTTACATCCCCTCCTGCTGGGAACACGCATGCATGCAAGCAGGACTAAAATAAACACGCTCAGGCAATGGCGGCCTCCGGGTCTGGACTTGGGCACCTCTTGGTTGTGCGTACCTCCACCAAGGAGGCATCATGGGACACACTCGGGACACCGGTGTCACCTGCGGAGTCGTGCTCCACCTCTCTGCTGTTACGTGTTCCCCTCCTTTGCCGTCACCACACAGTCAGAAAAAAACCCTGGCTTTTGTTCATTCATTTATTCATAACACAGCTAATGGATTCAAGATGGCACTGTCTCCAGAGGGCCTGGATGATTTTTCAAAGCTATTACACAATCTGCATCTATGTGCATGCATATGTGGAGTGAGGGTATTAATAACCAGAAGCTAGTACCCAGGATCTGCGTATATTCCAATGTGTCTTCCTCGCTTAGCATAGTGGTATGGTGACATGAATTTTAGGAGTCGGAAATGTTGCTGTGTTTGAAAAGAGCAGTCAGAGCTGGTCCGTGTTCACATGGACAAGGAGCGGAGTGCCTGCCTTGCCCCAGTGATATGCCAGCTCCAGAGGACTCTGGGGGAGGGGGGAAGCACCAAGACTCAGGGATGCTTAATTTAGAAAACAAATCCAAAAAAACAAATCGTGAAAGCCATTGACAAAGTTTCTGAGATATCTCAGTCCAGGTCAATCTGAAGCTTTTCTGGGCTGGGTTTATACTGAAGCCTGGGGGCATGAGTTTTGTTATAATTGCTGAATTTTATTATACAGCAGTTACTTCACTGGTGAAAAACAGAAGTCTTTCCTTCTGAAAAGACCATAAGGAGAGACTGGAGATGGGAAAAGATTTTCCTGTAGAGGAGAAACATTGGTGAAGTGGGCATGATGTTGCCAAGCATTTGTCATGGTGGAATTGCATCTTCAGTAGGGGCTGGACATGCTGAAGGTTTATTTCAAGCTGGCTTTGCTGCTGCCTGCTTAGATCTATTGTCTGAGGTCTTCAGCTGATGGAGTGTCATGGTGACCGAGTATTAGCTCTGGCTAACAGAAAGCAAGACACTTGCTAGAGTGGTATGAGGTGAGTGTGGCTGGCCATGTTTTCCTGCCTACAGCAGGAAAACCACTCTGCAGCTTTTTTGTTGGACCTTTTTGAACTGTTCTTGGAGGTCTACAGGGACTTGCAAAGCAGTGATTTCCCAAGGGTGCATTCATCCTTGCCCTGCTCTTGAGGCACATCCCCTCCTAGCCGGAGCTGTTACTCTTCCTGGCAGTGGAGGTACCCCAACAAACAAGATCCCAACAGCTCAGCTCCACCCATCACTCTGCCTATTCAGACACTGACATTTTATTCTCAGCCTCCTTCTCCTGCTGCTGTTTTGCCGCAGGGACAAGCCCAGATATTTTTGGCACCAATGCTAATGTTCTTGAAATGTCTTTCAGCTGATAGCAAGCCAGATAGTTAGGGACTTGCAGGATCCTCAGTGACCTTATTTCAGAAGCAAATTGTCAGGGTTTCAACCTGTTAATTTGCTTTCTTGTAACCTGCCTGAAGGGCCTGGAAACTGGGGCCCTGGTCAGCTTAAATCTTGGCAGTGTGCTTTCAGGAGGAGGTGCTGCCTGAGGATGGAGGGATATTAGTAATGGATTGTTCCACTGCTAATGGGAGTGTGGTTAATGTATTGCAACCTTTATGTTAAACATTTTCTCATCACATGCCTGAAATTAGATGACAAGCAATTTGCCATTAGACCTTCTGTACAGTGATGGGCTAAATCTAGCTCTTGATTTCACTGGTGTAAGTTCATAAATGCTCTATTGACTCTACCTGAGGGATGCTGGAGGAGAAGATTGGTTTGGCTTTTTTTAATCTGTCCCCTGTAATCCATTTGCTCTCAGTGCTGAGGAGCAGTATTGTGTTATATGTCCTGCACATGGTCCTCTGAAGGGAAGTCAGTCCCTTTTCATGCTAGCATCTGCCCTTAAAGAGCTGAAAAACCTTGTGAAAATCCATGGCCTGTCTGCTCTGGCTTTGATCAGGCAGATCTGGCATTTTATATCAGCTCCATACTGTGGCAAATCATCCCTCTGACAGTGGCAAATCTTACTTTTTGTGAGACATCTCAGCTGCGGTTGCAGCACTGCATGAGAGGTGAATGCACTGCTCTCAACACCATTGATGCAGCGACTGCCCTTGGTGTCCTGGGCAGGCATCTAGTCCTTTTGCCCCTGGGCAGGATCAATTTTACATAAGTAATTCCTGACAGGTCTTTGTGGAGACTCCATGCTCTTCCAAGGCATCATCTCCCAGTACGTTGTTGCTCTTCCCACTAAAGATTTTTTCTGAGTGTTTAGCCTGGATTTTCTTTGCTGTCATTGTGCAAAGACACAGAATGCTGAAGTATTACATCTGAATTAACCCTAAAGTGATTACATCTGAATTAGTCCCAAGACAAGGTGCCTTTCACCTGCAAACAGCAGTGCATGATGGAACGGGGAAAATGCCAAACCATCTAGAAAAGGACTTCCAGAACTGTTGAGTCTGGTATATGGAGCCAAGTGGTTCCTTAGGGATGGGGTAACCTAACACTGCCCACACACACATACCTTGAGGTGTTATGTTGGAGTCTGGGGCAATTGTTGCTTGATGTCTTGAATCTGCCAGTGTCAGAACGGTTCTGGTGGCTTTCAGAGCTGTTCTTCTCGCTACCCTCCCCTCCGCAGTGATGGAGGGTTTAACATTATCAATCCTTATTAGTATACATGGAGCACTGACGAACCTGATCCATTGCCTGCAGTCCTTACCAACCTACAAGATCCATTTGTGTTTAAGTCTTACCCCTAACCACATATTTACTTTGCTCTGATTCCAGAAATGGTAACCACTTATTTATAAAGTCTGTTTGATCCTGAGGCAAGGCTCACTGTCGCATGCCCCTGAAGGCTTTTCCTTACTTCACTTATCTGCACTGCTGTTGTTGGGAGGGCAGTTCTGTCCCAGCAATGAGGCCTGTTGCACACCTGGACAGCATAGAGATTGCTGGACAGGGTCAGGCTGCCAGTCTGCCTGGTCCCATTTCCCATCCCTGACAGTGACCAGGACTAGATTCTTTAAGACTATCCACCCCAAGAAAGCCAGATCCTTATTCCTAATGAAAGTTAGTCTAAATCCTGAAGCAAAGATGAAAAAGAGAAGTTCAGTGAACACTTAATAAAATGTGAAGAGTGTTGTTAGCCCCATGAATGGCCAACACAACTTCAAACGTGCCTTGGGCTGAGAGGCTCAGCCTATGTTTTCCTGCTTCACACCTTGTTGTCTTCTGCAAGCTGTCCCCATATGGTCTTTGCTCTTGAGGCCACTGGGATTCACTCGGGACCCTCAGGCACACTTGGAACTCCAAAAATGTCTGAATTCGTTAGCTTGGCTGCCAAACCCCACGATGCTGTGCACAGTCTCTGCTTCCCAGCATCTTTATCCCCCCCTTGCTTATTTCTGGAATGAACATACCCAAACAGCAATACACTTACCCAGTGCCTGTGACATAACCTGAAGCCTTGTGGCACAGTGAAGATCGTGTTACATTTTCCTAGGGAGCTGCTTGTAATGTCCATATAAAATAAAGGCAAGGTGCTTTGAAATTATTTTGGGAGAACCTGTATATATTCCCAATTCCTCCACCTAATGAAGATCTTCATAGACGTGTTAGGGTAGGATGGATAGTATCTCTCCCCCTGTCCCCATGACTTGCAAATCCTTAACAATTTTGCAAAATAAAATGGAAATTGGGTAACTCCCTACACACAGCCTTTTTGTTTTGTTTTGGGGGTTTTGTTTTTCAAACAGTGATTAAAAATACGAAAGCTTCAGCTCTGCTGTCTGTAAATTGTGTGCCTATGTTTACGTTGGCATTTGAACTAGAATCGAGTTGTCTTCATTATGAACGAAAATAAGGTGGGGGGGGTAGGGGGGGGAATATACCCCTGGAATGATAATAACTAAGCACTTGCACACTAATAAATGTAGGTGTTAATGTCTTGTTTTTGTGCTGTTTGGTTGCCATAGAGATGGGCCGCCTGAACTAATGGGTTTGTTGTGAAAAGTTCAATACACATTTGCCAAATGTTCTGTTTCTCTAGTTACCTCTCTGCTTTTTCCCATGCCATCGAGCAAATGGGTTTGGAACCAAAGTCCTTCCACCCTCCGTGAGCTGAGAGTGAGGGGTCCCTGGGAGAGAGGATCCCAGAAAAATGGGACTTGCTGTAGGTTCTGCAGAGCTACTAAAATAGATGCAGGAAACATCAGGGAGCAACACTGTTTACAGTGTAACCCTGCAAGGCTATTTTGGAAACTGGCATATGTATTTATAGCATATATTCCACGAAAGGCTGCAAATGAATGTCGGTATGAACAGAACAAGCAAGGGGGAGCGCTTACCTCGCAGAGCAGCGCAGGTAGAGACTGGGATTTCTCCTCCAACTCCATAAGGGCCTGCAGCATAGACATGCCGGTACCCCTCTGATTTGCACTGCTTCCTTGTTCCTTCTGCCTGGAGCTCATCCAGGGCTAAAAACAGCCCTCCGTGACTTGGGTCCTACCCTGCTGGGATGCTTGTGGTGAGCTGATGCTTCTGAGTTGGATGTTTCCATGCGATGACATCTGAGGTTTAGCAGCAGGCCACTTGGAGAGCCCTTCTCGATTCTGGGAGTGAATTTATCTAATCCTCAGGACAGATCATAGCTTTTTGGATTTGCTTTCAAAGGCCCAAAGAGATTATTTTTCTATTCTGTACATTGCAGGCCAAAGAATACCAGGAGGATTGACTCCAAGATGTGTGCAAGGAGCATCTGTTTTCTCAGACCTTTACTTCTGCTGGAGACAGCATATGCACCCATTTCATTTCTGCAGTTTCCAATGCTCGGCTTAGCTGACGTACAGAATGTCTCATTAGGAAATCGTGTTTGTGCACAGAACGTTCACCATGAGCATTTTTCTTTTGATACACTGAAAAATAAAATAAATAGGTGACTATTGTTTGGAACAACGACTTCCCTGTTCCTGTTTTGTGATAAATCTCATCTCAGCTTTGTTTACAAAGTAGTATTTTTCCTTTAAAGTTGGAGTCTTTCTCTGTCAAATCATCCAGCTGCAGGCAGCCAAAAGAGGCCCTGAATCATTCATCTCTGCTGCAAAGGCAACAGTGTTCCAGGGAGTTGTGGAGCGTTTCAGGAGAAGCACGCCCTGGGACTAAGCACTGTGGCATGGGGAAGGAGATGGAGGAGGTGAAGGAACTGCTGCTGGGCAAGCGGCCTTTCAGGGAAGAGGAAACCAATGAGATGTTGCTTTTGTGGGTCTCTAACACCAATTTGAATGTCCTCTGGTGCCAGTTGGGAGGAATCTGTCATTAAGAGGGAAATAAGCCTGTGCAGCTATGTGTGGTCCTCCTGGGTATTTGGATTTAGTCTCAGATTTATGTATCTTTTTACCTAGAAGTCACTGAAAATTCACTGGTGGTGCGGGGTTCTTTTGTCAGAACCTCCTCACTCACAGTGCCAATGCACACTTTCTCTCATTTAAAAAGGAAAGCAAGGAAAATCCAAAGCACTGAACAAATTTTTATTTTTCAAAGCTAAATATTTGGTGGCTGCTAAGCACTAAGCTGAAAGGTTTGTTGCCAAAATATTCTTTTCCAAAACCTCCTTTTTAAAGTTGGTGCTTGTTTAAAAAAAAAAGAAAAAAACAAGGCATTTTTCCTCCTGCATTTTTATGCAGAAAATTATCTGCATAATTTCTTATGCTGTGCTTATCACAGCATGTCTGGAAAGCTTTATCCAAGATGAAAATGTGTCTTGTTTTAAGAGCTATTTCCTTCTATTTGAAAATGTTCATGATTTTCATCCATATTCAAGGTGTGTTTTTTGTGGCGGGGAAGTTTTTCCCCAATTGCCTGGCAAAGATCAGTGCACTTTGATAATAGGACAAGTGATTCACTAATTGATGGCAGGGTGATGGGACAGACTTTTGCCTGATCCTGCCCTTTGACTGCTTTTGGAGCATTTTGGTTTGTTATTCAGCTCTGTGGCTGCCTGGGAGACCTGTACACAGTCTCATGGAGAAAGACACACCACCCAAAGCAATGCCTGAGCCAGCAGCTGCTGCCGGCATCCCATGTCGGATTCCCACACCAGCCTCGAGACTTCTCCGTGCTGCACCATGCCGGAGCAGGGAGTTACCAACCTGAACAGCCCCATCGAATAATCAGTTCAGCATTAACAATGAACAGTCAACCAGGGAACAGGCATGATATCTAAAGAACAAGTGCGGATATGGCTGATGATAGCAAAATAAACTGTGGGTTGTGTTAATGCTGCTGGGTGGTCTCACGGGCTGTGCAGTTATTCTGGCTGTGTCTGTGGGTAAAGGTTTTGGATAGAGGTGGGGAGTCTAATGATGGGGGTCTTTCGAGACAGCTGAGGACGATGCCAGCCCCAGGGGAACTGGCTGCCTGGTGGCATGCCCCTAACAACCTGGAGGAGCGAGTAGACCCAAGGCCCACACAAACCGAATGGCGCTTTCAGTTTGTGAGGCTGTGCATGCAGCACCGGTGCCGTTGCGTGACTCAGGTGGCAAGACGAAAGGCAGAGGACATGCAGAAGGACCTCGGGTTGAAAACCTTCTGGAGGCAAATGCTGCGCCAGTGCCCTGTGCCCTGCTCTGAGGATGCTGTGGGGAACTGGGACTTGAAGATGGGTTGTGCTGGGCTCAGTCTGTGTTCCCTTCACGTGCTGGACTGGCGGGCCAGCTCCTGTGGGAGTTTTGCTCAAGCCGTTTTAGAGCAATAGCTCTAAAATCAGTGGCTTTCCCAGGATAAAAGGCTGACCAATTTTTCTAAAGGTGAGAAGGGAGTGAACTATATAAGAGGACAATTATGGATGCCAACAGATTGCTGATCCTTGAGGTATGTACATGCAGCTTGCTTTCACTTTCCCAGCTAATCTTACAGAAATTAAAGAAAAGCAATGCTTTTCAACTGAGGATAGCACCAGGATCTTTTTTAATGGGATCTTTCAGACCACTGGTTGATTCATCAGTGGCTTGTGAGGGGTGGATGTGATACACTTGTTCCAGGTGTCATGTGAAACTTCTGATACTGCCTCCTTCAGTTCAGAAACTTGTGGTTGCAGCACATTTCCTGGGGCACGAGGGAATTTATTTTGGAGGCAGAGAGGAGAGGAAATGGGGAAATGACTGACTTGTCAGGAAACTTGGCTTGAGTTATTTGAGCAAAGTGTAAGGCTGACTGGAAAACAACTGTCTATGCACAAAGCAGAGACTTCACCCTGCACTGGTGGGGTGGAATTGAAGAATAGTCCTTTCCCTGATTTTTTTTAAAGAAGTAGAAATGCAACAAGACATGACTGGTAGCCTAGGAGGAGAGACCTGGGGTACCTGATGGACCTAGACTCATGGGAGCACCCTAAAACACAAGTCAATCTCTTGAGGTCTCTGTTACATCAAGAGTAACAGCAGACCAAGAAGTGCCACTCCTTGTAATGCTGGTTCTAAATGAAACTGTAGACCAAGTGCTTGCTATGGCTTTAGGAAAGGTTATGGTGAGTAGGTTAGAAGTGACCTACACTTTTAAAAAACATTTTATATAAATATATAAATAAAATTATGTAAACCAAAACTGCCTAGTCATGCTAAGACCTCAGCCAACACTTTGCAAAGCCTTTGACTTTTGATGTTAGATGAACACCTAATAAACTTAATTAAAGTTTAATTAGTGTAAGTAGGCTAAATGTGGTAGGTCAGCAGGCACAGCATAAGCTAAAATACTGTTGGCAATAGTCAACCTGACAAAAAAAAGGGAAAATTCCCTTCTTAAAAATAAATACCTTTAGGGGACTAGTTTAGACTAGCTGCTTCGTCCCTCAGTGGTGTTTGTTGTGGTTTTTTTCCTTTTCTTTCCACAGGCAACACTGACCAGTTAAAAGCAAAGCCTGTTTCCTCACATCAGTGAAAAAAATATGTTTTTGTCCTTCACGTTTTTACTGTACTGTGCTCTGGAATTCCCCCCAAAATAGTTTTCTGAAGTCTTGGCATATGACACAGAGAGGTATGTCTCACTGTTTTCTGCTACTCTTTACTTTCCAAGTGCTAGATGATGAGTGCTGTGGTTAGACAGCCCAGCTGAGTTTATTAAGGATCTGATAATCATTTATTATAGGGCTTAAGTGAAATTCAGCAGTGCATCACCAGTCTTGCTGGCCATCATTGTTTAGAATGTCCTTCACAGCTAAGGGTGACGTTTCCTCGACTTTGAAATGAAAATTGGATTTCATGTGGGTATTTCAGTGTGCAGACAACTGTGTTGACCTGTGGTGATCTCTCCTTTTTGTCCTAAAACTATGTTGCTCGCTGGGTGCTGGAGGGCAGGACAATTGAGCCATCAAAGTCTGTTGATGCATCCTTGGCCTGTTCAGCTGCTTCTACATGAAGGTGTACTCTTGCTGTTGCTTATGGACAGCAAGACAGTGAAAGCAGGCTTGGCCATGTGGAAGCTTGTTGTTCCAGTAGGTAGTATGGTCTCTCGTAATGGGAAAGGACTACATCAGTGAGAAACTGTGGCTCAATCCAACACCACTGACCAAGAATGTGATCCCAGTTAAGTGTGCTTTCTTTCAAGTGCTTTTTTAGACTGGAATGTTGGGCTGCCTATTGCATCATACCAGCTTAAGCCTTTGTGCATCAGCATGCATGTCACCTGGCCGCGGTTTTTCACCTCAGCTTCAAATTCAGAGCTGTTGTGCCTCAGGGCACCTCTGTTTGCTGTTGCAGCTCCCCTTGAGAGGCCACAGGCTGCCTCTGCATTGGAATTCTCTAGCTCATAAGCAGGAGATAGCTGATACCCAGGAAGCAAGATACCAGGGAGGGAGAGACTAATTTGATAGTGTGGTCTGCAGGCTGCCGAGTTCAAGGCCCTGCTCTGAATCAGGTCCATCAGGAATATGTTTTCCTCTTTCTTGGATCAGGAATTCCACTCTGGCCATGAGACCAAGTGCTGGTAAGTCACAGCATTTTGCAGTCAGCTCTAGCAAAGATTCAGCTTGTTTCTTATTTTATCTGTCTTGATTTGATCATCCCTAAAAATAATCTGCAATGCAAGATACCGCAGTGCTGAATTCCCCAGCTGAGCAAGTGGAACATGTTGAGAGGGTTTCTTGGATCAAAGTCCTAGGAGAGGAGCCAAAAGCAAAAGTCAGGCTAAAGTTCAGGAGTATCCTTCAGATATAGAAAGTAACTGCACACAAAAAGCTGTTGTTCTCAGGAGACTTTATTAGGCACTGGAAAAGGCAGTGCAAGTTTCGGACTCTACTGCAGTTAAGTTGGAGGGAATGTGAAATGCCCTCCGGGATCACATAATGTCTGGGAAAATTGAGAGGAGTAGGAAGTATTTAGGGCAATGGTCTCAGACACAACAAATGAGATCCTCTGCCCCCAAAAGCCATGTGTCAGACACAGGCTAAAAATTGCAGTGACCAAAGTCTGCTCTTGTAACATGCTAAAGCTTTCTTATTGAGTCATTATCACTAAGCATAGGCAAGAACCAGGAGGCCTGCAAAATACATGAGCAAGCTAATAAGGGGGAGAAATATGTATTTTTTGTTTTATTAAGGATAGTTAGAGAAGTCTCAAATGAAGGGAAATTTCAGTCTTCAGAAGTATACAAGAAAATGGATGGATGGTGGGGTATAAGCTCTTTGAAGTGTTCTTAAACCCAAGCACAATAAACTCCTCATGTCAGCTAGAGCTACAGCCAGATGTATACAGCCATACACCTATTTCTTAGTAATAATGATGGACAAGTAATGGTGGGAAAGTGATGAGCTGTCGTCTGGGATGCTGGAAGGGGCTGAAAGGAAAATGCAGTGTGGGAGATAAAGTAGAGCCACTAACGCACAGGCTTCTCCAGGAAGCCTCCTCTAGCAAGTGAAAACATAAGCCATGGTGGACACCAGGCTGTTCCAGATCAAGCAGCAACTGCTGAAGTCAAGCCCTTGTCCTGTCGGATATTGTGGGAGTCTTTCCCTATTCACATCTGTGTCTCATTGCATCTTGCCATCAGGGCTTATTTGATTTTACTTCTGCAAGCATCAGCTGAAGAGAGCATTTATGCTTACGTCTCCAAGTATCTGATGAGTGCACTCACATCAGTAATGTCCCACATGCCTACCACCAGCCTTGTCCCTTAAGAAAGGCCATTACTGCCCAGCAGTTTTATCAGAGAGGGAGTCTGCTTTGCTATCCTAATTTTGCTGTGCATGACCGTGGATCTGCCACCCCCTGCTCTGTGGGTAAGGCTGGACATGCCAGCCAGATCACTGTGAGTTAGGTGCTATTTTCTGTTAATCAAGCCTGAAAAAATAGTCTTGCCTCTACCCTCTGGGGCAGGACTGTTGTGACTGCACAGTTCAGGTCTCCTAGAGAGTACTGCTGTATTATAATTACTTTTGATGTTAAATGTTAGGTCTCTGAGTGCCTGGTAGGAGCCACAGCCCAGCTGAGCACAGGCAGTCACTTCATGGTGTAGGGGAACAGCAAGAGGTGGAAAAGGACCTTCTCACATCTAGAAAGCTGGAGGTGCTTTCAGTGGTCCAGGCTGGGACACTGGCCTCCATTTCCTACCCAGGCATCAACCACTCTTTCCATTTGCCTGAGGGAATATTTAATTTTTATTTTTTTTTAAATAGAGCAGTTTTGACAACAGGGACTAATGCATCCTTGTTGGCAGTGCGCTTGGCACATGACCAAGATGAAACATTTTATGTGAACACAGACTGATGTTCATTCATCACTGCTTATTATTGTCACCTGCCTCAAATCCAGACATCTGAGTGTTTTTTTTAAATGAGCTGTGCAGTCCCCTCATTTCTAAGTGGCTTCTGCCAAACCTTCTTCCACCCATCATGAAATGTGGTTTCCCAACAGGCCTATCATTTGAAAATGGCCTCCCCAGCAGCACAGCAGGACACAAGGTCACTTGCTTTTTAATGATGTGCTCAAAGGAGAAGGTGAGCCTGGTGCCAGCCTTGGAAGTCCATCCCAAGACTTGGGTTGCCCCTGACATTGGTTGAAAATTCAAAGTGGGCAGCTAAACACAATGGTATGGAAACTGAAGAACAGGATAAAAAGACCTTTTATCTAGAAAACAACACTTTTAATTTGTCCTAAGTGCTTTTCTTTGAAGTGAAATCAATTTGATATATACCTGCAAAGGACTTTCCAAACCCTTACAAACAATGCTTGTGTTTCACGTTAGTTTACTCCCTCCCAAAACATGAGGAAAAAGTAGTCTACTCTCTTCTTGTCCTGCTGCTCACTGATGTCTTTAATGTCTTGATGAAGATCAAAAAGCACTTTCTCCTTGGAGAGAAGTCCCTGGAGTTCAGAGGGACTGGACTGAGGACAACATAATTGAAGAAGGAAAGGAAAATCAGCAGTTTTTATTTCTGTGCACCATTATGGACAAGGACACAGTTAGTGCTTGTGATGGCAGGGTGAGGCCAGTGCTTTCTCAGAGCTTTGGAGCAGTTAGCAAGAAAAAATCATATCACATGTGAATTGAAATTTCCACTGCCAGCCCTGGGGAGCCTGCGGAGAGGTGTGAAATGATGCATCCTACTTGTTCTCCTAGCTGGGCTGAACCTCTAGCTAGAAACATGTTTTTGGTCAGGCTAAGCAGATGCGAGTGAGGTTTTATAAGGTAGCAGATTCCCTGAGTGAAAAGCTTTTTTAAGATGCTCGTCTGGAACCGGTATGTTGCTCTAAGGAGCCTGCAGGGGATGCACAGCCTCCACTTGCAGATGGCTAGGTGGTACCCAGGGGCCTTCTGAATGTCCCACATGCAAGTGAAGCATGAGTATAAGTGTAGCCTGCACTTGTGCTTCACATTTTGAGCTGCTATAGGTTCCAAACTGCCTCTTTACATCTTTTAACTCAGCTGTTTCTGGTCATGGTTGCTGGGATGCCGTGTGATGGAGCACAACACATCTCAGGGGGACAGCAACAAAGCTCAGTCAAAAGGAGAAATAACAAGTTGGGTGTTTGTCTTTCTGGATGCAGTGTAAAGCATCTCTGGTTTGGATGCATCTCCTTGTATATCTTGCTTTCTGCTGATTTGATCCTGCCTTTCTGTCATGCCAAAAGCAAAGACATTTGCATGGTATAGCAGAGTTTTTCAGGTTTATAAAGGACTTGCTGCCCTATGCAGAGAAGTTACTTGCCATACATACCCCATACCTATTTTTTACTGTATCAGTTAGAGGTTAGTAGTAGCCTTATACTCTTTTGTGAGGCCATAATCAGACTCCCAAGTGGATAAACCAGGAAAGCAAAGGAAAACATAGTGCAACTGGTATTATTGTTCTTAAATGAGGTTAAAGGCAGTCGTTTTATAACTGAAGGGTTCTTGGTACGAAGGGAAATGGTTGTTTCTACCCTGGCCTTGGAAGATCTTTAAACTAAGAAACCTGCTCCGTTGTTAAAAACAGCCATCTGACTGAGTAAACACTACACTTTCTGAAATGGCTTAAACTGGGGCTTTTTCTCTGATAAACATTTTACAACCAAAAAAATGCAACTCCAGAGTGCAGCAGACTGTTATTTCATTCTGCAGGTCATCCCAGAATGTGCCATTTTGGGACATCTTGAACTTCTTCAGGGGTTCTTCTTCAACTCTTCTTGAACCCCTATTCAAACCAAGGGTTCAACGGGATGTGTCTTAGTGCCACTTGCTGCTGCAGGGCTTTGACCTTCTTTTTCACAGTCAGCCAACACTGCTGGATTGTTACGGGGGCAATGACAGACCCTTACTCTAGGGAATCTTTTAAACTCCCTTGATGTGGGAGAGCTGCTGAAGACCAAGGTGAGAGCTGGTTTTGGCCAACTATTAAATCCGATAGGAAGCCAGTTCCTTGGAGGACTGGGGCATCTGAAAACATCTTATGAACCGAATGGAGCAGATGGGCCACACAGGCATGGCCTAAGGAGACAAGATCCTGTCACAGGTCCCCAGGCTGAGACACTCAGGCTTTTCTCAGTGAGTAAGGGCATCTGGAAGGAATGGTCTTTGACCCAGCAGACCCTCCACCTTGCACTGTGGCTTGGCCCTTCCTCTCCCAGTTCTGGTCCACCGATTACACAGAGTGACACGGACACGGCCTGGATAATGTCCTATGGTTTTGGTTAGCTAGACTCACCATGCCAAGGTGTTCATGATGTGCCGGCTTAAAGATACTTAAAAAACAAAGAAAACAAATTATAGGGGGCTGTAAAAAAAAATCCAGAAGTTGAGCTATTGTTTGATTTTAAAATTGGTACATTTCCTTAAAGTATCCAAGAAACTAAAAGCAAAGCAAAAGATTTTAGGTCAAATTAAACTTTGCAGGTCAAACAGAGACTTTGTTTTTGAAATCTAGCTAAAGAATATGAACTTTCTTTTTAGGATTAGCCTAAACCAATTTTTTGGAGGGCTTTCTTTCTTCCTGTTTATAGAAGTGAAGGGGGAAAGATGCTCTTTTTTTTGTGTGACTCTGTAGGTGCGCGTGCCAGGCTGCAGCTCAGCACTGCTCTGAACTTGGCAGGCTCAGCCTGGGGTGGAGGGGTGAAATCCTTGCAGAGGTTTGAACCTCCCAGACCACCCTGTCCCTGGGGTAACACAGGTCCCTCCATTGTGTTTGACCTGGGACATGGGTGGGGTGTTGAGATTCCACAACTAAGTGTGACCGAGCCACATTCGCGGGGAGAAAGGAGGTTCTAGGTGCCTTTGCTAGTCTCATAGCAGGCTCCCCCTCAGACCTACTGTAACTTATGCTTGTGTCCAGGCTTCACATTTGCATTTTATTAAGTTGGTTTATTTATTATTCATTCACGACCCAAACATGCTTCTCCGTCAATCTTTTTGTGAAGGGGTCTTGCAGTGGAAATCTGTTAGAGCTCAGCTGACTCTGACCACATCCCGGATAGGCTCCCTGCATCCCTTGGCCCTGCAGCATTCACTTTCTGCTCCGTGACCCAGCAGCTGGCTGGTTTGATCTGTGCCTACGCCTCAGGCGGGAGCAGCGTCACACATCCCCTGCCCTGCCATGCCTGTGCACCGGAGCCTTTGGTAACTCATGTTTAGGAGCACTGCATTTGATGACCGATGCATTAAGCATTGGAATTTCCAGCTGTGTTGGTTTTTCTACTGCCCTCTCCTTGGCCTGGCATTTGCAAGCAAAGGGCTTCTGCTTTTACTACCCAATTCTGCAGGGTTCTGCCAACCCTTGGCTTTCACGGACCTCATCCTTCTTTGAAACACCTCGTTCCACCTTCCCTCCAGACAGACTAACCTAGCTTTCTCCTCTGTGCCCATCCTCTACTTCTTTCTACCTGCCCAGCTCAGGGTCCACCTTGATTATTATTTTCATTAGTTTCATGCCCTGGGTGCCAGGTGTACAAGTGCCATCTGCATTTCTCTAGGATCACATTGCTTTCAGCTAATGTAAGGGTGCTGCGTCTTGCTGGAGCTGTACCCTGTTAAAATTCTCCCCTTCAATATATTGACACTAAACAAAGGCAGAAGGCTCTGACAACTGTTGCCTGAATTACCAAGCACTTGCTGACTCTGGATCATCCTACTACTTCTTTAAACACAGCCTTTAAACTGAGTTTATGCAGTTATGTGGACTGCAGCACGCTACTTGTCTGGAGACTTTTAGTCATGGGATGGGGTTTGGTTTGGGGTTTTGAGGTGTTGGGGTTTTTTTAAGTCTCCTTTCTCACATGGAGGAAGGGTGAGTCCACAGGGATTCCCAGCTAGAGGAAAGGGTGAATGCAGGAGCTCCTTGGGTGGGGGAAGGGGTGAGGAAATGGCAGCAGCCGCAAAAACAGCAGGAGAATGAGCTTGGGCCAAAACATGAAAGAGAATATTCAAGGAGGAGGGAAAAAACCACCCCAGTCCTTGTTTGGGGAGGAGGGAGAACTGGTGGGGAATGTGTCGTCTGGTATGTGCCATCATAGCTGCCTGGAGAGCGCCAGTGTTAGCTATCAGCCAACCCATGCCTGCTGTAGGCAGCTGCCCAGCCCAGAGAGGGATGCAGCCACGGGGCTGGCAGGACCTCTTGCCCCCTCGCCAGGACCTCGGCTCCCGATGTCTGCACTGGAGTGAGCCTAGCTTTCATTTTGGAGAAAGAAGGAGCTCTGACTGAAGGACGGTCAACACAGGGTAGCTGTTCCCCATGCCCACGGGGGAAGGTTGTGTCCAGGAGGGGTGCAGAGCTGTGGGTTGGGGTCATGCTGGCCCCTTCACCTCCTGTCCATCGAGGGTGGATGCCTAGGGCTGCCGGCAGGCAGGTGCTGGCAGATTGGCACTCCCAAATACACAGACAGCATTGGCTCACCCACTTCCAGCTGTGGTCCAGCACATTTGCTGGATGAGTTGAGTGAGTTAGACAGCAGTCAAGACCTTTTCAGAAAGATAACATAGGTGGGTCCAAGGGCCAGTGTACTCTGGAGTAAGTTGTGCCCTGCCAAGCCCCTCTGAAACCCACTTGATTCCGAGGCAGAGCCATGGGGAAAGAGCAAGGCGGGGCTTCGTGCTGTGGAAATCTCAGCACTTCGTTCCAGTTCAGAAATGATGGTTTTCAATATGCCAAAGCCAGAATAGGAGTAGTATTGGTTAAAAGAAAATGGAAACACAAATAATAAAAAAAAAATTTAGTCTGCTGTTTGAAAGAAGTCAAAGCAGCTTTGAGTGCTCTGGTTTGAGGACAGCTTTCCCTCCCCGCTCAATGAAAACTCTAAACTGTGCTTGCCGTATTTTAGTTTTGCTCCATTTTTACCCTAAAAAAGTGTGTTAATAAGCATTTCTTTGTAGCTAGCAAGCCGCTTCCAGATGTGTTTATCCTGAATGTGCTTATCGGTTCCTGTGTGCCACTTAGTCATAATGAGCTCAAGAGGGAGCTTGCTATGTACCCAGTTCAGAGGATATTACTGAGGAGCCACTGCTCTCAGATACTGCTCACTACTGCAGGGTGGGCTTGAGACAGCTTTGAGCAAAGTGCTGTAGAAACGCCGAGGAAATGTCCATTCCTGCCCTAGGCCCTGCCCTCATCCCTGAAATGTGCACTGCATAAATACAGCCAAATCAATTTGGGTACTTCATTTGTGCAGTGCAGAGAGATCTACTGTGGGGATCTTGAGAGTTGAATGTCTTTAGTGTTTTGCATTTAAGTTCTCAGCGTTAAAGTGCATAAATAGAGGGCCTTGCATTTAGTAATTTATTATTCAGTCTAGGAAATACACTAATACCTTTATCAGAATTACATATGTCGTTCAAAACACAAAAGCACAAATCACTGAGGAACAGGCAGACATTAAGGGCTGCTGTTCTCCCTCCCTCCTGAATGGCAGCCAATAACCAGCGAGAGAAACACGATTTTCTCCTAAACAAATGTTTCACTTCTGTGTGTGTGTCAATATATACAATTTCTCTTTTTTTTTTTTTTTTTTTAAAGCAGGCCAAGGAAAGAAAGAAAAAGCTTAAGTGTCTGAGGTGTGGTGAAGCATTTTGCTCTATCCCCTGACATTGCTAAGTGCCAGCTGTGTTTCCCTTCTGCCTCCCAGGAATGGGAGGGCAAGAGCAGTAAGTGTGAGGATTTGGGGTCAGCAAGCCTGGACTGGGGGAGGAATTTCATCTTAGCTGTTCCAGGTCATGGGGCCTCTGGTCCCTATGGAGGTCTGATGGCAAGGTGGTGAAATAAAGGTGCTCTGTGAGATAAACCAACCTCAGCCCAAGAGATCACACTTGAATGTTCCTCTAGCATGTAAAGAGGTGGTGGAGAAGCTTCTATGTGAGCAGCAGAGGATGGGTTTGGGTGCCACCTAAAGAACTTCAACTTAAAGCTTGCTTCAGTAAAACAATTTGGGGACCCTCTCATGGATCTCACACAAAAGCAGGTCCAGCTGCTGCAGCTGGGCTCAGAGGAAGCCAGTCAACCCATGACTGATGCTGTGCCGTGAAGGACCCCTGAGATCAGGTACCAGGGCTAGGCAGAGAGACCTGCATGATGAGACCCCTCTAACCAGAGCCCCAGGGTGCCCCAGCACAGTTTCCACGAGGAATCTGGCCAGCAGCATTCACCCTACAGCACATGGAGCAGAAGTAGGAAAAAAAAAACACTCGGGAGTGCTCATGCATTTGCCAGTGTTGCTGTAGCCAAAATATATTCTGGAAAGTATGGTGCACACACGTAATTCATTTAACACAGCCCCAGGCTAAGAAGAAAACAGGAACTGCCCTTCTGAAACCCACTAATGGACCTTCTCCTCCAGTCTCCTGTTGCTGATAAAGCCCAACTTCATAAGCCACAGGGGAAGTCATAAAACTGGTGTCATGATCCCAGTGGTTGAGCCAAAGACAGTTGAAAGTCAATGGAGAGGCTCTCATTGACTTGAATGTGCTGTGACTTTGGACCTTGTGCCATTAAACCTCTATGGGGAAAGACAAGGGAAGGGAAAATGTGTGGGAGTAGGACTGCAAGTCCTCACTAAAACTGTTTGTTCCTTTATTTTTAATCTCCAGCATCACTGGACATGGTCCCTCTGGAGGTGCTGCCAGATCATTGAGTGCCTCTATCCTTGCACACCAGGCACCCTCTTCCTGGAGAAAAATGGGGAACTTTGGTTTTATTCCATTTTTCACCCATGCCAAAGTCTAATATCAGGTTCACTGTGTTTTTTTGGGTTTGGTCCGACAAATGCCCTCAGGGCAGGTCAGTATATCTCCCACGCTACCACTTTATTGTGCCTTTGGAGCTTGCAAAATCCAAGGAGACCTCTATCATTCAGTTTGAACATCACTCCCCAGTTGAGACTCAAATGGCGGGAGTGTTAGAGAATATTATTGATAAACAATAGATGTCTGGTGGAGACGCTGATTATTTTCCTGGTACAAAAGACTGCTGCATCCTATGTGATAATTCCCCTTTCTTTTCCTCCTTGTTGGCTTTGTGTTTTTGTGATTTATTTGCGGGCTGGCAAGCGTCCACAGCCCTGCAGGAAATGGCTGTCTGCTATTGTGTTGGGGGGGGCTATATAAACGTGTAATTTTCCCACTACATTAATTATAGACGTTTTCTCCCTTGCTGGAGCAGCTCCACGTTTTCTCTGCCCTTTCAGTTTGGAGACAGAGCATTCTCCCCACAACCCCAGCCCAAGCTGTGCGTATTTATAGGGAACCCCGACTCTGACACCCTCAACCGAGCTGAGGGAAAGTTAAAGAGTGGGTCATTCTTGTTTGCCAGCTTGGCCTGGTCACAAACACTGTAGAGGGGAAACTCACTGGCATTTTTACCTGATGATAATAGTTCCAGAATAGCAGCATAGCCAGGTTTTCTCTGGCTATTCCTCCTGCTGACACTTTCCTCAAGAATAAAAGTGGTTTGCCCTAAGAAAACAACTGTCTTGTTATGGAAAAGCAATTGTAGAGCAATTTACTTTGGAATAGCTATGCTACTTGATTCCTGGCTCCTGGAGACAGACCCAGCTGAACTTGGAGCAAAGAAATGAAATCCAAGGCAAAATTCAGGGTGGTTATATCAGGTTTTGTTCAAGAAAAGGCTGGAGTGAGAGGTTACACTGAGATACATCGTCCCAGCTCTGTGCTTGTTTGGCTCTATTCTGTTGGCCAGGCCTGGTCATACGGCCTTCAACCTATATGGACTGGAAAAGTGTCCCCTTTTGTTTCTCTCTTACGAAAATGTAGCTAAAATGAGGAATTCCTCAGTGGAAAATCTGCACATGCAAGATGCCCTGCTCTAAAGAAGGCATTTTAAAAAGGGATTTTTATCAAAATCTCTGTTTGGCTGAAGTGCAGGTTTTGTCCCCTACAAGGCCACCGTGGTGCTTTTTTGGATTCGTAGCCTGTGCTTCCCATCCCACTGGACCTCTCTCGAAGTTCCTGTGCAGGATGCTGTCTCCTGCCATTGCATTTGGGACAGCAGTGGAGCCACATGGCAGGTGCGTGCCTGCAGATCTATATGCGAAATAATCTGACAAGGGAACAGAGGGAAATGGTGAAACCATGCTACAGCTTTGCAGGTCCTACCTTGCAGCCTGCCAGACCCCAAAACCTGAATTTTAGGGCTGATGTGTTTTTTTTGTCCTCGGTGGCTGAACTGGCGTGTGGTTGCTATTCACCTGATGTGTAACACTGAAGCTGCAATGCCCCTTTTGTGGGCTGAGCTGTGATCTGTGTTTGCTGGGTGCTCTGGAGAGGATTTACTGTAGCTGGTCATTGTTTTGAAGGTTTATTGATCTCCTGTAGTGCATGAAATTCGCTCACATTACATGCTGAAACTGTGCACTGAGATGCTTAGGAAGCCCCTAACATAGTGAGTTTTGGCTCATGGTGTCTCTTGGTTGCTTCTGACCCAGGAAGTGTTAAAGTTTCTTGAAGAAAAACCATCTTAGAAATACAAATGCATACAATGCAGATTGGGACAGGGAGAAGCAAACATCTGCTGTTATTTTAGAGGGCATGCCTGCCAATGAGAAGGCTTGATAATGAATCATGTTCTTTCTTTCTTGAGCTGTAACTCCTGGAAATAAGAAATGTGGCCAAATTTGTACCAGAAGATGCTGCATCTCTGAGTGGACGCTCCTTCAACAGAGGAGCTCTGTTGAGCATCCTGGGGATCTCTGCAGATCTACCTGTCATTGAAGGGGTCATATAATTTCCAGCAGGCTGGATGTACCCGAGTGTCCTTTGGCTTGTAATGTGGGTTCCCTGTAGACTCCTAATGAAATGCAAGTCCTGCTGTGATTTTTCTCTGGTTTTGCCTGCCAGAAGTGGGCATGTTCATCACACAGGGTATGTTGGCAAGTACAGAGCAGGTCGGATTTATTACAAGCACAGAGGCTGTGCTGCCCGTGACCATCCCTGGCTCCTCTACAGAGGCTTTTTAGTGCTGATGTGTGTGGGAATATGGCCATGCTGTTTCTCCAAGGTGGAGTCTAAAAGCCAAAAGGAGGAGAGTGAGGGGGCCAAAGCACAGACCCCCAGGAGGGCAGTGAAAATTTGTTTCCTGCCTCTGCTGCTGCTGGCCTACAGAGCTGCACTGGAGGGGACAGAGCAAACCATGCTGGAGGGGAAGACAGGCAGAGCTCAGCTGCTTTCAGGTAACCAGCAGCAGGACAAGTGAGACACGGTGTCTCGCGTGGTGCTGCGGAGGTAAGCCAGTGCTGGCGAATAGCCACAACTCATTGCTCTGCGAGAAATCCCAGACCGAGGCTGAGCCGTTGTTTCGATTCCTCACCACGGCACTGAGAAGGGAGAGGGCTGTGCCCACCGCATCCAGCCCATGGGAGTGGAGGGACACGTGCCGTAACATCAGGGAGGTCTGCAAGGACAGGGCACAAACCTGAGCCAGCTTGGTTCCATGAGATCAGGAGGATAGTGAGGATTTGTGATGGGTAGACATTCTGGGATGCAGCTTTCTGGGGTGACCTGTGTCACTCTTCTGTCTGGAGGCATTGCCTGGATGTGCTGGTGCCCTGGCCCTGCTGGGATGCGTCTCCTTGGTCTTTTTGAGGCTGGAAGCGTGCTGCCAACAGAGTTTCTTCCCGGGGTCCCAGCTAAGCATAGGAGGTAAATCTGGCTAGATCCACATCAAAATTAAGCACCTTATCGTGCTTGTTCTGCCTCATCCCTGTAAATCTTGAGCACTTTTCATGATCTCTCTTGCATTCGACTCTCAGAGAACAACTGCCACACAGTTCATGTGTTGGCAAAATGCTTTATCAGCCTGTGTAGATGAAGCCTTGTGGGCTTGTGCAGGATTATTATTGCATACCTGTGGCTGATGTCAGCAGGTCGAGGCTGGGACAGTGCCGTGAGAAGCCACGTTTCCTTGAGAAAGCACCTACCTGACTGTGAGCATCACTTGGGTGAGTCTGTACATGCAGTGTCCAAAAGGTTGCCGTCACATATACGTGTGGTCTGGCCTCACTGAGTGATGGAAATCCTCCTGGGGAGGGAAGGATGCCCTCATGAAATCTTTTATTATCTTCAGTTCATCTCTTTTGAGAAAGACGCCAGGAGGGAAAGCTCCCAGAAGGGGATGCTGCAGTGCCCAGCAGCAGGGGAACCACGTCTCTTCTCTTTAACACAAGTCAGCATAAGAAATTCCCCCTACTTCCTGCATGAAGGCATGGCTCATCTGTGCACTGACCACTGATGAGGTGGGACACTGAAGGACCTTAAGCAACTAAGCTTTGTCCATAATAATTCTGCTGCTATGGCCTCGTGGGGTGCTATGTGTACCCAGTGCTGAGAGCTGGCTGTGACCAGTTGTTTGGGTGAGCTGCCAGAGGGGGTCACTGGAGTGAGGATAAAAGGTTGGGAGTTGAGCTGAAGTCTCTTTAGGGTCTCTCATTTCCACCCATCAGACCTCTCAGCACTGCCACTGGGTTCCCCTTTCCCATAAGGTCAGTGAGATTTGGGCAAGGAGAGCAGGTTGGGCTGTTGCCTACTTGTCCACCCTTCCCGAGATGCTGTCGCTCAATCTCCTCTTTGTTTCAAGCAGCTGAAAGGCAGGAGCGCGGGAGGCAAATTGCGGCACTTGCAGCAAGCACTTCACGACATGCCCTGCACATCCAAACACAATGCAATTTTGCATCTGAGTACCAAAAGCTAAACAGCAGGTGAGACTGGGTTAACAGCCTGGGCATGGCAGTTTCTAAAGCAACACCTGGGGAGCTCTAAACACAAACACCATTAGCAATAACAGGATCTGTGCACTTAACTCCCTGCCCTGCTCTAAAAGCTCCGGCTCCAAGCAGCAAGCGTCCTCTGTTTTATCCTCTTGGTCCAGCTCAGTGCTGGACTGAGGAGCTGGACCACGTGCTGTCACACAGGCATTTAGTTTAAATCCCATCCACACCCTTTTCCATTTTGCCAGTTTTGGAGAATATTCACCATTAAAGCCCTTCCTTTCACACATCACAAAGGTATGGATTTATTGGTGCACTGTAACTAAGTGCCATGAATTTACTGCCCTTGTCAGTAACAAGGAGGTGCTGCTGTGATGCTGATACAGCCATCAGTGTGTGGCCTTCAGTGGCTGTAAGCTAAAGAAACACCATCCATCTGAATACTGGGCACTGCAGGGGGAAGGGATGCAGGGCAGGTGTAAAAGTGGGCCAGACCTGAGGTAAAATACAGGAAGGCAAGTGTGCTCTTCTTCCAGAGACCCAGGGAGACTGCAGAAAGATGCTGAGTAAAAATTGTAGTGGGACAGCACAGGTGGTAGAGGGAGTTGAAGAAACATCCATTATTTATATACCCTTTGCAGTGAGCTCACGGCAAGTTGGGATTGGCCAGGAACTGGGTCAGGATAAAGCGGGATGAAGCAAACAAAACCTGAAGTCCTTGAGCGAGGCCCCCCGCCAAGCCTGCGCTGATGCTCTCATGCTCTTCCCTGCTGCAGCACCCTCCGGCCAGGTTCTTGGCAGCCACAGCACCGTGGCAGGGCCAGCCTCTGCGAGCTGGATATGCCTGCAACCCCAACGTGGAGTATGTATGGGAAGAGTGAAATTTATCCCACAGTAACACACTCTGGGCACTTATCAGTTTAATGACCCACATAAAGGTTTTCATCTTGCCCAGTTTTGGGTCACAGAATGGGTTGTTGCATCGCTTGTGTCATGCGAGCGTATTTAGCAAACCCAGAGGCAGAGACACAGCTGATGGAAGGGGGAGGTGTTCCCTTACCACAAGCCAAAGGGGAGGCAATGTTGATGTGTCCACCATGGGTGTGAGATGCAATGAGTCAAGAGAGCCCCTGCTGCTTGCCAGTAGTCACCCCCTTGGTCTCCCTGCATGAGCAGTGGGGAAGGTGGATTCATGCATTTGGCAAGGTCTGGTACTCAAGTGTGCATAGAGAAGGGGTTTAGTTTTACACGATGAATCGGCGTGTAAGCCCACAGAGAGGGCCTGTGGGCTTGACATGGCATTGGCAAGCTCTCCAACGAGGCAAGTGATGCTCCTGATGAGTGTTTAATCGTGCTGTATTTTCTCAGGGAAAGCAATGATCTTCAGCCACAAGGTCTGAAGGGTGGGCTCAGAAGGTCTGAAGTCCATCAGGATTGTTCTACCGGGTCCTATCAAGGACTAGCTGTCCCTGGGGTTCAGCTGCAGGCTTCATCTGTGCATGTGACATGGTCCAGTCACTTAAACCCTGTATGACAAACTACACTTCCAGAATCAACAGCCACATCTGCACTTGTAAAGGTATGAGATTGGTGGATGCATACTTGCTAGGCACCATGAGCTGCCTTGAGTGTCTGCAGCTAGCAGCTCAAGGATTGGGCTATAGAGTAACCCAGGTTTTAAGCCAAGTGACATCACCTTCAGTGCTGTTTCAACCTGCAGTAAAATTATTTATTGGTTTCAGAACATATTAGTCCTCTGGTCCTTGGACAGGCGAATTTGTCCATGGAGATCACAACGTACCCTAAGCCTCCTTTTTCTATACAGATGCCTAAAGGTGTCCATTTCAAGATCCTGCTTTGAAAGGTACTGAGAAAACTCCAAATATTACAGGCGATGGGAAGAACCTATGAAACACAAAAGCAGCAGAAAACTGAGGCAGACACTAAGTGCTGGGTAAGTGCTGGCACTGCTGCAAACCACTGCAGGTAATCCCACAAATGCACAACACAGGATTTCTTGGTTTCCTCCAGCGCTGCTGCTATCAGCCGTGAAATAGGGAAAATATTGCACTGGATTGACTTAGGTTTCCATCAGAACTGTCAATCTGTTTTTTCTTAAGGGGCAAAAAAAATGAACACTCACACATACTGCTACAACAACATGAAGTATTTTCCTCTTCAAGAGCCCTTCCTCGCTATCCAACGCCTTCCTTTAAAGAATGGTGCAGAAGTCAAGCAGAGCTGTGCATCATCCAGAAAGCACACAGCACTCAACAGCAATGCTCAAGGATTCCTAGGAGCCAGTGCTGCATGGGGAGAGCTAAAACAGGGGACTCTGCAGCAAGCGTGCAGCTGATCCTCTCATCCGGGGAAGCGGGGCTTGGAAACCACGCTGGGGGGTTGCCATCTGGCAACGCGTGCCTTCCACTTGGAGCAAGAAATGTCAAGGAGAATTAGTGAGATGACTGGAGACTTAAACTGCAATGGGAAGCAACTGCTGTTCATAAGCAGGCTGTGACTACTCAGCCTTGCTAATCAGATTTCAGAAGATGCTCAGCTGGCTCATGCTGTAGGGTGCTTGTTGCATGTTTTGCTAACAATGCCGTGCTGCTGGGGTCTGTATTTCAGCAAGAAAGGAGAAGGCTCCCCTGGGGGGGAGCCTGACTTAATGCCCGGAGACCTGGTTTTGTCAGTGGAGGGGGAAAAGGCCATTTGGAAACCCGTATATCTTGGGCATGGCTCTGATACCTGCTCTGTAGGTCATTTAAAGCAAGCAAGGAAGGACCAGATGCTCCTCTAAGCACCAGCTGTAAGCACTGAGGTTACCAAAACAGCCTTACCCAAACAGATCTGCTGGCTGGGGGTGACCTGTCAACCTGCCCAACATTCTGGGCAGCCAGAACCTGCCCTGATGCCGAAGCCCCGGTTGCTTGGCCACGCTGGGCCTAGGCATGTCAGTGCCAGGAGGAAAAGCAACCGTATCCAGCGCCGGCATGCCAGCTTCATCGCTGCTCGGCCAGTCCAGCTTGCTTCAGCCCCCTCCCCGAAGCACACTTCAGCTGAGGCTCTAGAGAGCACGGCTCAATATTTGAGCCAAAGGAAATGGGGATCTTTTGCACTGGATCAAGGTTTTAATTAGTAAAGGATTGTGTGATTTTGCATGATTTGCTTGATACCAATTCCCACGAAGAATAAAAGTTTACTTCCATCTCCCAGCACTCTATTAAAGCAGCTTCCGTTAGCGCTGCCTGTGCTCTCGACTGTGCTGTATATGGCATTTCTATTTTTAGAAACCAGGGTTGCCGTGACAACCCAGTGTATTTTTTGTTAAATATAGCAGCTGTTGCAGGGAACTCTTGTCCTTCTGGATGTAAAGGCTGTGTTTTTGCCCTCTGCTCAGGGTATTAAATGCAGATGAGAAAGGATGATTAAATAAGTGGAAGCCCAGAAGAAACCATGGATCTGTAATTACAAAGAGAGATTTTGAATGAAGCTGTGTGTGTCTGCTGCTTCAGAAGCAGCCCTTCTGCATTAGAACTGGTGTGGGGAGAGGGATGTGGAGCTTTTCAGTGTGGGCTGTGGGCTCCATGAGGGCACCCATCCCCTCTCTCTCTCACCAGCTGGGATGCTCACTTGCTGGCTCCCCAGTCTGCCTGTCTTTTACCTGTTCTGGTCTCTGCCCCTTCCAGGAGACAGGCTGGTCCTGGCTGTGCTCGCCAGGACTTGTCCCGTCCGGGAGGAGACATGGGAGTGCCAAATAGGTCTTGCCATCAGAGGATCCCTGCGGGAAGGAAGGAGCCTGTTTTGGGAAAAGTAAGTTTTGCTTCCTACTCACGCTTAAGGAACTTGAACAAGAAGGATGTGTTGCAGGGTTAGGGTCTGGAGCTGCATCTCCTGTTGCGTGATGGAGACCTCACTGGAAGAAGCGCCGATGTACAGGCACAGATCCCATCTCCAGGGCTGACCTAGGGGTGCAGCATGAGGATGCTGCAGAACTGTGCTGCACCCCAAAGCAGTAACACGCCCAAGCTTCCGGTGTTCAATGGGAAATAAACTGACTCTGTTTCCTTTTTTTTTTAATTTGTTTGTCTTTGTCACTTCTTTACTGGATCCCTGTACGGTGCAAACACATCCCCTTAAAGGGCCAGTTTTCATCTCCTGGGCGGAGGGAGAAGAGGGATTTCTCATTCTGCCGGGTTCGCTTTGTGGTTGGCACTTTGCTTTCCCATTTTGGTGGGAGCTTCCAAATTCAGCGAGTTCCAACGGACACTTGTGAGTCTCTGTCAGCACAGCCTCTGCTTTGCATTTATTTCCATTTCAGTTTGCATTGTGCCCAGGTGGCTGCAGCAATAGCTCTGTGCATGGGGCGAGGGAGCACTATCTCTTGGGCCAAGGGCAGTATGTCAGCTGGGAGATGGAGACCTTTTTTTAATTAACTGGTCTTTGCCTCATTAAATGAAAAAGGAAACCTAGTGAACAGTAGATACACAGCAGGGCTTAGGGTCTTTGAAAGTTTCTGTAAAAAGCAGATGCAACAACAAACAAATAAAGAACCAGAGTTAAACCAGCTTGATCTTAGAATATCTGTGGAGGTCACTGTGACCAAAACTTTGAAGAGGAATAATATATCTCTGGGATTCTTATCTGTTCCCTGAGCTATCGTGAGCGGCATCTATTGCTGGGGATGTTACTGCTTTTCTGAATTTAATAGCATAAACATTGCTTATGCAAGCAGAACGCTGCAGGGGAAGGGATCTCCTCTCACACACTGCAGAGCTGCCTCTGCGGACATCACGGGCTTGAGTTTGCCCTGCTGCCTGCTCCCTGCACCCTCCAGGCCCTTCACCCCATGTGTGGCCCGGCTTTTCAACCAGCTGTGCCAGGGGATTTTGAGGAGGTGGGCGATTTTGAAGAGTCAGGGATTTAGGAGGCAGTAGGATGGAGTCAGATGCCAGCTATGCTACCAACTGCCTGCTAGAGTCTGTCCTGGTCCCTCTGCAGAGCTGGAGGCTGTTTCCACACTTGCAAGAGCATCTTCTTCTAGCTGAGGGCGTAAATATGGGGGTCATCCCTGAGGAGGTGCTGCCTGTAATGAAGGAAGGAAAGGCTGCCACATCAAATTTGAAGACTTGCTTGCATCCTTCAGGGAATATGTTGTCAGACATTTCTGGCCCAGAAAATGTAGCTTGCAGGTAGGAGGGAGGTTTGGGGCAGTCATTTGAGATGCCACTTTGGTTTTAATCCAGCATGAGGTGAAGGGAGGACTGTGGAGTGGGCACAGTTATAAAAAAAGGTGATTGCACAGGCACCCGAAGTGTGGCTTCTGTGTCTTCAGGCTCCTCCAGCCGCAGTGCTCACCTTGCAACCTCTCTGCCTTAGCGGCCATGGCTGGCAGGACCTGGTACATTTGATGTTCCCTCTCCCCACTCTGGCTCTGCTTAGTTGCATCCCTGAATGTGCACATCTTTAAAGGTGGTGTCAAGCCCCCAGTAACACTGGGCAGCTTTGGTGAACCCCAGTCGCAAGTGGTTGGACCTAAAGGACTGCAAGCAAAAGTCATGTCCCTCAGGGTGCCCTTTGGAGCGGCCTCGTCTGATGGCCAAGCCAAAGATCACCTCAAGGGCTGAGGACAAAGCTGCTTTGCGGCTTTCCACCATGCTTCCCCCAAGGTCAGTGCCCCAGGACTTCCCATAAAAGTGCATCTTCCCATTGCACTTTTATGGGCTCCTTGTAGGGGGTGCCCTTGGCTTGTGACTAGTCCCTAGTCTAGAGGGGATGATATGCCCCCCATTCCTCACATGAAGCACTGGTGCCCCTGAGATAGAAGAGCTGCTGCCAGGGTACAGGACAAGCCCAGGGTTGTGCTAAGAGTGGACATAGGTGGTACAGGGGAGAAGTAACACCGATGCCATGCAACAGGATCCCAGCATGTGAGGAGCCCAGGCAAAGCTGCCAGCAAGTGATGCAGGATGTTTTGTCCTTGGAGCCACTTCCCCATCATGACACTCCTTGCAGGGTTAGATATCGTGCTGTGTGCTAGCAGCTAATCCTGCTGTGTTCCCCAGGAAGGGACAGACACTCCCTGTCCACATCAGCCAACATCCCACCTCAGCTGTACCCACTGCCAGGCAGGACTGTAGGGCTGGGGTGATGAGGTGCAGGTCATGAGCTCCATCCTTTCTCCTCGGTGGGTGCACATGCCCAGCTGGTCCTGCCCATGGGACACCAGTTATCCAACTGGCTCCGCTCTGCAGATAAACCTTCTGCTGGTGCCAGAGGCAGAGTTTCCCCAGGAATGCATATTTATTAAAACCTCTGCCTCTGCTTATATGTCCACTTCCCCTGTGTATTCAGTGATCGTCTCGGTGTTTATGCTCCCCGCTTTCCCCCCATTGATTTATGGGCTTATTGTAATCTCTCCATTGTGTCGCTTCCCCCCCTCCAGGCAACATGGAGCAGGCAGCAGTCCTGGGCGTTTTTTCCTTTCACCCAGCGTGTTGGCTGGTCCATCCTTCAGCCATCTGCAGCGATTTGTGTGAGGAAGGACAGTGGCAGTGGCACGCTTCAGCTGCAGACCATTGCCCATGGTACCAAATATTGATGAAGCTGTGTTTTTTCCCAGCAGGGATGCTCTTGAAGGCAGTGAAATTTCCCCAGCAGTGATGAGGGCTGCTGTGAAGGATGAAGTGCTTTTCACCTCTTCAGGAGATGGGTAGGACTCTTAGCTGTGCCTCTGAAAATGAGCACACCACTCTTTTCTTGGGGTTAGGGACTTGTTTGCAGCCTTTCATCAAAGCTACTTGCAAGTCTTTGTATGTGTGGTTTTTTTAACAGTCTTTTGGGACAGGAAGGAGTTATTTATTGCATCTCTCTGGTTTCTCATCCTTGGACTGTGGTGCTTGTGGTCCAGGTGGACATCATGTCTGAAGCTCTGGTGGGAGGGTACAGCTGTCAGGAGCATGTCTGTGAGTCCCTGCCAGGGAAGAGGGGTGAATGTCTACATTAGCAGCAATCTGGAAACCCCTTCTTGTGGACTGTGTTTCTTGCCTGCATTTTCCTACAGCTTTGTGCAATGCTTCTCCTGCCGCTTCCCCTGTCCCCCAGTGGAGATGCCTTTGCACCCTGGTCCTGAGGCAGCTGCAGCTCCACCCAGTCCTGAAGCACTGCACTGTACTCTACCCAGCACTGAAGGCTGCAGCCAGCCACAAAGCTCATCCCTGCGGCTGAAGAAGGGAGCTTTGAGCACCCGGTGTCCCAAAGAGATGCATTAGCGCCTGCTCTGAGCTGGGGGAGAAGGAAAGAGTGCTGGCAATTACCTTCCCACAAGCATAGAGGTGAGAGGAGACAGGTATCTCAAAACCTCTAGTAATGTGGCCCAGATTCCCTTGTCATCACGCCCATACCTAATTGGGAAGGACCTCTTGAGCATGCAGGGAGGCTGATATTCCCACTTGGCATTGCCGCTGGATGCCAGGACGCCACAGGGCTGGGCGTTACGTGCCAGCTCTGTGGGTCTTCTTGTCACTGTCCTGCTGCCTGGAAAGGTTCTCTTGGCTTGTACAAAATAAGGTGGGGTATACTTTAGTGAACAAAGGCCACTGCAAGTGCAGGGCTGTACTGGAAGTGTGTGTGTTGGGTGTTTTCCACGTGAGGGTTTTTTTCTGGGAGACACATGAATGTCAGAGGAATTTTTGTTTGTTTGTTTTTCCCATGAATGTAGACAGTTCTGCTCTCTCCTTTCCAAGCTCAGCGCTGTATTTGCCAGGCCAGCCTCAGGAGTCTCTCCAGCAATAGCATATTTTTGTGCCATTTGGGTAAATTATCTGAGATAAGTCTCAATGGTAGTGTTGATTTAAGGGGGAAGTCCGTACCTTCTGTGTGAGTGAGAGTTTCTGGGCATGGACAAAACAGGAGCAAGTCTGCAGGATGAGGGCACAGAAAGGAGAAAATGGCTTAGTCTCTTGTTCTGGTTCCTAAAATGATTCCCAGCCTCCCTGCCTCTCACAAATCTGCCCTACAAATCATTTCTTCCCCAGGCCTGGCCCATACTGATTTTTCCCATAGCTCTCTGTCTGCTGGCATGTGGGATGTGGACTTGGGGTGAGGGTGGGAGACCAGCTTGCCACCAGGTTCTTTGGGTTTCTTCCACACCCGCTCCAGGCTGAGCACCTGCAGTGCCTGGAGGGATGACTGAGGACCAAAGTGGCAACAACCTGGCACCCTGGGACACATGGAAGCAGTGCAAGGTCTGAGGTGGCTACTGAATGCCAAGTTGTTTGGAAATCCCAGGCCCAGCAAATGCTGAGCCTGTTGCCAAAAACTTGGCCTCAGCGGAGGATGCAAAGAGCATCCTCTCTACAGCAAGAAGATGGGCTCAGCAAGACCCTTGGAGGCTCCCTGCCAGGCTACCTCCTGACTTACTGCCGGTAAACAAGAGCATCCTTGTTTCTGGCATGGGCAAGTGTCTGTAGCCTGTCACCAGCCTCAGGTGAGCTCAGGTTAAACTCCTCACTTGAACTACAGGAGTTCCAGTTAGTCCTTAGTAAAGGCAAGAAGTTTTTTAAAGAAGAGATTCAGAGAAGTAAGCCTCACAGCCTGGGAGTGAGACTAGGAGTCTCCTGGCTGCTTTAGGACCTCTATTTGTCACTGGCTTCATTCCCCTTCCCAATTTGTAAGAAATCCCATGGAGAAGACCTCCCCACAGAGCAGGATGAGGAATGAGTTACGATCAGATTTGCCCACAAACTATAAAGCAGCCAAGGCTTCCACCGTCCCCAGAGGAACGTGAGCTGTTTGAGTAGCTCTTGTGCCTGAACCAAAGCTGTGGCAGGAGGTGAGGGAGCAGCAGACTGAGTCTGCTGTAGGCTTGTAATCCTGTTTGCTTTTAACCCAGCCTAAAACCTGGGCACGCATGGAGACACTGTATCCAGTTGTGCTGGTGCTTCCAGCTTGCCTTTTTTTTTTTTTTTTTTTAAATATTTTTGGGGGTTTTTAGTTTAACCTCCCCAAACCCTTAACTGAGTCCTTTCTAGGAGGAACTTCAGGAAAACTGTTTTGCACTTTGCTGTGATCTCCCCATGCCCCAGCCCCTCACCTGCAGGCTGGGCTGCACCCCTGGCAGCTGCAGAGTCTCTGCCCCTCTTGCAAGAAATAGGAGGCCAGAACAGATGAGGTGAAGGTGAGGATCCTCCGGTGAGCCTGTGGCCATGTCCAGGGCTGCATGGAAATTGCTGCTGGAGCTTCATTCTCTTTGATATATTCTTGGATGTGCAGCGTGCGGATTTTCACCTTCTTGAATTTCACCCTGGGCCTTGCGTTTGTCCAAACAGGAAAGCCTGCCCCGAAATCCAGACATGACCACACAAGACAGCCAACATTTGTCTTGCTCATGTTACAGGTCTCCTCAGGAAAACAGCCCCGCCACCTCAGAAATTGCGGGGGACACTGGGGAGACAGATGCCAAAACCTCTCCTCCTCTAATTCAGCTATTCTCAAAGGCAGCTGCATCTCTGGAGGAGAAGCAGGAACAGCTGGAGCAAAAGAAAGGCCAAATGAGATGATGCCATTAGGATTATTTCATCTCCCTGTTGAACCGGAGCCCAGAGTGGTCCCTTTGTCAGTGAAACCCTCCTGTGTGGGGCTGTTACACCATCGCAGGGCAGGGGCCACAAACATGTGTGAGTCCTGGAGAGTTTCACACTCTGGGAAGGACAAGATGTCCCAGAGGAATGGCCATGGGGGGATTTTTCAGCTCCTTCAGCTGTTTGTCACGGGGAGTGCTGGAGGAAGCTATGCTGAAATGGATGATAAAACCAGGGTGCATTGGACACACACAAAATTTGGCAAAGGGTAGATGGTACCCCAGGATAACCTGTCGGGAAGGTTAGCTAAACAGTGTCTTATGTGAATAACAGCATCTCCCTTCCCCACAGAAAAAGCTTCCCATGTCCCAAGCAAAACCTGTTGTTTTGTTGTTTGGGGCTTTTTTTGTGGTGTGTTTTGGGTGAGGTTTTTTGTTTGTTTGTTTGTTTTCCACCAATGAATGCCACAATGCAGGTCTGCCCCTTCAGGGAGGAAGGTTTAGCACAGATGTAATGACAGGGTGTCTCTCTCCCTCTCCTTCTTGCTGTGTTTTCCAAAGGGCTCATTCTTGCTGGATCCTACCTCTAGTGCTCTTTGCATCTTTGTTGGCTCCATCTGTAGTATGCAAGTGCCTGTAAAGGGCTTGGAAGAGGAAAGCATTAGGTAGAGGTAATTATTAATGGTAATAAGAACAACTGTGTGAGGGACCCTACCTGGGCTGCATTACAAAGACACTCTGAAACCACCCACCCCTGCCAAGTAACCTCTTTGCTTGCTCTGCTTTGTCTTTCATCTTCCTGTGTACCAATTACTTAACTCACTTCACATTTTTCTTTCTACTCCCTGGAAGCTGGATCAAGTGCCCCTTTCTGTGGTCATGATATGCCTCTTCCACATCTTCCTCCTACCTTGTCCTGTGTAAAAAGAAAGGGGGGGATTAATAATACTTTTAATCCCTTGTGAGCCCTCTGATGCCACTCACTGCGTCTTCTGATCCAAAAGCCACATAAAGTGGTAGCACAGATGTGTAGCTTAGCTCCGACGGCTGGAGACAGTTGTTAAAGGCTGTCAGTTGGGGGCATGCAGCGAGGAAAAAGGATCGCCCTTCTCTCCCAGGGCCTGGGAAGGTCCCTGACACCAAAGCTTCCCCGACACCAAAGCTTCCCCATTACAAGGTTTCAGTCTCTGATGCTGTTAACTCCACTGATCCCAGGTGGGTCAGACGAAGGGGTCCTGCCAGGGATGCTCTTTCTCTCCCCATGCAGAGGGTGGCTTGCAATGCTTCCCACTAGCGTCCTCGCAGCAGACTCTGTCTCTCTCTGCTAGCACCCACAGCTCAACCCACAGGTGGCAGAAAGCCTCCACAAAAGCCAGGAGTTGTGGGAGAAGCCCATCTCTGCTTAAGCAGTGGGATGGACCCCAGCTGGGACAGATGCTGAATGTGGTTCCTCTGCTGGCTGGTGCCAAGCTGCCTTCGGAAAGTTCACCTTGACTACCAAAAAGCTGACCTCACGGGTATGCCACATTTTTCGGGTGAGCAATCCCTGGTGTGTCCCATGTTCAAGAGCCACGTCACAGAAGAGAGTCATTTCTGTCATCCTTTGAAGGCAGGGATGCTCCTCTGCCGCAGCCTTCCCGCATCTGCACAGGGGCAGCTGTTTAAAAGCCTCTCTCACCACTGTCCTTACACACCCTGTCCATGGGGGAGATGGGGAGTGCTCAGCAAACACGCCGCCTTCCAACATGCAGCAAGCCCTGCACCCAGTCTGCAGCCGAGAAACCTCATCCAGTGCAGGATCTAAACTAACACACAATCCGTTTCATTTCTGGCAGCAGTGGGGAAAAAGAGAGCCTTCAAAATCTATAAATCAGCTGTCTTTCAAATTGTGTGGAGTTAAGGAAAAGGTGCAGAATAGAAATAATTTCCATGGGGGAAAGCATATCATTTCATTTGCCCACGAAAAAGAATATGCTGTCTTCATGTGTGTCTTCCAGAGACTTTAAAAAGAATTAAATGAGGGGTCAGAGGATGCAATTATGAGCATGGTTTCTCTGGGGGTGAAGCGTGTGGAAAAAATTTCCCTCCTCCCCTGTGTTCTGGAGGTTTATACTTGCCCTAATGCTGCAGTTCACTGCTTCTGTAGTCATGTTGGTAACTCCTTGTCCCCCACACCATAGCCCCCCAAAATGCACATACAGAATGAAACACTGGAATAGGCCAGATACCAAAATCTGGCAAGGAGCAATTTATTATTAACATTTAAAATTAGATCCTACCCAATATGGGATGCTATCCAGGGGGAGCAGAATGTCTTAATCCAGCTTTGCTACCAAAAAAATGTTCCTACACCCCACACTCGTGTCAGCCAGCAATTGGCAATGTTTGGCAGTGGGTCTGTGGTGGCAGCCCTGGCATGGGGCAAGAGCTAACCCCAGCGCTCCCTATGCTGAGGGCTGGCTTTGCTGTCACCCTCCTCATGCCCTGGTACCCCAGGGAGCCCGATGCTGGCTGGGGGGTGGGGGGGGGCATGTTGTGTTCCAGCTCCAGCTGGCTGGTGGGACCTCTGTGCAGTGTGGTCAGTGGGACCTCCATCCGGCATGATTGGTGGGACCTCTGTGCAGCATGGTTGTGGGGCACGTGTACAGCCTGCACCCACCTTCCTATACCCCCGTGCTGGAAAAAGGGAGATGAGGACGGCAAGGCTCGGCAAGGCTCCCTGAGAGCCTTTGATGCACTCTCATTAGCTGGTGGGCCCAGGCTGTGCAATATTGCTACAGCCTCTGATCTCGCAATGCTAATTTAAGACAGAAACTAAAACTTTTTATTCTCCCCCTGCTGAAACACGAAGCAAAAAAACAACAGCAGGCCTTCTCCTGTCAGCTGTGATCCCCATCAGCGTCCATGGGGCAGGGGGAAGCGGGACACCAGCGAGGCTGGGTGGTAGAGGAGATGGATGGGTGCCACTTCGCAGCCTGCACATGCCGAGGCAGCTAATAAAAGCCAACCCTTGGCAGCATTGGTTGTATTTTAAAGAGCCCATCTGCTCCCACCAGCCAGCAGACTGGCCGCTCTGGCAGAGCGTGGCCAGCCATAAAATGGGAGCTGGCAGGGACTGCCCCAACAGGACCACATCCACTGGGCAGACCCCAAAACCGCTGTGTGGCGAGGGGGCTGCCACCCGAGGTCTCAGCTCCGCACTGTCCCGAAGGTATCTTTTATTTATCAACCAGAGCCATTTGATGTGAATTTCTCTGGTGCCTTCACTGAATTGTCACATGGAAATTGGATCTATTAAGCAGCTTTGGGCCGCAGCCAGTGCACTCTCTGTTACGGCAAACTTTCATCCAATTATTATTATTATACCTCCTGCTTCTGCCATAAATAAGATTGGAGGCTTTTTCTAGGTCTCTTGTTGGAGCAGGATGGGTGGGAATCTCTGCCCCGAATTGCAGAGGCAAGCCCAGCACCGCTGTGCTCTTCTGCCTGGGACAGCAATATATCTGGGTGATGATGGGTGGCTGCAGGTTCCTCCTGGGTGGTGGCGGGAGCAAAGACCATGAGCAGCTGAGCAAGGAGAGATGCCGCTTCTTGAGCTGGGACTTTGCAGACTGATGCTGCAAAGCCTTGGCCAGCAGCATGGCTTGGTGACGGGCTGGTTCATCCAAGGCGATGGCTGAGCAGCAAAAGGAGTCTGACCTCTTGTCCCTACCAGCCTGCATGCACAGATGAACGTTCCTGGCACTCCCCCGGCATGTTTCTCACCCTGTTTTGCATTGAAATAGAGAATGGATTGGTTTGACTTTTTTAATTGAGTTGTCTCAAAACTTGATGGCAAATTTCTGTGAGCTCTGAAATGAGTGGTAGTGAGTGTCCTGCCTCTTCGGGGACCCTCTGTCCATGTTGCTCATAGCAGGAGCCTCTCCATGTGTTTGTGCTAGCTCCCAGACACCCCAAGTATCGCAAATGAAGCCCCACTGCCTGGGAACCTCCATGGACCATGCTGGAGGCACTCTGCCTGCTCCAGGCCATCTGCAGTCAGCTGTGCCGCTGCTTCTGCTTGAGGTTTTCTACCTTCTATCTCCAGTCACATCCCTTCCTCACATTTGCTTCCCGTAGGTGGTGCATAAAACAGCCCACCCTTCAGACAGGCGGCAGTAGTTCACCGGCACCACATGGGAGGTGTAGTCCCAGCCGCAAGCAGGGGCCAGCCAACTCCAGTCACCCTGGAGATCTTCGGCCAAATGGCAAGATGCACATGTCCAGCGTGGGCCCTGCAGTGCCCTGATGCTCCCCGCACCCTGGAAACGACATGCCCACGCACGCCCTCCCTCACCCACTGTCACCTGCATTTCCTCAGCGTGCAACCCCTCCATCCCTGATTGCACACCTGGTCCGGCACTGCCAGCCCCAATGATTTTTACTGTAAGACGCCAAAACTCTGCCATCTTCTTTGAAGAGCAGGAGGGGGGAAAAGTCCAGCCATTCAGTGGATGCTGCAATGAGATGGTGCTAAATTGAGCTCTAATTGTTCGTTTAAACTAATTAAATTATCAAACCCAAAGAATTTTGAAAGGGTTGTTAGGCCTCCTGCCCTCCCTTCTCCCAAGCACGTGTGCAGGGAGGCAGGTAGCCCCACAACTGCCAGTCACAGGCTTTCTTGCAGCCTCCTTTGGAGCTGCTGATGGCGTCTCACATCAGGAGCAGAAGATGCAAGGCCAGTCTAATCTGCTCTGGCAATTCCCTTGTCTCTAAGCATCGTTTCCCCCCTCTTCTAGAAAACAAGCATGTTTAGCATTACACGGTTTCGGCATCTGAGTTGCCTGACGGCTTTAAAAGGGAGTAAACATTCATCCTGCTGACATGGCAATAAAACCGGTGCATCTGGAAGAGAGGAGTCAGCAGCAGATGTGCCCCTGCAAACTGCTCGCCGTGATGAATGCTCTTCCCAGATACTGCTAATCCCTTTTCTCTTGCTCCTAGGCCTCCTTAATTGTGCTCCCTGTGATTAAATAACTCTTTGAAGACATCAGTAGAATCTTCCACGCGGGAATGTCGCTTGCCAGGTTCGTAGCCTTTGGCTCTGGGCGTACGGAGCTTGTTTTGCAGGGGAGCTGGGGCGAGCAGTGCCTGGCATGCGCTGGTGACCCCAAAGTGCCCCAGGGAGAAGCCTCCACCAGAAGGTCAGGAGCAGCCCAGCTGGCCAGGAGGGTTGATGGGCTTGTCAGAGATGCACCCACATGAACCCACTGATGATGAATTCCCGGGGAGCTGCTGCTTCCCTGGTGGTGCTCCCTCTCCCAGCCACCCGGGAAGAGCACAGTGCGTGGGTTTGGGGAGGAGAGGGGTGCCATGGCTGCAGCGATGCGTTAGGCCATCGATGGGTGTGCTGGGGTGATGTCAGGCCATCCTTCTGCGGGCAGAGGGGAGGTGGGCGCTGGTTTCCAGCCTCTGCAGGCTTTCCTGCAAGCATGGTACCCAAAGCCTGGTTTTTCAAAGGATGCTGAAGCCTTGGTCTGCGGGAGGGACACAAAAGCCCAACAGGGCTTCAAGAGTGTCTGAGGGGCTTTGCCAAAATGCAGATCAGGAGGGAACTTATTTTATGGGTGCCTACACCCAGGAAAAATACCAAACGCAGGCATTGTCTGCAGGACGGGCCCTAATGCAGCAGGGAGCCAGCAGCAGCGGTGCTCCATCTTCTGCAGACCATGCTGCTGCCATGCTCCCGAATGCTACCAGGGCAGGATCGCAGCCCCATGCCAGCACAGTCTGCCATGTCACTGCCCGCCCTGGAGCTTGTGCCCAGCTTCCCCGAGGCGGAGGAGGCAGGTCCCCGTAGATAGAGGCAAGCAATTGCCTGAATATTCATGTATCGGCAGGCAAGTTACAGCAGGCCCTTGTTACAAACTGCTACCCAAACTGCTTACATCCATAAATGAGGGAAATAAATAAACAGATGCTTGTTAATTGACTTAATTACCCACCAGCAAACAGGAGACCGGGAGCACATCAATAAAAAATGTTTTAAAAAGCAACTCATAGTAATTCTTTTCCATATGCAAACCACTCCGGTCTCTTCTGTGTACAATAGGCTCCCCAAAGACAAGAAATGGATTTTCATTACACGGGAAGAAGAGATCAAAGTCTGAAAATTAGGGTTGTGGCCCAAATTTATGCCCTCTTCCCAAAACCCAGGCTCTTTGAAACCCAGGCTGGGCCAGCATTTAACATATAGCCATGCCATGAGTTACTGCAAACAACCCTCCTTGAGCAAGAGAAATCCAGCAGCTGAGGTAATCCTTCTTGTTTTCCAGTGAGGAGCAGGCATGAAGGAGGAGGCAGGGCTAGGGAACTCTTAAAGATTTTTTTTATTGATTTTTTTTTTTTCAGAAGACACTCGAGCAAAAGGGAAATGGAAAAATTGAAAACCCGTCCCCCTCAATGCTATGGGCCATGTCCAACCTGAGAGCACGGGATAACTCTGATGTGCTCCTGACAGGGCTGATGCTTGGTGTGAATACCCACAGCCGAGCACTGAGCTGCCAGACCCGTATGGATAAATAAGAAGTACTGCCCAAGCCAGAGGCTTGTGCCCAGACCCCCCGATCTTTTGTTCCAGGATGGATGCAGAGGGTCCTGTGCAGACCCTGGAGCAACCCCCCTGAGCTTGGGAGCAAGGATCTGCCCCACAGTTCTGGATGGATAGCCCTGTCCCCACCCTCCAGCTTTTTGCATGCCCCTTCCTGGCAGCCCGTAACCTCTCACAGGGAATTTCTGTTACAGTCCATCCAAATGAAACCCAGACCATGATGTGGTCCATTGAACACAGAAGCTGTCTTCTCCCACGACCTCACTTGATCACAACGCCAAAAAAATCCTGAACCTGCAAAAATGGCCATGCCAAGCTCCAAAGTCTGCAACAACTTGAGTTTTAAACTATTTTTTTTTCACTTTCTAGAATTGATTCCCCCTGTATGAGCGCTGCCAGCTCAGCAATGCACGAAGAAATCACTGCTGCAAACTGCCTTGTGCAAGCACCCTGAGCCCCGCCAGCCAAGACAGGTACCTGCCCTTTTCCAGCCTTCGTTCTCAGCGTGTTTGCTCTCTTCCTGGTTTGGCAGGGAGGCTGTGCGGAAAAACCAGTGTGGGTTCCCTCAGGACTGCTCGCAATCAGTCTCCAATGCCGTTACCTGTGTATCACGCAGCCCCAACTTTTAACGAGTGCCCCCAGGGCAGGCAGGTTATGAAAGAAGCCCCATTAGCCTGCCCTCGCTGCCTCCCTGACGTCAATGTGACGCAGTGTAATCAGGGGAGAACACAGAGCAGGGTACAAAACTCTGGGGAGTGCAGGCTGTTTGGTGCAACCGGAAAAAAAAAAAGAATGAAGGGGTGGCGCAAGTGGCAATAAGAGATGGAGGGAGATTGTCTTATCGCCCAGAACTGGCAACTGGAGTGAATTTCCTCTCCGGAGTGCAGACTCTGCAAGCATGGGTGATGTTCTGCCATCGTTCAGGTCCTGCAGATCCAGCTCTCGCCATGGGCACTAGGGTGGCTGCAGCAGAGAGGGGACAGCAGGCACGTGCTGCACCAGATCTCGGGCTCACCTTGCTCAGATCTGATGGCATGAGGATTTTAAATCACGCAGGGTTGATGTTATGCCACGATGCCCAGGCACTTTAATTTTGCACCTAGATTTTGAACAGGCTTTAACAATATTTGTTGGAGAACAACTTCAGTAAAGAGCCAGAGCATCTGCATCAACAGGAAGCTGCTCACATGGCTGCATCTGTCCTGTGAACTCAGGGAAAAAAACTAGATCTGTACAATCTCTCCAACAGCAACCCAGCAGCACTAGGGATTGTCCCACTTGTACTGTAGCGTGGCAGACTGCGTTGTGCATGTCGTGCTGCAGAAGACTGCATGTTCACCCCAAACTCTGCAATATTTTCTGAGCCATCTCCATCCATGGTTTGTCCAAAAGAAAGGAGCAAGCAAGAGCACTTCTGTTCCTCTGCTTGCAGGACAGACTCTGCAGCTGGGACCCATGCAGGCTGAAACAGCAGAAGACTTTCAAAAGGCACATGAACCAAAGTCTTACTTCTGAATCTTTTAAGTCTTACTTCTCTGCTTTTTAACACAGCGTCTTGACGTTGTTGGTTTTTTTTTTCCCTGGAGGTCACAGCAATTGCTGAACACAGGTGACATGGGGTAGAAGCAACACTTTCACTGTGCTGACCTACCTGGCTTTGGCTGGGCATTGCCAGTGCTCGGCAGGTGACTGTCAGGAACTCCCCAGGGTCACAGGTATGAGCTGGAGGTTGTGGCCAAACACCCAGTGAACACCAGGTGGTGGAAATGGAGAGAATGGGAGCCACTATGGGGAGGGGAAGAAGCAGCTTCTCAAAGCATGGTGACAGTGTGAGGTGGCTGGGATGCTCTTGTTGCTCCTGTTTGGGAATATCAGTCCAATGTGTCTGGAGAGAATCAGACACAGTGATGGCATCTGGCACTTCTGCTCCATCTATTCCTTGGTCTCCCACTGAGCCTGGTGTCGCGGGATGCAAGCCATGAGGGCATGTTGCAGCCCCAGTTCTGGCACTGCTCTGCAGCGTCAAGGGGAAGATGCTGTTTCAAACGCAGGAGCTGTGCAGCTTCAAGCCTTGAGCCCATGGAAGATATGCAGCAGCTCCATAAGTTCTCTACGCCCTGCCAGGTACAAGGCCACCCTGCCATCTGGCACCGCTCCCGGTTCAGTGCCTGGGAAATAGATAAGAGGCTCAGCTATGGGAGTGGGACCATTGCACATCCCTCCCTTTTGGAAGCGCTGCAGGAACCCGTCAAAGGCTGGTGGGGAGAGGAGTGGAGCACACCAAGGTGGTCGTGGTGGGACCAGTCTGTCCTGCCCTGGGGGAAAGGAGCATGTTTGAGGCTCTCTGAAGAAGCAGGGTGCCGGGCGGGCTCCCTGGCAGCCTGCAGGCTGCCCTGCCAGCCTTGCACGACCAGTTTCCAAGCCCAGCATGTCTTTCAGCAAGACGTGCAGTTTCACCACCTGCTCATTCAGGCCTCTGGCTGCCACGTTGCCTATTTGTCGGCATGCTTGTTTGGCTTTCTGAAATGTGCCTGTCCAGCTCCTCTGGCATCCAACATGCTGCTGCCTGCCTCGTGCACTCTCCAGATTTGGGTTCCTCCTTGGAAAGCATCCACATTGCCAGCTATTTTTGGAGCAGAGGCATCTATTGTCTTGTGCTGTTCCCTGCTGGGTTCAACTCAGAGCTCCCCAGGGCCCACTTCCCCCAGTACCCTCTCCCTTTCCCATGGCATGACTTCTGTGTACCCCACAGCATCTGCAGTGCGTAGCACTGCTAGATCCCCATGAGGCAGGGCAGAGCCCTTGCCACCACTTTGTGGCTGCCCTGAGCCTGTGTCTGCCCCATGAGTTGTCAAGAGGGCCCGGGAGCAGGGGGTGTGTGATGTGGACACCTCAAGTGGTGGGGTCCCGCAGCCGGCGTGATCCTGCCATGAGGTCCTGCCAAGAAGACAGCAAGCCAAGCTGCAGCATGGGAGGTATAGTGGAAGACCGGATCCCTGACCTCCCCAGGCTGAAGCCAGGTATGGACCTGAGTGGCAAGGTCTTCAAACAGGATGGGTGGGAGCTGGATTTTGGGATCAGCCCCTGCGCTAGTCAGCACAGAGAGAGATTGCTGGACAGGCTGGATGCCTTTGGCAGGTTTTGTGTTGGAGGCTACGCTGCAGTGCTTGGACTGTCCTTCTCCCTTGCAGCAGCCTTTGGAGCTGGGCTGAGTTTTGCAGCCATGGTGTCCACAGTAAGAAGGCTGGGCTGCTGCTCCCCTATCCCAGGACCTCTGAGATGCCTTTAACCGAAAGTTACACCTCTTTGATTTCTTGGTGATGTTGGGTTCCCTTTGCTGCCAATTTATTTGTGCCTCTTCCAGAAAGCTACTCGACAATTTTCAACTGTGTCAGTTTGCAGAAGATAGGAGTGGGGGAGGGGGAAGGGGAGACGGGACGGAGCTATTTTAGTCTAAGTCCATCTGCATTGATAATTCTCCATCCAGTCCCAATCATTACTGGAGCAGGATTTGCCGGGTGGCCTGGCCAAGAAAATACTTTGCATGCTTTGCAAGCATGTCAATCTCCACATGTCCATGCATCTCTGCTTGCAGCGTGGTGGGTCAGCACGTGCTTCAACAGAGCCACCAATGGAGCTGCAAATGCGGACACCACTCCACAGCAAGGGGAGCAAACAGTGCCAGCAGCTCCTTCCCACCACACATTCCTCTCCCTGCAATCAGCTCCACATCTCAGGAACAGCGATTTCGGCACTGATGGCCCCTCAGCATGTTGGAAAAGTTTCACGCAATCTGTTTACTTTTGGACATATGCTGTGTTCATGCTGCCTGGAGTCTTGCTGCCTCTAATAACTTTGGGTGTAATTTTCTCCAGTTTGGTGCCTGGGGCACTGATTGACACCTGTGGAAACAGGCCTCCAAGGGGGTGCAAAATGTCTTTGTTCCTCTGGTGTAACTCCTTTACTGCTGGTATAAAAAATGGCACATGTTGCCCCTGAGGCACGGATCCTCCATGGGAAATCAGAGGAGGGAGATAGGAGGAGATGGGACCATGCTGCACTTCACCACCTTAGGAAGCTTGAGGGAGCCTGAGTTATCTGTATCGATGTGTACCTGCCTGCATGTGTATACGTGTGTCTATATATATAGTTCTAACATGGAGTGCTAGATGTATGTGTCTCACAGAGAGTGATTAGCACTGCCAAGGATAAAATATCTAACCTTAGTTTCAGGGATGGTGAGTCTCGGCAACAGCAGCTTTTCTGCATCTGGAAGTCACCTGGGTGGATGGGAGGTATGCATTTAATGCACAGCATCTCTTCTTGCAGAAAAAGAGCACAACGTCCTGGTTTGGGTTTCCAATTTTCCACACTTTCTGAGTGCTGTTCCAGAATAATGCTCCAAGGGGAGTCCTCTGAGCCCCAGCTTGTGGCAGTGTCCTGCTGTATGCGCCTGGCTCACCAGCTTTGGTGCAACACAGTTTGCACCAAAAGACACAATAAAAAAAAATAATAATTAAAAAAGAGCACTATTTCAGGACTAGGAAAATCATTTTTTTTCAGCATGAGTGAAGCCAATGGGACAGTGCTCTTCCAGCACTGATTCTGATCTCAGGTGAAGTGTCTGGTCTGTGATGCACTCTGTGAGCCAGGTAAAGCTGCCTCCCACAGAACTGGCTTTTCAATGTACATATTAGAGTATATTTGCAATGTAAATTAATAAGTGCCATCTGCTTACCTCTGATGTTATGAGAATGTTGTCTTGTGACTGGCTACAAACAAGACAACATTGAAGAGGTAACACCTGCTGGTACATATTACTGCAATTTATTTTCAAACATTAGAAGATTATTTTGGATGGGAGAAATAGGTATAATCTCCTCTTGCTATGTATTAAGTGCTAATGAGAGGCACGTGTGTGGATTGCCAGATGACATCTTCAAGGAATAACCAGTAAGGGTGGAGTAAACTGCATCCAAGGGCAGAGGGACCTCAAGAAAAAGGCCATACCTCTGCAGCTTGTCCACAGCTCAGCCCCTGACTGATGAAGATTTAAGGGGATGCTTAGCTGGTGAAAAGTTGCTGCCTGTCAAATGTAAAGCTTGCTGCAAGAATATATTGATTTCAGGCAAAAGGGCCCTAGGGGTAAAAAAAAGAAAGGTCTGTCAAAACATCCCACTTTAGCCTTTGGGGATGGGATGGTCTGAATTTTCATTTCAAAAATCACAGCCTACTTTTGAAATGGAAATTATTCTAATGGTTAGACAGAGATGAAATCTTTCCGTTTTAGCAAAATAAAATGTTTAATTTGACCCCAGATACACTTTTTCCCAGTTTTCCCAGAATAGGAATAAAATCTAAAGAAACGGATAGTAGATAAAAAACTGGGATCCTTGCAGACTACCAGCTCTCATTTCTGCTCAGATGTTCCCGCTTTGACATCCAGCCTCCTATCACACCTCTTTATTTTTCTCATCCCCTTATTTTTCTGCAGATTGGCAGCACCGCAGGGCAGGGACTCACAGGCCTGGGTTTTAATAACTGACAGCACGCAGGTTATGAATTCCAGTGTGGCTATATAGGTATTTATGTAGGTAATTGTTATGTTGGTGACTAGCTTTAATTTTATGCTGCCTGAAGCATCTTGCGGTGAATGGGCAGGAGCGTGGTGCCAGTGTGTCCGCTTGGCAAAACTCTGTTGTGAAAGGTATGGCAGCTGAACTGCTCTTACCAGGGAGTAGGCAATGCTGATTTTCCCAATTTTCTGCAGCCTGCATAGAGCTGGGTGTGCAAGACAGGGGTTTCCCCCAACACAGAGCAAGGATGCTGGGGGGGTTGACCTTCTGCCCAAACCTGCAAAGATGGAGGAGCTCCTGATGAGTTTGAGCAAGGGAGAGGAGAAGCCAGGTGGGATTTTACAGAGGAGAGGGCTTTTCTAACGAAGGGGCAAGGTGAGAAAAGGAGAAACTGGTTGCAGAAGGGCCGGGAGCTCACTGCTGGGCAGGTCTCCGGCTGCCAGAGCAAACTGGGGATGGGAAACATTGGAAACGTTCATGGTGGTAGCCAAAGAAAGGAATGAGTTTGGGGATGCTCCACAGTGCTGGGGTGTACATCAGCTTCTGCAGAGAGGTCAAGGCAGGGCGAAGTGTCCTGTTCTCAAGAGCAAGAGCTTTCAATATGACCCTGAAGAGGGGGGTTTGGAGCCTGGAGCAGTCTCCAGGCGCATCCTTGGGAAGAACGAGGAAGCCTGAGCAAGCAAGCCACAAGCAACCTCAGAAACGTTTCTCCTGGGACACATGTTGAGTGAATTTTCTAACAACAGTTATTTTTGAGAGGCTCTTATCAACATTACTAAGCAAACCTGGCAGTTCCCCTTCCTCTGCCACAGACCTGCAGGGAGCAATTTTAATGTGGTGCCCACAGGTGTGTGATGCACAGCAAGGCTCTTCTTACACTGGGAGCAGGGTGGACCGCACAGTCATCCTTGGCTCAGTAGCAGGACAAAAACAGCAGGCTGAGGTATCAGCAGTGCAGGTAAGTTGTGTGGAAGCATTTTCCTGCATTGCGTGTAACTGAACTGCTGGAGTCCCAGCTGCGTGGCAGTGGTGGCTCAGAAGCAATAACTGGAGCAGACCTCTCATGGAAAACAATTGCACAAGTCATTCAAGCTGGAGGAAGCAGAAATGACCTAAAGCACAGGCAAATCTACTTGGGAAAGTATCACTGTGTATTTGCCTGGTCCTCATGGTCTTTCCCTAAATGTACACCCCTGTTATAGACCATAACTGGCAGAGATGCTGCTAGAGCTGTTGCTGTTAGACAGGACCATGGGCTAAGCAGGTCTGAGTAAAGAATTGCTTTCTGTCACTGGTGCGAAAGATTTTTATGCTTATTCTTCATTTTCAAAAGGATTTTTACAATGAAAAGGCACCGATGGAAATTTTTCCCCCATCTGACTGACTTCTGTGTCATTTTAAGTACAGGGGCAATAGTGTGCTGGCATGGGGCTACCCTTCAGTGCGGGTGGCTACTGTCACTTTCACCAAGTTTTTGGGGCAAAGCAGAGAAGGCCAGGGTCTCGAGCATCACTAGGGTGCTCACACTTGCTGTCTCGGCTATGTTTGAAGCACCGCTGTCTCCTGGACATCCCGCCCTGCTGCCCAGTCTCACTCATGGCCCTTGCTGGAGGGGACAGGGGGCTGTCAGGGCCATATTTGTTAGATAAAGCCTTTCCTGCATGATGTGCTTCCACTGTGCTTCCTCCTCAGTTTAAAACTCCCAGTCCTTTAAATTATCCTGGTGATGTTCGGCTGCCTCTCTGCCCCTTGGCCACTTTCCATCCCTCCCTCATGCTTCCCTCCCCAAAATCCGGGGTGATACAGTCAAGCCTTAATGAAACATTATTGGTGACTCAGGCCTGCTGTCTGTTATGAGTGGCACATGGCCCAGCACAGAAATGCCATTGCGGGTGTTTGCACGGGAAATCGCGGGCTGGGGAGGGAGAGGGGTGCTGGTGGCAGCCGCAGGGTCCTGCTGCCTCGCTGCTGGCACAGCCCCGCACCACAGGACATTTTGCAACTGTTGCTGATGGGGGGGATGCCGGGGGGGCAGGGAGGGGTAGCCGGCAGGGAGGTCGGCAGGGCGCGTGGTGGTGGCAGAGCAGCGGGTTATCGGTGCTCCTCATCCTCAGGGCTGGGTAGCTGCCAGAAAGGGGCTGACCACAGCTGGATTTCCTGGTAAAAATAACTTCATGGCATAAACTTTCACGGGAGGAAGGACAGAGAGCAGCCAGGGTCTGTCTCCCTCCCCTTTGCCACATCTGCAAACATCTGCCTGGGCTAGCGTGACTCAGCAGAGGCTGGGGGCAAGGAGGGGGAACGTCTTAGGTTGACACTGGTAAAACCCAGGGGAAGTTTTTGGGGCTGGAAGAAAAATAAATACTGGGCTAAACTGATTCACAGAGGACCTCTGGTCCTCTCACTCACTGATAATTTGCATAAGAGCAGCAAAAATGGTCAAAGGGGTAAGAAATGGAGGAATTGACGAGCACGCCTTTCCCGAGAGGAGTGGGGGAAGATGGCTTTGCCCTGGGCAGTGATGCTGTTTGGCTTTGTAGTATTTCTTTTGTTTTCCCTGTGTCCCAGCCACCCAGCAGGATGGGGCCAGGCTGCCTGTGTGGTGCTGGTGTGAGCCTGTTTGCTTTGCCGGGGCGCGGTGGGAACTCCTTTCCCACACCAGCCACCAGGCTGGCGGCCACTGCCCACCTTCCTGATGGGGGCTGGCTGCCGCAGCTGCTCCAGAACGCTGGAGCCCAGCACAAGGGTGAGTGCAAGCCATGGGGTGGGAAAGGAGGACCTACACATCCCCAGTTGCTCTTTCCACCCTCCACTCAAGGCTTTTCCCTGGCCGACACTGTGCTTCTCCTCCCTGTGATATACCATCGGTTGCAGTCACCAGGCGGAGGGTGCAGCCGGTGGGTTGCAGGGGTTGCTCTTGGCCATCCATCATAGGGTGAGGTTGCAACCATGCAGCCACCTTGCCAAGCAGGCAGATACCGTGCTCACCCCATCGAGAAAAGGGCACCGTGAGCACACCACACTCACCAGCTCCTTCTCTACAGGATGTGGTGGCAATGCTGTCTCTGTTCAGTGTTTCCCGGGTCATGCCAGCGGTTGATTCCTTCACCCTGCCAAAGTTTGCTTGTGTGGTGGTGCTGGGAGGAGAAGCCAGTAATTTTCCACTATCCCCGGCATCAGGAGGCACAGAGCAAGCTCTGAAAACCTGGCGAGGCTCCACGGCGGGTTCACACCTATTGCTTTCGCAAGACGTGCGATGATAAAACCCCGAAAGGCAAAGAAAGGCCATTGCTCTGATTCACTTAGCATGCTGCAAGCTGTCTTGCTTTGTTGCCTCTCTTCTTTTTTCTTTTCTTGCCCCGTTTTGGGAGAGGAGAGGGGGGCATTTCATGTTCCCAGGCAGTGGCACTATTAGTGTCTCAGGTAGCCTGACCTGCCACCCTGCTCCTGTCCCAGCACTCGCAGCAAGCCCAGGATCTGCATATTGGCTGTGACACTTCCTAATTGCTTAAGATGGATTGCTTAAGAAAAAGCCTTCCATATGGTCCACAGGATTTAATTTTTTTTATATTTTTTTCTCCCCTTGCTTCTACAACTGTTACAGGAAAAGATATTTTTCCCCGTTTGACATATATGTAATCTTCTTCTGATACACAAATGCCAGATGGCACTGCAAAAAAGATAATAAATGTGTCTGCAGCCTTCGACAGTTAAGTCTGGGAACCTTGAAAATGGCTACAGAGGAGCTGGGAGTGGCTGGGCTAAGGGTTTTTTTTTTTGGGGGGGGGGTGAAGATGGAGCATTTCATCAAAGGAAGTTAGGAGAACCTGGAAACACTTTGTGTCTGCCCCACGCCCAAGGCCTGCCAGGCATCCGGGTCTGGGATTTGCACTGCGCTGCTTTCAGTGGTGAGCAAACCCGAGGAAATGTGAGCGGTGGAGGGATGTTGTTCCTAAATCTACCTCTGGGAAGATGCCCTGAGATGCAATGAGCAACAGGGAAAGCAAACTCCAGGAGCCTGATGACAGAAAGCTCGTTGCAGTCAACAGGCATCTTACAGCTGGGTTTAGACTGACTTTGGATTGGGTATTTAAATCCCCTGGGAACAGTGCTGTGAACACAGTTCTGCCTGCTGCAAGGGTGGATGAGCAAGGCGGTCTTTAATTTGGTTAGGAGCACCATCTCGTAACCATATTACTGTATGTAAATGTTGCTTAACGTTAATCTACTAACATGCTTTCTCTAATTACAGGGGTGAAAAATGACTGTCGTCTTGCTTTGTGCTCTGGGATATCCTCGGAAACGCGGTCTGTCACTGCAGCAAGGAATTTCCTCCTGAAACCTTTGTTTAATAAACAGATACGACAGCAATCAGGTTGCAAAGCACTTTCCTGGAAAAGGGCAGATTAATTTTTTCTCTGCTGAAGCTGCAGGGGGGAAGGGAGGCCGTCTGTCTTCACGTGTTAAACTTCTTTTCACGCTTGGCGCGGTGACTCACTCCCGATGCCGAAGAGCGGATGTGCTTTCCTGCCGAGGCGGCTCGTCCTCGCCAGGGCCAACCTCGCTGCCGGCTCGCTGCAGAGCTGCAGCGCTGCTTTCACCAGCAGACCCCTCCGGCTGCTTGGATTTCTGCACGCTGGGCTTTGCCTCTTCCCTACCATCCATGGGGAACGCAGGCAGGGATCAGGCAGGACCTCCTCACGTGCGCTCTGTTACTTGTCCCTCTGCTGAAGCATCCCATCATTTCTCTCTATTATATTTAGAAAGCAGCTTCCAGTGCCGCCTGCCCCTGCCAGCCCTCGTGCTGTAGCTGATGACCTCCACAAACCCATTTTTTAGGAGAATGAAGGGTTTCCAGCCTCATCCCAGGACCAGCAGCACACGTCGCCTATTGCACGGTGCCCACCTGGGACAGAGCACAGCTGCAACCAGCTCAGCTCACCATTGCGCTGCCTGCATTGAGCACAGGTTGGACTAGAGACCTCCGGAGGTCCTTCCTGGCCAAAATATTGCTGCTGATGACCACAGTAAATCTGTTGTGGAGAAGTGCTTGGGACAAGCTGTGGGGCTGACGGGCATCAGTGGTGGGAAAGGCTGCCTGCCTCTTCAGCCAGCTGCCTTCTCTTCACAGCCCCATCAAGGAATTTTCCGCAGCCTTTGTACAGATAATCAGTCACACCATCCCCAGGCAAACTGATAGCCTGTGCATAAGGTTATGCAACTGTTTTTAAAAGCTTTACCATAAAATGCAAGCTATATGGGACGCCAAAGGGCAGGTAAACCTGCTTGTGCATGAAGAAATTTAACCGGCATTGCTTTTATTATGCCTAGTCCAGAAAAATGCCCGTGCGGGCATGCTTTTTCTAGAGCAAGGGTTTAGCCTAATGCACCTGATGTGATCTCTCTGATGGGGAGGTGTCAAGCAGAGCAGCGTGGGATGTGCCTGAGCGTGGGGCTGCAGCCCTCCCCGGGTGGGAGGAGGTCTCCTGCGTGGCTGCATGTATGCAGGAGGAGGTTTGCTCTTTGGTCTCTGCTGTCACCTGAGACCACCGTGGAAACCATGCAGCTTTCCTGCAGAATAGAGCAGGTTTGGATATCACTGCAAGTTCACAGGTGCTCTTCTTAGCCCCTGCAGGGCAAGCTTGCTAGACACCTGCATCTGTCGGAGGGTGACCGTATCTCTCCAGCTTCCCACCACCTGCTGCCATCGGTTCTGCTTCAAGTTACACATTTTTCTGCTGGGTTTTTTGATAGCTGCACCTCTCCTGGTGCTCCACGCTTGAAGTGAGGGGGTCCTCTACCGCGGGGTCATTGCACCCTGATGCTGGATATGAACCTTGAAGGCTCTCTAGACCACCAAATGTGAGGGGAAATGGAGAAAGGAGTGAAGCACCAGAATGACATTGCCTGCTTCTCTGTAAATACTTGGTGCCATCGCTCTTCCTATCATTTGGCAGGAAGCTCTGAACTGCTTTCAAACTTTATTTTTAACAGAAAAGGTGGGAGATTGCCACAAATAGCATTCTTCCTGCCTATGGGCACATAAGCCAGAGAGGAAGTATTTGCTGGCTGACCTGCAGCCGGCAGCATCTGAGCTTTTCCAGAGGCAGCTTACAAGGTTTGCCAAGGAGACCTTGGGCAGATGTGCTGCTGATTCAGGAAAAGTCAGACCATGGGTGTTTTACAGGTGGTTGCAGATCCTGCTCTCTCACAGGGTTAAATAACAGCAAAAAACACTGGGAAAAATGTTAGTTCACTTATATCAGCTAAAGAGCTGTTGAGATGGCAAAGCGGTTATTAGCTTTGTCCCTAACATTTATTAAGTTCATGCGTGTCTCTGAGACGTTCATGCTGCTCCTCTGTGTATCTTTAGACATGTTAGCTATACCAAGGCATTTCCAATTATCCCATCACCTACCAGATAAGGTGGTCTCAAACAGGTTTTAAATTTCTTGGGGGAAAAAAAAAAAAGGAGAAAAGAAGCAGCTCAACAATCCTGTATTTTAAATGGCCTTTGAATAGCAAATGCAAACTCTGCTTTGTCTCAGGAAGCCAAAGGAGAGCACACGTGTGTGTGCATGCTCACACACATGCGTGCAGGCCAACAACACCCTGGGCAGATAACACTCCATCACACCTTCCTGCCCTATCTTTGACATTTCTTCTTGAGCTCTGCGGAGAGTTTTGCAGACAAAAGAGAAACAGATAAGTTTAGGACCCTTTCAGGGTTGTGGTTTCTTTTCTTTCCGGCAGTGCTTCTGACAGTCTGGAGAAGTTCCTCTCAAAATATATGTGCAGGGGTGCAACAAGTGGGCAATAACATTGGCTCTTTGTGCAGAATTTCACTAGGATTTCTCCTGCGTGTGCCTTCCCTGCTTCCCCAGGCTTGTAGGCTTTGCCACACGCAGAAATGAGGACAGGAAGGTGCATGCAGCTCTGCTTCGCTGACCTGTGTCTTGGGTGACCTGGGGTTTCCAGCTTGGTTAAGGAGTTCAGAAGTGCCCAAGGCTCGATTTCAAAAGGCATTTCATTTCTAACAGGCAGGTGAATTTGGTGCTTAACTTCCAGTGAGATCTAACTAACGAGCCTAAGTGCCTTTACAGTTCTCGCTGGGCGCCTATCTATATCTTTAGGTAGAGCAATGTAGGGGGAAATGTGGCTTTTAATAGCTTGTGAGTCACGGCGAGGCATGCCTGTGCTGCAAGCGAGCAGCTGCGGCTGTTGCACGGCGGAGACAGACCCAGGTGACTTTTAAACGCTCCCACACCACCAGCCGTCTCGCCGGAACCAGCCCAGGCGAACCTGTCCTACTCCCGCAGCACCGGCGAGCAACGCGCGGGAGCATCCAGCAATCCAAAGGCTAGCAAACCGGCCCTCAGGCTATTAAAAAAAAAAATGATTGATTTACACAGCGTTGCCTTTGGTTTGCCCTCCTAGCGAATGCGTGTTCCCTGGGAAAGCCGCAGGCTGAACTCAACAGAGGCGCAGCGCTATGGGGATGGGGAGAGCACGAGGTTCACCGGGAGCTGCTGGAATCTCCAGCAAAAATATTCAGCTGACCAACTATGACAAGAATGAGCAGGTTTAAATTACAGCAGGAAGGATTTTGGTCAGACATCAGGAAACACTTTCTACCGGTAGGAAAAGTGAAGCACCAGCTACAGAAAATAGCTTTGAGTACGTCACAGAAACCAAGAGACTCTGAAAGGGAAAGCGGGACGTGCCTGGTGCACTGGTGAGGTTAGTCATGGCATGAGGAGATCGATGTGCAGCTGTGGCTGAGCTCACCCTTGCAGACGGGCTCTGAAGCACTTTTGTGTGAATTCTAAAATCGGCGTTACTTGGCACAAAGCTGGAGATGGAGAGCCTGCATGGGCTGCTGTGTCTCATATGGAAAAGAAAGAGAAAGTGCCTGGGATGGGGATGGGGATGGGGATGAGGATGGGGATGGGGATGAGGATCAGGATGGGGATGGGGATGGGGTTGGGTATGAGGATGGGGATGTGGCTGGGGTTGGGGATGGGAGGTGGAGATGAGGATGGAGACGGGGTTGGGAATTGTCATAGCAATAGGACACAAAGGCATAACTGTAAGGCCTGGGGGAACACAGCTCAGTTCCCAGTTCTCCTGCACTTCCTACATGAGCCAAGCAAAGCCCTTAGCCTCGCTGGACATTCTTTGCCCATTTCTGCACTGATGTTCTGAGCCCTTCCCTTCCTTGCAGTGTTGTTGTACATCAAAGGAGCTGTTTAAAGCCTGTAGCAAACAAGCCTTACAGAGATATTTGCTATTTTTCCTGATTGTGTGGACTCCAGGGCGACCGATTATCATATTTCCCTGTGATCAAAATGTTAGCAGTTATCATAAAGGATGCTTTAGGGTTTAAGACAGATACAGACTCTTTTAACAGCATTTATTTCTGAAGAAGCTTCATCTTTACTCTCTCGCATGACAGCTGGTTTTTGAGTCATGAGCTGGTTGCAATTACTTTGCCTCTGTAATTCCATCTTCCCCACACTCTTCCTGGCTTCAGAGCCGCTGGAGGATGGTCACCTGTGTGGAGCCGTGCATGAAAATTGGATCCCAGCTGCAGGCAAGGCTAGGAGGAAGTGAACGTGGAATATTTCAATTTAAAGTGTGTTTATTGTGCATTCTGTCACTGATTTGATGTAAAAAAATTTGCATGCAAATGACAGCAGATTTGCATCTCTCCTTTCATTGACTGCAGATGTTGAAAAAAAAATATATTTGAGGGGTTTTTTTTTAAGCTTTCAAAACATCTTAGAGGAGATTTTGGCGGCTGCCCTATTAACACATCTATGTAAATATGCTGACCTCTCCTGAAAACAGCAAGCTGACACCAGGGCATTTACACAGAGATGTTCACTGCAGGACTCTGTGGTCTTTGCCTTTCTAAGATTTCCAGCGTCATTTTGGAAAGATGTGGTGCTGACACCCTTGGACACGGAACCATGTCTCTTATAAAAATGCATTTTCACATGGAAACACATGGAAGGATTTTTCTGAGTACCGTGAGTATGCTAGTTCATTTTTATAATGGTTATAACAGGTTGAAAAAAATTCTAAGCAAGGCTCTAAGCAACCAGGAGGCATCCACAGAGTTTTGGAGGCATCTTCTTCCATTGACCGTAGCAGCCAACAAGATCAAGGCATCCTTTGGCAGCAGTGGACTGAAATTGCTTGTCTTCCCCTTGAACTAGGCAGGTGGTTGAGCGCATCTTTGACAGGACAGGGGATGGGATGGTACCTGTTCGGGGGGACGCCAGCTCTGCAGGGGTCCCCTGCCCAGCCTGTGCCCAAAGCAGGGCTGCCTCTGGAGACCAGTGACTGTGGTCCCTGGGTTTTATGCAGAGCAGGTATAAGCACCCTTCCTTTTTTCTGGCCAGCCCTCATTTGTGGAAAACCTGGGCCTGCTTATCAGAGGACTGGTGCATATTTACATACATGCTGTGTACACAAAATTATCCAGTGTGTACCGCTCAGCTTTGCCTATGCTGTAAGAGCTCCCAGAGCAAATTTGCAGCCCCAGCAGAAGTGGTGAACAGGGCACAATATGGGTCCTGAAAACCATCCAAGCAGTAGCTTGTTTCCTCTCCTAATCTTCTGAGTGATGAGTTGAAAATTTAGCCTCTCATTTGACTTGATTTATTTCAGTCACCTGTGCTTCAACTGCTGTGCGGGAATGAAAGACTTTCTTTTTCCCCTGTCAAGATATTTTTTGACCAGGGAAGCTAGAAGAATGACCAAAGGGAAAAAGAATAAAAAAAACCAAGAACCACCAAAACAACCAGCAAACATAAACAGGAACAAGGCAGCTAATGAACCAAGCTTTGCTGAGGTTGCTGCAACTCTACAAAAAATTGGCAAAAAAGTTACTCTTCTAAAGCTGTCAGGTTTAAATAAGATGCTATCTGTGTAGAGATTTTTTTAACATTAGCTCTGCATCTGTCTTCAGCTAAGAGATTATAAATAGATTTATACCTTTCTCTCTATGTATATGATTTTATATATAGGTGTGAGTGCACATTAAATGTATGCACGTGTATATGTATATAAAATATGCACACTGGCTAGATAGAGCTATCCATCTATCAAGTTATTGGCCTATCTTGTGCTCATTCGAGAAACGGTTTAAAAGGAATTGCCTAAATACATAATACATGCTGGGTTTTTTTTCTTTTTAAGAGATGAGTCAAGTCAAATGCTATGATATAAATTTTTAATACCCCTATGACCTGATTTTTTTTCCTCTTGTGAAGGAAGTTAACAATATGAAATGTCTTTCTGTTGTCTCTAATCATGGGCTGATTTGATATGCTGTAATTATTATTCATATTTGAGATCTGCAGCTAGGGAGATGCAGGAGGTGTGGGGACCATTGGGATGTTTAGGTTTATTATTATTTATTACTGCTATGAATAAAAGAATAATGATTTCAGGGATTCTGCCAAGTAGTTCAGGCTGCAAATTTAACCCTTTTAAAAACCGTTGCAATCCATTTGTATCTTATGGATGCTAGATGTCTCTTTAGTCACCTTTTTTGGTTCCTTACTCCATTGGAGGGGTTGGAAAACTGGAAGAAATGGAAGGTATGATTTTAGTAGGCCCTGTCAAAACTCATTGTGTTTGTTGTTTGACCTTGGGCACTGTGTCTCCTTAGAAACACTGGAAGAAGACTGTGTAAGGAGTAGTCATGTCACAGCTGCTCTTATGGTTATAACTATTCATCATCTTATCTGATACAGCGTTCAAAGGCATGTGGTGAGCAGAGAGAGAGATGTGATCCCTGTTATTATGGATATCCAGTTCTTTACAAGTATCTTGGCAAAGGTGAAGGAGTTTGTTAGGTGGGAAACAGCGAACAGCGTCTTCAATTCAAGATCAATATGTGCTTGTGTTGATTTCAGCACTGGTCCTCATACCCAAACCCATAAATCTTTGGTTGTCTGGGAACCATCGGTGTCCTTGAAAATGTCTCAGTAGCTGCACTGAGTTAGACTGAGTGCCCATCTTGCATGGAGGTGGAAAGGCAAGCGCAGGTGGAAGGTTGTTTTTATGCCTCTGAGACGTCTACGCAAAAGGGAGGACACATGTAAAATGGGTGCCTAGCAAGGTGCTGGGGGTGATGGGGAACACATCTGTTGGCTGTGATTTAGGTAAAGGAGAAAGTGGAGAAGATGGACCCTGTCTCGCTGAGGGGGCTTTGCTGTAAATACACAGCAATACTTTCATTGATGTTGGCCCAAGACCTCCAGGCCTCTTCAGGGAAAGAGTGGTGGAGGTCAGCTCCTCCTGGGTCAGGTCTGGTGTGCACCACTGCCTCTTCTGCCACTTTCTTCTTCTCTGAGCATTGCCAACAAGCACCTCCAGGCTTCCTCCCTTCTCCTTGCCATCCTGCTCACCTTAGCTCACCGCTTTTGAAATCCCAGCTCATAAATACAGATTTGGGAGTTTTTCCTTTAGCCACGTAGACCTGAAATACTGCCTATGGCTCCCAGTCATCATATGAGGCAGTGCCAGAGCCCTGATAAAAGGAGAAGGTCTAGTAACCAAGCGGGTAGTTTTTAGAGACTTTACATACCAGCATGCCAGCCCATGTACAAGTAGATCCACCAACTGAGAACACCAACCTCCACCAGGTCCCTCAGAAGCTTCACTGAAGGATTTCTGGCACCTCTCAAAACCATTCAGATTTGAACTCTGGGGTCTAAATAGGGTTTTGAGGGTTTAGCATTGGGCACTGGTTTGAACATAAGAGTGTGGGCATAAGTTCTCCTAGACTTCCTCCACATGCAAAACATGATAGTTTTAGCCTGGATGAAGGAAGGAAAGAGCAGTGTCTGCAGAGCTCTTTGTTGCTTTCAGATCTGGAACCCGCATGGCACTGTCCAAGGAACAAAACAAATGTGTTTGTAGGCTACTGATTCATCTTTCAAGTGATGTAAGTGCTTTAGGCTGCTCCACTTAAGGCCTTTGACATCTGTGAGTGTATGGGTGCAAATACATTGCTTATTTGTTCCTATTACTCTCCTGGAGTCAGAGCCAGAATTACCTCCAATCATAACTCTCTCCTGTCTCCATAAGTATAGACTGTCCTTGAAAGAGAAACAAATACATCTAAGTAACATCCCTTCTGAAAAACGTGGGTGTAGATTCCAGGAAAAGATGCTTTCATAAAACACGTAGTTGTAGGAGGCTTAGTGATGTGATGGCCAGAAACACCAGAAGGAAGAGCTCTGCAGCCAGAGGCTATGGCTTGAAAAATACATGATCAGAAGCCTGAAATGTCGTTCAGTGGAAAGAAGAAAATCAGCGTGATGCTCATGAGGAGCAGCCTGGTGCAGCTGCCCATGGCTCGCAGTGGGAATCAGCTCCTAAGCACATGCCTTAGCAGGCATTTGTGCCTCTTGCAGAAACTCTGGTACCCAATTTCTACCCAAAGTTCTGTCGGTTGGTGGAAAATTTGAAGATGGTAATAAGGGGCTGGGAGGGCCAGTGAGGCTTTAGGGAATGATATTGCAGGGGGAGTAAGAAAAGCTATGACATTTCAATGCCAGTTCCCCTATTCTCATTTTCTTGAAGTTGGATCTTCTCTGTAACATACTCAGAGGCAAGGAATTCATCTCAGAACATAAAATATACAAATCTCTTCCAAACAACCACATTTTAAATGAAATCAGAGTCCCCTTATGTTGCAGCTTGGTATCTCTGTTTCTTGAACTGTTTTGCGTGTTAAAGGAGAACTTGAATTTAAGATTGTCCACACCAACATGACCTCCAACAAATTACATGTCCTGGATCCCTCTTTTCCAGTGAAGGCTATGCCAGATTTCATGTCTGCTAGCTCTCTAGTCCTTGCATGCTTTCCCATCCCCCCTTTTATGCTGCAGCCTCAATATCTTTTCTTCTTTTACCAGGGCATAAGTTTGAAGACATGAGCTACAACATATGCCGTTTTCCCTTCCTAGAGATGAACAATGTATATTGTCATGTTCCAAATGTGATACCTTTTTTCCCCTGCTAAATGTTTTCTAGCTGCATAGACCAACCATCTGTTTCTCTTTCTCTCTTCCATCATTCAATTCTTTGCACGTTACTCAAATTAATTATCAATTAAGAACCGGAAAGTCTGGATAATCAAATTACAAAATGGTAAGATGGTCAAAGTAACACAGCACCTTATTAAAAGCCTCCAGATATTTAATAAGACAATAAATTCCTGATCTTTTGTTCTGAAGATGAACCTTCAGCCCAATAAATGAAAACAGAGTGACATGTATCTCTTCTTGGTCATTTATTTATGAACATAGGAAATGACATTGACTAACCCCCTTTCCATTCCAGATTTCAGATTGCAATCTTCTCCTCTCAGATGTCAGACTAACCCGGATAATGAAACAGCTTGAGTCTCAAGACATTCCCCAGAGAGATAAGAAAGTTCTCTGTTATTTTTTTGTGCTAAAGTGGATCTGGTTTATAAGGCATGGAATTAGCTGTCCTTTAGCTCTGTGGTTATCCCAAAAAGAGGAGGGGCGGTTCTGGGTTTGGGGTGAAGGCAGAGCAGTAGTGCTGCCTGCTGTGCCCTTGGGCAGCCATAGGAGCGTGCAGTCGGACCATCTTTCAACACCCCTCCATCGAGCGGTGCCCAGAGAGGGAAATTTATGAGGCTTGGCAGCAGGGTTGGCACGCAGGGCATGCCCAGGGAAGATGAGGATGGAGGAGAGCTGATTGTGCCCTGTGTGATACCTGAGCAATTCTGGCTGTGACCATCTGTACAGTCTGATGTGCCTAAACCTTTCCTGCAGTAATCCCTCTGGCTGCTTGGCCTCCTCTTGTAGGTATAACCAGATCACATGGTTCCAAAGGCGGTAGCTCCTCCTCAGCCATGAAAACAGAGGTTAACCAAAATTTAGGGCTGGAAAGGGTTGGAAGAGATCACATTGCCTGATCGTGAGCCCCAGGGGATCAAGTCCGCCAATCCCACTCCTGGTGACCAAGCTGCCACCTCTAAGAATTTGGTAGCTTTCATTTTCAACTGTGATTTTACTGACGGGACTTGAGGACAGCTTTGCGACTATGCTGAGAGCACAGATGCCCTGTATGCCTCCTTTGCTCTGGGGAAACATCCTTAAGGGGCTCCAGCTTTGGTTAGTTGGGCCCCTCAGATCTGCAGCAACGAAGAGTAAAGTTGTGTAATTAACACAAATGGTTGTCGCCATTTTATGCGGTTCCTGACGACAACTCATTTACTTCAGTATTATCCCCATCCTTTTTTCTCCCTCCTCCAAAGCCTCTTCCATCACCCCCCGCCCCCAACCCAAATTCGTCAGAGCCTCATAGCCATCGCAGCCTGCAAGGCGTCCTCTTCACATTCTCCTAACGCAATTGCACATAATTAAGCAGTACATTTACATGTCAGACTAAACCCACTGTCCAAGCTGCTCGTTCTGCTTTGTGCAGCGCTGTGCCAGGCGTCCTCCAGAAAGGATGCAAATCACGGCACAGAAAACATATTACGAGTGGCATGCAAGATCTGTGCCCACTTTGCCCATTGTGTCAAGAAAACAGAAATGCTTGTCAAAATACCAGCTCGAGTAGGAGCTCACGGCTTCTGGAGGAATAAAAGAACCATGTTGGCAAGCACAGGACTAGACAGGCAGATGTCCTCCTCTCCACCCACTAGAATTTTATTGGCAATTGAGTTAACAACCTCTTTGCATATGAAAGTAACGGAGAGGCGCTGCTGCGGCCTCGCTGGCAGGAGACTTGGCTGCAAAACCAGTGAGACATTTGACAAGGAAGCAATATGTTAGCAACATCTCTTCATCCATGTTATCAGGGCCAAATTGCCACGGCACTTGCAGCCATGTGGAGGCATTAGATGCAAAGTGTTAGACGCCCTGCCATTCTCCCTCATCATTTTCTCCTTTCTCTTATCCCTTTTTCAGAGCAGCCTGGTCCTGACACTTCTCTTCAAGTGGCTCCGGAGCCAATCCTGCCTTGTGCTGCTGTATATCCTTAGAAAATAGGCTGCCAGGTGCTGAACACCCACATTTTGAAATGATGGCTCATGGTAATAGATGGTTCTGGGTGGTTTTTTGTTTGGTTTTTGTTTGGGGGTTTTTTTTGGGGGGGGAGGGGTTGGTTTTGTTTTTATTTTTCTGTAGAAGCAATTGGATTTTCAAGTTTTCCTTTAAGAGGTCACATTTCCGAGCTGATGAATGGGAGGAATACAGACTGGCAAAGCCTCTCCCCACATTGAATCCTTACAACAGAATTTGTACTCCACAGCAGTTGTCCCCAAAGTCTTTAGATTTGCAGACTCCCAGTCTATCTACAGTGGAAAAGCAGACTTCCCTGTAGTGGACTGACAATAACCTTGCAGTGATGAGCTATATTTCATGAGTCTCTGGATACTGTGGTGTATCCAAACACACCAGTGGATCCCCAGGAGAAAGGTGTTGTAGAGAAATCCACAGAGGTCTGAACAGGCAGAGGAGTGTAATAAAGTCAGCAGTCTCAGGGTCATTTGGGGTGACCCTGTGTAGCTGCAGTCTGCAGCAGAAGCTCTTCCCTTGTGTTTACCAGGGAGAGACGGAGGGATGGGGAAAACTGTAGGAGACCTGCACAAACTCCCACCCAGCCATTGAGCCCTCCCCACAAAACCAAGCCCAACAATGCAGCAAGGCTTTGCAACGGAATTGTTTTCTCACCAAGTCCTTCCCACTCTCTTTTAAGGCTCATTGGGTTTAATAAGCCATTGCAAACTGCTGGGGTCGCATTCTGCTGTCCATACAGCTTGGAGGTGAACAACACTCCCATTAAGCATCAAGGGATTATGAAAAATTCCTGTATGCAGCTGAGGAATGAAATTGTGGCAGGAAAGCTGAAGGCATCCCTCTACCTCTGTAAATGTGCTCCTGAACTTAGCACGTGGACAGCACAAACTACCTGTGGTCTACCTGTGTGCAGGCAGGGAGATGCGTCAAGATACACCAATGTATGGTGTGCCCCCCTGTGAAGATCTTGGCCTTTCTGTACTGCTGGGGTTTGGTGATAAGCTGGCTTCCCCATGCATAGCCCCTCCACTTGCTGCTGCTTTGTGCAAAGGACTGGTTGGTCACCAAGAAAGGGAACCAATCCCCCCCACTATAGAAAGGGTGAAGTGGGGGTGGAAGGGAACTGGGGCAGGTGACTGCAGGTTCGACTTAGTGTAGTGAACAGCCTCTCATGAATGAAAACTGGGTCCATGCAAGAGAGGCCATCCATGTCCATCCCAGAGCTTTGGGTGACTAGGTTTGGCTGTCACCTTTCTGCATTGTCCCAGTGACTAATCACAGGCCTAGACAGTCAGTGTCCCTTCAGATCTTTGCATTGCACACTGTCCATAGGGACACCATGAGCTCTCTCTAGGCTGGCACCATATCTTATTGTGTGTTCCTTTTCCTGCTACTCCATGCCTTCTTCCCAAGCATCGCTCTTTGAGAAGTATCATCAGTGCTGATGTGGTTTCTCCTATAAAGGATACAAGTAGACCTGCTGCCCCTTCAGGGCAGATATTTAAGCTCTCCGTCTCACTGTCTTCACTGTGATGGCCCATAAAGGCATTCTGTTTTAATAGCTAGGGAAGGGTACAGCTATGCTGCGTGCAATGTTTCTCACAACCCAACTTGTCTTTCAGCTGTTATCATCTCGAGCCTCAGATACTACTAACCTTGAGTTTTAAAGCATCCTCTTCCCTCGGTATCAGCAGCACGCTGGCAAGCCATGACAAGCCGAGCTCTTTGTGCGACTGCAGTGCATAAGCTGAAGATGTACCCTGGGGTTCTTCCAGGCTGCTCTCCTCACAGGTTTTCCAAGCCTGCTTGCCGGCCTCAGGTGGGACAGCACATCTTCCCTGCCTACCTCTTGCTCCCCTACCCATCTCTGACTTGTTGAATCATTACTCCAGCCCTGAGAGACTTCTGGGTCACAATGCTTTTCTCATCGCTGCAGGTGAGATGAGGCTGGGGACAAGTTGGCTGGTGGAGGGGTCATCTCTCCAGTATCCTCTCCCTGACATCCCATAGAATTAGTACTGAATCTGGAAAACTTGCTGAAAATCCTGCCTGGTAACTTCTTTCTGCTTCCTCCCTTCCTCTGGACAATGGTCATCTCTCCTGAGCAGAGGTATGGACTGGTCATTCCTATTCCCTGCATCCCCAGGCAGACATGGCAATCTCTGTGTGATGACCAAAGGTGGTGTACCTTGTGTAGGTGTTTCAAATTTTTATGTTGCTCTGCTTCCTGAGCTGTGATGGACTTAAATAACAGCGGTTGATTACACGCTGACTTGTTCACCAACAAAATATGCAACCCTTGCTGTCTCTTGCAACTTTGAACCAACTGCTCTGGTTCAAAGTCAGAATTGTCCTTGGTTCCTCCTTGATTGGGGGACAGAAGCACTGAAAGCCCTGCTGGGCTCTGAGCAGTGCTGCAGCAGGTCAAGCCTAGGACTGGAGTCTGATGAATACTAGACTGCAGGATTCAATTCAGCTGTGTTCAAGCAAAGTTTATGGCAGGCTCGTAGCTTTTTTGGAGTGCATCTCCAAACACAGCCTGCCTGGTTGCACCATCTGGATTCTGCCAAGGGACAAGAAACAAAGGTTGCCCTTTGAGTTGTGGCAAAGGGAAGGAAAGGATGCTCTGGCAAGGGTCTCACCTTCTGCAGATGCCAGTGGATGAGTTCCCAAACACTTCTGCTCACTCCAGCTCCAATGGATGGCAGAAGATCTTCCCCAAGTATCTGACTGGTGTTCCCATGTGAGCCTTTCCTTCCTGCCCACCTGGATGCTTTCTTCAGTGCTAATTGGAGAATGTTCTTACTTCCTGTGCAACATGTTGCCCTGCATGGGGAAACACCTGCTGAATTTTATAACCAGAGATGTTTACCCTTGAGTTGCTGGTGAAGCTATGCCAAGGCATTGCATAGCTGTGTATGTCCACCACTGCAACACATGCCCTGGGTAATTTTCCAGGGTAAAAAGTGCTACCACAGTTTCACATTTTCTCTTCACATTTTCCTGCTCAGTGCAGTACTCAACAGAGTACATATGTATTTTCTGTTGTGTTTCTCTTGTGTTGTCAGGGACATTTCCAGTCTGGGATCCAGGAGCACAGGACCAGACATGCACAACATGATTCTCCTTTTTCTGCTGTGTAAATTGCAGTCATCACCTGAAATACTCTGTCATCCCTCAGCAAGAGGACACCGAGTTGCTCACCTGTAGGTTACTCTACTCTCAAAGCAAGGCTGGAAAGGGTCCATCAGAGATGTTGCCATTGTTCTGCATGTTTCTGCCTCAGGCTGGAAAGGTAATAATCATTTACTTCAAACTTCCAGACAAATGTAGAGCACCAGGGCCAGATTTAGCTGCAGTAGCTATGGCTTTCCCTGGTCTCTGGCAAATGTATAGCTGGCTCCTACAGCTGCAACCTGGCTTGGGGTATGTTTAAGGACAGCGTTGCAGGAGGAGAGGGCTCTGAACAGGTGAGGAATAGCATATTACCTGAGAATACAGCAGCTATGTGGGGGTAATTTGTGCTGGAGCCTGAGGGAGAACATTTGCTTCTTGTATTTTCCCCTGCAGATGAGATCCTTAGAGAGGACTCTGTGATTCTCTGCTTTCCCTCAATGGCTTTCCATCAGTGAAATCTCTGTTAGTGTCTGGAAAGGCTTTCTCATGGCACAGGTCTGTGGTAGAAGCTGAAGCATGGAGCTGTTTCCCCAAAATTCGGCTCCCGTTACTTTTCTCTAAGATAAAACCACACGGCTGTGTGGATAACCCTGAACACATGAATCAACACCAACAGACACACTGGTGGCTGCCCACATCTGCAGAGGCCTGAAACACTGGAATGAAGAGCTGTGAACTTCCCTTATGATGTGAAGATGAAGGGGAGGCCCTTCTTTGCACAGGTCCACCTTGCCCATGCAGGATCTGTGGGAGGACAGACTGGTGAGCAGGGACAATTACACCTCTTTCACCTCACCCAGATATTCCTAATGGGATCAATGGGACTACAGTGAGTCTCACCTCTGGAGGACCTGGCCCATAGTATTGTGTCAACTGTCCCCAGATGTTGATTGTTTAAAAGGCTTTTGGAAGCCAGACTGTGGCTTCAAAGTAATTTTGGTAGTTTTTAAAATGGCATCTTCCCTCTATCCCAGTGGTTTGGAGAGGTTGTTATCCCAACGGGGCACACATCACTCCGTCAAGGTGCTTAAACAATGAGCAACCAAATTCCGGGATTACCGAAAGGTCACTTTGCGTAAGTCTGCTCTAGGATATGGACGACCTGTCTCTGGTCTCTCCCATTATTACCTTAGCTCTCTGCCATGCTGCTTTTCACAGTGTAGAGCGCATCATGAAACACATAAAACACATGAGTGTTTGGAAGTTTGCCACTGACTTTGCATGACCAGTCAAACCCCAGAAAAGCAAGGGAACCTCATTTTCCACTTCCCAACCCTGCATCACATATCTGCACACCTCCTAATGGCCTGCATTCAACCAGAGCCTCCCATCAGCTCCTGAAGGAAGGCAGCAGCTGTTAGAGCACTCAGTGTTGCTGTGTTCAATCATAACATCAGAAAAATGCATAAAATAATGAAAAAAACCTGCAAGGTCCTTGCTGTTGCTTTTCCCTTGAAAAAGAAAGGGTCCTGTCATGGAAAGCCTTGCTCTCCACAAGCATTTCTGTACTCGATTTTCTGCTTGACAATTTATTCCAAGTATCAAAGGCTCAAGTATCTCCTGATAATTCCCTCTGGTCAGGGAATAAGCATCTGCTCTCTCTGATTGTGGGTTGCTTCTCTCATGCAAAGCTTGATTGAGACATGCATGTCAAGGTCAGAAATGAGGCTGAGCTTGTATTGTTCACCTAAAAAAAAAACCCACCAAGCAGCAGAAAAAGAGATAATAACATGCCTTTAAAATGGACATGGGTAATATGCCTTTTGTTGTAAGTAATTATGATGTAAAAAGAGTCAACTGTAGCATTCTAATGCATTAATTGCTCATTAGTTGTTAGGTTTATATATTTTGCTGGAAAGGGATGGAGATACTTGGATGAAAAGTGGCCTATTTGAGAGGGTGGGAAGATTAAAGGTCTAGAAAGGGGAAGGTGAATATGGTGTGATTGGAGCACAAAAATAGAGCATTCCAAACAAAATAAAGCACCCAATCATCAACAAGACCTAAGCAGATCGTTGGTTGAGAACAGCTTTGCACAAACATCAGCTGCCTTCAAAACACTTGGAGGTGACATGGCAGCGAAGTGTTTTGGCCTCTGGGGCTGTAAAAACCTGGGGTCTGCCAGTTTACTCATCTGCTGCTTGCAAGACTGTAAAAAGAAACTCGAAGAATCATCACCTGCCTTGCAAATTATCCAGTCCTGATGTGTTTGCTAGGTGGAGCCTTTTCTTTCCTGCTTTTGGGCTTTCACCTCTGCAAGCTGTTCCACAGTCATTTCCAATGACAAGCATCCCCCCCCGAAAAAGCACATGCTAGGCTTTCCGTGTCAAATCAGCAATAAAGCTTTCACAGGGAAACAATTTCCTCTGTGACATTTGTAAAGGGAAATTCTGCCCGGAAGGAAGCACTGGCAGGGCGAGCTCCTGTGCAGCCCCAAATGCAATGAGCCATTTAAATTGCTTGATGCAGTGGGCAGGCCCATCACAACCATCTGGGGGGGGCAGGGGGGAGGCATTTCTGAAATACTTGTCTTTTCTTAAATATACTTTCATTTTTTTTCTCGCACAAAACGATGTCTCTGATGGACTCCAAACAGAGTGTGGGCTGAACTCCATCCTCTTTCATCTGGATCCCGGAGGCGTTCTCACCCCCACTCCCTCCACCTCCACACCCGATGTCCTTGCCAAGCGCATTGAGAAGAAGCTCCAATCTGGAGCACAACAGCATACACCCTGAAGCTAGCTAGCTAGCTCGAGAGACTTCTGATGAGCTGCCTAAGTGCTTCCCTTTCATTCCTGCCCAAGATTGGAAGCTCCATTTCCCTTTCATAGCCAAGGGGAGATTCGAGAGGCAGAAGAGGATCTCCACTGGTCTTTCCCATGCTGATGATCCCCATGCATTCCCTGAACCACAAGTGTCTGTGACGGCAGAGTGAGCAAGCCACAGTCTGCACATATGAGTGAGCTGGCAGAAAAAACGTGGCCTGTGGGAATAAGTTGCCTCACCCCAAGGGCTGACCACACGTGTTCTGGTGTGGCCCCCACGCCTGGTCCAGCTGCAAGGCCAGGCTTGCTTTGGTTAATAAGCTGTGAGCAGGCGTGTCTGCCACCTGCGAGGGCCCACTGGTATTAGATCATACTTTGTGATCTTCAACAGTGTGAAACTAAGATCGTGTGTTGCCTGTACCATCCAGTTTATGACCTAATGATGCAAGAGAGAAAGTACTGTGAAGGGAATTTAAAGCACATAAAGTCCTGAGGCTCTCCTGAGCCAAATCTACATAGCTCATCCCTGGAATGACTATAGAAGGAAACTCCTTGTGTTGAGCCATGAAATGCAGCAGATCATGTGCCTAGCTGCCAAGGATAATATACTGGCCATCGGCGAAGCATAGAACTGCTCTTGCATAGCCATCGACCACCTCCATGGTATTGTTCATGAGTACTGCAATGCTGCAGCTTCTGGTCCAATCAAGCAACAGAAAACAAGGGAAGGTAAAATGTGCGTTCCTTGGAGAACTTTGTCTGCACTTTGTCAGCTGATGATCAAGCTTTGCTCTCTCTTAAATAAATACTCAGTCCATTGATGCTTTTGGTCTCCAAACTGTCTTAAGGGTGAAGCAAACAATGGCTCGTGAAAATTGGTTTTCCATATAGGAAGGCAAGTCCTAGCCAGAAGGATGCTTGCCTGACTTTCAAACACACTTCTCGCTTTAACCAGCAGTGATTTCTGAGATGGGTGACACGCTGGAGACGCACAGGCTGCGCATACTGTGAGCCGTGGTGACTGTCAGCGGGCACCATGTCCTGGATGCTGCTGCTGCTGCTGCTGAGATGCTGTAGAGGTGAGAAAGGAGAAAACTCCTTGTCAGATTGTGTCATTCCAGCTTTGGGGCAGCGGCCAGCTGGAGAGGCAGGTAACACATTTGCTCCAGTCAAACAGCCAGCATGGATAAAATATTAAAAACACGGCTGGGGGGACCTCAGCCACAGTTGATGCCATGTATTTTTAATCAAAGAAAAACATGTGACCATGTAGTGGGGTGGTGCATGCTGCTGGGGAGATGCTGCTCTGCATCCATAGCCCACTGCAGCCATCGGGGTCATCCCGGGAAGCAGAGGGGACCCTGGAGCATCGCCAAGCTGCAGAGCTGCTGCTGCTGCTGCCGATTGTCCCAGGGGTCGTATCTTCTGCCTCTTTGATCTCCCACTGACCTTTGCTGTTAGAGCTGGGAAAGCTGATCCTATTGATTTTATGTGGATTATGATTTTCTGTAGATCGCCCTGAAACCTGCTAATTGTGCACACAGTTATTTATAGTGTCTCAGAGTGGGAGTCAGAAATTTTTGAAGGTGCGAGAGGTTATCTGCACGCACATCTGTGGAGCTGACACTTCTGTATTTTCTCTTAAGTGGTGGTAAGAGACATTTCAAAGTTGACATTTTCTCTCCATCTTGAAAGGTCTCTGAAATTTTCCACCTTCTTTCAAAAGAAAAGACCTCATTTTCTGCTGACCTTCTGAAATATATTACCAGCAAGAAGCTGTGTGTTTGTGGGTGTGGACTGAACAATAATTTGGGGTCAGACCTGCTCCTGGCCAGGGTTCAAGACACCACGTGTTCAGTCTCTCCTCTCATCATGAGCAGCTAGAGAAAGGTGTCAAGTCTGAAAGAGGAGGTTTAGCAGCTGCTCTGTAATATAGCCCTGTGTCCAGCTGTGTGACTGCACTTCACCATCTCAAGCAGCCTCTGACACCCCAGCCTCCTGCATCTGCACCCCAGCTTTGGGACGTCCATGTCTGTGGTAGGTTCAAGCGGTAAAGCAGTGGAGTTCAATGGAGAGAGCACGGAATGGAGCCGGGATGCTCACTGCAGTCTTGGTTAATGTGGTTGTGCAGTGGCTGGCTGTATAATCTGGCTGGCTCCTAGCTCTTGGTTGAAATGTAGGTACTAAATCAGCCAGCTAAAGTTACACCTTGTGCTAAAAATTGCATTTGTGCCTCTACATTTGTTCCTTGCATGTCCCACATGAGTTTTATGTGTCTCCTTGCCTTTGCTGAGAGAGGAAGTCAAAACAATTTTAGGTGCATTTAATAACTGAAAGCTTGGAAAAATAAAAATCAAGGGTTTATTAGAGCTATTGGTACAGGATTCTGCACCTTTCCACTCTGGCCCTGGACACCTCTGAGCTATTTGTTCCTTTCCTGGCTCCTTTTCTGCCTTTCCTATTGGTGAAATTAAAAAGGAGCATCACTTGACTGATTTAGTCCAGCCTTGAACTCTGCAGTGTCAGTAAATATTGTTTCAGCAGCATCAATCCGTTGTACTGAGCCCACTCGATACCAAGCCTGAACTGCTGCTCCAGTCATAGTGCTTTGCAAAATAAGATACTGCCTCATCACAGATGCAGCCCACTGACTTCTTCAGTGAAAAGAGGGATATTTTTTTTTCCCATGCATTGTGTTAAGTGTTTGCTTGCAACAGCCTGGAGCAGTCATTCAGAATATTTTAAGAGTGTCTTTCATACTCTCTGAAATACCTGGCAGTGCACAAAGGCCAAAAGTGGGAGTAATTGACTGCAGGATTATTCTATACTGCCTGAAATAAAAGTAAAATGGCTGTGAATGTGACAGGGAGTCAGATCCACACCGTAAGGTTTGCTGAGTCTTTTGGTGTAACTAGCCACTATTATCCAGGTGCCACGAGGCAGTACTTCAGCAAAACCCATGTTGACTTGGAAATCATGGGCTAGAAGACAATAATCAAGGTCTTGGAGACGGGGAGCTTTGGAGATTTGTAGGGGCATGTTATTTGTCCTCAGGCAGGAGGACATCTCCATCCTGGAGATGGATCTTCACGGGGAAAAACTCCTGCAAGATTATCAGAGGAGTCCTCATGAACTTCAAAGGCTGGCAGTACAGGTCCTGCCTGCGCCGCTCCAATGGCTGCAACAGTTGTAGGCTGCATGCATTTCATAACCTAAGTCCTTTTGAACGGTATATAGTTACCTGGGATCTTTCTGGTTCCTGGAAGATGGATCCCAGAGCCCCAGTGATATGTCAGACCATGTCTGTATCTTGAGGGTATTCAGACCAGCTTCTGAAACATCTAGAAGCTGTTTTATAGGACTTTTTCTTCTCCCAGTCAGATGCTTGTCTCCCTCCCTCAGTCATCTCTCAGAATTGTGTTAAATCAGCCAAGGCTCATAAAAGATTGTAAAACCTTGCTGAAAGCCAGAACTCCTTGTAAAATGGAGAAGGTGTGTAGAAAGAAAAGGGGTGGGTGTGGTGAGAAAATGAAAAGAGGAGTGTCTCAGCTAAGACGAGAAAAACTAACACCTTCCTGTCTGTCGAGGTGTATCCTTAACAAGGAAGGGGAGGCATCCATTCATGTGGGTGGATAAAAGGAGAAGTGACACCTGATGACACCCTGGGAAGGTAAATCACAAACTAATCAGCTAAATGCTTTTTCACCCAGTATGTCTTTAGCCTGAGCAACCTAGTGCCAAACAGCATCACTGAGGCTGAAAGTGATGCTGAAATGTAAAATGGGCTTTGCAGAGTTTTTGACAATGGGGAATCCCCATGTTCTGAAGCAAATATGTATTAAACACATGAGTTTTTGAAAGGGATATGACTTCTGATATAACCTCTGGGTCGGTGCCAGTTAGCTAATAGCTGTCTTGGGCACAGCTTCCTTGGACACATCTCTGAAGGAGATGGTGCTGCTCAGAGTGATTTTGAGAGGAGATGCACTCACTCAGGTGGAGCACAGCCCTAATTTAGATTGACAATGTGTTTGCATCTTCTAGCTAGGCTGCAGATGGGTGGTCATGGTTGCAACCAAACGAGGACATGCTGCAGGATTGCATGTTGCGTGCTGGCTCTTATTGTGCTGGCTTGCACATGTGCTTTGATGGCTTGACTTCCAAGACGATGCATTGCTAAGGAGACTCTTTTTACGGCAAAGGATGAGTCTTTGAATAGTAAAGGGTCAGACTTTGAGCTGGTGTAGATTAGAGTAGCTCCCTGGACCTCCATGAGCTCTGCCATTTTACAGCCACCCTGTTATATTTTTTAGGCTCTGCTTCATTTGAACAGCATGCCACCTGGGCTGTAATTAGATGAGCATCTCATCCTCAGCCACTTTAAGAAAGACACATTTTCTGCCAGGAAGCAGGAGATAGGTTACAATTGGAGGCACTTCTGGGTTTTGTCTTATTAACCACACCGCTTCCAGCTGGCTCAGTAAAGCAGGGCTTTGCGCTTGGAGGTAGGAAATAGAGCTTCAAAGGCAACCCATGCCCATACAGGTCTTCAGACACTAAACACCATGAGAAAGTCTGCCCATGGCCACAGACACCAGGGTACGCATGTCTCCTGTCCTCAGCAGGAGCAAGCGGTACCCAGGGAGCAGCCTGTCCCTTGGCCGGGAAGTTGGGTGTGTGAGTGAGCGTGCATGTTTGCGGCGAGTGATGCTGCCCTGTGCAAACACAGGCATGCACAGGGCCGCAGCAGAGCCCGAGGATGCTGTACAGAGGCACACTGCGGGCTGGGAGAAGGGATCCTGCTGAACAGGCTTGAGAGGAAAGATGGGTGTAGGCAAAGGTGGATTTAGCTCTGGAGTGGCTGATGCCAGCCAGCCCTCACTCTCGCTCTAAGACGGATACTGAAACACGCGAGACCATCATCACCTTTTGATGAAGCCCAACTTCTTACAATTCCCGGGACTGAGGGAGGACCAAGGCTGTGGTTCAGGAGATGCCTGGACACGGTGGGGAAGGAGAGTTGGAGGATGATGCCAGGCCAGCAGTGTTTGGTTGCCCACTGAGGAGCACAGATCCATATCTGCTGGTGGAGGAGTCAGACCAGAAGTGTTCAGTGTTTCTGTGACCCTGCAGACCGCCTGACCCATAGCCCAGGGGACACAGCAGACTGGGTCATCCCTGGCTGGTGCTGGCCACATCATCCTGTCCTCCCACACCTCCCATTACCTTCTTGCCTTCCACCTGACCTGCCAGGTTAGTCTGCAAAGTCTCAGCAGATCCAAGGCCCCACGGGAATAATATCCATTGGCACTAATGCAATTAGGACAATTAAAGAATACAAGGATGGTAATAATGATGGGCAATATGGAAGCAGGCATGCAAATCATCTATGGAGATGTTTCCCTTGAAGGACAACTCCTTGAGAACAATCTCTCTATGAGGCATTCTGGTTTGCCAGGCTGTTAAAAGTGTATTTGTCAGGTAGCACTCCTTTTATCTTAAGATCTTTCTCTTCTTTTCAAGATAATGCTTTCATTATGTGACTTAAGGGAAGAAAAAAGTGTAAATAAGCCAGATGTGACTTCTGTAGCTTGGAAGGAGCTATTACTTGACCCCATAGCTTAATAAAAATGCTTTCACTGATTTTTACTTTTTATAAAGGTAGGCACTGATCAGTGCTGCTGATCGAAATGTATATAGCAGCTTTCAGTTTTCCTCTGAGCTGCAAGCTCTCCTGAAAGCAGGCCATGAATTATTAAGGCAGGAGATTACCTTAACTGGAATGTATGCAGCTGTTTCATCAGTGAAGTTGGGGATCACTCCGAGAGGCGGACAGGTTTCCCATGGAGGGTTAGAAACCTGAAATGGTAAGGTTCTCCTTGCTTTCCCCACCTCTTGCGGGAAGTCTGCAGTCGCTTACAGAAACTTCTGCTCCAGATCACTCCATCCTGCTCCAAAGTGGATATGAAACCTTCAGGCTGGATTTTTTCATTTTTGTTTTAAAAACTTCCTCTGAAGGACTCTCCTTGGCACTGTGGTGTTTGTTTGTTTGTTTGTTTTTCCCTGGACACACAGTTATTTTACCTTTCTTTTTTATTAAGATACATTAGGGTCTGGGGTGTCTGTCTCTCTCTCCTTGGTGTTGATTCCTCCTGGCCCTGGCACTGGGGTGCTGGGGGCAGCAGAACCCTAAGCATTGCTTTTCCTTGCTCTCCTTGGGTAACAAATTGCTTATTGGAGCAGGGTCATGATCCTTCTGGCCTCCCTGATGGATGCCTTCACCAAGGGCCACTGGAATTAAAGGACTTGAGGGGGAGCAGGGAGGATGTAACAGCAGCAACCCCCCCTCCCAGGGCAGTCCAAAACCCATGTTGGTACCCCTTGCCCAAGGCAGCAAACCCCTCTCTGGTGGGGCAGGCATCTCTTCAGCCCAGTTGTTGCTGCGATAGATATCCATGTGCCTTTGGGGAGATGGGCTTCAGACCTTGCTGCCCACCTGCCCCTTTCCAAAACCTCTCGCTGGCCTGGGGTGGGGGACCTTCACTGCCCTCCACAGGCTTTGAGTACTGTAGGAGAAATAAAACACTGAAACTGAAGTTGGCAGCACCGGGGCTCCTGCATGCTCCTCTTGAAGCACTCGTACGTCTCTGCTTCGAACTCCCCAGATCACCTTCTGAATTCATAACCGAGAGAAACATCCGACTCTGCATTAAGTCAAAGCTGTCCCTTGGGCCTCATAGGTGGTGATAGGAACATCTCAGCTCCCGAGTTTATATTCTCATAAATCTTGAAGAAGGTGATTTTTCCTTTCTTTTTTTTTTTTTTCTCTCTCTCTCCTGCTTTAATTACCAGCCACAGGCATCGTACTGATGAACAGCCCAGTGCAGGGTGCACTCTCCTTGCCATGGCCAGAACATGAGTCCTCGCTGCCAGCAAAGCCCAAGCAAAGCCCTGCTTACAGAATTGCTGAAATCCCAACCCCTGCAAAGGTTTCCAAGGGCTCTAGTTATAATCTTCAGGGATTGCGCCACTCCCTTGGGAGACCCAAGGGGACGCTGAGCAAATCTGGATGCAGAGCTGCGAATGCAGCCTTTTTCTGAGTGGCTTTCAGGGCTGTTCCTTTCCTGCTGATGGTGTTTATTATGTTTGCTAACAAAAAGAGACGGAGATGGAGGAATAGAGATGTCCCTCTGACTTGTCTCCTCTGGTGTACAACTCGGTTGGCTGCTGGCATCGGTGTGGTAACGTGGGAGCCAGCGAGGATGGCATTTCCCCAGGTCCAGGCAGGCTGCGGGCTCCGTCCCGGTGTCTGTGATGGGAGACTGGCGGCAGGTACAATGTGCACCAGAGGGATCCTGGATGACACACCATGCTGTGCAGCTAAATTAAAGGACTACACGGGCCAAAGTGCAAGCTGCTTTGTAGGAAAGCCCACTAACCGGTTTGGGGCAGCAGCAAGGCAGGATTTGCTGGAGGCAGACAGTGCTTCCCACCATTTCCTTTCTGCTACACCCCGTCACCCCATGCTATTCTCGTTTTCATGAACGAATATTTCAGGCTGACAATTTTAATGGCATCCTGCGCACAGTATCAACCAACCAAGGGCTCCAAAGACTGCCAGTGCCTGCTTTACCTCCCCTGCGGCCGGGACTGCCCGGGACCTCTGCCTCCCAATGCATCACTTCGAGGGATGCAGGCTGGTCCCCAACCTCTGGTAAGGATTTGCCACGGTTAAAGGGCAATGATATATTGAGAAGCACTCTGTGCTGCTTTACTCTCCACCTCACACAGATCAATTTAGAGAGGGATACGTTTGATTGCAAACCCATTTAGAATTTGTTTTCATGGTTTTACATTCTTCCTTTGCATTAAAGTGCTACAACACTGCAGCCAACCACTAAAACCTAAAACCACCCATAAGAAAATATACATTAAATGAAACAAAACAAAAAACTTAAACCTGTGACTCAGATAAATTAAGTACTCTGGAGTGAAACACACTATAAAACAATAGAAACTATTATAAATCACACTGAACCAACAGAATCAACATACCAATATCTGGTTCGCCAGCACATACTTCTCAGATAAAAATAAACTGTTCTTGGAATGAACCCCTGCTTTGATTTATATCTCGCAGTCCAAGTACACACAAGGAGGATGTAAAATCTGCTAATATAAATACCACTGGTCTCAGGCTTTTATCAGATGCTTTCTACCAGGAAAGAAAAGGCTCTTTTTTTTCCTGCTCAGGTAATTATTGTGTTCCTTCGAGCCAAGCTCCCATGTTTCCTCCTTATTCAAAGCCATAATCCTGGGTGTGGGCCCCACACGAAATTACCCCAGTGCTCCTTGCCAGGGAACATCTCTGAGCCACGAGCCCAGCCAGGCTCAGAGAAAGGACGGTCATTTCGTGGGCAAGCACAATGGTAACTAAAGCCACAAATGAGCTACAGGGGCCAGGAGCCACAAACAGGATTAGACACACACCCCCCCCCCCTTGCATGGACTGAGGGTCGTGCTCAGTGTGTGCAGGTTGGGGTATTTTTGGGGAGGTGCTTGGGAAGAACCTGCCACTGGGCAAGAGAGCCCAGCTCTGTCTGCATAGCTGTGGCACGACCGTGCTGGCCATCCCGGCATGTGCAATACACTGTACGTGAAGGAGGCATCTCGCCATCCCAATTTTGACCCCGGGGAGTGAGGCTGCAGGGCGGACAATGGGGAGAATATCCTTGAGCTGTAGGTACTAGTGCTTGTACCTTGTCTTTTCGTAATGCAGCGGAAACGTTGTTGAGCTGCTGGCTTTTTGAATGCTCACTTCTTTCTCACTTGATACTGGGCAAACAATCTGTGATTAATAATTTATTCTGTGAATTTTGCCTCTACGGCTGAAATCTAATTACCCAAGCTGTAGACTAGCCAGGCTTTGGAAACAGCACATGAAATGCGAGGGGGTTTTTCCAGAGTTGCCATTTACCCTTTTTCAGTTGCTTTCTCCTTGGGGCTTTTACCCGCACTTTACAGAGCTGTACTCAAACTTCAATCTTCTCATCATGTCCACAGTTCAGAACTATTTGCGAAGGCACCTTGGGGAATAATTTGTGTCTGTTGCTTTTGAATGGCCCGTTCAGAGCAGAAATTCAGGATGCAGAAACTGGAAAGGGAGAAGAGATGCTCAGATGCCCACATGGGACTGTGTCCTCTGCCATGTGGCATGAGCAGCATGCGAATCTCAGTCCGTGTTGTTCCCCATCATTCTCCAGACCCAGCACGCTGAAGGCAGTGCTGGCATCGGCAGTGTATCTGCCTGGGCATCGCCTGCCTCAGTCTCCAGTGCTGGCCCAGGGACTCCTGCTCCATCCACGTGGTGCCTCGCCACTTGACGGGGACAGTCACAACAGCATTGTGGTCATGCTCCTTCCTCAACTTGTCCTGCCTCAAAGGCTGGCTGCAAATACGACTGAGAACCCAGAGAAGCGAGGCTCTGCCTGGCTTCGCCTGCTTCAAGGTTTCTGTGATCAGCCCATCTGCCTAATAACCAGGCAGAGCTGTGATGCTGCAGATAATGTTCGCCACCTCCGTGAGATGCCAAACACCGCGTAAAACCTGCCTATAGCTGACACTCCTAGTAAATCCATGGTGGTCTCTGGCTCTGAGGGACGGGTGTGAGAGTCTCCCAGAGGATGCATAGACCAGCAGTGCTCCTCACCACAGTATTTTTGTCACCAGGACCCAGGAAGGAGGGGGATTGTGATTTGGTGGAGTTGCAAATGTAGCCTGGAGCTGCCATTTGTCCTGCATTGGGTCGGCTGGGCTCCACAGACTGGATCAGGGACCCGAAGCATCCTCTGGGCAGCCAAAGCATCTCCAGCGTGTCTGTGGGAGTTCTCAGCTCCATTCCTAGCTAATCCCATGGGCCTGTATGGGAGTTTAGTGGTCAAAAAGGGCTTCACTCTGGTGTAGCACTGGAAACAAGATAAGCATCATTACACAGATACCTCCTGGGTTGGATAATTCAATCTGCTGGGCATTTTACAAAAAGCTACAATCAGCACGCAATCGTGTATCTGGGAAATAATGGACATGCAATGCTCTGGAGACCTCCCCAGTGTAGCTCCATGGCAATGTGGAAAAGTCTGCACTGACCACTTGTAGTTTATTTAAGTAACAAATGCATGTTGCATTGTTTGGTAAGAAAAAATAATATTTCTGGATGCCCAGGCTTGAAAACTACAGTCCAAATGTTGTGGGATCAGATAAAAAAATATGACTCTGCCTTCCTCTGTCTGTTTTTCCCTTGAAAGGTTGCACTGCCAGGCCTTTTTGGCACTCCTGTGTCCCTTGCCCACTGAGCTTTCCTGATCCACCTAAAACATTTCCAGAGGTATAGCTTTCCTCTCAAAAAATAAAAATCTCAATTTTATTCTCTTCCAACAAATATACTTATTATTCTTTCTTTTGTTTTTTAAAGAACATGGACAACTTGGGGTACACAGGCAGGATTGGTTTCTCTTTTGCCCCTTCCTACATTGCTTACCTTTGCTATTTTTTCCACATAAGTCTTCCTTGGATTTCTGGCCACAAACTGGTTTTTACTCGGTGGACTGTAGCCAGGGAAAGGGCTACGTTAGCTCTGTGGATCAGGATTTACAGTCATGGGAGCGACTTTTAAGCACTGGCATTGGAAGTGCAGTAATTTTCTATGGCCTCGTGGTGTTCGGAGCAGTGGGGCATGATCAGTCGCATCCAGCCCCACCGGGGGAGGCTCTTTTCTGGGCACAGGGAGGGATGCCTTGTTTGGGTCAGGTTATACTGACATTACCAGGGCAGAAATTGCATTCTGCGGCTTCTCTGATTTGCTGCCAGAAGGCACAGCTCAGCGATGCCGAGGCAGCCTGTTTAATGGGCTGAGGATACACAGATCTCCTTTTGCAAGATTTTCATCACCGGACAATATGCAGGCGAGTGCACTGTTTCTGGCAGGGGCTACCCTGGGAGTAACACTGGCGGGTAGCAGTGCTGGTATCTTTTTGGTGATTTTTTTGGTGACTTCCTTTTTTCAGGTTTAATTTGGAGGCTTGTGTTTTTCTGTAGAAAGCAGAAGCCTGAAGGAAAGTCAAGCTGTATCTCCCATGCCTCGGTTTGCCAGGATGGAGGGAGAGACATGCAGGAGTGTAAAATGCTGTGGATCTGTGTCCAAAATAAAGAGATCGGTGCACACAAATCCTAGCCTGAACCCAAACTTCCTGCCACTGTAAAGCTATCAAGAGCCCCTTGACTGTTTTGAATCCTGTCCTGATTAGTAATGATGTTTTTAATTGAAATTTCAAGGTTCATTACTGAACGCAGATTAATTAAATTGCGAGGAGAGATAATGAGAAACGTTCCCTTTGGACCCATAAAGGAACACACGTGTCCTAGCGGGACTCTCGCAGCCCGACCTGCTGCTGATCTCCCCAAAGAGCATCTTCCAGCGTGCAAGCCCAGCATGACTGCAGGGGCCAGGGGGTGCATCCCCCTGGGTGATCGCAGCCTTGCTGAGCACCAGGCACGGGGTGCATACTTGGCACTTTGCTAAATCAAGCCAGCATCATCTGTAAGTCAGACTTGTCAGGTTTTGCTCAGTCCCTGCTCAGGGAGAAGCTTGAAACCTGTGGGTTTCCCTGTGGGAAAGATTAATTGAAAACTGAGGCTGGGACCTTGAGATTTCCTGAGCTTGGGAGATGCTGGTCTGGCATCAGGGGACTTGGCGACATGGCTCACTTGCTGGATGTCCCTGGGCTGCATTGCCCTGCACTGGTGTCACCCTGCTTCGTGCCTGCAGCAGGGCAGGAGGGCAGCACTCGGCAATGAGTGCCCCCATGGCTCCACTCCCGCTCTCACAAAGTCAACTCTGTAACATCATCAAGCTCCTGGCTAAAAGTCGGGTGGGTTGGGGTTGTTTTTGGGGTTTTTAACCAGCCCTTCTTGCAATGTGCACTCAGAGGCAAAGCCCTCCCAGGTTAGCAATGGCTTTGCATTCAGGAAAGACCATTGGGAAGGAACTGATCACAAACACCTCCCAAACATCTGTCTCAGAAGATGAGGACCTGTCTGTTTGACTCATCTGGAGATCTCAAATGCAGTGGGGTGGGAGGCGTTCCAGCAAAACCTGTGGGAAACTGGGATGTGGTTGCTTGGAGTCCTCAAAGCACCAGCGAGGTGGCCCTGCCCCTGCTTCCATGGAAGGGGTCGTCTTTTGGGGTGATTTCTGCCCCCTCAGTGAAAACATCTCCTATAGTGCTGCACATTGAGTGACCCTTGGTGGACCTTGGAGAGCTGAATGTCCCTAATGTGCTTGCTTGCTTAGCCACAAATTCCAGCCGAACAGGGTCAATTCTACCATCCCTTTCCTGCAAACCTCGCCAGAAAGGTCCGTTGTCCCTCCCTAACAAACTACAAATAGCCGATGAATTTCTTGTAGAGATACGGCTGTCTGATGGCCACCTCTGTGCTCCTGAGGACAATGACAATGTGGGACCTGGCATAAGCCACACTGGGTGGCAGAGTAGATCACAGGCAGGCTCGTCACAGTCACGAGAGGAGGGTTGCAGAAACTGTGAAGAGCACTATGGTCTCCAAGAGGTCTTCGTGACCTTCGTTCACAACATATTTTCTGGAGAGGTCTGTGAAAATTAGAAAGCTTTAATTGGACTCGTATGGACCCTGGTAAAATCTCTTCTGACTGCAGTATGATGAAGCAGATAAAACAGCACTGAAGATATTATTTCCTGGAAGCTTTTCTATTTCTGTCAGCTCTTACTTGCTAGCTCTCCCCTCCCTGGAGGATGAGCTCTGCTTTCATACACTAGTGGGTTTTTATTTTGGCAAAAAAAGTGTGGGTTTTGGCAGAAAAAAGAGACAGTACATCAATGAAGAGGGGAAACCAATTTTTTTCCAAATGCTTCAAAGCTACCAGTTAAGGGTTTCCAAAAAGCTTTGGAGGAGAGATTGAGTGGATGCTAAAAAAGATGGGAATTGGCTCATATCCTGAATGACTTCCATTATTGCTTGAAAAAGCAACTGAGTTTTGTTATTGTATTTGTGTAGACCACTGTGCTGGAGACTCCCCACTGAGGGACAGGGTTATTTTATCCAGATACTGCACATAATACCGAGAAACACTGACATGAATAAACCTCATTAGAGAACAGGCACGCACTTCCAGCCTACAAATGCAGAGGAGATTGCCCAGATCCTGCCCTACTTGAAAGGCTCCTTTATGGGACCAATGGCCCTGAAAGCGTGAGCATAATTGTTGCAGATGGCTTCGTGCATCCTGGCTTCCCACTGTCCCCACAAGCCCCTCTGGAGCACAAGGCACACAAGGAGGTGCAGAGCTGCCATGTGGGGACACCAAGGCACCCGGAGCATCCTGCTGGAGGAGCGGGTGTGATCAGCTCCTGCATCCTTGGGTAGCCCCAGCTGGGGCTCAAGAGAGGATGGGTCTGGACCACAGAGGCTCTTTAGGACTCATCAGTTCCTCTGTGAGCAGGTTTGCTGGGGGAACAGGCAGGAACCTGTGTGTTTCTAGGCAGGTGAGCAGCAAGAGCTGGGGTCAGCGGGGTGACCCCATCAGGCTCAAAGCAGCTTGGAGGATGGGAGCCAAGTGCTGTCACCCCTGTCGCAGAAGGCCATGCCAAGGCCAGCCACAGCCCATGCCCGGATGGGTGGAAAACCCACCCATGCCATCTGGGCATGGGCTCAGGCCATGTGGTGTCCTGGCATTTGGGATTTAAGACCAGCACAAGCTGCTGAGACTTGGCACAGAGGTTTTGGGGGGGGCAGTCCATACCCGGACGGTGGTCTGCAATGGATTATCCAGACAAAAAGACTGCCCTCCTTTTTTTTTTTTTTTTTTTTTTCCCAGCAGGCTGACCGAGCCTGGGATACCACGGTGATGAACTCATGCACCGTGGCCAGACAAAGGCCATGCCAGGGATGCTGCTGCACCTTCCGCCTGTGGGACCACTGGGGAGACCCCCTCAAGCATCACTTCTGTTTCTGTCCTCACTGAAAACCAAAACACAAGTGCCTTTCTGTCTTGTTAAAACACGTCTCCAGGGGATAGGAGAAAAGCTGTCTTTTTTTTTCAGCCCCCACCAAGCAGCATTTCCTATCTTGCAATGGTTTTGCAGCTCATTAGTAAATATGCCAATGGGAGGGGAATTGGGCAATTCTGGGGTTTGCCAGGCTCGGTGCCCGGGTGAAGGTTGCTGCCTGCCCTGAGAAGCTTTGGCAGCAACCCTGATTTCCAGAGGAACATAAGCCATCCTGTCGGCAGCCCATCAAAACAGTGATCCTGGAGTAGCATTAAGGTGGTGTAAGCCTCCACCTTCTCATCCAGAAGGAAATGATGATCTACCTGTAGCCGGATAAACCCCTACCAAATATTGACTGGTGATAAATAATTGCATCAGTACTGTTACCCAAATCACTGGCCCACTGCCACTGAGGACAAAAGCAAAAATACCTGGAGAACAGGCACCAAGAGATGTTTTTGCTGCTCATTGTCTGAAAAGCAGCAGAGCATCCCTTGATACCAGGATGCTGTTGCAGGAGCGCAGCCTGTGCCTGTATTTTGAAAATAGTCAGTCCAGTCCATAACACTTAAGCTGAAAGGGAGTCTAAATAAAGATTAAATGGAGACTGATGTTCCTATTTGTATCGGGACAGGTCTTGAATATCTTTTAGCTGCCTTTTCCAGAACAAATCCTGGTGTAAGGTATTGCCTCACCAAACCCTGCGCACCGAGCGTTTTTATCCCCAAGTTTGCTTTGTTTCCAGTAGACCTCTTAATTACAGCAAATTAAAAATTAAAAGAGAGGACGGCAGCAAGTAGTGGGTAAGCATTGTCAACAACTGGCCATGACACAGTCTACGTGACTGAGCGCATCGCTCCAGAGATCGTATTTACACTGAAATAAAGACAGAGGTAAACTCGCGAGAGGGCGAAAATGCATCTAGCTCGTTTGTGTATAATTAGCCCCAAACTTTTTCAGTGAAGTCACTTCCCCTTGAAAGATGCTGTTTAGTCAAAGTGGAGCCTTTTCATGGGGAGGTATTAACAGGATGAAATCCTGTTTTGAGAAAACTATTGGCAAACCATGCTATTGCTAGCAGAGCAAAAAGCCACAGTCTTTCCTTTCAAGGGAACTTGGATTTTGCTTTCCTTAGAAACCCCTGACCTAAATGGTAATTACAAAATTTTGAGAATTGGCTGAAGCAAAAAGGGAATGTTCTTGCTTGTCCCGGCACATTTTATTTTCCTCCTGAATGAAATGAAAATTAATGTGGAAATGGCAGGATCTGGAGCAAAACACAAATTTGGGGTTTGACTTCCCCTGTGCCAACATCTGGAATGAGATGTAAATGTATTTAAACAATCGATCTTTAAAAAACACAAAATCAAGCCAAATCCCTCTTGAATCAACCCGGAACTTCTCTGGCCTCTGAGAGAAGGGATTCAGGTTCAATGGGAGACCCATCCACTTTCTTTGCTCCTCGTGGCTGGAGAACGCCGGTGGGAGCAAACTGTGCTCCCCCTCTGCCCAGGGAAAAGCCACCTACCTTCGAGCGAATGCAGTGGGATGCAGGGTGAATAAATGGAAATAGGAGAGTGATTGCCAATTAAATGCTCTTTAAAATTTAATCTGAACATTAAACCTAACAGAGATGTGCACTTAGGGTATCTGCCCACTGGGGTTGGCTCAAGCACGTATTCCCTGAGCCCCACGGGGTCGGCCCGGGCTGGGTGCGCTCCCTTTCGGCAGTGCCTTTGGAGGTGCCATGGAGTCCTCGGGTGCAGTGCTCACCTCCTCCAAGTCGAGGTGATGGGGGAAGACCACGGCTGCTGTGCACCCCACAGCTGGGAGCATCCCTGGCTGTCTTTCCTGTTCAGCAGCCTGTGTTTCCTTCCCTGGGTATCTCCAACTGCTGGATGTCCTGGTCCTTGGTTCACTTGGGCACTTTGAGACCTTTTATCCCCCAGCTCTGCCTGATGCCCCTGTTGTCTTGCTGCCCCGCTGCTGAGCACAGAGGACCCAAGGGAAAGGGTCCTGTCCCTCGCTTGTAGGGAGCACAACTAGCTGGGGAAAAGGGGTCCATCCACAGCTGCAACAAGGGCAGCTGGGCATGGAGTGACTCTTTTAGAGCTGGTGACAAAACTGGGGCTACCAGAGAACATCCTTGCCCATGTCCCCTGAAGAAGGCCACCAGTGCCCTGAGACTAGCACCCAAGGTACCATCTCCTGCCTCACCCCTAGCCCAGGAGACCAGGTACTAACCACCGCCCCATGGCACTGGTGGGGAGATGCCATCCAACTCTGGGGACAAAGCAGGCAAGCTGCCAAGGCCCTGGCACCACGCTGTCTGCTGAGCTTCCTGAGCTCTCACCGGCCATGAGGAAAGCTTTTCTCAACAAAAGCTGCTTTGCAATAACCAAAATACACCGGGATGGTGGTCTGAAGGCTCAAGTTTGCAGGGAGTAGCTGTGGATATAGAAATAAAGGCAGCTTGGAAGCAACAAAGGTTCCTTTATCCATGAACGTTCGGGGCAGCAAAGTCTCGTCCCACAAACATTCACAAGACCTGCAAGCTGGAAGGGCACGGGCAGTGTCACAGCCACAGCTCAGGCTGGGAATTTACATTTTTCACCAAAATTTCTGCCCATGCAGCAACGTGTTTTTTGAGTTGCACCGTTCGCAGTGTTGTTCTTCTGCCATTAGATGTCTCTGTGTGCTACATGGAGATCAGACAGGAGGTCACTCCTGGTAAACAAAGGTCACCAAGCTGGAGCTGGAGCTGGAGCAATGCAGAAGCCTGTTTTTTTTGGTCTTTGTAGCTTTTGTCTGGTTCCTTTAATGAATGCCTTTTCTGTAGGAGAGGCTGTCACTCCACAAAGATGAAGCTGGTGCATTGATGAGTTTAGGAGGTCATTCGGTATCCATGTGGTTTTAGTGCTCAGAAGGTTATCTCCAGGGCTGTCAGATGGAGCAGGCAGCAAAAGGCTGGAGCCCATGGGGAAGTTTGGGTTATAAACTGTGGAATATGACTGCTCAGTAACAGACTGCTGTGGTTCAATGCATCACACAACACATCTGCACGTCCAGTACCTCCTCATCATATCCTACCGACAGCCAGGAAGCGGGGAGATGCAAGAAAATATTATTTGTAAGCTATCTATATTTTTTCAAGCACACCATTTGCAATGTGGTTTGGTGAACTGTTCTGGCAAAGCTCTGCTTTTGCTGGAAGGGTCTCATCCCTCTGTACTTGCAACGTGCATGGGGCCTCTGAGTGACAAACGAAGCCCATACCTCTTAAACCTTTTTGCGGAGACAGGCTGTGCTGCATCCATTGCAGATACAGCCTCAGCCATAGCAGCAAGTACGATGCATATTATGAGCTGCACGTACTGCCAACACTCAGAGAAAGGGCTGTGCTCTAACAGCTCTCCAGGGGACATTGGAAACAGCACACGCCTGTCTGTAGCTGTGCATGATTTTTTCCACATTTGTAATTGCAGCCTTTTTCCCCTTTTGGTGGTTATTAATGTTGTTCGTTTCCTCAAAAATTACATCTGTTTAGATGTTAATTGAGTTAATTGTTACCATTCAGCAGCTGGAGCAGCAATTTAGCACCTGCTAATAAAGATGCTCGGTTTGAAGTTGTGTGAAAATGACCATATTATAGGATTGCTGTTGTACTGTAGTGCCAAAAGTGAGAGCGGCAAAGTTAGCATGCAGTAATGGATGGAGCGATGTGCTGGAGGGTGGCTTCTTTGAGCACAGTGTCAACTTTCAGAGTCAGAGATCAGTAAACAAGCTGCGCAATCATGATACAGAGCCATTGAAGCTGGGAGGGCCAGGGGTGGGGAACAACAGAGAAAATACAGGTGGCAAGCAGGGAGTCAACAATAAATACTGTCTCTCCTTTAGAAGAAGAAATACAGCTTATCTGTGACAGGCTAATTGGGTAGACTCAAAGGAGGGAAGAAATGTAAAAAAGAACGACTGACGACTGACGGCATGTACAAAGAGACCTTTTACTAAGTGTTTTCACGCCCAATTACGTGAAGACCTTTTGATAATGAAAATGCAGGAGGTTCACAGGGAACGAGTAGGACAGTGCTCGAGCAGACTAGCTCTGGGATGAGCTTAATGATGACCACGGTAAGCGGCGTGGCCATTTCACTTTGCATCTGCTCTGCCAGGCTGCAGAGGGACTCCTGCCCTGCAGGAAGGGTGGAGTGGGCAACCCTGTGAGACCCCCGTGCTCAGGGACCACGCACGCTCCCCAGCACCGCCAGTGTGCTAGCAGTGGCATGCAGGGCGGAGGGTGGCTCAGCACACACTAGTGCACAGTATAGAAATCACCAGTGACACTGTTTGGGCCATCAAGCTTTCTGCACAATGCCCCAAGGAGCAGCAGCCAGTCACCCCAGACAACACATCGTCCCATGCTGAGATGCTCTGTGCCAATTGGAAACTTTCAGCATGATAGAGACTCTCCCTCACCTCCCAGTTACATGCTGCTCTCATTCACTGTCCAAAGCATGGAGCTTATTTCCCATCATTTCAGAAATTTTTAGCTTTGCTGTTGCCATCTAGCATCCTCTTGAGGATCATGTACTTCCTTATTGCACTCACCGTGAGGCCTTGCAGAAGCTTTGTACTGAAGCCACCTCTGCCTGTTCTGCATCAGGACCACTGTACTGGCCTATATGTAATTATAACTGACCAGCACAGCTACGTTTGAGAGCATACATGACCATATTGAGTCCAGTGTTTCCTTTGGCTGGGGTGAGGTCACTGGCAAGGATGTGAGATCTTACATTTTCGTAATGTCATGTTAATTTTTCATTGCTCTTATTTCACAGAGACGATTACATCCATGGGATATCTGCAAGGAGAAGCAGAAATGCCCAGGGATGCACCTAAGCCCTGTCCAGCTGCATCACCGAGACCTTGGCCAAGTCACTAGAGGCATTTGGAGAGAGAGGTGGTGTTTTGGGGAGAAAACCCCAAACATTGCAAGAGCACCCCCAGCTCAGCAGCCTGGCAGCTGAGCAGCATGCTGGGATGCCCTGATGCTTCTCCTTTCTTTTCACTATAAAACTGTGCCACACCATGTGTCATGCGGGCTCTTGCCACCTGTGACGCCACCAGCAAGATGCTGAAAGTTTGGGGTGGGGGGAGACCCCTTCTAAGCTCTCTTTAAAGCAAGGAGCAGAGGAAAAAGCTGATTACTCCGGAGGAAAGGGTATTTCGGAGCAGTGGGTGAGTCAGAGCCAGCCTCCCTCCCACACAGCTTCATTATTTTGGCTCCCAGGCGCACACACACACTCACAGGGCTGTACCGTCATCCCTGCACATGGATACAAGGGCACACGGGGGCACAGTGTGTTTTGGGGAGCCACATGTGGCCCCACACACACTGTTGTGGCCCTGGAACTGCATGGCGCCTATCCACAGCACCTCAGCACATGGAGTAATTTCCATACAGGGCAACACCAGCCCGCAGCGTGCTGGGTGGCAACCCCCTGTTTTGGGGAGCAGACCACTCCATGATGTCCTGCACTCCCATCCCAGCATACTTGTGCTTTCCCCATCACACATGGTGGCCTGGGAGCCACCCACGGCTGCCAGAGCACCTTTCCATCCCTCTGCGGTAAGAATTCTGGTGCTGGCAGAGACGGATTTAAAAGAGGGCAGGGAATACCTTCTCACCCTAACCAGAAGGGTGAACACATCCCACCCTGTTACTGCCTGGAAAGGATTAATGAGGTGCCTTATTACCTACCCAGGCTGTAATCAAGTGCCCAATTAAAAACTGCTGAAGAACAACAGGTTTAAAAGGAAGGGTAGGGCTGCAGCAAGGGTTTGGGGAGTTTTTCAGAGTGATGGCTGGAGGAGCAGGAGGCTGTAGACCACCAAAGGTCATAGTGAGCTGTGGTGTCAGCAGGGGCTGTTAATGCTGCTGGAGCTACATGAGCAAGGCTGGTGCAAGAGATGAAGAGTCCTGTTGGGGTTTTTAGGCTGATAGGAGGGGAAATAGGTCCCTGAGAAAGATGGGGTCAGTTGGGGAAGAAGGTGGAGACAGGCTCATATGTGAGCTTGCTGGAAAAGTGAGAAAGTTGGGGGGTGGGGGGTGTGCTGCTTCTTTGGGAGCATTTGCTGCCCAAGGCTTCAGAGAGTGCACAAGTGTGTGCTTGCCTGATTCATGGATGAATCAGGTTAAATGTATAACTAAATCCTTTCTTTGCTGCTGTCCTGGCCATTGCTCTGGCTAGCTGTGCTGGAGCAGCAGGAGGAGCATCAGTGCTGGAGTGTGGCCGCGCTCTGAGGTGCGTGTTGGCAAGGCATGGCTGTAACCTGGCTCGAGCAGATCCTCAGCTGAGACAAATGCTCCTCTTGCATGTGCTCAGAGCAGGCATGTGTCAGGCAGTCCTGCTGGTGCACCCTGGGCTGGTGAACAGCCTGATCCTTTCAACTCCAAGACTCTCATTCTTGCACTACAGCATCCCGCTTCCCTGTACAGCTGCTGGGGAGACCTGCTCGTGTCCCAGATCTCCATTCAGGGCTGCAGGCATTGCCAAAGCCTCCCTTGCAGCGGTACCAAATGGGCAGCAGATCAAAAAGATAAGCGGAGCCCTCTGTGTCTGCACAGGCAGGCTCCAGCCTTTGATAATAATCCCATGTTGTTGAGTCTTTCTACTCTAGCAGTGCTGCTAAACTGTCCCTGTGCCCTGTCCTACCCTCCTGACGCAGGTGGCACTGGCTTGGTCAGCTAGCACTAGGAAGCATGGGAAACCAGCAAGCTCATGCTGGTGTGGCTCACTGGGAGGACTTGGGTTTGCTGGTGGTTAAGTGTGTGCTTCTGGCAGCAGCAGCATCTCCTCTACCTTCCTCCTATTGCAGCAGGTCTGTGTGGTTCCCTGTGTCCTCCTCACAGAGCTACAGGGTCCTGCACAGCAGCGTCCCTGGTATTGATGTACTGTCATAGCTCTTATAATTGGGGATATCCCAGTGCTCTTCCTTTTATTTTTTGCATTCCTGTTAGCTTATTTACTGGGGATCCAGACTCCAGATCTATTGCCTGCTGACAGATGTGGCTGAAACTTGGCTTTCTTGAGACTTCTAGGAAAAGGCTGCAGGCCAAGGAGGGGGGAAATGCAAGCTCAGCCCTTGGACGCCATGGCATAACCTCAGCAGCCAGAGGTGTTTCTTTGGCATCAAAGAGGTGACCCTACAGTGCAGTGCAACCAGGGACCTGGCATAAAGTGTACCAGGAGGAGAGAGATCTGGAGCTGGTGGCTGGATGATGTCCTGGGACAGAGGGAGCCCAGAGCTGAGCTGGTGGGGAGGGTGGGAGAAGCTGTGCATGCAATCTCCCCCTGGCCAAGGCAAGCTGGCATGGGCATGATATGGGATGGGGGGGAGGAGAGAATAAAGTCACAGAGTGGGCAGAAGCATATCCTGCTGCTGCTCCTCCCATTTCACCATCTTCTGGTAACTGCTGGTCTCTACTCCCAGGTCGTCCTTCAGCTGCCTTTGGTCGTCACTGATGGTTTGGGCACTGGAGGTACTGTGTTGCTTGTGATCTGGACTAAGGGACTTCTTGCCACACCCCAGAAGCTGAACTCGTAACATTAACCCTGCAGCTGCAGCAGTGAAAGGATCCTCTGGATGTTCCCTGTTTTGCTTCCAGGAGGTGGGCAGCGTTGGCTTGCGATGCCTGCTTTTTCCCACTCAGCGGAAGACGCGGAGTTCTGTCTCCAGGCTGGAAGAGCGATTGCTCCTCCAGCTCTCAGCATTGCTACTCTATTTCTGTACAGCAGGGTGTTAGGACTTAGCATGCTAAAGATAAAATGGTGGAATTTAATACTCTCAAGTCCCTTGCATTCCAAAACCCGGTATGAAATCCCTGCTTATGTTTAAATAATCTGTATGTTTGAGTAAAGGATTATGAGCCAGCAGAGGAGGCAGTGCTTTTTTTGTTTCCTGCAGGGAAATGCAGAATGGAGTCCTTGGGAAAGTCAGCTTGCCGAAGAGCAGAAAGGGCAACCCAGGGATGCTTCCAGCAAGCTCCAAACACGAGCAAGAGCCAGGAGACAGCTGCTCACAGAGGCAGGGGAAGCAGTAACTAGTGAGAAATAACACTTAATTACTTCCCACTGCTACCAGTTTGGGAAAGAAGATCTCTGATGTTTACCTCTGATGCCTGGCAGAAAGAGACTGTGTTCTGGTTGTGGTTGATTATTCTTCATCAGGTGAAGAACCAGCCTGAGTAACGAGGATCAGAGCATCCCTGCTGCAACCCCTGGTAAAGTGTTGGTGGGACTGCAAGGTGGCAGCCACCATGGACCTGCTTAGGGCTTGCTGCAGGGGTTGGCTTGCTAATAGCAAAGATGTGGCAAGTGGAAGGTTGTGCCTGAGCTGAGCTGGCTCACAGGGATCCTGGGGCTGTGGCATGGGTGGCCCCACCAAAAGGGTCCCTTCTGCCCCACCTGTGCAGGATCCATGCCCTGGGTGACTATACCAGCAGATATGACCCTGTCTCAGTTGGGCATGAGTGTTGAGCGGAGGGCAGGGAGGGAGTCCACGGAGGAGGAACATTTATAAACTTCCCTTGCTTTTGATGGAAATTGAGTGGGTTGTTGCTGAGCCAAAATGCTTTGACTCTCCTTTTTGACACCTGGAAGCACTTGCCAAATTCAGCAGGGCTTTTCTACCCACCACCAGCCTCCTCCATCTGTCAGCCTACTCCTACCCTTCCTCTACTGCTACAATGGGGAGAAATCAGTGATGGGTGCTGTTAATGCAGGGCTGTTGCTCTATAACTGGGTGCCTTTCTGGTGCCACCTCTGCTTTCACTTGTTTCCTAAACGGTAATTTGAGGCACACCAGGTAAACATCCTGTAATGGTTTGTTAATTATGGGCTGTAATAAATGACTGCAGTCACATGTGGTAGAGCTAGGAGGAGTTGCCCCATGGCCTGCATCACAGGTAGGAAGAGAGGAGCATTCACTTGCAATGAAATGGTATTTACCATGTAATTACCTTGGTGTTACATGGTAATTACTATGCAATTAAATGGTCAACAGGTACTGTCTAAACAAAGAGGACTTAAGTGACATCTCTGTCCTGAGGCTTAAAATATTACAGTGTGGTAAAGGAGGGAATGGAAATCGTACAGTATTGATGGAAATGTGATGGATATAACAACTCCCTGACTTCTCCGAGTTGAAGCTGGCAAGGAGTGAGAAGGAAGCATCTAACTTGTCGGTGCCACCCTGGAGAACAAGGGACCGGTGTTTATTGCAAAAATAGAGATTATAAACTCAGTGGCAAGGCTGCATGCCAGACTGACATATGCCTCCCTTGTCCATGCTCTCCTTTTTCCCTGCTTACAGGCATGCACCAAAGCGTGTGAGCCTGGGGATGCCCTCCCTTGGCAGCTGGGCATCCAGCATGTGGGGGGAAGGGGTACCTCCTGCTTACCCCCCACCCCATGCTGTCAGCCGCACATACCTGCTCCTGTTCCTGCTGGTGGTTCAGTGACAGCTTGGTCCCTGCAATGCTGCACTGCCCATCCCATTCCTTAGAGGTTGTGGAGGGGCCGTTTAAAAACCAGCAGCGACTCCTCTGTGCTGCTGTTGCTGCTGTTGTGTTCCCTGTGTTGTGACTTGTCCTCGCCTGACTCCTGTTACAACTAATTAGCACCTTGACATTTACACAGTGAGCAAGGCAGCCTTGATGTTTGCGAAAGAACAGAAGGCACATCTGTCTGCATGATCCATTTGAAGAGGAGGAACATGGCTATGTGGTGTTTATAGCAGGCAGTTGGGGGAGGAATTAATTTACAAAATTTTTTGAATGAAAACAATTCCAATAACTTAAGTGCCCTCTCCCTCCCACGTCAGCTGTTTACAAACTGTTGAGTTGAATCTGTCCCACATGTCCTTTGAACCTACCAGTAACAGAGGAAAAAAATTGAAATGCATCATGAAAAACTAATTTGGGGGGCGGGGGGGGAAATCCTGCCCACAGAGTTCAAACGACTTGTCTTGCTTTAGCTTGTACCAATCTTCATGTACTTAGATGAATGTCACCAGAACCAGACTTAATTGACTCCATTTTGCTCTTTATCCTCATTAAAGAGGAACATAGTTGTTCCTCACTGTCTCTTCACCCTCTACACCCGCCCCATGAAGGTGCTTTGTGTAAGGCAGTGATTGACTTTATTTGTGTGGCAGCAGACCGGTGGAATTTGAGGACATCCAATCGCCGAGACGATGGAGCTGGGGTGGCAATGGAGCTGGGGGTCTCTCCTCCTTCCCAGCCCAGTCAGAGCCTTGACATGCTTGCCCTGACCTTTCTCTGCAGGGAGGCTATGCCTTGTGGTGCAGACCATGGAGGCTTTCAAGGGTCTTAAAAAGTGCTTATCCAGCTTTACCTGGGTGTGGAGGAGGGGGAAAGCCCCCAAGCCTACTGTATCATCATTTTAACTTAGGTCTGGCACCTATTCCTTAGGTGTTAACGCATCACAGATTGGCCAACTACTGTTCTCGTGTGATTGTAGGAATGGCACTACTTAGGGGGTAAATAAAATGCGTGGAGGAGTGCAGCAGCAGTTGGCAGGTGATGCTGCAGATGAGCCCTGCTTGCCTGCATCTGAAACTCAGGCTGCCATAGAACAGCAATTTTCTTAGGTTTGCCTTGAATTCCTGATGACTTGTTCCTGCTTTTAAATGGGGGTGGAAGCTAATTGAAGGGAAAGGGTTGCAATTAAAAATGCTTCTTGTCGTTTTATTCTTAAGGAGATCTCTGGCTCATTAGCATTGTGTAAGTGTCTCCTGTGTGATGTCCCTTGAAGCTTTCCAGAATCAAAGCTAAACTCTGCCCTCTGGTATTTAGCGATCTGTTGTAGCCAAGCCAGATGGTGAAGTATGAGGGGAAATATCGACTTCCCCACCCCTTTTTGCAAAGAGGATAAAGGAAAAGCAAACCACTATCCCTGGCCAAAAAGAAGTGGGGCAAAGTTGATGGGGTACCACTTTTGTAGGGAGCTGATAGCTGTGGCTTGGGGTTCCCTACTTGCAGGTGATGAGTACAACCCATTTGATCATGGCAGAAGTTATCTGGGATTAAAAAAAAAAAAAAGTATGTGAAAGTGTCCTTGGTTGGCCAAAGTCAGAGTATGACCCTGTTGAATTTGGGATGCAGGGCATCTCCAAATGCCTGTGGGAGGCCAGTGGGTCCAGGTGGCTTCAAGGGTTTTCTCAGCCAGAAGCTGCCTGTTTGAAGGGAAAGAAGGTTTGAGGCTTGCCTTGCTCTGCTCTGGATTCATACAACCCACAGGCCAAACAGAAATGGCACAAAAAATGACCCTGGGATGCTGCCCTTGGATCTGACTGTTTGTCTGCTTGCAATAGGTATCACAACAGTTAACCTGGTACTTTGTCACTGACTTCACTGTATCAGGTTGTAGTCCCAAGTCAGGAGGCTTAACACAACCTCTGCAGAGTCCTGCAGCATCTTAGAAAGACCCTTCTGCAAGACATGGGTCCTCACAGCAAATGAAGTTATGGGTTGCTCTGGCTAATCCCTCAGGCTTCCTTGGGTTTAACTTTTGATATCAGCACAGCATGGTGACCTGCGTTACAGGTCCATGCTGTAAGTTTTGGAGCTGATTGGTACCTTTGACATTCTTGTTTAGGATGCTGTACAACCTGGAAATGTCTCTGAAGGTTTTTGCATGTATTTGAGGTGGAACCTGTGAAGTTCTTGGGACCCTGCTGTTCTGTGGGATGGATTGGACTCTGATGGCTACCTACCCTACCTTCTGGGATTTATGCTGGAAAAGCGTGCTTGGAGGTGGCAACACCCTACTCTGCTCTTCTTCATGCAGTGAGACCTTGAGTCTTCCTTGAGACAGAAAACAGTGTGCTCTTGTTCCACCCTCCACCACCTGCATGTAGGAAGAGGTTCTCATGGTAGTGCCATGTCAAGATCAGCTCCACCTGCAGAACAAATCTTCCTCTAGAAAACAGAGGCAGGATGACAAAAAATACTCTTGTATCACTGAGGCTGCAGTCCAGCACTGCTCCTCCACCTCCATCCCTGCTCAGAGGCAGATTATCACCATGCCGCCGCTGAAATGTGGTGGGGCTGAAGCATCTTCTCCCAGATGTGATGAGAAGGCAGCGCTTTGGGCACACTCCTCCTTTGCAGGTGTCAACAAGTTGTCAGTGTGGCCTCTGATCCTGTAGTAGATCGTGGTGGTTGTGCTCCTACCAGCAGCAGGTTATCAGGAGGGTAACACAGATTGACTTATGTCATTGGGAAAACACCCTGCTATGCATCATGAGGGGCTTCTCCCTGAAGGGCTCTGCAATGTCTCCCCTGCTCACCCCATCAGCTGTAATATACAGGGACGTATGCAATGGGCTGGGCTGATGTGGGGTTACTCAGAGTTAATGATTTATATTGAGCTGCTCTCTCTCCCACCTGTTGTTAAACCCTGTTAAACATCTGTTTAACATGAGTTAACACATCTGCTGACAGTGCTTTGATTAAGGATAAAACTTTATTCAATGGTGAAAGTTAACTTGAAATGCACAAAAGGAGTGAAGATGAGGGGAGAAACACGTGCAGCATAATAAGAAGCTGAATTTTGAAGGCTCTGGGATGGCTCCTCTCTGTTCCCTGTCTTGTTGGCTTCTCCTAGGCAGCAGTGCCCATAGCAACACTGTCTGGTGCAAGCAAGGCTGTAGTGATCCCACGGGCATCCCTACTGTGAGAAGGACCTGAATTAAGGTGCCGTCTGCTGTGGCTTTCCCCCCAAACCCAGCTGAGCAGTGCTCGTGCCAAGCATCCTGTTGGGAGGAGGTGAGGGATCTTTCATCCATGAGGGATGCTGAATGAGAGCTACACCTCTCCTGGCTGTGAATGCAGCAGATCTACAAACCTTCCCCTTCTTTATTAGCAACTTTCCCCATGTAACCACGTTCCTGTGGGTTGGGGTTGAATGAAGAGAAGCTCCTGTTTTAATTTTTGCTGTCAGGAGTAACGGGTAAGTGTAGGAGGAGGAATATTAATCATACCCAGCAGGCATTCTTCAAACTTAGAAACAGCATAAGGAAGGAGCCCAAATGGTTTAAACATTGCGGGGACCATTTGTATGGGAGTCTCATGCTCGAAAACGTGCAGGATACTCTTTTTATTCAGCCCCCCCCAATTTAGTTTAAAGGGGAAGTTGTTGCTCTCCCACCTCCTTTCTGCAGCAGGGACCAGGGTCTGCAGCCCTGATGTGCTGGTCAGGTCTGTGGTCCCCAGAGAGACAGATGGGGGAGAGGTGTGCAGGGGACATCATCCCTCCTGTTGAAAGCTGTATCACATCAATTTGCTGTTTCTTTTCCTAATTCATTCGCTATCTGGGTGCAAAAGAAAAGAGGAGGGAGTATCGTGCTTTTGCTATTCCAAATTTTTGCACTGGTGTTGTAGCAGGTGCAGCACTGCCACAGGAAAAATCAAGCTTTTTGCCTCTTTGGATAATGTGAGGGACCATCGGAGGTTCAGAAGGGACCCGAGTCACACCATGGGCTTGTGGGTCCACCCTGTGAAGAGCGGGTTGCTTCAATCCCTCTCTTGGGCTTTGAGAGGTCCCCAAACCTCACCCCCCCACCACAGAGATGTGCAGGCTTGCTCGCAGCTTACTCATGACTGAGGACATCAGTCCCCACTGTGTGAGCCTGGGTGAACCGCAGCACCCTTATGCAAGCATTTCCCTTCCCTTTTTACTTTTCTCTATCCCCCCCCTTTTTTTATACAAGAAGCCCCTGGGCAAGGGCAGCCAGTGGGTTTTTACTTTCCTGTAGTCTGCCTGTGTTTTCTAATAGAGCCTGGAGCCTTTTCATCCTCCATCTGAAGGGTGTGGAGCTGGCTGACCACCTCCACTGGCCATGGCTGGCCTCGTTGCCCTGGGGCTGGCAGCCACCAAGAACAAAACACCCTTATCCCAGGTGAGCTAGGGTACAGGGGTCTTCCCTGGGGCAGGGCACAAGGCATTGGGCCCTTCTCCCACCTCCTCTGTTCTGTTTTGTTAATATATCACAGAAGCCTTTCTTAGATCGGCAGGAGACTACGAGGAACATCACCGCACTGCTGTGCAAAATTGCTATTCTCTTGTGTCTCACCACTGCTGAAATTGGTTAAGAGTATCTGACTGGGAACCAAATTTCCTCTCCATCTCCATCTCCTTAAGCATACAGAAAAGACTGCTTGGCAGATTTTACTGTGCCTCAAACATGAGGGGAGAAAAAAAACAAAAAACAAACAAAAAAAAACCAACCCAAAAAGATAGGAGTTGTTCACAGAGCTGAAATCCTGCAATGAATTTTCTCAAACAAAACACAGTGGTGCTGGTGCTGAGCCAGTTTTTCTCACTGGGCTCCCCAGAAGGGCAGACCTCAGATAGGATGCTGGAGAGCTGGGCTTTCCCAGCAAGCGGGTTTCTGCTTTTCGTCAGGGGAATCGTCAAAACAGATGAGTGAGTGAAGCATTTTGGGTTTTGAGACAAAACTTCGTTCTCCCAGCTTAATCAGCTTCCTTGCAAAATTCCCAGCCCCTTCTGGTAAGGCATCCCAAACACGATGCTTGCGGGAGGCTGCAGCATTCCTCACTCACAGAAGTTTGAGGCCTGATTCCACATGTGCAAAATGAGTTTATTCTTCTGAAGCAGCTCATGTTCTTTTTCAGCAACGCCGGGTTTGTTTGGGTAGGGGAATATGTCCACTGAGGATGTCTGAGTCAATCAGTAGAGGAAGGGGAAGAAAAAGCCCTTGTGAAACCATGGTCAGGTATGGCCTGGCATCAAGAGCCAAAAGAATTGTGGCACCTGGAGTGTGAAAAACTCCTGAAACCTGTTGTTTTGCTCTGAACCTATTTTTAAGGGACTGTGGACCCCCCACCCTGCTCTGTTTTGCACACCCACCCCACCCCACCCCCCGACAGCAGCATTCAGCGTAGCAGCACAAAGAGCAGCAAGCCGTAATTTGCCAACAGGGCTGTGTCCCTCAATGAAAGCTTCCTACGTGTCTATTGGAAGATTATCCTATCAAATCCCATGCCGCTCTAAAAGGTACGCATTTAAAACATGACTAACGCTGATAGATGCTATTATTCTATTTTATTCTCCAGCTTGTGAGTAATGTCTTATTATAAATGGGGATGCATTCAGAAAAACATCATCTGCCTGCCAGAGTGTGGGCTCCTCAGCACGGGCAGCTTGTGGCAGAGGAGCTGGCGCGTGGCAGCACGTGGCTGCGTGTGGGTTGGTAGCATCCCGGTCAGCAGCATCCCATGAGTCCTCAGCCACCCTTGAGTTCTGCCTGCTGCCCAGGCTGGGTTGTAGCTCTCTTTTGGAGTGGGTTTGCTGGCGGTCAGCACCCGAGTGTCAGCACGGTTGCAGGGATGGTGATCTGCAAGCCCAGGCTGAGGACCTGGCACTGGTGGAAAATGCGGGCTACTGGCAAAGTTTGTGCAGGTCATTGCTGGCAGAGCTGGGAGATTCTCGCTATGGAGGTATTTTATGGCCTTCACGAGATACGTGCAACCCTGCTGAATGCCATATCTTCTCAAAGCACTGGGGTTTCCTATGGTTGATTACTACAAAACTCTGGGCTATGGGAAAGTTCGTTATAACAGGGGATGAACAGGCTCCTGCCTCCTTTCCTAGCTCCCCAGCCAGGGACGTAGGTCTGTCTAGGCTGTGCTGCTCCTCTTAATGCTGCTCAGATGTAAAAGCTCTGTACCTCCTTGTCTAGAAACGGTCTCTGATATCCTGCTGTAAAGGAATCTTCTCGTGTATGTGGAAGCCAGGTTCCTCTCCCGTATTGGAGATGTCTGCTGTCATCCACCCTCTGGGTTCCTTCTCCTGTGGTGCTAAGCACTTGCATTTTGGGGGTCTTCATCACAAGATGAACGGCTGATCTCACTGTTGCATTTTTTGTGTGGGAAGATCTCAGGTTTTGCAAGCCCCCTGGTCTGGACAGTGGGGCCTCCTTGGCAGCTAGTACAGCCATCACGTCCATGGACTGTTGTGGATCTGCTGGGGCTGCTTTGAACCACTGAGCAAACAAAATGCCTCCTCTCTAATAAAAGCCTAGATATGTGTCTGCCTGATCAGCATGCCTGGACTATTGTGTCAGCTCTCCAGGGGATAAAAATATCCCAGAGCAAGCCGTGCAGCAGGCTGCAGGCGTGTGCTGGAAAGTCTGCCTTTGGAGGTGCCTATGGGAGCTGGTGGCAGGACCCACTGGCAGTGGCTGTCAGGGCTGGACATTTTGGTTTGCAGAAGCTGAGCCCATGGGGGCTGTCGGGAGTAAAATTGCTCGGCTCTCGGTTCAGGCTCTCTCCAGGTGTCCACCTTGAGCCTTCAAACATTCCTCCTAAAAAGAGCTCCCCAAGTGCACAGGTGCTCATGGAAATGGTTCATGCGGGCCAAGTGGCTTGTTTACTTTTTAAAGTGCTGTCTTGCCCAGCTTTCTGGGATTCGGTGGCTAGTGCCTGGGCTGTGCGTAACCCTGGCTGGAGACTGGTGGCACTGACCTTCCCCAGGGCTCGTGCAACCTGCCCGCCTTGTCCTATACTGCTGCTCGGCATCCCTGCTCCAGGGTCCTTACAATCCGCCGTCCATCCTTGACGTCTTCTCTCTTCTGCCTCAAGCAAAAGAAAATGAGATGTTTTTTATTTTCCAGGTGTTGTTTTTTTCTTCACCTCCTGCTGTGGAGGTTTTGGGTTTGGTTCCCCCCCTCCCCCCCCTTCTTTTTTGGTTTATATTGTTGGAACATTTATTTCCTCTCCTGTTTTTATTTTGAAAAGGGGAAGAGAGCCCGTATCCCCCTGAGGTGTTATTAAGCTGAAAGGCTGGTGATTTGACTGTGAGGCACGCTTGCACCTCCCACACTCGTGCCGTCTGTGACGCATGCCGCAATCAATGGAGAGGGGATGAATAAACCCAGCATTTGCTCCTTGCCTGCCATCCCCAGAAAGAAGAGGGTGGAGGAGGGAGGGAGGGAAAACTCTGCTCCAGACCTGCAGTTCTAAGAACTGTTTTCTATATAGCCAAGGGATGCTTGCCAAAACATCTCCATCACGTGTTGGGTCCTCTTTGTCTCATGGGGTTAGGGTTGCACTGCCATGAAGTTTATGGGACTGCTGCAAGCCTGGCTTTGGTGTCCCTCATCTCATCAGGCTTTTTTCAAGGCAGTGCACTTCAAGGTATGTTGGGCTGGTCCATGTGGTCTGTGGCTCTCCTCCACCTCATGCTTCTTGCCGACTCTGGGAAAGGGACCTCTGGCTCTGTGGTGTACAGCTTCTGGCACACTGCTGTGTGGCTCCCAGTGATGCAAATTTAAGACATTGAGTTCAATAACCTGTCTTTTTGCTGTAATGGTCCATGTCATGGTTCTCCAACAGCATATCCCAGACAAGGGGATTCCTTCTTGCCCTGATAGGGTGCCAGTCCCAGGGGCCCTTAAGGAATGGAAATATATGGTCCTGCATGAGAAATGGGGGCATGTCTATACTGATGGGGGTGGTTCATTGCCCTGGAGGACTGTAGGTGGCAAAGGCTGAACTGCAGGCTTTGTGCATCTCCTGCCTGCATGAAAACAGTCCCCAGAACAAAACAGCAAACTGGCTAGTGTGTACCTGGGACCCACCATGCTGAATAGATGGCTTGAAATGGCTGAGCTGGAATCAGACGCTGGGCTCCAAAGGCTTCCTACCACCTGGAGAGGATCAGGCCCTCCTCTTCCTTGGAGTGTGTGCTCCAGCCCCAAGGATTCTTTTTTCCTGTGGGGGAAGTAGCTGAAACCCTGAATAAGTGAGCAATGGCACTTGTTTTTTCTTTTTCTCATCCCCCCCCGCCCTCCTGCATGTGCAGCATTTCCCTGCGTTACAGTGAGCTGTTCCCTGTGGTTGTGTGGTGCTGGGACCTGATGTGCTATAGAATTAGGGGCCTGCAGTGGGATGAGAGGACATGAGACCTTTTGCTTCTGGTTGCGGCCATGCAATCCATGCTTCAGTGGGACAGCACTTCCCTTTTTGAAAGATATCAGTCCTCTTTTTTTTTGGCCCCTGCCCATGTCAAGTGTTGCATCTTCAGTCCACCTTGGAAAGCTCTACCTGTAACGTGCATCCTGGCAGTTTCTCACTTCCAGAGAGCACCCCTCCAGCAGTGCCACCCCCGTGCCTCAGCAGGGGAAGGAAATGGCATTGCAGAGGCTGCCATCGCTTGTACGAGCAGTCAGCACCAGCCTTCAGAGCTGTCACATTAAGGTTGTAGCTGTATTGTAGCTGCGTGTCCATCACTCATGGGCAAGTGTTTTTATGCCCCATATTTCGTGCCTCAGACTATTTTTAATAATTGATATTAACACTTTACAATAGAGGAAATGGACAGCAGGCCATCATTTACACACTACATCAATAATAAATGGAGGAATGCCAAAACACATCAGTAACAAGCTTGTTTGTCCTCTTCTCATGTTCACAGTGATCCAGTCCTAAGGAGGTAGCGCACAGGCAGGTGATTAGGCTAAGGTACCAGCAGAGAGAGAGAGAGATCTGCTGAGGAAACAGGGGGGATAGTGTAGGATATACTGCCCTTCAAAAGGCTCAAAGTTGGATAAAGCTATGTGTGCTATGCAGAAGCTACATATGTGCTATTTCCCTCAAGACGACCCTTTTCTCTGCTTATTGCCACACCCCCTGGAAACTGGAAACTCACTTGAGCAAAAGGTTTCTGACCCAAATACAGACCCACGTTCCCCAAGCCCCTTCCTGTCCTGATGCTGGCACCATCCCAGCGATGAGCCCAGCCGATGCTGAAACATCTGTGCGAACTGCACTGCTGTGGGCTCCCATGTAGCATGAGCTCAGCCTGGGGGCAGAGCTTGCTTGGCACCTGCCTGCAGAAGACCACATTAACTATGGGTGCGTTCAGAGAAACGTTTTCTTTTAGATCAGGCGTGTAATGCATGACCATTGTTAACAGGCATCCAGGTCACAGGAGCAGACTAGAGCTATCCAAAGTTAAATGCTAAAACATATATAGCCTGGATACAGAGCAACTGTTTCGCTCTATGAACCCACTGCTCTGGTACAGCACTACTGATCCATGTAGAAATAGACTGTATCTGCCTGAATTCTCTCTGGTCAACTCCTCAGCAGAGGAGAACTGGGTAGTTTGGAGCATAGGAAATGGTTATCTTAGCTCATGTGTCTGTTAGATCTTGTAGTTCCTCATTTCTTGCAGTCTTTGAACTGGTTTCCGACTTGTTTGTGTGTGGTTGCTGTAAGGGAAGCTTGTGGGTCCATGTGTAAATCTCTGTTATTCTTTATTGCTCATGTAATTTATTTCTTTGTCCTGCATCAAACCGCAAGTGTTTTCTGGGCTCCTCTGCTTCTAGCATTGGCCTCGATCAAACGTGCTGGCAGTGTACCTGGTGCTGGTTTTCTTCTGCAGTCCATGAACATCTTCAGATCTGCCTGAGCTATGCTGCAGGCACCTTTCTCCAGACGTCTTGGTACTGAAAACATGATGCTCACTCCAGTGGAGTTGTCTCTCTCCTTCCACATCGGTCATTCTGTGCTTTGACTCTTCTGCATGAGTGGCTGCTCTTTAACTTGTTCTCCTATCCTGGCTATTTGGAGGCATTCCTCTAGAGTTAGACCTCTAGATGTCCATGGCTTTCTCCATTTGCAGGAATCCTACCCCAAAGCCAACATGTTACAGATTCAAAATTAACCATGCATGTTTCCGCTTTACACCTTGTTAACCCCATTCCTAACTCTTGGCCCAGTAAAGCCCAGTACCCCTGCAGCTTGGTTCTGTCCTGGCTACCACTCTAGGCTGTTCTTACTACCGCTGGCTGCTTCAGGTGTAATCCTGGCAACAGCATCCCTTCCCATTCCATCCCCTTTGGCAGGCCTAGCGAGTATTTATTTTCCATACCTCTACTGCTCATGGCCAGTTCTGTATACATTTTGTACTCTGCCCCTTCTGCAGTAGGGCCTTTTGTAGAAATCCTTGGTGCTGGGGAGTCAGGCTCTTTCTGCTGGCTCTTTTGTTCTGCTTTCTTAGCCCAGAAGCTTCACAGACACAGAAAAGAGGAGCAGAAACATTCTGGAGGAGGTGGAGATGGCAGGAAGCCAGTCTCTGTGAACCTGGCTACTCTTGAGCTGACCTGTGTTAATAAGCGCTCGTCCTTGCTGTCAGGCTCCCTAGAGTGACTGCTGTCAGCAAGGCGATAGCAGGAGACTGTTCCAGGCTTGTAAAATGCAGCAGAGCAGGTGAAGCTGTAGATGTTGCTGGTGTTGCAACCAGGGGATCTCAGGCTGCCTTCCTGGCACTGCCTCTGGGTCCTCCTGAAATATTCTCCTCGTTGCTCCAGGGTCCATGAAGTTTCCACCCCAGGAAAGAGAGAGTTCTTAAAAGCTTCTTGCAAGCTGAGCCTGAGCAGAAAGCGTGCTCTTTCATGCAAGTGCCTTCTTGCTACCAGTTTGTCTTGCTCCTGACTACATAACCCCCTCTTCCCTGTGTGTTTTCACAGGGGCTGGAACTGGCATGTTCTTGAAGAGAAGAGCACCCTGAAGATCAGTATGTGGCTGGGCTACCTCCTGGCACCTGCCAAGACAACCTCTGCTGTGTTACCTGCTCCTCGCAGCTTGTAACAACCATGAGAAACTCTCCAGGTAAATGGTAATTCTGATGGGGTCAAACACCCCCCACCCCCACCCCCTACCCCCCCCTTGTGCTGATGTTGAAATGTTTCGCAGGCTCAGTTTGACTTCAAGGAAGCTGCAGGGGAACCCAAGCGGGTTTCCATTGGATGCCTACCTACTTTCTCACTGCTTTTCTTCTTCTGGCTGCCTGCTGGGGAGAGGATAGGACTGCCCTGGCATCTCTTTCCAAAGCTCTCTGCTGCTGGGCAAGGCGCTTCTCCCCGAGCCGACTGGCAGCACCATCCTGGTGCTTGGCTGCCTCCCCTTCCACAGAGAAGGTTAAAAAAAGAAAATCCAAACCTCAAACCAACCAAAAAACCCCTTGAAACTAAACTCTATTTCCGACTCCCCTTTGAAAAGGAAGTACTTTTCTTTCCGTGTAGCTCTAACAATGACCCTCTTTGCTGTCTGTAATGTTAAACCGCTCTCCTCTGATGTCTTGTTGAGTCCCTGCAGATTTTAAGTAGTTTGATGTATATTTTAAGGCACTCTCTGCCATTCCCTTGCCAGTGATATTTTTAAATAGCCATTATTTTGGTCGGACATACAAAAAGCCAAGTTCTTTCTATTGCTGGCTGTGCAAATCCTGTTCCTGAGGCTATGCTAAAATGGCTGATGCCAGGATGCAGACAACGGTGTTTTTGGCACTGCTGGGAGGCAAAATTGCTGTTGGCAGGCGTAACCCAGCTGTTTATTTCATCTCTGCTCATGGCAAGGGGCTAGGTGGGGAAGGGAGGGATTCATGTTTGCTGTGGGAGAGAACAAAAGGAGAAAAATTAAGTTTGAGTACTTTGGAAGCACTATAAACGGGGGCGGGGGGGGGGAACATTGACGTTACCTTTTCAACACACGGTTTAGCTTACACTTACCTTTGTCTTTCTAAGCACTTGTACCTTCCTATCCTGTGAACCAGTGCAAAATTGCTTCCTACTTCTGAAGCAGCTGTTTTCCTCAATGTGGACTAGTGGGCTTATTTAAGGACATTATTGGAACTGTGAAAGACTACCCAGCCAGTCAGATTAAAAGAATTTAAACTCATAGAAATTGCTCATAGAAAATTGCACTCAGATATGACAATTTTACTGGGGATACTACAAGAAAGTTATGATTACAGATCATATAACGAGCTGAGAAGTGACAGTAAGAAACTGTGAGCACATTAAAGACAAAAGCATTATGCGATCTGGGTGGTCATAAAGGTACTGTTTGTACTGTCTGTTTATAAAAAGCATTGTTACCTGTTGGACGGTACTCTGGCTATGAGTGATATGATTAATTGCACTTGTTTTAAACTAGCATAGATGGTCTAACCATGAATGGCGTCCTAGATTACATCCTGAAACACTGGCATCATTGATGGCAGCTTCCATCTTCAGGATGTCTTCATGACAGCCTTCTGGATGTGTAATTTTTCCAAGTGGCTTCAGATAATAACAGTGTATGAACTGTTCTGCTGTCAGTAAAATATCAACATAGGCAGCTCTCAGCAGGTATCCAGTAATGAAAGAATCAAATGCTAGTAGTTTTAAGCATCTGTGGATTAGGATTTACTGCTGCTTTGGCCATCTAGAAGGAGCAAACATTAAAACTGCCAGTGCCTGAAAGTGCAAAAGACCTCAAGGGACTGAGTCAGGAGTGTCTGTGTACATGGTGGCATGTACAATTAATAAGAAGCAAGGGCCATGTAAGAGTTAACTGGTATAGGCACACATCTTTTAAGATCACAAGTGGTTTTGGCCAGAGGCTCTGGAAAGAAATAGTAAGGTCTGGTGGCTATGGGCTTAACAGCTCAGCTGAGCAGTGAGGACAACATTCCCATGTGCATCCCCTGATTTATCTCTCTCTTATTCTTATCAACTTCCAAAGCGAGACTGACTGCACAGGGGATTCCTGTGGCCAAGCTTCTTGTGTAGGTTGCCTGAGGAAGGAGTTAAGCAGACAACAGCTTTCTCCTATAATTAACTTGCAAGGGAAAGGCTGTTTTTCAGTCATGTCCATTGGGACTGGTGAAGGAGACCGGTTTCTTACTGAAAGTGCAGTACTGTCAAGGAATAACTGATCACAAGAGAATCCATCTTAAAAAAGCTGGAAATAAATTAATGGGGAGGGAAATGAAGATGCTGCTCTGCACCTTTCAGCTTCTAAAGAGGTTTCTCTGTCTCATAGCCCAAGACTTGGTGCTTGTAACAGCTGCAATTGCTGCAGCTCTGTTGGATAGGTGGGTTATTTTCCAGAGGCAGAACCAGAATTGGGGTCACCCAGGTGGGATCAGCACACTCGCCGCTTGCTGCAGGACAAAGCCTGTGGTGGGACCGGGCTAGAGGCATGGTCCCAGACAGGCCCTGCTGATCCTGTGCATTTCATCCAAGTCTTTTGCAGGTCCTTGGTTTTGTCTCAATCCCATACAAGATGTTTCCCTGTCCCCAAATTCTCAAGCCCTTCTCCTCTCCAGCATAATTTCCTGAACAGTCACAAGCACGCTGCAGCCACTATTTGAGGTAATTTTGATTTGAATTAAGTTTGATTTGCTATCTTGTTGAAGATGGAAAGGGGCACTTGTCTAAAGGGTGGATAGTTTTTGTTGTTGTTGTTGTTGTTTTAATTTCTTGGATCCTGTGTTTTGCATAGCAGCATCTTGTGCTGCAGGCAGGGATCACAGGGTTCCCTGATAACAGCAATCAGTCCATCAGAGGAAAACGTTGGGTTAGTTTTGCTTGCAGTGTAATGGTATCACCTTTCCATCACAAAGAAATATAGTCCTGTGATGCTTAACAAAGAATTCTTGTTAACAATAACTCAGGTGAGTGTAAACAAATCCACATAATGCTCCATAACACCAGTCAGCTGTTTAAACACAGAACCTAAGGCATAGCAGTAGATCACCTAAATATATAGCAGATATTATCATAATATCTGCTTCTCACAGAATTAAAATGCTCTTTTTGGGCATTTGGCTATCTTCAGTTCTTGAAGGAAATATTCCCCTAACTGAAATAAATTCAGCTACCTGGTAACTACAGACAAATGAAAACATAAGATTGTCTAGTAACACATGGAAAGAAAATAATACAGCCACTCTGGGAACTTTTTACTGTTAAGCATGTGAAAATCTAAGGGTAGAAAATCTGATCTTGGTTCAGAAAGTAGGTGTTGCTGCGATGCTCAAGAAGGATGCAGGTTTTTAAACAATAGGTTTCCTGGGGGTTCCCTTTGGACCCAGCTGTTTAGTGAAATATCTCTTTTGGACTTACAGACTGGTCTGGTGGTGGCTAGGGAAGACTCTGCTGCACGGCAGGGTTGTTTCAATTACTCTTGTTGTTAGCACATGAACGTTTCACTACTAGTCCGGAGACAGAGTCCTGCTGTGCTCAGCCACTGGGTTCCCATTTCTCCTAAATTCAGGAGACCTCTTTTTCTAGAAATCTCTCCTCTTGCTCTTCCAATATACGTTGTTATGGACTCGTCAGACCATCAGCCCAGCCCAAGATGAGGTGAGTTTTTTCAGCCTTGGTCTTCAGGGCAGGTTTTCCAGGCTTCAGCTGAGATCTGTGCCTCTTCCCTGAATAGCTGCTTTCCAGATGTGCTTTCTGCACTCTTCCAGCCATGGTCTTGCCAATGTGCTTTGCTGATTTTCTGCCATGTATGTATCCAAGTATTGAAATGAGCTCTCCCCCTCTTCCTGCAGGTTCCTGTGCAGGTAGTTATTTGCCAGGGACTCTGGTTTCAGTCACCGATGAATGCAGTCCCTTGTCCTTGAAATGCAACGTGTGCTCTTGTTCCTACATGCAGATACTTGCATTTGGTTGTCTTGAAAAATATGTGTTGTTTTGTGGAGCCCAGCTTCCCATGCTTTCCAGATTGCTCTGCATCGTTTCTGTCTGTCAAGCTTCTTACATTGCACCCAATCAATATGACATCTGAGCCTCACTTGCTGGGGAAATGGAAATCATAGTAAATATTTTGTAGTCTGTGCAAAATGAGTTGGCGGTCTCAATTCAGTTGCTTTTTAGGCAGGTGTTTGCATATATTCCCTAAGACCACTCTTAGATTTGGCACCTGAAATTGTGCTTCCTGGCGGGCACTGCGTGAGAATTTGGGGCTGGATCCTCTACCTGCAATGCCCCCAGCAAGGCTCCCGGCCTCTCCAGCAAGGTGATGCTCATCCCTCAGAGAAACCCATAACCCGATGAGGTCCCTGCTCCTGAGGAGGGCAGCTAGGAGCACAGTACTGTGGCTGGATCAGGACAGTTGGGAATGCTGCTGTCCACATGCTAGCTATGTTGGGAATTATGCCGGGGACTTCAAGCACCTTCAACTAGCCCTGTGGTTAACTCTGTGATTGGATCTAAATGTATTTTATGGATTCACTTGAGGGCTGTGCCAATATCTATTGACATCAACAGGAATCTTTGCATTAACTGAAAGCACTGAATGTATTTCTATACAGTTGTATCTTATTCCAGGTTTGTTTTCACAAGGAGGAGGACAATAGTGGAGTGAGGACTGTGTGATTTTTTTTGTTTGGTTTTTTTTTCTGTAAATAAATGCAACATCATCCTTGAAGTTCAAGTCTGCTTTTTTGGGCAGCCCTCTACCCCAAGACATACTACTTTTTCTTTCTCTGTGTTGTGCTCACAGCAGCACCTCTAGCTTTCCAACCTTCAGGCAGAGTTAAGCACCCACCTCCACCCAAACTAGCATCCCAGATTTGCTAAATGGAGCAATTAGACCAGGCAGGTGCATCCATCAGCCTCAGCATTGCCTTCAGCAACCTCTGGATCAGACAGGCTTGGTGGCAACCCGTAAAGTTTTTCAGCATGCATGCATGCTGATAGCAGACATTGCTGCAGTTGGAAATATTTCTCCGTGAAATGGATGCTCTGGGAAATGTCTAGCAAATGAAAGTTTTTTAATTAAAAAAAGTGATGCTTATGAATTGTCCGCTTGTGAAAGGTGCTGGAAAGTAGCCTCATCCATGACGCTGGCTGGCTGGCAAGGAAGGTGAGCCAGGACTTCAGTGAAAGCAACGGGAAGCTCTGTGGCTGCTGCAAGGGAAGAGGCTCCACTGCTGCGGAGGTGAGCCGCGGCGAGACAGCGGCTGTGCCGTTCTGCTCCTGCAAAAGCAGAAGTGGGCACGTACTGAAATATCCTAGTTAATTCTGGATCACCAACCTCGGCTAACATTGGCTTTGTACCTTGTGCTTAGTGTTCTTTCTTGCTTTTTATTAATTTTAATCCATGCAAGGACGTTTCCTCTTATCCCATGGCATCTCAGTGTGCTCAGTGAAGGAGAACACTGGGAACATTTTAGGAAATCCAAGATTAGAGGAACTGTCTCCCTTACCTACATGCTTGCTGACTCCTTCACAGAATGACCATAGTTTCGTGAGGCAAAACCTCCCCTTACACAAATCATGTTGATTCTCTATGGCCATATCCTTATTCATCTATATGATGTCCTCCCTTTTTAAATGCAAAATTCAAGAACAGGTACTAAACCAGGTTAGGATGGCAGGTTACAAGCTTGGCTGGTAGTTCAATTATTTCTTCTTTAATTTCCTTTACAAGGTATAGATGACAGCTGATGAGAAGTAATTGATTCCAGTGACTTGATTATTGTGATTGTTCATTTTATTTGTCTAGTCTGTTCCTCAGACACTTCACACACAAGGGTCCTGTCTCCGATTGTCCCCCATCAAGAAGGTTGTTGTGGGAAAAATTCCCCTTGCTCCAAGTACTCCTTTTTCCTACCCCAGTAGCATGCTTTAGAAGTTACATCCATGCCTAAATCCTATTGACTTCAGTGTTTCTTTGGAAACTATATTTAGATGAACTGTTTTGAAAGCACTGGCTCCATTAGGAACGCATGCTAGACATTCTCTCCCAGACTTCTTTCAATGTTTTCCTTTCTGTACCAATTATGTCCGGATCCAAAGTTAATCTGTGAAACGCAAGAGCAGCTGTACGAAGGCAGACTGAAGGCTCAGCTAGCTTTGTGCATTATCTCTGACACTGGCTGGTAGCAGACACTTAATGGAAGGAGCATAAAAACAGGCGTTATGCTGGCTCCAGCAAACCCTCCTAGCAAACTGCAGCATAACAGCTTACTGAGCTAGAGGTTTTTCTCTATTTTTATGTTTCCTAGATCTTTTTGTTCAGCTTACCTTCCGTTATTTTGGCTCACTGCCTTTGGAGCATGCTCACTTTTCTGGCTTCCACAATGGTCTATAGTAGTGAAGTCCAGGATTTGCATGAAAAAGTGCTTTGTTTTGGTTTTTAATCTGCATCATTTTAAGAATGTCCCTCAAACAGTGCTCTTGTACTCTTAGAAGGAGTGACGATGCGTTCACCACCACCACATACCTCCTGATTTAATGGAAAAGGTGACAGATCCAGAAGTCACCTCTTTTTCAGGCAGAGAACTGGCCAGATGTAAACTATAACTTAAGGGGAGGGATTTATCAAGCCATTTCCTTGGCAATTCCTTACAGTCTGTTCATCTCTTTGCTCACTGTTTGGGAATGAACTGATGTTTTTGTTGATTTGAATTCTCTCTTTCCCAAGTGGTAGTAACTAATGGAGGGACTACGGTGAGGTCAGTTTGCTTTTGTGCTACTGCTTGTTTATCGGCACCTGGTACTCTGTTTTACTGCCATGTCCTTCAGTCCTTCTGCAGCTCTTTATAGATAGCACTAATTTCTGCTACTTAAAATTTTTTTTTCTTTATCCTCTGCAAATTGCTTCTACATCCCTTTTCCAGATCCTTCAGGCTCTGAGAACAACACATGTCACAGCCCAAATTGCTGTGGGATTCCACTGGGATTCCCTCCGCTGTGAAAAATAACCATTTATTTCTACCTGTCCTTTCCTATTTTCTACCAGTTTTGAATTCACTTGAGAACCTTTCTTCTAATCCCAGGAGAGATTAATTTCCTAGGAGCCCCTGGTGAAGGAGCTTTTCAGAAACCAGAGTACATGGTATCAACTAAATTGCCCCTACTTACATATGCATTGATGCCCACAAAGAATTCCCCAAGAGGCATGATTCCAGCTACCAAAAGCATGTTTTTTCATCCCAGTTTTCTAATTATCTATAATGCTATTACATAGCCTCTACTGCTTTGCTCAGTGTTAAACTCGGTGATAAGTAGCTCAATGAATTCCCCTTTGGATTATTTTTTTGGTTGGGTGTTTTTCTTTTTAACTGCCCACTTCCCTTTTTCAGAGGCTGACAGCCCTGGAGTTGATGTCTTCTTATTCCTGGGTTATCCCTCATCTGCACCAGTATGCACTGGTGCTGAGAAAAGGTAACACCTGGATGTGAAACTATGCTTTCTACAACAGTGAGGGAGAATATTTGATGTCCCACAAACACTCAAGGCATCACCTGTGGTTGACGTGCGCCATGCAAAACAAGTGCTCGGGACATTTCACCGTCTTTCTCTTACTTTGGAATGAGGTGCTGAGGATTAACATTGTGCCTATAGCCCCTCAGTTTGTCTGAAGCTGCCAAATTATTTTTGATTTCTAGGGCTACCGACTGGTTTGCTGTAACAGGTAAAGAAAGACTTACAGCATTAGTCCTTCTCCTTTCCAGATATGCAATCGAGCTTATTCCACCATACTCAAACTTGTGTTTGTGTGCAGAGATGGCCTGAGGAAGTCATGTGCTGCAGAAAGTTGTTGTCTCAGGATCCTTCTGGGTCCTGTAACCCAGGAGCCTGTTCCTTTCATATCAGTAATGGATTTACATGAGTGTACTCTGTGGCCTTGCTTTGCAAAGAAAAAAATAATGGCTCTGTTTAAAAGGTGGGGTTTTTTCTGATGCGGTATAAGAACACTGTTAAGTTTGACAAGCTAGCTCAGTTCCAGAGAAGCTGAGTTCTCCTTCAGTCTGCAAAAGGGCAGGCTGGCAGACATTATTCTTTGCAGTATTTTCAAAATCTCTTTGAAGCCACATGTTTTTGGGTTTTCCACCCCTCCTCATCCCCATTGTCACTTCCCCCCCCCCCCCCCCCCCCCTGCCATGGAGGACGTCTTATGGTTTCAGGAGAGATACCACCAAGGACTAGCCCAGTGTGGAATTTCTGCAATCCTGAACCGCTCTATTAGTGTTCCCAGGGCTGGATTCAATTGACAAGAGGCTCTGCAGCCAACCCCCTTGGACTGCACATGTGTTTATTTAAATGTCAGTGGCCCACACAAGCTGAATACCTATTAGCGAGAGCATGCATAAAATCCAAAGCACAGCTACAGTTCATATTTATTGTTCAAAGTACAGATCCCCTTATTGTTGTCATTTCAGTACCCTTGTATTTATGGTGTTATTCAGTCAGCTCTGAGAAGTTAACTAGCACTTTGCAGTGTTTCTTTACTGCGAGGGTATAATATCCGTCTATGATAAATATATAGGTAAGGGATTTAAGAAACAAAACAAAACAGCAACAACATATTGCATGTGAAAACTTTACTAAGCAAATAAAACATTTCCCACCAGACCTGTGGAAAAAAACCCAGCAAGCTGGTATCATCTGAAGTCAGTTAATGAGCAGTAGCTGTGTACTTCCACTCTATTTTTTAACTCTGTATTTTGTCATTCTCCAGCATCTCTGTACCCCACTCTCTTTAAAGCTCCCATGCAGACTGGAAATTAATTGGTAAGGGTTGTAGCAAGGCTTTTTTGGTAAGGACTTGCTGGGAGCTGAGGACTTCAAGGCATCCGGGCTGGGTGTAAATGCTGCTCTTCTGGTGTTTGGACTTGCTGTGTGTGAATGATACTAAAAATGCCGCTACCTGCAGAGCTGTGTTAGCAAACCTGCTCAGCAGTGACAGGACAGAATTGTTCTTGCCAGCAAAGCTTGTAGTCGTCCTGGGAATGAAGTGAGCGGCCGTGGCAAATGGGGGTGTTTTTGACATAATCATCCCCCCCCTTAATGTGAAGAGTTAAACAAAGCCTAGAGAAACGAGGATGCTGTATACCTCTTCTGAAGGCAGGAGGAAATCAGAGAAAAAACATCTTTTGCAGTTGATAGTCTAGAACCCTGCCCTATTTTAATTCTAACAGTTGGCTTGGTGAGGAAAAATCCAGCAAAAAAAGATACTTTCTGCTAAAAGTAAAGCTATTTCAGCCGATTTAAAATTTCACTGGCAACATTCACCTGTGATCTTTCTTAGTTTGGAGTGATGATAACACTTGCATTTGATTTGAGAGAATAGCAGTTCAATTAAAGGGGGAAAAAAAAGAAGTTTATATTTGGCTGGTGGTGTTCTGCTGACACGAATGAGAGTTACTCCAAATGGAATTTTGGGCTCAAGTCCAGAAAAGCAAAAATGCTTCTTTAAAACCAACTGTAAGGCTGCTTTTCTGTAATAGGGGGCTGTCCTGCTTGCTCATTAAAACATAGAGAAGATGGGATGTAGCAGAAGTAGGGATCATTTTTGCTTGAGGTTGCTGGTTTGAATCCTGTCCAGGCTGGTAGTGATGGAAAGCTGCAAACCTCCAGTGGTTATTCAGTAACCAACATGAAATAAGTTGGTGGTCTCATTCCAGTTCCTGGCGGTCAGGTGTGTGCATCACAGAAACCACCACTTCACTTGGCATCCTCACTGAAAGTTAGAGCAGACAGACCAGCGATTGAATCGACAGAGAAGGGCACTGAACAGCCCTACAATTTTAGGATTGAGTCTTCAAGGCAGCTGTTGAGAAGGGCTGGCAAGACAGTCAGAGGGAGCCTGCTTTGCCCTGTCAGGGGTTGCTGCTCGTATGAAAGGAAATCCAACACCAAAGCCTGTCGGCTTTGCATCTTGCATGAGTGCTGCATTCACTACTTGAAAAATGAATTTTGATGGGTTAGTTGCCTTGCAAAAACACACATGGTAGAAGAGCTGCAAGTACCCCTTCTGCCGAAGGTGTGCAGCTGTCTGTACCTTGCGCGCTGTACAGTTGCATATTAAAGGTTAAGGATGCCCATGCTTTTAAAGTGATTTCCAGGTCTGACTATGATTTCTGTATGAGGAGAAACCTCAGGCTAAATTTTTGGACTGTGACTTCAGAGATGGTTTTGCAGACAGTCAGGCCCTTAGTGAACAGAGCTGCCAGTAACCCAAAACTGACGGATGCTCCTGGTAATTCAGCTTTGAAATACGTAAGAGATCTTCAGAGGACTTCTTTCACCATGGCACAGGAGTCCACCTTCCAAAATCCTCAGTCTTGTGGCAAGATCCATATGGCCATGCACAGGAGAAATGTGTCTGTAATGATATAGTCACATCCGAAGTACATTCCTATACCTGTGTAGGACACAGCTCCTTCCTCTGGTCCAATAATTGCAATTCCTTCAGTTTTGTGACCTTGAAAATTATTCTTTTGCTTTTGTCATGTTAAGGATACCCATTTCCATTTTATTTTTGGCTAACTGTAGAGCACCAGCAACTAGGCCAAAACTCAATGGTAAATCTGTGACGGTCTCTATCAGGAAAAAGAGGATAGTGATTATACCTAGGAGTTTTATCAGCCACAGCTGTTACATTGTTTGCTGGAGAAACTGTTCTTTGAAATGTATGACCAAAATAAACAGCCTCGCATCTGTAGCATTGTGGATAATTTAACAAGTATTCCCCTGGAACAGTTGTCTGCATTTACCAAAAGCAAGGTGACAAAAAGTATTCTTGTGCTTTGGTGCTGGAGATAAGCAGCTAGGATTCACAGGGTTCAGAAGAAAGTATGAAACTATAAGCAACATGCCTCTCCCACTCTTCAGCTAGTCCTCTGTTGCCATACTCTAATAACCCTTTCATACCTACTTGCCTTATCCAAAATATGAGTTCGTTTGCGAGTGTCAGGTTTGCAATCAGGCAACTTACTGCTTGTCCTTTGTTCACTTGACCAGATGAGCAGGAAAAAAAAAAAAAGCAGCTCTAACACTTTCTGTCTTCTCCTTGCTAGTATAGAAGCACAACCCAATTTTGCCCCACTACCCTTCCTACCATATGACCATTGCATCTTAGTCTCTATGTATGAGCCAGAACGTGTCCTGCCCCTCATTCCAGTACAAGACAGAGGCTCTATTTATCATACTCGCGTTTCCCAGTCAGTCCAGTAGCTTTCCTAGAGGTTATCCATATTAGCCTGCTAACGTGTGATGTTTGAAAAGTTCCCATCAGTGTTCATAACTGAGTCTTTAATACACAACAGGCCACCTGCTAACCTGATAGGAAGCTCCTGATAAGGGTGAATGAAGATCTGTGTGCCTTGTCTCTTCGGATGCGAGAGTATCGCAGTGTGAACAACCTAAACCAATTCTACTGGAACGATACAGACATGTTCCATTGCAACATCATCTCTAGAGGTACCTATTGCAAACTCTTCTTCTTCCAAAAGGAAAAATATACAGTACTTATTAAGCAGTGTAGGTATTATTGATCTGTATCTCAATTACATACATTCCATTTCTGGGTTGGTCTCCATTGCCTTGCAGCTTTTTGAAACTCTTCAGTTTTAGTTTCCACTCTATCCCATTCAGTTCTTTCCGTAAATGTAGTCCATGGCACCGTGGGGTTTCTGCTATCTGCTCTTTTCAGAACGTGAAGTCTGCCTTTTTTTCTTCCTTTTTTTGGTGGAAGAAAGCTAGAGGGACCTCCGGTTCTTTTGGAGGCCTGATCTTGCCTAGTGATCCTGGAAGAGAGAAGTAACTCTCCTTTCTGCTCATGTTTTATAGACACACACACAGACATTTCTAGGGCTGCAGAGGTTTTGACTCTTCTGACCTCTCGTCATAATACATTCTAAATTTTATTTTTAACATTAATGGCTGAGTACTTGCGTCTTAGCTTTCTATTAACATATCTGCCAATGAGAGTGCTAGATTCAAAAGTCCCACCCAATTATTTAATAGTGGCAAACAGGGTCTGAGTATAACTCTTCAGATTTTCAAGACATTCCTTTCATGATTTTGATACCATTTTCCACAAGCCCATTTCACTGTTGCTATTCTGGACACTTGTACTTCTGTTGGCATGCTATGGATCCGCTGTGATGCTTTTTAAGAACTCGGTGAAAGTGCTTGTAACGAACACAAGTTTTTAAGATACAACAGGTAAGGAACAAGCATTAGGAAAAAAATCTTAAATAGGAGAGATATGGATCTGAGCATTTTCCCTCTTTAGATGCCTCTGTGTCTCTGCATAAAGAGCTGAACCAGTGCTACAGGAATGATCTGTAGATGACATGTTTCAATGCAAGACCTATACATCCACAGGCAGCCTCCCAGTGTGAGCTCCAGACTTAAACTTTTAGAAATTTTCTGGATTATTTATGTGAGCGCATTCAGGTATATTCAGCAAGAATGGATCTTGCTCCTTGCTATATTTTATTCTAATGCTCTGTTTTCTGAGTGTGCCAGGTTGACACCTCTGTTTGTGTATTCCTCCTTTCTGTGCCCATCTTTTTGCCCCTTCTTCATTGGACGTGCAACAGGAAGGTTTGATCTGAAAAGCTGATACACCACAGCAATTGCTCCCCCATAAGCAGATATAGAAAATTTGAGGTCTTTTAGTACTTCCTAGTGAGTTCAAATCCAAAACTAGCTGTGGTTTTGGTTTTGTCATAGGAAAGGGAAAACAAGATGACTGAGGTTTTGCCAAGTGCAAAACACAGCTGCCCAAGCCTTTTAATAGATATAGGTATTCAGGAAATGCATGGACTCTAAGTAAGAAAGCTGTGGTCCATATGAAATGAGATTAAATAACCCTTAGAAAAACAAAATGGAGGAGGAAGAAATTGGGAATTTGAAATGTCCGTGCAGTTTTACCCCCACACATCACCTATCAGTGCTCCTTTTAGTCTCAGCTCCTTAAAACTGAAATCATCCTCTCTTCTGGACCTTGGTCAAAAAACTCCATGTCTCACAAAACATGATTTATGCCTGAGCAGCACCAAGCTCCTGCCCCTGGGCACTCTTGATGTACTTTGTATCTGGATTGGTCTTGGCTTCAGTGTGCATAAAATAAACCTCCTGTCTTATGGGGCTTTGACTGAAGCGTGCTCTTCAGCATTGATGTCAAGTGGCCGTCTACAACCAGCAGACAGAACTAAGCAGTGATAACGTCAACATGTAGCGGTACAGAAGTCAAAAGAGAATCTATGTTTATTGATCTTGTACAGCTGTGACAGATATTTGAGTTGCCATTTGCTTTTAATGGAATAGAGCTACAGTAGGCAGAAATTGTCAGCAGCTTTATTAGTTTGCCACAGCCTAAACTTTTCCTTCTTCCATGGAATCACAGAAGTGCCTGGTGATGGTCTGGGAGTTTTTTGATGCTCTGCTGCCTCACTTGTATCTGCAGGTCTCCCACTAATGGGTGAGAAATCCCAATGCATTTATCCTCATCTTGTTCTTAGGAAGGAAAACAATAATATTCCTATTTTACAGATGCAGGACCAAGGAACTTACAGGAAAAAGGCCAGATCCAGTAATATAGTTAGCTTTCATTTAATAACCTAAGTTAAAAAATGCTCTTCCTCAAGCTTCAGGAGGTTGCTACCTTATTATGAATGCAGCTATTCACTCCTCCCCAAAACATCTTGATGCTATGCTGCTGATCCTGTCAACACCAGCCTAAATTCAGATGGTGTTCCAGAACCTAAATGTTTCTCAATCCTCTCTATAGCTTGGTGGCTAAGGAACTTAACATCTTGCCTGCTCTCTCACCTCATGCATCCTGCACATCCTTCTACTAGGTGGCCTGCCTTCCCAGCAGGAGGGATATTATCCTGTCCCTTCATGATCACAGTCATTTATGGAGGAGGAACCTGCCAGGCACAAGAGGGAAGTGAAGTTGGACCCCCCCCTTTCGTGGGTGTGTGCTCTGAACACATTAAAATGCTGCAAGCTCTAGGCATCTCTAAAAAACCTGAAGTGCCTCTAATTCAGTTTTTGAATGAGAGAGTGAGTTGTGGGTCCCAAGTGAATGGCAGAACCTCCCTGCAGGCCTTAGTGACAAGATGTATTTAAGACTTGCTCCTGTGCTCAGGATTCCCCATAGACCAGCTACAGGCAGCTGCATCGAGAACATGCTGAATTCAGGCCACTCGCCATGCCGGCCATTACGGATCCCATTCTGCCACATCCTTTGCCTGTGAATCTATTTGCACACTCTCCCACAGAAACCTGAGTCTAAGAGCCCTGGGTTCGTTTTCGGGGGCTGTAATTTTTGGCTTGGCTTTTCATTCAAGCTTTGTCCCAAAGTAGATTGGATCTGTGAAAGTAAAGGCTCCAAGTATCAGCTTTGCCAGCTGCTACTTGTCTGTAAAAATCTGAAAGTTGCTTCTCCTTAAAGGCAGTTGCTTCATTGCTGCTCTTGAAGCCAGGCATTTTTATTTGCATGAGAAAGCTGTAGCTGACTGCAAGATACTCTATGATCTTATTTTAAAAGAAAAGGATAAAAATAAGTTTTAATTGTGTTCTTGCTCTGCCTCAATTTAGCGGCTAGCTGTTCTCTTTTGTGCTCCCCACATTTTTGGAGAGCTGGTTGACACTTATTTAGGTTGGCACAAACTAAATATAACCAAGTGTGTGTGAAAGAGCATGCACTGGGTCACAGCTTCAAGAGCAGCAGAAAAAAGCATTCTGCCTTTCTTTGCAGAGCAAGGGGGTTATAGGCAAAATACAGCTATTCTGAGACAGCTCAATGAAACACACACAACCTGAACAAAAAGTAAGTATTCCATTCAACTTGTGAATGCTTGTGAAATTTATTTTTTGCCAGCTTTTACAGTCCACAGCCTTCTCATTCAATCTTGAATAATAGCTTTGAATTGAGCTGTAAAAGCTTCCGAAGTTTGAAGTCTTTTGACAAGTTAATTTAGCTATATGGTAAAAAGTTTTTCCCCCAGATAGAATAAAGCCATCATATCATGAATGTAGTAGTCATCCAAGGGAAAGAAAACACCATTAGGATTAGAAATGATGGGCTTTATGGAGATAGTTTGTGGTTTAGTGTAATCTACTATCAATATTTCAGTAGAAAAATATTCTACTCGTCATTCAGCTGGAAGTCAATATCTTCACTTAAAACCAACACCCAGGGGCCAGACTGCATAAATTTTTTATTGAAAAAGTAACTTGTTGCTTTTTTCATCAGTTTTTTTTTCTTACATTTATTTAGATTTTAATTGTTTTTCACCCTGTATCATGCAGGATGTCTCCCCCCCCTCCCCTGCCGGTGTAAAGAGACAGAATAGAAAAATGAATCAATATTTCCTCTAAGGTTCCCACTGTAGAGATACACACTTTTCTCCCAGCAGCTGCCTTGGATGAAAATTCAAGGAAATAAATAACAAATATTTTCCTTTTTTTTTAATATTAAGAATTGGGAAACAATAATTTGTAAACTAAGTGTATCCAACAATTATTATAGCCTCAGCTTCACAAGGATTATATATTAATTTTAGACTTATCTCTTGTTTATGTCTAAATTTAAGCCTTAGTGTGCCAATAAAATTGACTGAACCAAAAAAAAAAAAACCAATTGAGAGGGAAAAGAGATTTCTTTTGTACTTTTAACTCTTCAGTTTAATCAAGAAGGATGATGACACTCTAAGAACTTTGGGACAGTGGTTTGTAATGGCTGCAGAACATTTCTTCTCTATATAACACAGCTGAGAGCATACCTCTTAGTGCTAACTAAATACAGAGTTTATAAAATGCAGCAAAAATTGTTCAAAACAAGATTTAGCAAGGAAACTTATTTAAAAAGTTTATTGTACTTATGATAAAATAACTGCCATGACAATCCCATGTATCTTCACTAGCAGTCTTCATATGTAAACTTTTTCAGTAAGTTTTCTACTTTTTCAGCTTATGTCTTCCTTTGATTTACTTTTCTAACAGCGGCAACATGACTTTTCCTTACTGCAGCTCAAAGAAAGCGGTTGCCCCTGCTATCCGGGCTGCACAGCATGGCTATTTCCAGGTGTAATTCAGGTGCAGAACATGCTGGAGCTAAGCTACCTGACATCTCTGTGGCAAACACGCGGTTGTGTTTCCAGCTGTGTTGCACCAAGCCTCCACCAAACCTCCAGCATGGGAAGTAAGTGCTGCCTGTTGTGTGGCTCTCTAACCTACTGTCACCAATTCTTGCATTTGGTGACATCGTGTTGTATTTGATAGTACTGAAATAAAGAGTGTAATTTGAGAAATGGCACATATGATGGAAGGATTTTTAAAAAGCATAAATATGAAGAGGAGAGAAAATTTTACATCGTGACCTTTACTTTGAACTCCACTAGCTTTTTTTTTTTTCCAAGTGGGGGACAGCGACTTGAGTTTGTCCAAGACAACAGCAATAACTCATTTCTTAGAGACTGGCTCTTAATGCTTCAGAATTTAAGCTTTTCAGTCTTTGAGTGATGAAGACTTGATGAAGTGTTGGGTCTGCGGACAAGCTGGAAAAATAGCTTCTGCAGCCAAATACAGGCTTCTTCAGCCTCAACAGGCACTCCCTTAAGTGGAGGAGAACCACCTTGTTCTCCTTTACAGCTCACATTAAGCTGGACAGGACTGTTCTGCACAGAAGACAGATTTTGCAGCATAGCAAAAAAGAGAAGTCTCTCTCTGCAAGAGTATTGTATGAAGATACAAGGAGTCCCAGCTGAAGAATATTCAGCAGGAAAAAAAAAAACACCAAAAAAAGGTATGCCAGAGGAAAACACAGGAGTGGGGCGATGTAAATTTAACATTCTCTGTTCCATTACAGCTGTGTCTTAAGTCTGGTTGGTTTGTTGGGGTTTCTTTTTTTTTGATGGCAGAAAGGAGTAAATAAGTGTGCTGTAGGAAGGCTGCAGAACAGATGGGAGTGGGAGATAAAGCAAAGAAGGGTGGCTGGCGGGAGAGAAATATCAAGGGAGAGCAATGATGGCAACTATCTGATCAGGAAGAAGAAGGAAAAAGCAATTACCAGGTAGAAACTTGTGTCTAGGCTTGACCCTCTCTAAAGAAGCAAGTGGCACTGGCACTTGGAGTAGCTCTTCAGTGGCTAGGCTCTAGAGGAAGTTCCTGCTGGCTTTCTTCCTAACTTGATACTCTTTTTTTGACCACAGAGGTGATGGGAGAGGCAGGATTAGAGTGGAAAGCTGAGGCACCCTATTTTACTTTCACCAGATCCATTTGACTAGAGAGGAAAATTAGCTGGAGTGTTGTGATGGCTGTTTCCTGCTTAAGAACACGAAAAATGGAGCCATTCCTGACAAACAAGAAGTAGAGTTCAGCTAAAGATGAGGTGGAGGTAGGTGGGAAGTTCTGTAATTGCATTTTATTTAAGTCTTTATGAATTAGCTCTGCCATTTTTTTTTTATTTTTATTTTTTACTTCAAATGGCTTCTGAGTAAATTTTTGAGCTGCAATTACAGTAAAAACAGACTATGCTATATACAGTTGGATTTAATATATAGAAGTATACTTTTTCTTGTTAATCTCTGAGCTCTAATTTACATGAACAATGACAAGGTTTAATTTTCTGTCATTATGCACAGGTTAGCCTAGACTGGATATTAATAGATACACATATTCACACCCACAACCACTAGTACTGCATCAATCAAATTTTGAAGATAAAACTTACACTCCATGACAACTTTTAGGGCACATTTTTCTTCTCATTTCCTCTTTTTAAACTACTTCAGCAATGCAGAAAGCATTGGAGGCAACTGATGCGGCCAAGCAAGTAGCCTCTGCAGTTTGTAGCCAAGAGAATGGGTCTGCAGTACAACAACCAACCCTTAGAGTTGAGGGTACGGGGACAGGGGATGCGGGTAGGGGACACAGGTAGGGTACCTCTGGGCTCCATTACATTTAGAAGCTGCAATGACCACTTAGGCAAAACGTTGGTTGTAACCCATGTTGGTGTTGAAAGTGTCTCCCAGCTGTACCAGAAACAGGGAGCTGCAAGAGGGCAGACAGCCACCTGGCTGACCACAGCAGGGTTCTACGCTGACCACCCACCATTAGATCCACTGAGGAGCTCGTAGCCTTTGCAAATACTACCTTGTCAGCTACACAGTCGGCATTAGTAAACTTCTAGTCCTAAAGCACTTACATCCATACATCTCTTGACACTTAAAAATAATTTAGAAGATTATTTATACACACCTACATACATACATACATGTGAGCACACAAACTGGCCCTGAATAAAGATAGCAGAACAACCATAGAGGAAACCTAAAACCTCACCAACCAAAGAACAACAAACAAACAAGCCCACAAGCCAATATAAGCTAAAAATGAAACAAAAAGGGCTTCAGCTTTATGCAGAAGTGGTGCTTTTCAGGCCAGTGGTGTTCTTGGGTGCATATTACAGGGATAATAGCCGAAAACTTCAGGCCTTCTTCAAGGCAGGCCATGCTGCCTGTATGCTCAAGTTTAGAATAATCAAAGTGTAATGTTTGTTGTAAGTTGACAGGAATAAATTAATCTCTTAAAAATAAAGTAAGACTGGAAAGCTTAAGTTAATGGGATGCTATTGCTGATGGAACTGTCAGAGTAATTCTGACCTCTGCCAAGACCTGAGCTCACAGCGTGGGGAAAAAAAGCAACTGTAGGGGTCAGATCAATATGGCAAGGATTTTTAGATGGGTGGCCCTTTCAAATGGAAATGTAGTTGCTGAACACCTCAAAAAGAAAAAAACCAAAAACCAACCCAAAAAGGAGCAGTGTTAAATTTTGACGGAGGGACAAAGTTGTTAGCAATTCCCATCAGGTCCCAGAATTTATGTAAATCCAGATGGCTGAACTACAGGAGCTCATTTTTCTTTAAGGAAAATCTGGAAGTTTAAAAACAATTTAGGAAAAGGCAATTAATCAAAACCACCAGAAGTGTGCTGGGATGGCTGCCTACAAATAGCAATGTTATGTTCCATATTGTCTTAGTCAAGGATGTTAAGAAACTTCTTGAAGGCTAAAAGTGGGAAGTCCCCATGTATTTAATGGGCTATGAGTATGGCACAGTGACTGCACTCTAGAACCCTGACTGCTGCAAGAGGTGTGAAAGCAGACCACTGTGCCCACAGGGCTGGTACCATCACCTCCTTTAACTCTGTGCAAGCCAAGGGCTCCACCTACGTGAAGCACAAGAATGCTCTTCCAGCTGTCCTTGGATGGGAGAGGAGAGGTTTGAACACCATGTAGATGGCCTTTGCCTTCACCAGAAAAGGAGTCATCTTCTTTCTAGGACCACCATGGTGGCTTACCTTCAAAAAAAGGTTAACAGCCATCACAAAAAAGGGAGTAATAATATTTGATGTCGTGGCATTTGAGACTTAGACTTTCTTTGGCCATTGGTGATCTCTTCAGTGAAGCCTGAGATGGTTATCTAATGCATCTCAGGTGGGATGTTCCCATCAGTGTGCCTCACAGACATCCCTCAGCTGAGCTTTCTTGTACCAGCTAATACAGATGCTGAGGTATTTTGCTTCCCACGATAGGGAATGTTTGCAGCGTGACTTCTTAGTTTCAGGCATTGTGCTAGTCAAAGGTAAAACAACAAAATGCAAGTGAAATGAGAGTTGTGCCAGCCATGGGCTTGGCCAATCAAGAAACTGCAGCTAGAGAAGACTTGACAGTTCAATAGGGTAATTCTTTAGAAAATAGAAAAATCAATTAAATATTGAATGGTTGCTAGGAAAACACGGGTAGAGGTAAGTATGCTGAACAATTCCTTTTTATTATTATTATTTTTTTTTACTCTTGGTAATTCAGGCAAAGATTGCAAAGATTTTGAACTATGCTTTTGCCTTTTCAGTTTTTGTATCTTGATTCAGCTGCTTGCTATTAAAAGCAGTGTACTCAGCAGCCATATTTTATAGACAATACTGGATGGATTAAAAAAATAACATTTTGGGAGTGGAATTTGGATGCAGAAAACTGACACAAAAAGTTTCATCTTCTATTAAAATACTATGTATCTATGGTGGCTTGCATTTTCTATGGTATTTCTACTCAATCCATCTCCATTAGTATCCTGAGAATCAAAAAATCCGTAGTTTCAGATATGTCACGCTACCTAAGGAAAGAAGACAAAAGAACGTGTGGCTTTTCTTGTTACAAACGAAAGAATTAACTTCAAAAGAATGCGTCACCTGGAGCTGTTTCTCTACAAGTTCTGCCCTCCACCTGATGTTTCCCATAGCCAAATCAATCTAGATTTTTCTTTCTGTGACATTTCCACCTCTTACTAGATGCAGACAAAACCGTGGAAGAAACGCTCGGCAGCAGCGGCTCAAGGAGAGACGGGGGAAAAGAGGAGTTTGCCGCACTTGCGTGACTTTTCTAGAAAGAGCCGCCCAGCGCTGCGCGGAGGTCTCTTCGCTTCATGCCGGTCCTTCCACACGCACGGTTTGTTCTCGCCCAGAGGGGCGAGGACAAAGTCACCGCACGGGAAGGGACGGTGCTAAGCAAACCCTCCACCACAGCCCTGGCTCCCCTCCGGCGGGTCGCTCCCTGCCCGCCTAGGCCTCCGAGGCTGAGGAGGGGGGGCCACGGCCTGGCCTCGGAGACCCGAACCCGGCTCCGGGCTCCCATCTCGGCCGCCCCCTGAGGGGCTTTGCGGGCCCACCGCCGACATGGCGGACGCCGGCCCGAGCTCCCCCTCAGCCCGCGCCGTCGCCTAGGCGATGGGCCGCGCGCTACGAGGCGGGGCCGGGGCGGGGCCTGATTGGTTCCCTTTCCCCCGTCGGGATGGAGGAGGGAGGGGGGACGACGAGGGCGCTGTGGCTATAAATAAACCGCGCTTCCTGATTGGCCGGGGGGAAAATGGTTGCACCACGTGACTCTCCATCTAAAAATTCCAAGATGGCGGATCCCGTCACGGGCTGAGTCCGTTGGTGGCGCGCGCGCCGCGGTCTCCGCGCCGGGGCCATCACCGCACGGCTTCCCCGCCTCGCCCGCCGCCACCCAGGTCAGTACGCGGCGCCCCGCCGCCTCCACCCCGCGCCGGGCCGCCCTGCGCCGCCCCCGGCTGGCCGCGACGCGGCCCCTTTAAGGCCGCGCGCTTTTCTGCCCGCCGGCTTTTAATTGCGGCGGGGCCTCTCCTGGCCGCCGGGTTCTTAAAGGGATCGGCGGCGCGCGGCTCCTTTCCCTCTGCTGCGGCCGTGAAGCGCGGAGGGTTCCGGAGGGGGAGATGATGGGCAGCTGCGGGCGCCAATCGGATTCGTCCGTGCGGCAGTGGCGGGTGGATTTGAGCCATTCGGAGGGTCCTGCTGCGCGCCGATTGGGCGGCGCGCTCGGCGGGGAGGGGCGGCCGCGCGCCATCACTCGGCAGGGGCGTAGCGGCGCGGTGGGCGGGCAGAGGGGGGCGTGACGGGCAGCGCTCCCGCCCATTCAGCGCGCCGGGCCTCCCCGCCGCTCGCGTTTTTGTGAATGAGGCGGGTGGGGCCGGCGCTGCGGAAAGCCCCGCCCCTTCCCTCTCTCGCCCCGCCCCTCCCCTCCCCGGCCGCCGCGGCTCCTCCCCTGCTCCCCCCCCCCGGCCTCCCCCCCCCCCCCGGCGAGCAGCGCCGCCGCCTCGGTGCTGCGCGGGGCTCGGCGGGGAGCGATGCGGGTAGCGGTGAGTGCCGCGGGCGGCGGCCGGGCCGGGGGCTGTGGCGAGGGCGTGGGCCCGGGGACGGCGGGACGCGGGCGCTGGCCGGTGCGGCGGGGCGGGCGCGGCGGCCCTGCGGCGGGGGCGACGCCCGCGGTGGCGGGGCCCTTGCGGCGCCGAGCGGGCCGCGGCCCGGGGTCGGTTCTTCTCCCGCCCCGGGAATAACGTGGGACTTGGGGAAAGTTTCTGTGGGGGCCGGCTGCGCCCGCGGCCCCGCCGGAGCGCGCCTAACGTCGGGGCCGGGGCTGCCTGAGGGGGCAGCGGCTCCCGGGCTGGGCCAGGGAGGTCGTCCCGACCCCCGGGCACCACCCCCCTCCGAAAGAAATCATGAAAAATGGCTTTTTTTTGTAACCAGGAGGAGAAAAGAAGGGGTATTCTCCTCAGCATCCCCGCGCTTTTTGGAAGTTCTGAGATAACGTCGGGCTGCAAGGGAAAATGACAGGTCCGCGCCGAGGCAGGGCTCCGTCCTCGGCCACAGGCTACGGCCTCCCCCCCCCCCCGCCCCAAATACGCCTTTTGGGGAGCTGGTGGTGAATAAAGTGCGTGTGCCGCCTCGAAACGTGAAGCGTTGGTTCGTGCAACGATAAATGGACAACAACAACAGAAAAAAAAAAATTATAGTGCGTTCGGAGGAGCGCAAAGTGAGGTGTTGCTGAGCGGTTGTGTGTGGGTTTTGCTGCAGGAATTTATCAGGAAGGATGCTGTGCAATCCCTCGGCTCCTTAAATGTTATCTTTTGAGTGTTTGTGGCATGGAAGGCAGCATGACATCTTAAGCAAGCAAACGTATTTACATAACAATTATTTGACATTATAGCTCAGTGCCGAGGACCATTTAAAGGGAAGTAAACCTGCCCTTTATTCAAAACACTTGCGTAATTGTTTTGTGCACGCATTTCGTGGTAGTGGAAGGTGGTTTTTTTTTTTGGTGGTTGTTTGCTTGTCAATAGCCTGCTTTGGAAGATTTGCATAAATTAGGCTTGTCACCGTAACCGCTTGTTTTCTGGCCATATGAGTGGATTTCATGTTACAGGCTTGCCTGATATTCCAGACTGGATTACAGGTCTAAAAATGTTCCAAAGAAGTGGGATCTGTGTTGGAAAGGTGTGGGTGGATTCAGGATGTGAAAATCGCTTGTAAATCTGGGATGGGGCCTGTAGCTCAGGGTGGTGGAGCGGGGTATAGGCGCTCTCCGGTGTTCTCCATTTCTCCTCAACAGGGATATCCAGGCAGCTTTATTTTGTGCTTGTTTCCAAAAGCTGTATTCTGTTGTCTTCATAATGCTAATTTGAGACTGAAGAGATGGAGCAAGCATTATCTTGGCCCTCCGTGCTACAGTGAATTTCACCGTTGAGTGAATAATCTCCTTGCCATTGCATTTTGATTTACTGGTATTATGTACTGTCAATAAATGGGACTTGTGCTGTATTCGCTGCCGTCAAAGTGCTTTCAGTTGTTGCCAAAAGCTACCTGGAGTTAATTATCTGAATTGGACTTTTTTTTAACGGCAACGTTTTTTAAAAGCTAAGGAGCTCTGAAGTTTATATAATAATCTGGTTCTTGGCAAGGTTTCTTTTTTTTTTTTTTGTAATGCGGTCTGTCGCGGCACTGAGTTTTAATCGTTTCTGATGTTTCCACCACCGCTGTATGGTGTTTTCAGCCTAAAAGCTGCCATTGTCGCTCCGCAGCCTCTCTGAAAGAGTTAAGAGGGCATTGAATTAAGAAAGCTCAGCTGCTTGTATACAAATATACAGCAATTACAAGGCAACAAAGTTATTGCAGAATCCTACTGTATCCATGGCAACATGTTCACTCAATTACATTTGGAAATGTAAAATGCCACCCAGTTAGAAAGAGTAAGTTTTAGCGATTGCAGATTTTCTGTATAAAGCGAAATGTGTAAGACACGGCTTTCTAGGATTCTATGCTTTTCTTCATGTTTGGATGGCATGTTTTAGCATGTGCCTCTGACAGATTTCCGTTGCTGATATTAAGCTGTGCCCTTGGTTGTCTGAACTTAGGGGGAAAAAAAATAATCCCAGAATCTTTAAATCTTTAAAATTTAACATTGCCATCCTATAATTTTCTTGGTTTTGTTTCAGGACTTGGCTTTAGAAAGCGGACAGATTAGAAAATGCATGAAATGCATTTTGAAAATTACCTCAGAATACCAGAGGAATTTGTCATTTACTTAACGGGATGGAGGCCTGAAAGAAAAGCATATGTATGGCATGAAAGCTTTTATTCCTTTGGGAGGAAATGTTTGTTGAGCAGTCTGTGTTCGTGTAGTGCAATCTCCAACTGACTGTCCTAAAGTAGAAGACGACTGGCAGGTGCGAGCTACTGAGCTTGCGGTCAGCACCAAGAGAAAGCGGTGAAGAAGTTCTTGAGAAGCCCAGGAAGTGTCCATCAGCCCCAGGTTAGGAGATAGCAGGTTGAGTACACCAAGGTCCTGATGTGTGATGCAGGTGAACTCCTTAGTGGAAGTTAGTTTCATTTGTTGCTTGCCTTTTGATGGTGACTTGCTAGCAAAAAGAATAAAAGAAGAAAAAGTAGTTTCGTGTGTTTGTTAATTTTTATGTTGGTCAAGATGCAACTTTCTGCTTTGCTGTGCTCATGTTTCACAGGCAGCGACCCATTAATGCAGAAAAGGGGAAAACAACAATGCACTTAAAACAATTTTTTTTTTTTTTAAACTAGGAGTGATGTGTTTACAGACACCTGAAGATTGATGAACTTCTTCAGAAGTTACCTAGTAACAGGAGCTGATAAAAGATATTTAGGTGGATGCAGATTGCAGTGTCTTGAAGAAAAGATTTTGCCCAGATCTTCAGGGGCTTGAACTCCAGGCTGCCTCCTGAACCCTTGGAGTATCTGGATTGCAAAAAGTTTGCAGGTCCCATGGACCTGTGTTAGATTATGAATGGTTTTGGAAGGAAGCTCTGTCCAACCTGTCAGGTCTTTCTGCTTTCTCCATGAGCAGGTAGCTTGCCTGCCTTGTGGTTTGCATGCTCCTCGAAAGCAGCAGTTTGAGCAAGTGTGACCTGCTCCCATGGTGAGCACTCATTTTTCTCTTTGCCTTCTACCATGGGCAGAGGTGGAAGCACAGGAGCTGCCTCTTTATAGATTGCTGAAAAGGTGGGGTTGATCTCAGTCTTCAACCTTAAATCACGTGTTGAACTGCAAGGGTGAGGAGTAGGACTTGTTAAAAATAAAGGCTGAAATTGAGCAGGAGCCCATGGTTTTAGATTAGACTGACCTCTTAATCTCTCTTTGAAATGGCTTTGTGCTTTCTGGGGGATAGACTTTTTAAAGCCATCTTAAAGTGTATCTGTGGTTCAGAAACTTGCCCTCTAGGATCATTTGTAGGTTTCAGATCTGGGGAATCTACTCTATACGTGAAGGTGCCCAAACACATTTAAAACAAAGTGTCGAGACAAAACCTTGCCACCAAATATATAGTATGTGATAGGATCAAATATTCTAGGCCAAATTTCTTTCATCTTCCAGAGCTGAGAATAGGCAAGAGCTTTTAAAATGGTTTGTTCACAAATGTGTTTATCAAATAACTTGTGCTAAAAGGAGTTAGTATGTTGAGTGTCTCTTAAAACTTATTACACAGCCTTAACTTAAGAAGGGCAAACTGGCAATTTAATGCGGGGTGTTTATGTTCTTGATCAGCTGAATACTGTGCATGCTCCACTGAAAGACTACTGTCTTCATTTTTGGCACTTTTGGATTGCTTGAAGCGTTCCTCTAATGCTTGCATTTCATACCGTACCTTTGTAAGGTCACAGTAACTAGTTGTCTTTGTGTTTTCTCAAGGATAGCATTTGTCTTGTCTGGGTTAAGTGGTGTAAGTGTGTGCTAACGTGATGCTCTCCTCAGGGTTTGAAAACCTGAATCCTCAGTGTCCAGCTGTGCCAGCTTAATCTTGAGGTTAAAACATTTCTTTGGTGTCCTCTTCCAGTTAAAGAAGTGATTGTGTTACACTCCTTGGCATTGTATGTATTTATATTTACTGGAAATAAATACTCCTTGGCATTGTGTGTGTGTGTATATGTATAATATAAACGCCCAAACCCTTGGGACCATATTTTTACTTGTCTTACATCTATGGTTGAGTACACACGGTAATATTACCAGAACAGTTTATTTGCTGAATAGTATCTGTTGCTAGCCTGTTCCAAATGGCAGAGCTTGTCACAAGCCACCAAGAAATATTAATTGAACATATTATTTGGACACTGGTAACGACATGAATTAAATATTTGCCAAGTATTCTTGACTCTTCTTGCTGGCTTCTTTGATGGTGTCATCTACTTCATTGCTCCTCCAGTTCACCTTTAGCTTGTTGCCAGTTATCCTATTGCTTTTCTGTGATCTTTTTTGATCCTGCTACCTAGTCTAGAAGGCCAGCCATTGGGTTCAAATTTTATCAGACTCCTGCTAGAATCCTTTGAGTTTTTGCTTTTGTAGAAGCGTGTTTTACTGGACAAAGAAGCTGACAGGATGTGTCTTATCACTGAATTCAAAATTGCTTTTCAGTTTTGAGTCCACTTCCCTAATGGATAGCTTCTGTTTTCCATTCATTTTTGCTTCCCGGTTCCGCAGGTCCAAGCATACCAATGCTCCAAAGCAATGAAAGGAACCTGGTTCTCCTCAGCTTGCTTGCTGATCTCAGAGGTCTGGGGAGGTGGGGGGGAACCATGAAAATACACGATTTTGTCTCAAATTGTTTAAGCTGAGAAACAGCAGAAACACTAAAGATGCCTGCTTTAATAATTAGAAATGTGGCAATATTGTTAACTATTAAAAGGGGTAAACAGTCTTCTAAAAAATTAAAGTAAAAGCTGTGTGTGGTGGGGGAGGAAATGCGTCTTAGCATTTTGATTTAGATTGTCTCTCATATATGTTGTCTCTATATTTGAGTCCTTGGTTGAGGGAACTCCTCAGACCACTCTAGTAATTAATGCCACTTGCATTTTGATTGTGTTATGCAGAAAACTGAAGTGGGCCAGGTTTACTTTATCCTGCAGTGGACCATGTTGATAAGGCAATATATAACAGATGATTCATGAAGTGATGCTTGTCGTTGCCAGAACTGCTTGAATAGCAAGCAGATTTTGGGCAATGCTTCTTCACCGGAAAGACTTGGGCAGTTTAAACTGAGAGGAGGAGAAGAGACAAATATGCACTGTATTTCTGGCTATCTTAAAGGAGCTGCCTCACAAAATTTAGTAGAAGTTGGGGGGGAGGGTAAGTGGGTAAAATAAGGGGGGTAGAGAAGCAGGAAAGCACACAGAGGTTGCATAATGATGTTGAAAAAGGGAACAATTAGGAAAAGACTGTAAAATCTCTTGGAAAGCTTCTGTGGTTTTCCCTTTGCAAGGAATTACAGTTTGGCCTTCCTCTATAAAAATTCGGGCCTTTTTTTCATGGCATTCATTACTAGACACATCTTGATCAACTTCATTTTTTCTTTTTTTTTTTTTCCCCCTTCATGTTTTCTTATTGGATATTACCTCAGAAGAGTTTGATTAAAATCTGCTTCAAATTGCCATCTACTAGTGCAGAGGAATGTGTGTTGACTTGTGGTCATGGGCATGCTTAGCTGTCTGCCCTCATCAAATGATTGAACCTTTGTTCCTCATACAAGAAGTATTTAAAAACCGAAAAGCTGCAATTTTAAAATTGGATCTTAGGCTAATGAGAAACCTCTTTCTACTTTGGTCAAGATAAGGTTTTGTAATTTTTTTATTTTTTTCTTTTTTCTTTTTTTTTTTTTTTTTTTTTTAACCCTAAGAGTCCTCTGAGACAGCCATTTAGTTTGGTTGAGGACCAGAAAGGAGCCAGAGACGTGTTGGGAGGAGCTGGAGGCTGAAGGCGATGTGTGCAGCTAATGTGGCTTATCCAAGATCCGAGGAACGAAGAGCTCCTTTCTTTGGGGCATCGCTACAGTAGTTTGGACAAATGCATAAGACACGACAAAGTGTTACTCTGGCATTGTGTTGCCCATGAGGTGATGATGTCTGGGAAGACATTTGGCAAGTTTTTCAGCTCTCCATGTTGCAGATACAACTTGCTGAAATGGCAAATTGAAGACTCTGCCTTGGGTACAATCTGGCTGTTGTGTCTGGGTTTGTTGCTGTGTTCACTTTCTTGTTTTCTTTCAAGTTTCATCTCCCATAAACCTTTCCTGGACGTTTGTATCTGTATGTTTTATAACAAGCCAGTAAGCTGTTGGATGAAGAATTGTATTGTAAGGGTTTTGGTTTTTGCAATTATAGGATAAAATAATGTATAGAAGATTAACATCTCAGATTGGGTGCTAGCAGTGTAGCAATGTATTGTTTTAAATGGTCTTTTTAAGTGTGTCCCACTCATTCTGGTGAACACTGACATCCAATTGACCTTAATTCCATTTATCTTTTATGAGTAGTGAAGAATTTTGATATTTCACATGTAGGAAATAATTCACTTTATTAATTTTTCTGAAGAACTGGTGCTTTAATGAGGTGTCTGTCAGTAAGACTTAATTACCCTTAAATTCTGTGAACATTAGTATACTGTGGCTCTTTCTATGTAAAATCAAATTTCATTTGTCAAACGCACGTGATAGCATTAGTTTGCTGATATAATTTGCATTAACTTAAATTTGAGAAATAGCAGTTATTCATAACTGGCCTGTGGCTAGTACTGGTGTGCAAGATTTTGCAGGGTGTTGTACTTGCCTGAACTGGTGCTGCTTTGTCTTCTCTGTGATTGCACGCGAGGACCCTAGTAGGAAGGTATAGTGTCACAGCTGCGTCTGCGCTAATGTCTTTGAGCATTTCATGTTGAATAAGCAGTTATTCAAATCTGCTCTTGTGGATTAAAGGTAGATGAGCACATTACGCTGTTCCTCTTTCCCTTAGCGTTTTCCAAGTTGTCTTCCTGTTTGAGTTTTCATTTTACTTCAATAAAAACCTGTAGCTTTTGCAACGTTATCTTTAGTCAGTTAACATACTTCTACTGTGTTGCATTTTGCTAATATGCTAAAATAGTGTACGTTGCTTTTGCTCAGTAGAAAAATGTTCAGGTTAGTTCTGGTGGTGTGTTGACAAAAATTTGTGTCTTGTGTGCATCGCTGCAAGAAAAGGATCCAAAATGTAAGCCTGAAACAATGAATTAATTCTGTTGTATGCTGTTCCCAACAAGTATTCAGAAAGAGACTGTTGTTCGAAGTATTAGGAAAGTTACATTTTTCCCCATGGGAGCTACAGTTACCTAGTTTTTGTTAGTGTTTGTTCTGGATTCTGTTAAAATCCCAAATACAGGTAGTTCTTGTGGTGAGCAAAAAACCTAGCTTGCCTTTTTTTCTTGCAGGTTCACATAAAATGTAGAGCAGTGAGATTTGATTTTCTGTTCAAATAACGTGCATGAAAGTGAAGTGTTAAGTGAAGAAAAGTTGCACTATTAACACCTTTAAAACGATGAGGATTCTGAAAAATGGAATAGTCTATGAGTTTTAACTTTGCAAGCTTGGTAGCTCAGGGCAGTGAGAAGGGAAAAGTCTCCACTTGGGAAACACAGTGGCAGTGGGGCAGATATTTGTGAATGCTGGCTAATTTGGAAGGAGGTGGGATGAGGTGGAAGATGGGCTATTGGCCTTGACTTCGAATGCATTGGCTCAAACTGCAAACAAGTAAGGATGTGAAGATTATTTAATTCCCAAGGACCAGCGGAAGGGGAAGGCCTGTGGTGCAGACTCTCGGGCCAGATTGGTCCTAGAAGGAGAATTTGTAGGTAAAACTGAGCTTTCCTTCAGGCTGGATTGCCTTTTAGAGCACTGCACAGGTGGAACTCATTTCTTCAGTTCAAATGAAAAAAGAGTTGCTTCTCCAGACAGCATAGACTTTAAAAAAAAAAAAAAATTGCTGTGCCTAGTGCTTTGGCTGAGTCAGGAGGGGACTTCTCCGAGTCATGGTGTGAACAAGGCAGCAGGACTCTGACACAGAGGTTGGCCTTTTGTGGCACAGAAGGATCTACGCCCTCCTGGGAAGCCTGGCTTGTTTCTTTAGATTGTTTACGGAAAAAGGGAGCACAGGCATCTTTCTGGAAAAGCTCAGAAGATACTGGGTCATGTTTCTTGTGGAGGTCTTGTTGGAGGGGATGAACGAAGGCACCTTTTATAAAACTGGAGAGGGCAAGTAAGGTGCAGTTTCTTGCTGCCTTGTGCCACCTTCCCAAGGAGGTGATGCAGTTTTTGAGTATGGTTTGTGCTGCTGGAGGATCTTCAGGAGCAGTGAAAGCAATGGCTCCCTATGATGCTAGCAGGATCTTTGCTGGGCTGGTGCTAAGCACAGCCCTTTCTCGCTCTGTGTGCAACACAGAAAGCCTGGTCTGTTGCTGCTGTTTTCTGCTGTTAAGTCAACAAACCAGCCCCTGGATTTCTGTAAACCTCACCTCTGCTGTAGGTGGTGATTACTGTCACAAATTAACTGAAGTTCTTCAAGTTTAGTGCTGTTGCAGCTGCTCTTACTCAGCGGCAGTGTCATGAAGCAAGGCCCAGATGTGTTTGGTAGTGAGTATGCTCAAAACTTTGTGTCTTGTCTTCATTCTGTGATGAAGAGGCCACACACAGTTAGGTATGTTTGAATATAGTGTCAGATATCCTGCTGAGTAACTGATCCATCCAGTGGACTGGAACAGAAATTGGCTACCATGATCTGCATTTGCATTTCAGTTTCTCCTCACCTACTTGTTGTAAATGAGCCTCCCAAAATAAATTATTTTCCATATGGATTCTGTTGTGCACTTCTACCCAAGACTGATTTTTCTGTTTGAATCTAATGGCAATGCTTTGGTTGGGAGAGAATTTTGTTTCCTTATTTATTTCCCCCAACTCTTACTTGCTGTCAGATCCTGGTGGAGGCTGAAGGATGCATTTGAGTGAAGGCTGCCTCGCATAGGATTTTTAGCTTGGAGGCATAATCAAAGGAGGAGGGAGAGGACTAGAAACGAACAGCAGGGTATTTATTCTGATTGCACGTGGTAGGTATTGAATGCTTCGTTGGGGGTTGTACTCGCCTATCTTTCTATAGGGCTTTTCTTCATCCCTGCAGAAGTCAGCGCTATGCACCGCACTGAAGACAGGCTGCTGCCTCATCTGCTCCCTGTGCCTTCAACGCATCATTTGATGATGGGCTTAATCATAATTGTGAATGAAATCTTAGCCTTAGGAAAAAAACTTCTTTCTCGAAGCTCCACAAAACCTACAAACTTGTGACGGAGAACAGTAATCTGAGTTTTTACATTATACATTATCAAACCTAGCATAATGCAGAAGAGCTTATGTTGATATATGTATTGATGTAATTTCAGGGCAAAGTATAGCTCTGTTGCTGGCTACAGTATACCTTGAAGAAGATGGCCTTGTAAGTTGAAATCTTCTTCATGAGCACATACTGTGAATTGTTGAAAATAGAAAAGAATTCTACTATGCAATTTTATGAGCAATCCATGCTGGTTTTGGGTGGATTTACACAGATTACATGGTCTTGTTCACCTCTGTGCCTGGATGTGGGTATCTTTTGCTGATGTTTCCTGTAGTAGGTTATGCTTTGTAAACAGAAATAGGTGGTGATGAATCAGATTCTTGTGTGTGGTTCGTGACACTGCAAGTGTAGAGAGGTGGTGTTCTGTTTGGGGGGGGTAGGGTGTCAAATCCTCAGTGCAGAAAGCTTGAACACACATGAAAAAACAAAGCACGATCTATTCTTTTGATGAGGAGGTAAATGGTGTGAATCCCTTTTGGGCAATAGTGGGCTGATCTTTGTGAACTGGCTGGTAACCTGGGGGTGGTGGTGTGGGGCAGTTGGGAGAGTGCTGCAGTGAGTGCCCAGGGGTTGGCAGTGGTCCTGGATGGCAGACATATAGCTAGTACCAGCCTTCTATGACCATCAGACTGAAGTGTCCTTGCGTCAATTATTAACAGTATTAGAAATCTCAGCTGAATTCAGTTTGGCACTGAAAGTGTGTTGCTTCTGGTCTTTGCTATAAAAATGCTGGTCTAAAAATAAACTGACGTACAGGGATGCTGAAAGCAGGGGAGCAAATGAAGAACTTGTGCACAGAACATAAGGCAGAGCGCTTGACTGATTGCGGAGATGGTATCACAGAGTAATGCTCACCATGGCGTGAGTGAGGTCAAGGCAGGAAAGTTTTGCACAAGGTAATAATTCCATTGTAAGAGGAGAAGGAAGTAAGAAAGCTGAGACTCTGAGATAGATATCAACCTCTTCAGTAAGCCTGCCGGTGGCTGGACTGCCACACTTCAAAGGGTATGTACCATAAAAGCCCAAATAGCAACCGGGTGAGGAATATTACACTCCACATAGGAAGCCCTGTAGTGTAACAGCTAAACCAGGCTGTGCTTGTGCAGGTCCTGTTAGAAATTGGAGTTAGGACTGCGTAGACAGTATAAAAAAAAATTACATTCATGTTTAATTAGGTATTTACCTCATTTAAAATGGCAGAAAACTCAAGCAACTTGAGATGTGGCCGTTTAATGCTAGAAATGAGAGCATCTTCTTTGCATGGGGCTTATCTCCCTTCCTTGCGAGAAGGATATCCAGTTATTGTATACTTCCCATTCCTAGATCTTCCCAAGTGCCATTATGAATGACATTCCCCACATTCTTTCCTTTGCTGGAAGGAGCTGATCAAGCCATGAGGCTTGGAGGCACACTGGAAGCTGAGAGATAGCCTAAGGACCTAGAGTCTGAGCTTTCTCTTCCCTCTTCCAAGGGTATTCCCAATGTGGTAACCCCCAATCTGACAAGTTTGGTACAGACATCTGATCCTTCTTGCTGCCTTTTTGCCCCAGTAAGAAAAATCTTCAGCGTCTACATTCACTAGAGCAACTTTTAAGAGGAGCATGTTAGGCTATATTTAAATAAAAGGAAAAAAAAAAAGGCAGCATATTCTTGGCAATAATTTAGACTTTCATTGTAAACTGTCTACATTCCCTGGGGGATGAGGTCTCCTTTTGTGAAAATCTGTTCTGGATTCAGTATGTTTGACAATTTCTCTGTATGACTACCTTCAGTTTTGGTGGTGTAAATGAGCAGACAAATGTGTGTGCTTCTAAGTACTCAGATTTTTTTTTTTTTTTTAAATAAATCAAAGTAACCTCTTAAGTATACCGGGGACTGATGAGGCTTGTATTCCTAGTATTGCAACACAAGGTGTTCTCTGTTCTAGACTGTAAATATTTATCTCTTGTCAAAGCAAAGCAGTTACTATTGGGAACTGATCTGGCATGCAAAAAGGTTTTCCTTAAGGAATTTGTTTCCTTTTGTTTACAGTGTTATCATATATTTAAATTCCAGGGCCTCAGTGTATAGCTCTGAGGCTCGTTCTTAACACTGGCAACAAAAATCTAAATTATCAGAGCCTCTGAATACAGATAAGTGAATTCTGAGCATATGCTGTAGCCAACCAGCAAGTGTGGGTGTGAAATTCAAGCAAACACAGGACAAGGTACTAATGTTTTCCTGCAGCTACAGGAGGACTACTAAATGAGAAAGACTGCAAGCTGTGTCACTGGGTGCTTTCTGGGCAGTGGGGAATTAGCTTGGGGTGGCTGTGATGGAAGGAGCATGTATTGAGCACAGGTGTTACACGGTCTGGCATTTTGCAATCGCTTGTCTCTTCTCCTCCTCTTCGTGTGGCTCTTCTCTCCTAGAGCAGGCCCTCACAAATCCTTTCTGTGTCTCCATGTAGCCTCCCTGCCAGCAAACATGCTTTGTCATAACCTTTCTTCAGGAGCTTCAGTGCTGTGAGTTCTGCTGAGTGACTGCTTGTTAAATTGCTGTTATGTTTACCACAGGTATGGAGAGATCTAGGGATGGTTTCCTGCAAATGGTAATATCTGAATCCTCACTGCTGGCTACAGGTCCTGCTTTTGGAGAGTTGTAGGTTGCTTTAATCTCTCTGCAGTGGCTTACGTTTCTGGGTAAATTGTTATATTGTGCCATACGTGGGAGGCTTATTCAGCCTGGAAAGGTCTGATTTTTTTCTTTTTTACATCTTCCTAGCTGTTGTACATACTTCGTTTTTGATACAAGCGATTGCTGAAGTTCTCTGTGCTTGTTAGGTAGCCGACTTCCCTGTGTGTTCTGTCTTAGAAGAGAAGCCAAGGGCTGTCAAGCAGGTGTCCTAGTTGGAGTACATTCTCCGCCCCCCCCCCCCCCCCCCATTAGGAAGCAGGCTCATTGAATGAAATAAGTTACTGAAGCTGAGTTCAGTCCCTGCCGTAGTAGGGAAGAGCTGCTTTTGCTTATAAATGTGCAAAATGCATGGCTCGGGCTATATCCAACACTGGCCTTTGAGCTTGTGTCTCTGATTCAGAGGTGGTAGGCAGATAAGCTGAAGTGAAAATAAAAAGAAATGCTTTCTTTGGCTCTGGTGTTTTAATGTGTATATATTTATTTCACATATATAAATAATTTATATATAGATATTAAATATATTTCATATTGTCATATATATATATTTCTGCTTGGTGTGTGTCTCAAAACTTCAGGGACAACAGATGGAAGTCCAAGTATTGCCTTTTTGAAACAGCTCTCCTGAGTTTTATCATCTGCTATCAAGTCACGTAAACTTTAGTTCTTGCTCTGTAATATCTGTCTTCAGGGATGCATGGTCAATACAGCCTTTATTTTCTCCTCTCTCTGAAGTCTTGTGTGAAATTTGATGTTTGTGGCTTCGGGGCAACAAGCTCTTTCCTGGTTTGTGGAAGGGTTTGTAGCTGGTAGTTGATGCAGCTTTGTCAGGGTGGTTTACAGCTTTATGCAGAGTCTTTTTTACAGTACTTCCAAATTAGAGTACTAAAAGGTAAATGTCCATAGTTATTCATAAATACTGTGATATTCAAAGTGGAGACATTTTTTGAATAGAAACCTTTTTTTCAGTATTTCTTTGAGAAGTAAAGCTGTCTTGGTCAAAGGGAACTACTCTGTATAGTTCCATGCTGGACTTGTCTCTCTTGCTTTAATGCAACATGTTTTAGCAGAATTGAAGTTGTTTTTGAATGTTACTGGCTTCCTGCACTCTTGGTAGAAATGGCTGCCTGTTTGCATGTTTACTGGCTTCTGTGTATCTAGATATGTCAGCAGTCTCTGCTGCTTTTCACTTGATCTTATCTCCCCATTCCATTTCAGGAAAAAATTCTTACAATCTCCTCCCCCCCCCTCCCCCCTTGGAGTGTGCTTTGCATGCAGAGTGTTTTGAGGTAACAGGGAGTCATGTTTGCTTTGCAGTGGCTGCGTACTGTTGCTTGAATTTAAAACTGTTGCTGAAATGTAAATTTTCAGAGACGACTAAAATCCAAAGGAGTTATTTGTCTTTTGTAGTGCACCGTAGCTAGCTTTGCATTTTCACTGACTTCCTACAGAGGACCGCAGTGTTAGCTAGTGGTGGTTGCTAGCATTGGCTATCAGACCATTTTGTTTCCTTTGGCATAATGTAACCTATTAATCATTATGTTCATGGTAACACAAGATGCATCCAGATTAACATTTAAAAACAACAAAACCAAAGATTTTGAAAGTATCTTGTATTCCTTCCTCTTCATTTATTTTAGAGTATTCAAAGTAGCAGGTGAAAAAGTGAAAGGAGATTCTGCACAGCAGAGCTTTGGTGGCTAATGGCAGCTCATCTTGAAAGCTGAGCAATTCCTCCTGGTGTGGTAGCTGAAACTGTTAGCGTGAAGGTTTCAGGAGGGTATGTAGGAGTGTGCAAAGGTGCAAAATCCCCAAACCCAGAAGAGTGAATTAAAGACCCTGAAATTTGGGCTGTGGTGTTTTAAAAATAGAGAGAGAAGGCTGAAGAAGGACAAAACCAGGTTTAAATTACTTTCCTCTTTCAGGGTAGGAATAAAGCAATGTCTTACAGGGAAGAATATTGTGTCTATGCTGTTTAGTGTGTAAAGCCATAAACGGCGGTATAAATTTTAATCTAGATCATAGAAAGTTAACAGAATGTGAATCCTTGCCTAGCTGAGCTAGGGCTCTAAGGCTTCCTTGAGGATACTGAATTGAAGTGTGTCTTTTCAACTGGCGACTGACAGTGTTTTAAAACCTACCTTAACAAACAAACAAACAAAACCTATGGCAGAAAACTGTATCAGTCCTTGAAATATCTCCTGTGTTTTGTGGCTTTACAATCCAGTTTTCTTATTTCAAGGAACAATTCCAATTTGTCTTGCTGTGTTTGTGTTGTGCTAACACGCAAAATGGGCCATATAAAATGTGGTGTAAATCAGAGTGAAGGAAGGGCTCCGTTTACTTTGAGTTAAATAACAGCCCTGGTGTTGGAAGCAACACCTGGTAAGTACACTTTCAAAAGTTTGATGGCCTCTGTCTCTCTAAAGGTAACCTGCAAGTACTTCTTTAAAGGGCTTTGTCCTTTTTTGCTTTGATGGTGTTATAAAACAAATAAAAACCAAGCTCAAACCCCCTCAAGTCTGAGTAATGTCAGTTGTTCCTTCCTTGCTTTTCTTGCTTGTCAGCTGCAAGCTTGAAATATTTGACCAAAGTTTCTAGTTTTTATTAAAAGGTGATGTTTGTCATTAAAATTTAACCCTACTTAGAGGGGTACCACACAGGAATTTACATTTTTCTGATGATTGAGTTAATTTTCTATTCTGGCCAGGTTTGTGGCTCGAGAGTGTGACATGTAATTTAAAAAAGGAGCAAGTGGAAAACCTGGAACCCTTGCGAACATAAACGCATACGCATACGTTTAGCTTCCCATGGGGATTGCTAACCCTTCAGTTACCAGCAGACTCATGCTTGAAGTCTCAGCAGCTTTGGCAGATAAGCCAGGGGCTGAGCAGTGTGCTCAGGACTGCCCTGCATCCCGAGGGGCGATCCTGTGTGCTTCAGGCAGGACCCATGAGCAGCAGGATGGTCCCTGGGGAGCTGGCTGTGCTGCCTGCTGTGCATTCCCTGCGTGATAAACCTCAGCCTGAAAGCAGCGTGTTTTACCAGAGGTGGTTCTCTGGATTTTTCCAAAAGGAAAAAAAACCTGCTAACTAACAAGTTACATATAATTTAAAGAAAAAAATTCTAGCTACCATTTAAATTTTTTTACATGGCAAAAATAACTGTTGACTTAGCTTTTAGTACTCCATCAGTTACCTGAATTTCGATGTTTGACTGCCAGGTCTGTCATGCTGTTACAGGTGTCTGCATCACTTTTCATATGGTGATGATAAGAGGAGAAAAGGTTTCTGCAACAAATAAAAAAAAGTTATATTGCACTTAAAAGGCAAAGTTGTATTTTTTTTTTCTGTTCAATGCAGTATCCTTTATGCTCATATGTAAAATTTGGGTTTAGGTGACGCTGCGGTTAAGATCCTTTGAGCAAGAAGGTACGTGACTACATGATACACTACAATTACACACTGACAAGTTTTTAGCAGCTTAGGAAAAGAGAGGCATGTTAAAAGAAGAAATGGAAGAGTGACACCATAAGTTCATTAGGACTAGGGTCTGGATCACAGTGTTGCTGTGGGAAGTGCAGTGTTTTGGTAATGGTATTAGCAGTCAGTGTAAGACAGAAGTAGTAAAATGTATAAAAATGTAAACTTTGGATCCCATGATGCTAGCTCTTGTGGGTGAGGGTGTGCTGTTGTCTGATGAGCTGGGCAATAGCCAGAGTCAAGAGCGCTTACGTGAGGTCTGCACACTTTCCTGCAGTGTTATTTTGGCAAGCACAGCCCTGGTTCTGTGGGGCATGCTCGTAGGAGGTGGAGTTGAGGAGTGAAAGGGGATGTGTGTATGAATGGTGGTAGCTGGCAGTCGGTTCCTGTCAGTGGCATAATAGGCTACAGTAATAGGTTTTTTTTGTAGGGGGTGTGTGTCATTCTAGATTTAGAAAATGGCATCGGATTGTTCTCAACCAAGTTAGCTTTTCGAACGTTGACAATATGTGTATAAGCCACTTAACTGGGGCATGAAAAAATGTAATAAAGAACCAAGCTAAGTGGTTCTTCCCAGACAGTGTGGCTGGACAAGGCTTGGTGAGCAGGCACGGGTGTGTAGAGGGACCCTTCTGTCTGTAAGGAAGGTGAGTTTGTCTGCTGGATGTGGGGAGATGGAGGTGGTAGAGCAGGTCTGAGATCTTCAGGGGGTGAGCCAGTCCAGCCTCTGAAGCAGTGGGAGAGTCCAGGAGGAAGTTTGCATCATGCTGTATGAGTCTTAACTGATTTCAGTCTGTGCTGTTAGCATGTTAGCATGATAACACTTGTTTTTTTTTTTTTTCTTTTTTCCCTGTGCCAAAAAAATTTGGGTATCCGGGTATTTTGCAGATTAAAATGCACAAACCATTGTAATATCTCTCTGTGTCACTGTTTTGCAGCAAACAGCAGAGGGCTAAATGTCCACTTGAAAATGATGCAACTTGTTTGTGGAGACCTTGAGGCATGTTTCTTTCCAAGAGCATGACAAAGGTCAGAACTTAAAAAGCACTGTGGTGGTAAGTGTGAATGGCAGCACGGTTAACATCATGCAGTGAGCACGGAGTATTTGAGAACATGCATAATTAAGTTTCTGGTTAAACTTCATGCTGGTTAAAACTAGCATTGCAATGTAGTCAGTTCCGAAAGAAACTTGGGGAAATGTTTTACTAGACAAAAGAATTGCACGAGTTATGTGATAGGGTTGCTTTAGCGTTCAGACTAAATTATTTTCTCTTGATAATCAGATAGCATTCAATTAAAAAAAAAAAAGAACTAGACTAACCTTAAACAAAGTTTGTTCTTTAAAAAAAAGTCAATATTCTTTTTCCAAGTTAATGAAGTAATTAACAATGATTGATGACACATGTATTCAGCTGTTTTATGATGGTAGACCAGATGGGTTAGGCACAGCTAGTGACCAGTAATTTTGATTCTTTGTCAGAAGGAACAAGAAGTTCAGATGTGGGCTGTAACAGCTGAAGTACATGAATAGAAAAGGTAGATGTTTTTCTCTCTGCCTTCCCCTACCTATATATGAGGATTTGAAAAACAAACCCAGGTAAAGAATTTTGGGTTGTTCATTTTTAGCAGTTGAGAAGGCTGAGCTAGAGTGAAAATGTTGTTGGCAAGCTGAAAGTTTCAGTTGTTTCCCAAAACTAATTACAGAAAGGTGTCGGTATCCCTTTTTTTGGCTATATCAAGCTGTTCTGAAAGAGAAAGGAAGATTGTATGTGTGTGCACAAGCAGGTGAAGAAAATAAGACTTGGTTTGAAAGCTGCATTACTGAGCAAGTCTACAGAAGAATGGTGAACTTTCTATCATGATCTCATTTTTTCCCCTTTGGTGTCTGCTATGCTAGCAGCATGGAGGGAGAGGATTTGTCAAATACTGTTGGTACAGCACACTGAAGACGGGTGTTGGCAAAGTAGAGAGATCTCGGTGCTGCTGAAATGCTTTAATGGGATTTTAGTATAGGGATACAATGGTAAGTTTTAAAATGTTGGAATATATCACAAGCTGCTGAAACTTTAATTTGCACAAACTGGGGGGGGATCTTAATATGTTGTTGAAGTGTTGTGTTTAGACCACGGGCATCGATAGGAAGCTTCAGCTGTTCTGGAGTTTGCATGGGAATGCTTCAGTCAGTGAGATGAGCTTGCTGTCTGCTGGTCACACAAACTCTTCTTGGCACTGAAAATGTTGTTAGGGGGATTTTGATTGAAAAGAATATACCACTTTTTTATCACTTCTCAGTCAAGTAGTTAAAAGGAGTTTTGATTTTTGTGCTTCTGAATTATTGTAGCTAGGGTGATCTACAAGGAAGGAATGAAGAAATGAGACGGCTGTTGGCCATAAACTCACAGTATTCATTTACCTTCTGTCAAGCGCTACTTTCAGCTATCTGATTTGAACTCTTTCAAATGCAGAAATACTAGGATGGAGGAAAAAACATAGGATAGGGGAAGAAGACGGCTTCAGAAAAAGCCAAGACGGTAGATTTTTATAGGTAACTCTGCCCAATTTGTACCGACTCTTCCAAGGCTTCAGTAGCAGCTGGAACAGGCTCCCGAGGCAGACTTTTATCCTTTCTCCCTCCCACGCGGATCCATCTGTGAGACTGCTTGTTCTTGCTGCTCTTGCTGAGAAACTGGATCGAGCTCAGAAGCATCCTGCTCTTTCAGACCCTCTGCCAGAGTCTTGCTAGTCAAGGAGGGCTCTGTAGTCCTGCAAATCTACATATTCCCAGGTTTTACACACAGTTAGTTGCATTTCTGAATCTGCATCTCTTCTATGAGCTGTGTTCCTGCTTGACTAAAAAAATTTTTCCAAGCTGTTGACCACGTTAAATTGGAGCTCCCACAGAGTGAACATGAGGTGGTATTTTCAGATTTGCTCAGGTTCCTAGAGATGATCTTTTGTTCATAGTCTTGGATTATGCATTGGAGGATTTAGATCTACTTGTCATCCACTTGGTTGTTCCCAAAGCCTTGTTTTTTTGCTTCTATATGTATTTGAGATATCTGCAATGCTGCTTCGACAGCAATACTTGTCGAGGTCTAAAAAGAGAGGACATAGCAGCAGATCCCCTCTTCAGCTACCCAGTAGTATTGCTATCGGTGTGAAATCTGTGGAGGTAGAAATAACATTGGTACTCTTGTGGACTCTTAGCAATGAAGGAGAAGGGGCACAAAAACTTTTGGGGTTTCATGGTGACCATGAGAAGACCTGAGGTTTTTCTTTTTAGGACATGGAGGCACCTTCAGCTTTCAAAGCAGCTGGAACTGTTGATCAAGGTGGTGATTTGCAAAAGTGTCTATAGATGTACCATGAAGGATTTTGTGCAGAATATGCATATTCTGCCAAGTTGCCCTTGGTTTAAAGCTTAGTGAGGAAAACTTGCAGACTTCTGCTAGGGGCAAGCTCTAATAGTGGCAGGTATGTATGTGTTAATTTAACATTGAAATGGGTGAAGAAGTCTTCATTTCTACTGAAATACCAGTGTCCCCTGTGTTGTCAGTTTGGGCTAGTGTCTCAGCATTTGGATTTACATGACTAAAGTGCAAGGGCTGCCACCAGAGATCAAATTGAGCAGCTGACTTCACTTGGAAACACAACTGAAAAGAGCCTGGAAAAGGCAGCCTTACTTAAGGAATCTGTGTGCTGTGGACATTAGTAGTGGAGTGTTTCTTGACAAAAAGAAGCAAAGGGGTATGAAACTGTAGAAGGCAATTTTTCTTGATTATTTTTATTGAGAATTTCTCTTACACGTAATTAGATTAATTATTTCTATATAGGTTTGCTGCCCTTGAATAGCTGTGGATTAGTTCTGTGTTAATAAAGTAGCTCACAGTTAGTTAATAGTGTCTTGCCATTTGCGGCTGTTGTTCATTTTGTTTTCTTTTAAAGTCTGAGGGTGAATTCAGTGCATGTATAGCACTGCTTATATTGCAAAGTCTTGCTTAACGAGCCACTGCCTGAAATAATAGCAGGATTGCTCCAAAAGCAACTATCAGGGATGATCTAGCAATACATTATAGCCTTCCCTGAAGGAAATGCGTAAATACAGAGTAGATATGGGTTATTCTTGAATTCTTAATGCACATATACTGTAATTTAACACTTAGGACAAATGTAGTTAGAGATTGAATCTCCTTCTGAACATTATACCATACAAAACTTGTCACAAAGTTAAAATGTTTAGTGTGAGCATATAAGCAATAAATCTTTACAGCGTGTATTTGAAAGTGGAAGTTTAAGGGAGAGGTGGAAACACAGTATATGTTCTCCTCTAGGCTGTCATGTGGGAATAGCACTTGTAATGGCTGGCATTGAAATGTCAGCATTTACTAAACAAATGTACTGTGTTTTAATTCCTTGAAGTACTGGGTAATGCTTCTGTATTTCTTAGATGGTTAGTATATTTGAATCATTGTGTTGAGCTTTTGATCTTAACGGTAGGTACCTTTGGTTTTGCTACTGCAAGATAGGAATATGGAAACCAAGTTTAGCAGGGATACCCTAGTAATAAGGGCTAGGCTGGTCAGTCTGGATCTGTACTAACTGTGACATGTATGTACCTAATATACTATTGGTGAGAAGCTATTTGTAACAGCTGCTGTATTAGGTTGGGTTTTCTGTTTAATTATTAGTTATACAGTTCTAACTGTAATGAAGACTTCAGGTACTCAAACTGATTTTGTTCTGTTTTTCTTAAATGTGGATACTCAAGTGCCATGCAGGTGCTTCCACTTGCCAGTTCACCTGAGTATTTTCTTTAACTTAATGAATGCAGTTGAGTTGATTTGGTGACTGTAGGTTGGTGTGTAGGTGGGCTTTTGTCTTTAAACTTGATTGCCATGTTCTCCAGCAGCATCCAAGAAGAGGCACTTTGGAAGATGTTTCACAACAGGACATGCCTGTGGTGACACTTCTCTGAAACACTCTCTTGTGAGCCAGTGACTTGTCTCACGGGTTTCCTGGCCTTGTGCAGAAGCACTTGGTGTTTGTCCTCTTTTCCAAGAAGTTTGTCCATTTGCTTTTGGAATTCAGGAAAGCTTTTGCTTTTTCCAGCACTCCGAGTCAGAGTTTCTTAGTGAAGGTAAGAAGGAGCATGTAATGCTCCCTGCTTCAGCTTGCCACCCAAAGTATCTTTTCTGATACCTTTCCTCCCTTCTGTGTCCACCCAACCTCTCTCCCAGAAAAAGAATGAGAAAAACTTCTTGCTCTGAAAGAAATAGATGGAAAACAGAGTGATTGGTGACTTCTCTGTATTAATCCTGATTCTGCATCACTGTAATATCCTTAAGTCACCTCTGTCTGGGCCGAAGACTTATAATCTGCTTCACCTGTATGAAGAATTTGTACCACACCTCTGATCTTTTTTTTTTCTTGCCCTTCTTTTGAAACTCATATACTGTATACTTGGAAATGGAGGTGGAGTGTCCAGATTTGCCCAAAATATTCGTGACTGTGGAGGAACTGGGCTAGTACAGCAGCAAATTTGGTGTTCTATTTTTATTTTTTATTACTGTCATGGTATTCTACTCGAGCTTCTGTCCACAGCTGAGCATTAAGCTGATAGTATATTTTACAGTGCAGCCTGTTACTCCTGCAGTATGTGTTTAGAGACAGAAACCCTGTCTTCAGAGACTTTAAACTCTGAGAGGATGTCTGAGGCTTGCAAATAAGTTTTCTGGGAGAGGACTCTTTTGAGTATTGTTGAAAGTGTAGGAAAACCAGGACTTCTCTAAGTGGGCAATGCTTGTGAAACTTGGTCTCCCAGGACGGATTCAGTAAAGATGTATTCTGCTTGAGAAGCAGGAGTTGAAGTGATGTTGTCAAAAGGTTTTGTGGGTCCTCAGGACTACCGCCACTGCTTTTGTCATCTTGCAAAGTGGTGGCTCTGGAGACACGGTCCCTAGAGAGACAAATCGGCCTGTGAGACTGTTTCACGTTGCCTTTGCTCTAAATAAAGATGCAGTAAATCTTTTTGTGGTCACAGTAAATTATTATTGTTTTCAAACAGCTGTATGCCTCTTCCTTGTTCCCTCCTTCTTTCATATATAGATCCTATATTGGCAGTATTTTATAAACAACCCCTGAAAAGCAAAGGCTTTTTTTTTTTTCCTCTGGGTAAGGTTCGGGATCTTTTGTCAAAGGAGAGATTTAATCAATAAGCTCCAACAGAGGCACTGCCTCTCATTAGGTCTGTGAGTCTGTGCAAAGCATGCACATGCTGCAGCATCGGCTCACTCACAGGCTGCATGTTACAAGTAGGAATCCAGGCAAGCATCACGGTGGTGTTGTCATCATCTTATGTGGACATGTGGGATTAAACTTAATGCTGTTTGCCTGTTAATGCGGCAAGGAATCTCATACCTTGGTAGATTTTTTTTTTCGGGGGGGGGAGGGGGGGAATTGTTATAGGTATTTAATCTGCAGTGTCAGGCAGAAGGATCGGTTATAATGCTTTTTGGAAGATTAGTGTTTCCATGGCTCTTGGAGACCAAACCCTGCGGTGTTGGAGCACTGCTAAAGCAGTGCCAGGATGCAGAAGGTGTTGTCCTAGCATCCCTTCTGCTGTTGTCTTCACAGAGCTGGCTTCCTTGTCCTGCTAAAAGGCAGTGTCTTCTGCAAAGCTTTTAACATTTAGGGGTCTGAAAGGCAGAGTGGCTTTCTCTGGATCTAGAAATAAACATCAAAGCACAGCAATCTGGATAGTATGTGTATGACTTCCACCGTGTTTTGATGTATTGAGTCAGCAGGCAGTTAGGTTTTGTTTAACTGAAGTTTTCACGTGATCTTGTCAGCTGGCTGTAGTGTTGCTATCTGGAGGTGTTGATGGTATGCGTCTGAGAGGGCCTCCAGATGAAGTGAGGTGATCGATAGCTGGGTATCCTGAAGCAACCAGACTGACTTGGCTTAAAACAATCTTGAAACTTCACCCTTAGGCCAAGATTTTAATCTTGGCTGAAGTACTGTAGCAATTTAAGCCCTGCAAAATAGAGCTTTGTAAATAAAGCTGTATTATAACTTTAATTACTGCACATCTGTACTTGTGACTAGTAGAGACGCACATCTGGAATAGGCTGAGGAGAGGAAGGTGAACATTCATACTGTCAAAACATTTATATGGTGGAACTGTAAGATTCCTGCCACTTTAAAAAAAAAAAATAAATTCAGTAGCTGCAAGATGTATGGAAACAGACTTGGAAAACTGTTGGATTACTTACATTTTCTAGTTCACATGCAATTCTGTCTCTTAATGGTTGGCTAGATGCCCAGTGGGGGAAAGTGGTCTTGGAAAGGGTGTGGACGGAATATTGTAGAACTGAGTTGTGGAGCTGTCATGTGTGTGGTTTTGGGGGGCAAGCCTGGTCGTGCCGTTGGAGAGGAAGAAGGTGAGGGACCTTCTGTTTTACAGAGGTGTTAAACAGTTTGGTGTTTGGAGCCATATGCTTTCTCCCTATATGCATTATTCCTGTGTATAGGTGGTTTGTTGCCACATGTGATGACCCAGTCTGTTGATGAATGTGCCACTGTTTTCTTTGCAGCTTCTGGAAGAAGCAGTTGAAGTCTCATGAAACTGTTTTAAGCAGATGCATCCCTTCCTTGACATAAATGATGAAATATCTGCCTGCTGTACTGCTGAGGACCGAGTGTGTTGTGTGATGTACTTGCTGGCAGGAGATGAGTAAGAGAAGAGCTAAAATGACCAATAGTAACTTTAATCTAGGGAAAGTTGTATAGTAAGGGTTGGTGGTTTGTTGAGGCACCACAGCAACTGAGAAACAAGGAGCCTTTGCTGAGGCTGCAGCCCCTCAGTCTATCTCTTACTGTATGGTGACTGCAGATATGGAAGCTCGTTATCAGCTGGTGACAAGGAGGTGACAGTACTCTCAGGCTGTGACTACTTTCTGAACCAGGAATGTGATGAGGATACAGCTGCAGATGCAACAGCCTGCGTGGTTTATAGGGAGCATGTGCTGTCAGGCATACCCTGGTAGAAGCAGGCTGAAATAAATAGGCATTAATTTGCTCTTTGTGCTCCTATTCCAGAGTTTTTTAAAAATCCAGCAGGGACCAGACTCTGAACAATTCCCCTGTGAGGCAGAAATCTTGATGATACCAGTCCTGTTTGTTACACCTGATTAAGTAAGAGTGTGTGTTTTACACACCTGCTTGTTTTAGCCTACAATTCTGCTCAGTTTTTCTGCCCTGTAGTCTGAAATGTGCAGTGCCATCCACTGTCTTGTTGCGGATGCTCTTCGGCCACCCTTTGCTCTGCGCTTAGGGAAGGACTCCATGTGAAGTGCCAAAGCTGGCATGGTCAGTATGCCACCGCTTGTTGTCTGCCAAGAAAATTCACCTAGCCGGCAGGCAGTCCTGGGGCTCGCTCAGAGACAGCAGGCAGGCTAAGTGAAACACTCCTGTGGCAGCAGTCATCCATCTCTTTTTTTTTTGCATGCTGGACCCAGTGAGTTTGACCTGAGCACGTGTGCAGCGAAGCCTGGTGTGCCCATGATCGCGCTCCCCCTGAAAAAGGGAGGTGAGCGACCTGTCTGGCCGAAACAGTTGGTTATGAAGTTACTCATGAGAGGATCGTGCTGCTATAAACAAACACATGCTCATCCCCATCATGTATGGCATGTGTCTGTGTTAGTAGTGGGCAGGCTGCCCAAGCAGCTGATCCCAGCCACGACCCAGTCCTTGCCCGTGCCTGAAGAACTTGTGAGGAGTGTGCCTCTGGATGATGTGTGGGGTGGACTTGCTGTTCTTATGGCCGAAATGTGCAGGCCAGAGGTGATCGCCCTTGTCCTGGAAGGCAGTGGAGCTGAAGTAAAACCAGCTCTGTGTTTTGTTGGCTTTTTTTGTTGTTGTTTGTTTGTTTGGTTGGTTTGTTTTAAAAGAATTTTAAAACAAGTTTTTCTTGGAAAACCCTATAGACCTCCAAACATCCTAGGCATAGGGGTAGGCAGCATTTTGCGTCTCCTAATTTGAGAAATATTTTGGTGAGATAGTGGCAAAATGACAAATTTATGTAAGAATTGCTGCAAATAGGGGTCTGAAAACAGCTCTTGACCACTTTGGAAATGGCTTATTGGACTGCATTGAGATCCATGCAAATAGTAACTGAGAATAAGATTTTGGTGGTGAAATAAGTTGGGAAATGATTGCTGTTTGTATCTTAGGAAGGTCTGTTTTACTTAGGCTTTACTCAGTCTTCTAAAAGAAATGTAGGAAACAAAAAAAAAGGAAGAAAAAAGTATAGGTGAACTGAATCTGTAGCTTGTCCAATCTGAGCATGGTTATTTTGTTGTCTCTCCTCTTCCCAGGCACTAGTGTTACTAAACATGCAGAAGCTTAGTATTTTGAGTCTCATGCCTGACTGAATTTAGACAGACATTTGGGGGAATAAGTGGGAATAGGTAAACTGGTGGTGCTGTTAAATGGATTTGCTGCTAATGTTTCAGTCCAGTTTCTTCCAGAAATTCATACACGTTTTCTCACTGTCCATGCTTTGTCCTTCATTCTTGCATTGTGAAAATTAGTAGACTGAAATCTGTTAACTTCATTACAAATCCTTCTTGTCTACAGCTGAGATTGCTTATGCTATAACATTACCTGCTGTTTTTATTGGAAATGAATGATGTTAATATTTTGCTAATGCCTGGTCTAAGTTGACCTGACTCTCTTCAACAGGATGTGCAAATTAATGGAACTGGAAGATCTTGAACATTTGGGATAGCAGAGACCTGCAGGGATTAGAAATTACACTTAAGTAATTTTCTCCTGAATATGACGCATAACGTGAAAGAGCATTCCAGGTCTCTAAAAATGCAAGACAGGCAGAGGAAGTTGGAGAGTAGTAGTGCTGAGACACTTGGGGTAGAGAGAAACAGCCAATTAAAGAAGTTTTTTAATGAAATACAGCAAGGAAGACCTCTTTGTTCAACAGCGTCTGCTTGGGCATTATTCTGCAAACCAGGGAAGTACCTTTATAAAGCAGGGCCCATCATAAGTGATGGTGGTGGTATTTAAGTCTTAGACCTGGTTTTGCTGCCTTATTGGAAAGGAACACAAATATCTGAGCATGATAAGAGCTCTTTCAAGAATGGATGAGACTACTTGGAATGTAATGGCACAGATAAATTGTGGACAGATGCTCATTGTGCAAGCGGCAATAGTAGTTACTATCATAATCATCCCCCCGCCCAAGGAATATTGCTGTCTCTTTGCTGGAGGTCACCACACCCTCAGAGCTGCTGGTGGAGCAGTTTGGGGTAAGTGCTCCCTGCTCTGCTTTGAGCAGAGTCAGCTGGATTAATTTAGATGGGTTAACTAGCTGGCTTCTGCCAGCAGGCTGACTTCATGTCTGAAGTGGGTTAGGGAGTGTTGGGTATAAGCTGTTCTTGCTAGCCAAGCTGTGAGGGCCGAAATGCCTTGTCAGGGCAGGGAGGAACTCCTCCGGGTACCAGCTGTCTGTTCACATCGTCCTCAGTATCCAGGAGAGGTTATCTGTTGGGAACCTGAATGCTGATGACTTTTTCCTTGCAAAGAAGGGAAGTAACCTGTGGTTGTGAAATACTTTGCATAAAGGACACAATTTGGTTTAATCTGTTTCAATAGCTTTAGCTGGTAGCATGTATCAGTGGCAGGTGTCTCTGTGTATATTAAAACAGAGCAATCTCCCTGAGATACCCTGCCTGTAAAACATGGCTATTTAGAAGTACTGGATGCCACTTGGTATAGTGCCAAAAAACCCCCAGACACCCAAAACTGAACTTCAGGACACTTTGCAGCAGGTTCTTTTGGTGTAAGTATCGCTGGTTGCATCAGAGACACCATCTGTGGGGGTCTCTGAGGTCAGGGTTTCTATAAGCTAGGGGGGCAGGGGTACACTAGTTTGCTAATTCAGTGGGTTGGTTTTTTTTCCTCTCTTCTTCCTCCCTCTAATATACAACTTAAAAATAATGGAGAACTGTGGATTTTTTTTCCCCTGGGGCAGTACGAAGTTGCTTCTTAATAATCTGCTGGAGGCTTGGGTAGAGTGGGAGTGGAATTGGTTGTGTGGGTTTTTTCCTTCCTGCTCCAAGACCACTTCTTGGCACCGAGGAATTTTTCTTGAGACTTCTTTGGGGAACAGATGCGTGAAGTACAGTTACCATTCATACATACGGCTTTTAAAATATGGAAGCTGTTGGACTGAAGTGGCTTCATATGGTGCTGTTGGAGGATGAGAATTAACATGCGAGTTTGGGTTTTTAAGACTTGAATGTGTAGTTGAAAAGTTGGGGGGGATTTAATTGTTTTTTTTATGATGTTAAATATTGGTCTGCATTTTTATGGTTATGAATCAAAATTACATCTATAACTCTGAAAATTACTCTCTCTGCAACCTTTAATGCTTAAAATAGTATCCTAGTTTAATCTTTCTTTCTGGGGATAAATATGTTACATAATGTGTAATTTAAATGGTTGTAAATCTTAATTCTCTAATATAGACATATTTTTCTTTATTTGCAGGTTCCCATTTTGAAAGCCATTAGAAGATATTCTGCCACCCTATTGGATTACTCCCTATACAACTCAGCATGTCACTGTGCCCTGGATTTTATAAGGTGGCCATGATTTAATCCCCACTTCCAATTTCTATGTATTGGTGAAGCATTGGAGCTCGTTAGAGCTGCTGTTACTTGCGTGGAAACTGATCCGTCTCAAATTCCTTCTCCAAAGGACTAGACGTTGCTAGCAATGAGCTCCCAAAGCCATCCAGGTAAGGGCAAAACCACTTCAAATGTAGTAATGACAGCAAAACACCATGTGTTTGCTGCATGAACAGACTTTTTATTGTGTTGAAATGATAGTCCAGTCCCTCTCCTTGTACTATTACTTTGTTTAAAACTGAGACTTTGCATGAAGATGGAAAATTGTGTTGCTGTTACCAGAGTTCCAAGGAAATCTTGCCATTTTAGCTTTCTAACTGTTGTATTACATATCACTGAAAGTTGTAGGTATTTTGTGAGATGTTAACCAGATGTTTAATTTGTTAAATCTATACTGATAAGTCTTAATGGTATGTAGTGTGCCTCTAAGGAATGGTCATGGTTCTGCTGGTGTGTCTTTATTGATATTTCAGAAAACTCTTTGACTTTTAAAGTACTTTTTAGTAGGAAAGAATAGTTTTGCTGGAAAAAAGAGTCAATTGATCCATCTCAATGTTGCCTGGGGGATTATCCCTAATGTGTCTTGTAATTTAAGACATCTGATTCATCACTACAAAATTGTGTATTTCTGTCTGTCAAGAGGATCTGTAGATACTCAGTTACCTACTTTGTAGCTTAAAGTGATCTCATACATTTGTATTTGGTGAGTTTCAGGTTAACTTTGTGTTAGGCAGAGCTTTGTGAGCTTGTGCTTTGGAAGAGGAATTTTAATTGTGCTCTGATATGCCTGCTTTGACTGTTTAAGTTTGTGGTAGAGAAGATGACTGCTGGGAAGCAAGTAATGCAACAAGGACAAGGTCACGTGAAAGTACTTATTTAACTACGCCTTTGAGAGATTTAATCAGTTTTGGGCTAACAGTCAAATAAGACTGAAGTATTAAAAGCCAAAAAAGAGCTCCTAAGATTTAAGGAACTGTATATTTGTGGGACGGAGAATTTCATATTTGCTTCAGAATTAACTCTAGCAGCCCATTTGAATTTCTGAGGCTGGGAGCAAGAAATGCTGCAGTAAATAGGGATGCTGGAGTTTACAAGCAGCAGCGCTGAAAATCTGACCCTCGCGTAGGAACTGATGAGTTTATAAGTCTCTAAAATTATCAGTGTTATCAAAAATAAAAAAATCTGGCTTCTACTTCTATAATATAGCAGCCTCTTAGATTTTGAAACTTGCTTCTGGTATTATGGGGAGTTGGAAAACTAAGTATATTTGCATGAGTAGAGTGCACACAGGTATTCACCTGCGACACATTTCTTGCAACGTGATGTTTTTCAAGAGAACAGTTCTTCAAAGAAGTGGATAGTTGTTATTTGAATGCTTTCCTGTCTCAAATGTGAGTGAGACTGAGGAGCTAACGACTGCCTGCTTTTTTTCTCATTACGGTGGGATAGGTTAAATGCATACCTATATTTAAAAACCAACCAACAAACCTAACTTGATATTGCTTTACTTCTTAAGGAGCAGCTCTCCAGATGTTTGGGAAGAGGGGATGTCCTCCTTTGTTGGGCTGTTCTGTTGATGCAGGAGTATTGGAAGCCTGCTGCTGCTTTGTCTTGTTTTCCTTTAATTCACCTGCTAACCCTTTTCTTTGTCTTTCCTTTTTTTACTGGTTCTGCTACTTTTACTCAAGTTCTCTGCTGATGATGTAGCAGGGAGTCATGTAGGAAGGGCTAATGAAAGAAAACAAGAAGCTTCTCGTGTAAGAAGTGTTCTGGAATGCTAAAAATCGGTTTGAGCCTACCTTTTCTAACTACTGTGTCTAGAGTGGTCCTTGTTGAGAAGGCTGGTCTAATGAAAACCCAGGGAAGTGGCAGCTCAGCTGGCTGGCTTTGGACATATGTATGTTTTCCAGTGCTGCTGCTGTTAAACCTTCTTGGCCCTTGTCACGTAAGACCTTAGAGTGAGGTATGGGATGGCTCAATAAGAATTAAACTTGTGGCTACTGTATGAGTGCTTGGTAGAAAATAAGACTACTAGTAGGGGAAAGGTTTTTTTCTACTCTGGTAGTTAGCCCTTTCAAATTTAAAGAAACTTGCAGTTTTATTATTTAGAAATACAGCTTAAACTTCCTGTTAACTCTTGCAATGGGGGACAGGAGACAGAAACTCAAGGCCCATTGTCAACTCATTCACTGGTGATCATTTAAAGGGTGAAAAACTTTCATAAAACTGAAAAGGTGGAGGAAATGGTCTTGTGCTATTTTTTTACAGAATGGTGTTTGTTCTGCAGGTAGGCTTTGTATTAAAATATTTTCAAATGGTATCAACTTCCACAAAGTCTGTCTTCTCATCAAATGCTGTTGTGAAATTCTCCCTGTGCCCTTCCTAGGTGTTGGGTTCTTATTTTGGTGGTATTTCCAAGCATGGGGTTGAAATTCTACAGTGTATCATGGTGGCTTTTTACCTCTGGCTTAGACTGTGGTATTCTTATTGCTTGTTTCTCTTTTAGAGTCAGTTTTATAATAATTGGTAAAAATATTTTCCAAACCTTTCCAAAGACAACATCTGGACTTCTCATGTCAGTTATGATAGCTATTTTGATTATACAGCTACAGGTAATTATTACTAATGATGTGCATTGTTTAAGGGAAGGCTCTGGCTTAACTCAAGAGCCTATTAAACCTTGCTTCAGTGGATACAAGCTTTCTTCTCTAATCTTCTCCAAACCTATCACTAATGGGATGTTTTGGGAACAGTGCCATAAAATTGTTGCAGCGTAGGTGAATGAAAGTGGTTTGGTGGTGTTTTTTTTTTTCTTCTACTCTGCAAAGCTCTCTTGTGAGAAACGTTGGGTATTGAAGGCTTCTCACTGAACAAGGTGAAAAAATATGGAGAAGACTAAGTTGTCTAAAAAAAGTATGACTTCCCTCCCTCTCCATTCTTCCCCCATCACTGCCACTTCTTTTGTTATATTTTGGAGTAAACATTCTCAGCGAATAAGAAATAACTTTTGGAGAAGTAAGAATACCCAGGTGGGAGAATTTAATCCTCAAGGACTTGCAGTGGGTAAATCAATCTGTCCTGAGCCCTAGACATAAAGTAAAGACCTTGGACCTTTGTTTTCTGGGCCAAAGGCTCACTCCACAGTCTCCTACTTGAGCTTTGGGTTAAGACCAGCAGCTCTTATGAACTTAACTAGCCACAAAAACACATGTGGGTGCGCTGTGTGCATGAGGAGCAGAAGCAGGTAGGCTGCTGGTGTCCCTCTTGCCGCAAGCACCGTGTGCCCATCGTTGTGTGGTGCCCACTGCTCTGGAGGAATGACTGGCTCCTGGCAGGTGTCGGTAGGTTTTGTGGATTCCTGGGCAGGAATGAGAATCGCTTTGGGTGGAACTGCTGGTCAGGATGAAAAGGTTGGGGAAAGGGGCTGAAATTGGAAGGTGGGGTTGCAGGAGGATAGGCTTTCCCCAGCAGTGATGGGAGCAGGAGCCTACATAGACCTAGTCAAGACAAAGCTCAGAGGCATTGTGTGCCCTTTGGCTTTTGGCAGAGGAGTAGCCGTTTCTTCCAGTGCTGGAACAAAGCTGAAAAAAATGCTGAAATTGTGCTATAAAAGATCAAGTTGCTGCAAAGTATAATTAAGAAAATTAGGCTAATTAAGATAACATTTAGGATTATGACAAAGCTTGGGGGGGCAGGGGAAAGCATGTTTAGTTTCACTTCTTAACCTGTTACGTTGCCCACAATTTAAACTTACCTTACGTAACCTGTGGTGCTGATGCTGCTCATCTTACCCAGGCCGGCTGGGCTGTGAGTATTTGTGGGGCTGTGGGTTTTTTGGTTTTTGTTTTTGGTTTTTTTTTTTCTCTCTTGCTGACCTTAAATGATTTCTTACAGTCCCCTTCTACCTACCCCCTTAATTTTCAGTGGCTTGAGTTTCACTATCATTTGGTTCTTTAATCAGTAAAGATTGTTCTGCTGATACTAGTTATACATAAAGATTAGTTTAAAAAAACAAAACACTTAAAGTTAATCACTCAACTGATTTGTATTTGTTTAAAGTTCACTTTCCTTTGTAAAAGCTGAAAATCTCCATGTTCAATGAAGCATTTTGTTTATGAAATGTTATCTTACAGGAATTAGCCAGTCTGAATGCAAATGCTATATTCTTTCTTCAGAGCTACTCTTGCGGAGATGCAAATTTTATTTACATTTTGAAATGCTGAATGTTTGATAATTAGGAATATTGAAGTTTAAGAATGAGCTGCCTATCTGATATGGAAAAATCTGCAGCAGGAACATTAAGACTGAGAGGAGATATCAGAGAAGGCAGAAAGCTTCATGATCACACAACACTGGGAAAATGAGTTAGCAAGTCATGTGCTGTGATTTGCTAGATTGATAAGTACTTTTGTATGGTGTTTTATCTGCTGAGTGCGAGAAGCCACTCTCCTTTCATACTCCGTGGCTCAATGAGGCATGGAAAGCTCTTTCATGCAGTACACATAAGAGCTTTCCCTGTTAGTCTCTCAAACATTTTGCACCATCCAATTAATATTTTATGTGTTCTCTTTTTAAAGATTAAGAAGTTTCTGTGGAGATGTGTTTCAAACTGGCTTTAAATGACACTGACCTACTTTCTGGCAGTAATGATTCTGTTTCTGTAAGTTATCTGGGGGTAAGAGCATTCTTCCCATAAACATAAGGACTAGAGGAGTAAATTGCAGCGCTGGGACACAACTGATACTTGGTGGCTGTTGTCTGGAAGAACATCTGGATACCCTGTATCCCTGCTTCCCCCTACCTGTCTGGTGCTCCAGTTCCTTATATCTGGATTATTCTAGACTGGGCATTCAGGCTCCTGTCTACAAGTAAAACACTACTAGTAGTGAGTACTGGTAGGACCTTATTGTCTCTGATGCTGTCTTTTCTCTACATGGAAATACAAAGATTTCGCCAGACCGGTCCTCTTCCCACACTGCCATGTGTGCTTCATGGGAAGCTGAAGTTTTGCAGAAAAGTTCAACTCTGGCAAGCACAGCAGAGGTAACAGGAACTCCCTTGAAGGGATGCTGCTGCCTGTCCTTTACAACAGTAGTGTAAGCACTGAGCATGTGGAGTAGGAGCTCAGTAGCAAGAGCTATGGCTGTGCCTTGAAGCTGTTGCCCTGAGCAGTCTAGTCCCACAGGTTTGGGGGAGACTTTGAGGTTGGTTGCGAAGTAAACTGAGCAACAAGATCTGGCAGTAAGAAGCTTTGGTTAGAAGAGCTGAAACCCCTTGTGGATGGGAACTGGCCATGTCTCTGTTTACTTTTCTTTATTCAACCTATGACAGGATACCTACTCCGCCTGCATTCTGATTCTTACACATGTGTAAGCTGAGCCTGTCCTGGATTTCCTCTAAGAACAGTATCATTTTGAGGACCTTGGAAGTTTTAAGGCTGCTGCCATGAAACCTGTGAAGTTTTCACTTTCTGGAACATCAAATAGTTGAGACTTTCTGTACAAGGTTTTTATTGTACCCTCAAAAGAGAAGAATTGTTTTGTGCTTCAACTTGGGGTTCAAGTCGAAGTTCCTTCTAGGTCAGTGTCCCTGCTAAGTACATTCCTCTCATTTCTACTTTTTCTTTAAATGCAGTTCTTGCACTTTGGAATTCCTTTAAAAGCTTGTTTCTAAAGTAAGTTTTTTAGCCTGTGATGTATCCTGCAGTGCAAAGATGAGAAGCAGGTACTTATGATGAGAGGCAGAGAACTCTGAATTATTTTGAATGAGGTACAGGATAAGAAAAGGATATAAAAAAGGTTGTACTTTTAAAGTCAGATGATAATGTTGGAGATAGTCCTTGGGACCTTGCGTCTCTATTTGGAAAGGAGAGAATCCTTTTTCTATACTGTTACTACGTTTTTGTTGTTTGCTTTTGGTCAACTTCAGTTTGACCTGTATCTTATGTATACGTCCCCAAATTAAATTTGTTACTGGTCTGTGACAAGGAGTATATTTTCAGTGTTTATTTTAAATTATTCAGCTTGTTGTCTTCATGGCAGGCTCTCACACTGATGAGGCTTGTTTGTGTGCCTTTGATGTGGTCAGATCAATTAGGACAGAGCTGATGTTGAGGGAACGTTTCAGTCATCCCACTGATTCTGAAAGTGATTCAAGAGCAGGGGCAGAAAATCCACTTGCTCTCAGATGGATGTCAGCTATACACAGCGTTTTTCATCCTTTAAGTCTAGGAATTTGGCTGTCTGGCTACCTGTTCATTGTCAGGTACTGCTTAGCCTCATTGCAAACGAAAAAATACGGCCTTATTTTTGAGAGCTCTCGGTCAAAAGCTTTTGGAGGGTTTTTTTTTTAACAAGTTTTCATATTGTTGGTTTGGGGAGAAGAGTGGAGAAACAATTGTAATGAATGTTTCTTCTTTTAGTGTAGTTTTTAGTATTTTTTTTTTTTCATCCCTTAACATCTTTAGAAACTGACTTTACAGTCAGAAAATAGCCAGGAGTGACTGAATGTGGAGTACCAGATGCCTGACTGGAGAAGGAAAAATTGTGGATGTGTTAATTCTCCTGTCCTTCAGTAAAGGCTTGACAAGTCCCTTTCCCTCCATAGGTTGCAATATGCCGTGAATTTCCCTGCACCCTTTGTTCTTTTCTATTTGGTCTGTTAAACAAGAAGGGCCTTTGAAGTGCACTGACACCTGCAAGGTTTGAGGTACCAAGTGGAGTGGTCAAAAGTCCTGGTAGTGTGGAATGCTTTTCCTGGCCAAACTGTGATGGCAGAAATATATTATTACAAATAAATGAGAATGATCTTACAGGTAATACCTATGAAATACAACACTGCATGGATTTTAGGGTAGCTTTATATGGCTGTTTTCTAGTTTTCGTGAATTTGTGCTTAAGAACTTCAAAGATGCTCAGTGGGGTTAGATCTCAAATAATTGATCTAGCTAATTATCTGGTGGTGTTGCACAATTACTGAGGTAGAATGAGCAGAGTTTAACCCTTTCTGCAGCTGTGCTTCAGAGTAAAACTGCAGCATCCACTTTGGTTTTCAGCACTTGTGACAGTCTGGCTGAATGGAGACTCTGGCCATTTGTGCAGTGTGTTGCTGTCATCTTTTCTATTCCTATTCTTTCTCTTTTCCTAATTTCTTGAATCGTGGTACTTGCTTTCCTTTCCCTTGTCCATTGGTATTTGAGAGCTAGAGGCTGGCTGGGGCAGGGACCATGGCTCCAGTGACTGACTTGCAAAAGAAAGCAGGCAAGTGAATCTCTGTTAGCATCTTTGATATGCTAACTACTGAGAAACGGGGCATACAATTCATTCTTCCTTTAAGAAAACTAAAATTAGTATATCAGCAGACCTTTTAAACATTTTGCTTCTGCAACCAAAGTACTGTTATTTTATCAGCTACTGAGAAAATGGGATGCTTTACCTGCAGTGCCCTTGTTTGCTTTGAAATACTCAACAGCTCTTGGTGTTCCCCTGGGAACTACTGTCACGGTTTGGCTAAATGATGCTTGATAGACTGATGTGCTGAAATGTTGAAGCAAATTTTTAGCCTTTCAGAAGTATGAAGCTAGTATTAAACTTTGCACCTATTGGAAGCTGAATTACATACAGAAAAATACTTGTGGGCTTTTTTGAGATCTTCCTGTCTCCCTGTGATCTCTTTAAAACTGAACTAGATCATGATTACTCAATATCTTCTTTCAAGCAAGAGAAATGTGTGCTGACTGTAACAACTTAGGGATTTGTCTTGAATTTCAATCATGATTCAAGCTTGATTTTTTTTTTTTTAGTGCTTAAAGAACAGATAAGTAGTATGTAAAAGTCCTTTAGGACTAGACCAGATTCAGCAATACCCTGGAAAGCTGCTGTTGCAGCTCATGAACCTTGTAGTATAGCCATGTTCTGCCTTCACCTGGCTCCATGGGTTACTGGCTTGCTGACTTCCCACCCATGTCACTGTCAGCCCAAGGGTAGAGTCCATATATCAAGACTGTAATTGGGAATATTTGCTAGTTAATACACCCGTATTCACAAGTTCTGCAGCTAAGTCTGTTTACGAAGTACTGCTAAGCTGCTTCTCTTTGGTTGTCATTTAACCTTCCTAAGGGGTGGTACAAGACATCCTTCTGATTGTGAAGGCCTTCCCCTGCTTGACTGTCAGCCAGCACCCCTGGAGAAGCTCAGCTTGAAGGTACCACTGGTGGCACCAATTCTCTGAGTGCTATCAGAAGCCCATGCATGTGTGTGGGTTTCAGTGGCGCATCATTAATCCTCCTTTGAACCCCAGCAGCACGGGCTCTGTTGGGGAATCCACAGACTAGATTTAATCTTCCCAGTGTCTGTATCTGATCTGCTCAACTTTGATGTAGCAACAGCAGATTTATTTTGAAGGCATGAATTGCGAAGTCTGAGTTCGTTCTGCAAAGATGGCTGTGCAAGGTCAGCCCTGGGGACACCAGGTCTGGGAGCCTGACTACATCTAGCAGTGGATGCTGGGAAAGAGGGTGAGAACAGGTAAGATTCTGGCAACAGCCATTAATATATCCTCTCAACCTCTAGTCGTGTATGACTTGGATTTTTTTAAGGAGCTGGGTGTGGTAAATTTTACTTTATTGGTCCTTTTTCTGTTTCTGTCATCTGCGCAGTTGCTTTTGGAAGATGCCTAAGCTTTGGCACTTGCAGAGAATTGCACAGTTGGGCATTGCTGCGTGGGGAGTGTTGCGGTTGTCTCCCTCTGCTGCAGAGCTTGTGTGGCTGAAATCAATGTTTTTGAGGGTCTGCTTCCTTCCACTGAGTGAGGAGTGGAGTGGTGACATCTGAGCTCTTCACTGTAAGTACCAGAGCTGGGTGCTGGGATACTGATGGAGATAAGTTCTACAGAACCATTCCATCAGTTCTGTTTTGCACTGTTTTGGTTGTACCAAGGGCTGAATAATCCCAGCGCTGGAAAAAAACTTTGTGTATTGATACCTGTGGACTTGAACATGAGCAAGCAGTATTTTGCCAATGCCACCTTCTCCTCCAGGACAAACTTCTAACCATGGACAAGGTAGAGTTGCTTGCAGTGGAGGGGGACTGCTGGAAACTCTCACAGTGCTGCAGCTGCGCTCTGTGGTAGGGCTGGGATCAGGATGTTGGAGAAATGACAGATGAATTCAAAGAAATCATTTTTTTAAAAAAATCAATCCTGACCCTTTCACTATTCAAGAATCTATGTACTCATTTTGTTTGTAGCTGTTATGTTGCCAAACCACATAAATAGCTTTACAGGGAAAATTGTAATAGGAGTGAGGTCTAGTTTGTGAGCTTTGAACTGTTAGCCTTTGCTTCAGGTAACCATTTTGTCCTGAAAGGCAGCTGCTGTAGTCGTGTAACCCCATCAGACTTTATGTAATAGCAAGGAGCATGAACCTTGGGGTGAAGGGGTGTGGGGTTTGCTGCCTCTCTTGGCAGCATACTCATTGTATTGTGTATTTTGCCTTTTTTTTAAATAGATGTTGCTGTCCGTGAACTACTGTGTAATGACTGTTTGCTGTCAGGTTTCACCTTCTAATCAATAGACCAAGATCAATGCAGTTATTTGTACGTGCGGTCACTTTAGATATACAGTTAGTCAAGTTGGGTGCAGCTGGGAGATAGGTAATGCTCCCTCAGTTAGTTTATGTGTTGAGAGATTGGGGGGCAAGTTTTTTTACTACTTCTGTAAAGTTGGTTTCAGTATTTTTGATCAATTGACAATTCTTCAGGCAGGAAACCATTAAAGCCCAGTGATTTTAAGATAATCCATTGAGAACTATTATTTGCTATTCAGTGTCAGCATTCAAAACTTACACTTTCTAGTTAAACAGACTTCCCCCTCTCCTTTAACTGAGACCTTTGTTTTATGCTGGCTCTAAAAAGAAACATCTTTAGTTTAAAACTTTTTTCACACTAGTGTGCTGCTGCACTATAAAATGCTTGAGCTGCTCTTGTGAGAAGACATAAGCCAAAACCCCATCTCTTCTCTGGTCAAAAAATAACGCAGAAGAATAAAAAGACCAGAGCCCATACACCAAGCTCTGGTAGCCCATCCAAGTATTGAATCTTTGACATCTGTCACTTCAGGAAAAATTTTTGAAACTTCCAAGTACTTGCTTTATTCTAAATGAGGTACCACTGGTTTCATACAACCTTTGCCAGGAGAAGGCATGTGATCCTTATAGCTTAACAAACTAAGAAGAAGGGCTTTGGCATCTGTTCCCCACCAGCAGCAAGTATCTGATTGGCATTAGGTTTTTTCTTTTTTTCCTTCTTTTTTTTTTTTTTCTTCTTTCTAGCAGGTGGAAGGCCTGTTCTGCAGGCTTGTAACTCTTGACAGGTTTATCGTGATGGCTTCTTGGCAGGTAGGGGTGATGCTGTTCATTCAGTCTGCCTTAAAGATTCTTGGGTGTTTTTTTTTTTTTTCTTTAAAGTGTAGCTTCATGCAGTAACTATTTCAAATAGGTCATGGGACTTTTGCCTCTGATTTACTTCTTTCTATCCAGAATTGTAGCAGGTAGAGCCAAACTGCAGGGTCACTATACCTTAATTGTCACCTCTGCCTCCCCCAAATGTGTTTAAGACAGGGTGATCAGAACAAATGTAGCATCAGTTTATGTTAACAAAGGTTTGGGAACTCTCTGAATTAGTCTTCTCAATATGTTTTCTTTTTCATGAGGAAAGGTATGCATAGTAGTTCTGTTCAGGCACTGGCATCTTGTGATTTCTGAAGTCTTTCTAAAGGAGCTGCTGTGTAAAAGTTGGTCTTTTAATTTTTTTTTTATCATGTTTGTTGTGCAAGACCTCAACTTGTTGTTTTTAGCAGTTCACCAAAGCGCTTTCTAATCGGGTGCTGAAAGAGAATTCCTCCTCCTCCACTGATTAATTTCTGGCATGGAGCATGAAATAGCTCTTGCGTCAATAAATCGTCACAACCTTTGCTTGTCTCTGTCAGCGTAAATACAGTTGGACTCTAACATGCCTGAAAGTAGGCCAGAGGTTGCTAATTTTGCAGCTGCAAAGTGGTCAAGTCCAAGAGAGTGCTGCGGGACGTGCGTGCTTGGTGGGATATCGGCACTGCTGCATTTCAGGTTACAAGTTGGGCCCCTTTTCCCCCAGTTAACTTTTTAGGTTCTGGAATTGTATTTTATATAAAAAGATTGTTTGACAACTGTCTTAGAACATCATGTTTTTAGGTGCATTGGTGTTATTTACTAGAACAAATGTGTGTGTTTATATAGCTATGAGCAAGTCAAATGCCTTTCTCATCATACCTGAGTTGCTTGGGTTACATTTGTGCTAGTTATGAAACGAAGATCACCAGCCTGCATGACCCTGGTATTCAAGGCTTTGCTGATTTCTTCAGTGAACTCCAGTGCTCCTCACACCTGCTTACCTCTTGCCATCCTGGTATGTATCAGTTGTTTCACAGCTCGGCTGCTGCAATCCTATGCTCCAAGACTACCTGCGGGTTGTCACTTTGGAGATGCAGCTGAGCTCAGAAGAGCGTCTGCGATGGTTCGTGGCTTCGTGCTTACTGTCCGTGGGGAGGCTGCTGAGTGAGTCCGAGACCTCGTTTCACTTCTTTACCTTTGGTCACTTGGGAAGGCTCGCTTTTGAGCTGGTTGCTCAGACTGCCTTTTTTTTTTTTTTTTTTTTTTTCTTCTGGTAATTCTGCAAGGCAGAACTGGTGTTTGCTTTTGTCGGGGAGAATATGGATAGCATTGCATAAAAGATTGGGATGTTTTGGGGATAATTGCCCAAAGTAATTGGGCAACAGTTACTTGATCATTAGGTATTCTAGCAATCGGACAAAAGAAACTTTCTACAAAGCCATTTGCTTGAACAACTGTTGTGCAAAGTGAGTGCTGAGTGCTTCAAGAAATGGAAGGTAGGAAACCTGGTAAATGACTTAGCAGATGTTAGAGATAGGGTAGAGCTTAATTTTTGGGAAATGTAGCATCTCTATTAGGTAGGAGGAAGAAAACTTGGATTTAATTGCAAGGATGACAGCACATTTCAAGTATGCTGGTCACTGTTATCTGTGTGCTTGTCTTGGTTAAGAGATTCATTTGCAAGCCTGGTCTTATTTAAAAAGGAAAAAAAAAAGTACTACTGAACAGTAAAGCAAATACTCCAAGTTGCTTTTCAATTGCAAAAAGCAGTGCAAGGTGGTTTTTTTGTCTTTTTGTGGTTTTTTTTGCGTGGTTTTTTTTTTCTTTCTCTGAGTGAAGTAAAATCCTGCTCCGCAAGAAGTTTACTATTGGTGGTAACCAGGATGTACTGAATGTAATCCATGTGTTGCTGTGTGCATTGTGACAAGCTATGGCAGTGACAGAATAAGACAAGTTGTGCCACTTGGCTTATGGGGTGCTGTGGATGCCTGCAGCTTGGTGTCAGTGTGTGGCAGTGGCTAATAGAGCTGCCTCTTTGCTGGAGTAGCTTACTAAAGCCACTGCAAAAAATGTCAGTTTATTGACAGTGTTCCTCCCAACTCTCAGTAAAGTAGGAAAGGAGTAAAGTGAAAATGTGAGGTGTTTGAAATGACTGAATACTATGAAATGTTGACCTGCTGATTAAGGCACACTAAAGAAATGCATGTAAGTGATGGACTTGGATTTAAAAACTCCCCCCCGCCCCCCCATCACAGAGTAGCTGCAGTCTGACACTTCAGACTTGGTCTTCTTTCTGTGTTTCAGTTCTTGCTGAGAACCTTGAAGGAGCTACTGAAGAGGCTGAAATGATACATGTGCAGCTGCTTGTCAGTGTGAATCAGAGGTTGGGGTGAAACCTGCCGGTTCCCTGAGACTCCAGCGGTTTCTCCTTGGAGAATACCCTGATGAAGCAGACTGTTTGGTCTTTCTGGAAGCATCTTCCTCCGCCCACTCGCATCGCTGTACCCTGCAGCTCCCCTACCTGTAAATTGAGTAGTTAAGCAGACTTGATGGACCAAATGGCAGAGAAATGTTAAAAACATTTCTGAAGTTTAGATGGATTTTCTTTTTTTATTCTGTTAATCTGTATCTAAATACAAACAAAAACTGCTGGTGGAGGGGCAGGGGAAAATTCCTAGACATCCCACTCCTGGATGAAAGCTTTTGAAGTTATTTTTGCCAATTTTGAAAAACAGCCGTAGCTGCTATCAAACAAACAGTTTGTTTCATAATAAACTTCTGCAAATACTCTTTCTGTCCTTTGAAAAACAAACAATCTGTTGATCCTAATGCTGGTGTCAGCCTACTGCAGGCAGGAGGAAGCCTGAAAGGGCAGGCCTTCATGTGATTTGTATCTTTAAATACTTTCAGAGATGTAAATAACTGTCCATTTGATGAGAAAACTGTCCACTTAAAGTTGACTTTCGTTGCCAGAGAGGAAAGTGTGGTTTGTTCTCAGCCCGAAGTAGGGGTTTGACAAGCTCTGTGTTTTCTAGTACAGGTTCCTTCATTTTGTGCCAAGTGTTGGGGCTACAGCATCGATGTCTCCTGTTTTCCTTCCTCCTCCTCTCTGTAGTTGTAAACTAATATTCATAAAGAGATTTACATGTTTTGGTCGAGTTTAATGCATAATATGTGCAGAGAATATTCCCTCCCCTTCCCTTTTTCCCCTTAGAGCTTGAGGCTTGAGAAAATAGTTTCTTAACTTAAAAAATATGTCTTTAAAAATATTTCACTGTGTAGTTTGTTTATTCCTACAACTGAGATGTGCCTGCTGGTGCCAGAGAATCCACAAGATGTTGATGGTTGCAGGAAAAGGCAGCGGTGGTTATGTCACCATGGCTTTTTGGCAGCTGCTTGCCCATACCTGTGTTGGTGTGCAGACTGCGTGTGTTTTTCCTTCTCTTAATTGTAAAGTCAGATGGTGGTGTTTATGCTTTTGTGCTGTTGCTGTAAGTGAGAGTCTGTGCCTAGCCTGAATTGGAGGAACTTGGCAGAAAGTGACTGCTCAGGAGTATATGATGCTGTTAGACAGCAATAAGGCTGTTTTGAGTTGGCTCAGGGGTGTAGGGTTATGTGTATTCATATATGTGTGTGTATGTATATATGTCTATCCTAACTCTGCCTTGGTTACTAAAGCTTGAGTTTGTGAAGGATTTTTTGTTGAAGTCGACTATGGGGTCATCTTTTGGTTCAGATACCAACTCTGCAGTGGGTACAGATCAGCTCCTGTTCGCTAGCATGCATGATACTGCTGTGTTGCCACTTGCCTGTCTGTCCAGGCTCCTCCTGTCTGAACTAGCAAAAGTTTATTCCTTAGGGCTGTGTTTGGCTCAGGCTGTGCTCTTCTGCAGCCTGATGTTGGATCAGGGTGTTGTAGTCTGCTCATCACACAGACAAGCTCATTTCCCTGTTTCAGGTGTCTGACATACCTCTAAATAAATGGGATATCAGCATGGTGTGGTATAGATGGTAAGTGATTCTGGGCTAAAGACAGACTTCCTGATTGCTGAGAAAAGCTGTGTGTTAAATCAAGGTGTACTTTGCTTTTCCTTTTCCCCTGGAACTGGCTGCTGAAGAGCTGGAGATTAAATACCCATGTTAATCAGGCTGGGATGTGGCATGGTTGTTTCCATCCATGGAGGTGAGGGTTGGTTCTGGGAGCTTTCTGGGCAGCTGTTTGAGCAGGGATGGAAGGTGCCTAGCACTGGCCATTACACATTGTCTCTGACTTCTTTATGCCTGAAGTCCCAAAGAAGTGACATCTGAGAAGTTGCTGCCCTGTCTAATGGCTGCTGCAGTATCAACTTCACCGGTGCTCATTCCTAGAGCATCCAGCATGCTGGTAGTGCCCATCACAGTATGCACAGAGTGTGGCAGGATGCATCTAGCAACATTTTTATAAATTTTGGGGTTTGGCCAGCTACACACTGTCTAGAGAAACACCAGCCTTTGTAAGACTTAGACTGGATGAGCAAGTTAAAAGTGGACACACACAGTGCAGCCTTTGCTTAGCCAACGAGTTAGTAATGCATTTGCTCTGGGTGTGTTGGTCTCAAAGTAAGGGTAGATGACACTGCTGCTGAGTAGATGCTCTCATTGAAAGCCAGTCCTTATTTGCCTTACTGTTGTGCTGTTAAAGCTGCAATGCCTGTCAGACCCTCAGCGGCTCCTCATCAATATTAAGCTGTAAGGAGGGCAGACCACAGCAGACCTCGCATTGATTGGGGCTTTTAGCAGGAGCAAGAGGCCCTTGTAGCCTAAAACCATATCAGTTTCCTTCCTTCTGGAAGGAATTTTAAAATAGCTTCATATGGGCTCTAAAATTCCTTCTTTCCTGCTTATTTTGGTTTGTATTTTACTGTTGAAGCTGCTTTCTTCATGAGAGGCTGGCTAGAAAACAGTCGTTCAGAAACTGCCAGTTGCAAGAGCTGGATTTCTTTAGTTGCAGGGGCCTGACTCTGCTGGCCTGCAGTGCCGTGGGATGAGCCCTTCCTCCTGGGGAAGGTGAGCTGAGAGCAGGGCTGGCATAAAGGAGTGTGGTTGCGGTGTTTCGTTTTGCTTTTTGAGCTCCTGAAGCCTACAGAGCTCTGCAGAAGAAGCTTGTTTTTATATTGAAATAATTATGCTTGTAGTTGGTTTAGACACATACATGTTTGTGGCTTTACCAAGCAAAAGTACGAGACGTAGTTGTGTTGAAAGATTACTTTTGTTGTGCTAGAAACTCCTTTTTTTCTCTTGCAAGAAACAAGTGTGATACTATCTCTTTTGAACTGTGGTGGCTTTTTTCCCCCAATATCTTAAACTGGAATTGTTTTGCACTAAGAAGTAGTAAGTAGTGTTTAGAAACTGTTGTCAGTGAGATTGCAACCAGCTCTTATTTTGAAAGAGGCAGAATGCTCAGTATTCACACTCTTAATATGTTTTTTTTTTTAACTGTTCTCCCGCAAGACTGCATTTTCATCATGTCTGCGAGCTTGACTGTTTTTGTCGCATTTGGAAGTTCTTAACATCCTGATTTGTTAATATATTCTTTGAATTGGCAAATTTTAAGTGATTTATCAGCTTAGATCCCCTTTATTTACCACTCTGCCTCTTCCAAGTTCGTAATTTTGCTGACCAAGCTGTGCAGAGGATACCTTTGTGCACAGGGAAGATGCAGGGAGGGGAACCCAGACTGGGGTGTTTCACCTCCCTCTTCCTCCCAAACTGAAACAAACTAGTGGAGCCTGCTGGACACTTTCACTGATTACCTACTGATTCCTTTAATTAGAAAATTTCTGACTTGGAGCTTCCACATAACCTGATACATGTGTTAGATGCAGTCAGAGGTATTTGAGCTGTAGGGCTGTTAAACATGACTAAAGCAGGCAGTCCTGCCTCTGCTAGCGCTGGGCTGCATGCACTGTCACAGGTCTCCACATTTTAGTTTCAGCTCGAGCTCTTTTTTAGATGCTGAGAAAATAAACTCGACTGTGCAGCTTCCTTCCCCCCCCCCCCCCCCCCCCCCCCCCCCCCCAGCACCTGGTCTTGGACTCATGAAATGCTGCTGTGGACCTCTTTCCAGGATAACAGACGCTGAAACATCTAATTATGGATCAGTCTCTCATTCCAAGCATCACATGCTTGTAGGGCTTTCTGATACGTTGCACAGATTCTTCAAACCACTGACCTTTGCAGAGTGCCCTTGGCTGTGCCAGCAGAGAAGCATGCTGGCAGCTTAAAGATGTTTTGTCTGGCATCTGAGCAGAAGTGAAAACTTACTGCTGGTGGAAACAGATGAGAGGGCAGAAAATGCAATGTGTGCTGAGGCTTGGGATGTCTGGCATTGCCTGATGGTGAATGGCCATGGCAGTTTGTTCTTCTGTGTTGAAAGGTGATGTTAATGTTGAAAGCTTGGAGGGTTAAGCACAAATTGGGCAGTCGTTGCGACAGCTGTGTTGTCAGCCGTGGTTTGCTGGCCATGTGCAGCCCTTTATTAATTGGACTGTCCTATAAATAAGCAGTTGTACACAGCCTTACACATGCAACTCTTTGCAATGCTGCTGCACCGTAGCAGAGCAGCCAGATGTCACAACTTGCTCCCAATTGCTCTCAGCAGGTAAAGCTATGGGAAGAAAACACCTACAGCTCTGGAAGACACAATAGCTGAGTGGAGGGAGCTGGGGGTGATGTGTGTGAAGGATATGTGATTTGTGATACCAGAGGCTTAAAGGCAAAAATAGCATCATTTATAATAGTAAAAGTGAAGGCTTCTGTGCTACGCCTTTGCATTCTGCCAGTCTGTAATGAATGGAGGAGTAGTTTGCTTACAGATGACAAGCAGGAATGAATAAGCACTTAAAATTTTGGTGCTGAAGAAACAGCTTTTTTATCTTGGCCTCCAAGAAAGTCAGAGCCGTGTAGCCCCTTTTCTCACACTGTCGCATGCTGCTCTAAATAAAAATGTTGGGAAGCATAAAATTAAAACTCTCTCTGCATCCTTCATCCTCCCTGTGGAGTTCACTGTTCTGCTCTTGGCGTTCTCTAGGACTTGTTATACCTAGGGCTGTGTGCTGATTTTTTTGGAGAGGACCCCTTTGCTGCTTGTTGCTCCCCCTGCCCTCCTGTCAGTAGTAGAAGGTATTAAAAGAACAATCCACTGCTTTGAACTTCTTCACCAGCTATAAACATCTCGTCAGCATGGGCTAGGAGATGATGTAGGCACAGTCTTTTACTGGGAGCGAGTTAAGGTAGTGCAAGCAAGATGTCATCTGGAGGATAACCGAAGTGAGTCACATTAGGTGTTAGTTTATCCATGCCAAAATGTGAAGCTGTTTCTCCTTCCGGCTAGTGGGTGGTTGCCCTCTTGCCAATGTGATGACTTCCCTTGGGAGTACATTGTGTGTTTCTGTCTTTAGCGTGAATGTTTCACAGAAAGGAAAGCTGGATCCATTGTGGGTTTTGCACTCAACATAGTGGCTGGTGTAAATGTGGCTTTCCTTGCTGACACAGCGTGTTGTGAACTGGTTGTTAACTTTTTCCTAGTCCAATAACAGATTTTTACCCCAATTCAAATTTTGCCTTACCGAACTACCAAAAAAGCAGGCTACCTTTGAGTAACGCACCCAACCGCTAGGATTTCTTAGGTTTGTAAGAAAGCTGTTGCAGTTAAATGTTTTAGGCATGTAATGCAACCAACCCTGATGCATTTTAATAGATGGACACCTAAGATCTTTTGAAGGTGAAATGGAAGAATAAGCATATTAATTTTGATGCTTCAAGAACAGCAGTAAAGTGGGGGTAGGTATAAGCTATGTGCTGGAGTAAGGAACTGCTGTCCCTTGCAGTCTTATCTGAACAGCCCTGGGGTTGTTGGCTAGAGCAGCTCTGCCTCTGCTCCTTGCTGCTTGCTGTTTTTCCTCTGAGCTGATGCATCTGTGCTTTGTTTATGGAACTTCCTTAGGAGACCTTAAATACCTTAGTGGTTGGTGTTTTGTAATGGAGGTGGCATTGCTTTTTCCTTTTTCTTCTTTTTTTTCCTTTTCCTTTCTGTTTTCCCCTAAGCCACGGCTTTGGGTAGTTCTTTCTGGGCTTGCTGAGAACCTAGTCCAGCGGGGAAACGTTCAGAAGGAAGAAGCAGCTTGTGGTAAGAAGTTGAATACACCTAGTACTGTCTTTTTGTTCTACGATTAATACTATTAATTGCCTGCTTGTTCTTAATGATGAACCTGTTAAGACATGGCCAGAAGTGTTTCTCTTTCACTAGCAAAATATCCTTTTTGCTTTTGTTTGCCAGGCTGGCAGCAGATACCTGTAGTACCGGAGGGATAGGCTTCTTGAAAACTGTGGTATTTTGGAGTATTTTTCCACTTACCTGCACATGACTAATGCATTCAACGTTTCTGATGCCATCTGTACACCACGTAATGCAAAGACGTGCAGAATTATGTAGAGAAGGTGAGGACAAAAGACAATAACTGGCCTTTGGAGATCAGAAAGCATTAAGGTGATATCCATCAATGCTTTTATTATTTTCTTATTTGGCTCCAACTTAAATGTCACTAACCTCTTACTCTGAGAGGTTCCATCCGCAGGGAGTCTTGGCAGGCATTTCCCAAACAAAGCAGGGGGATCTTGTACCAGCTCTTGTTGGTTTGGTTCAGATGTTGGGGCTACCTGTCAGCACTTAGGGCCTGTAGCTACCAAGCTGTTTTGGTAGAGACAGAGTACAGAAAACCTCTTTAGAAAGTTTTAGTCAGTTCTAATGATTAAAAATGAGATTTGTTCCACCTCTACTAAAAGCAATGTTAGATGCTTGCAAGCCTGACAGTAGGTAAGTGTGTGAAGGAGTCAGTTGCTGCATTTGCTTTGAACCCCTTTTGGTAGGGTGTATGAAAGAGGAGTTGCTTGCAACATCATTCACTGAAATCTTTAGTTATCAAAGGGATACGCACCCTGCAAAATTTCCTGTGAGTGGGCTTGTGCAGAGAAAATGATGATTAGTTCTTGTAAGTGGTTATGCATGATACACAGTTAAAGGCTGCATGATAGGAGTATATATCTGGATTTATGCAACCTATGCTGTGTGTTAGGCATCCTTTCTCCATATAAGACCTGTTGGTCCCCTTACAGGACAAAATTTACACCCTCAAATTGTAGTGATTGTTACTCTACCTCTTTTATTCTTCTCACGCAGAGTGGGTCCCATGTCTACTTCTTTTAAAAATAACTTGTGGTAATGATGTTGCTGTGGGCCAAAATGGGAAAGTCCCTATTGGAATTTGTCTTTACTGAAGCTATAAATCCAATTATAGCATGTGTTGTACTTGAGCAGGCTGAAGGCATATATAGTCCAGTGTCCTGCCTGATAGCGAGCAGTAGGAGATGTTTAGGGCTGCTAAGAAACAAAACAGGGAACCCAAGATGGGTATAGAGTATTAAATGAGTATGTAATTCTTGTCATTATGATGCTTGATAATCTGGATGCTTTTCCTGGCCCAAATGCTCTACCTGTGCTTTGCAGGACATAAATGTATGCAAAAGTGCAGGTAAAGAAGGCCAAGCTGACAGCTTAGATGTGTGGTGGGAAGCTTGGGGGTAACTTAAAAGTTTGGGGTCACTTGGTGGCTGCATGTTTCACCTGTTGAAAATATTTTGTGGATGCAATTTTCAGTGATTGTGGGATTTGTAAATGATTCAGAATTGTTCCAGATAAAACTTGAGCATCCTGTAGAGAGAAGCACTGGACCATCACAAGCAGCATAATTTTGCAGCTCTTGGGGTGTTCATTCCTGTGTGTTGTGTTTTGGGGAGGGAGGATTCGTTCAAACTGATAACTGGGGACAGGGGATAAAATTGCATGTTTGAGCATGTGGTTTAGAAGCTTCAGAGATGTTATTGTACATGACTGTAACTCCACAACTGCATTATTGTGTCCTGTTTCTGAAATGCAGTATACTCAGATGCAACTGTTTTGTTGCATCTTGCAGTGCTGAGGAAGGAAGCATGTGCAGGCACACTCTGGAAAGAAATCTGTAATCTGTTCTGATAAGGTAAGCTACAGGTTTTGTGTAGTGAAGACTGAAACCTTGCTGGCATGTGAAGATCACCTGTATTCAGCTGGATCAGCTTTGTAACAACTGCATGACTTCATGAATTGCTGTGAAGGAAGGATGTGCTGTTGACTCAGAAGAAAGTTTATAATGTGTGTCCAGGGACAAGGTCAGCAAAGTGGATGTCTAATTTTGAAAGTTACACATTTGCCATATGCTCTTAAGACTGTGAATCACCACGACAGCAGAAGTGATTTAAAAGTACCATTGTCTGGAAAAAAAAAAAAAAAAAAAAAAATTTTACAGACCCAAATTAGAAGATGGAGGGGGAGCACAAGCAATGTGGAGTTGCGTTTCATTAGATGACAGTAATGTGACAGGGCAGAGTGGAATTTGTGTTTGCATCATTAAATTTGGCACTTGCTTACCTAACTGTTTCACTCGGGTGTAAACTTGTGTGTTCCCTGTGGCTTGTTCATATAAACTTTGCCTGCACAGCTGCGAGTGCTGTTATATGCAGATTCAACTTCTGAACTGGATCATGAAATGGATTATTTTCTATATGGATTTAAACACACACCCCCTCCAAATCAGTCTTATTTTTTCCTTTGAAAACTACTCATTTGTCTTTGCCTTTGTCTGCTTCAAACATGCCTCTGTGTGTGGCATAGCTTAAATTTTTATGAACAAGAATGTAAACACCAAATCCGCACAAGACTTGCAGAAGAACTCTGTAGCTCGAGTGCATCATCTGTTTGTTATGTAATCTGATATAATGGAAGCGAAATAGAAACCAGATGTCAAGGCAGAGCAATTACAATTTTTCATCTGCGAGTATTACAGTAAATGTACTTTGTATTTATTCCCCCCATGCCGAATACGGAGTTTTATTTGTTGGGGGGTTGGGAAAATGCTGCGGGGGATTTCAGAGCTCTCAGCATGGTTCTTGCTTAAAGACTTTGTTATTTGGTACTTGTGTTCTTTCACGTAATTAAGGTCTGTGTGATGCTCCACATCTGAGAGCTAGCATATTTGCAATTTAAAATGAGCCGGACAAAACTGCTTAGTCCCGGGAGACCACCTCTGCATGCCCGGGCTCTATGGGTTATATGGTCAAGCTGCAGACTTGGACTAAATTTAGCATTCAAAGTGAAGCTGCTTTGCTTATGCTTAAGTTTTGTAAGAAAATCCTATCAAAACGGGTTTGGTGCAGACTCTGCTGTGGATTCTTTAGCTGAAGAAACATCTGGGAAGAGAGCAGATGGGAGCTGTGGTTAGCTCGTTTTCTCAAATTTGCTGTGTGACTAGGAGGATAAAAGGCAAAATGGATAATCATTGATTCTTTCTGTTGGGGAAATGGATTCTTCCAACACTAGTTTATCCAAGAGGTTTATCTCTGCTGTCTTCCATTAAATAAGGCAACCCCTTGGTTGAGAGAGGAATCGATAAACATCTATCTTCATCTTCATATGCATCTTCACAAGTCGAGGCATATATATGATCTCACTGAGTGGTAGCTGATTTTAATTTTCCTCATTCCTTCTCTCTTGTTTTTTAACCTCCTGGGTGGCTGGTTTTTTTGTTTGTTTTGGTTTGGTCTTTTGTTGCTGGAGATTTATTTTCTTCCCGTCTGTATCACTCTGGTTAAGCTGAGAAGCCAGTAGTACCTTGATGGTGGAATTCGTGCTTGGAGGAGGCCACGGGGGCCGGAGGTGCAATTTTTCCGTGGGAGCAGGAGGGTGCCGGGAGTCGCATCAGGCATCCCAGCCGCATCCTGTGGGCTGGGTTTGGCACTGCTGATTTACGGCTCCCCTCGGCATACTGTTTCACTGATGGCTGCGAGCATGTTATGGATGAAGCTTTCATGTTCCACTGAATAAAAATCTTTCTGTTCTGCACCGACAGCTTTTTACTGGGTGGCTGCTGTGTAGTACCTTAGATGCCAAACAGGCCTTTACTTTCTGTGCGTCTGCGAGGAATAGTAAGTCAGAAATCTTTCATGAAGCTGGTATCTTCATTTATCTGTTAAGTACAGAAAACTTAAAGAAACCCTTAAATCAGTTGCATGTTCCAGCTGAAGGAAGCGCTGGCAATGAATTAAAGATTCTTGGTCCTTTTAAACAGCAAGTCTCTTCCTTTAAAACTCATCTCTTCTCCTTGTTCTTTGCTCAATGTGAACACTTGCTGCTAGCCATTACAAATAGCGTCCAGTCTGTACCACCTCTCCTTTCAAAGGACAACCTGGAAAGAGGACTTGGGTTCATTATATGTGGTTACAGCTCAGTTGTACTAACACCAAGTAATGACTTCAGCAAGTTCCACTGACAAAGGATGTAAGCTCACGTGTGAAGAAGTTGCTAATATTTGTGAAGAGGCCACCCTTAGAAAACAAGATAGGGGAATCTTCTGTTCCTGGAAAACCAGTAGCAAGATGCGCTTTGTCTCAGGCCATGAGGCTTTTGTACCTAGCGCTCTGCAAGTTGCTGGAGAGTGGGCAAGCAATCTTTTGAAACTGAGACTGCTACTATGTGAAGTGGTTATGAGCCTTCATAATGAGCACTGTGCCTGGACTGCTAGAGAGAAGGACAGAGGGGACTTCAGGACTTGGTGTAGTTTCACTTCGGTTACAATTACCCTATAGAAATACATGCTCAGGCTTTATCCTATGTTGAGTCTGTACTGAGCATTGCTTGTATAGAAGGTGGCAAACATGGAAAGGAGGCTGGGTGGAATGAAAATGAGAAAAATTATCTGTGTTCCTTGTATGCTCTTCAAAAAAGGAAATGCAAAATCCTCTGGAAAAGTTCTGATGGGAACAGGGACTTGGCTGTTAAAAGGTTTTCCTCCTGTAACTTGATTCCCATCTGAGTATTTAGATTCAACCTTGAGATACTAACTTGCACTATTTTGTACTAATTTATATTGTAACTTTGTATGGCCTGCCTTTTCTTTCCTGTCCTTTGGCCAGTTGTCTCCTACTGTTGTCTCCAGTAAGAGTGAAGCTTCATGATAGAGTCTGTTGCCCTATGTTGAAGATTTAACTATTGAAGACCCCTTTCTCTCCTCCTACATGAAGCATTTATAGAAAACTTTACAACTGCAAGGAAGCAACAAGGCCTCTTGCACCTGTGAAGTCCTTGAGATGGCAGTGAAGCCAGAGCTGAAGGTAACATCAGGCATTCCTCATAATAATCGCTTCCTTTCTAAACTGAGACTGTGGACCCCAGCCTGAGTCCCCAGGGTCATCATGGAGAACATCCCCTCAGGTTAGTTATCGTGGACATGCAGCCAGCTTGCTTACAAAGGCACCTTTCTGAAGGTAATGATGCTCTTCTCTCTATGCTGGTGCTCTGCGAGGCCAGAAGATTGGGAAGCTCTGTGGCTTGGTCCATGTAAACACTTCTCGCGCCGTGCTGACTCTCATTACTGAAACTGGACCTGCGGTAATGGGGCTTAAAACCATGGAAATGCATAATGGGAATGTTGGCCAGAGTGTGCTGGTAGATAGAAATGACTTATTTCAATGTAAGTCAGTGGAGGATTAGTTTTGAGAAGGAAAACAAGTCAATCAAGTAGGCGTTGGGCTTGACTTCTCTGCTGTGGCACTATCGTATTGGTTGTGACCAGCCTCTGTGACCTTAATCCTCAGCCAAGGGAACCTGATTGTGTGGTGTGTTTTCTGCGGACAAAAATACTAGCAATAGCAAGTCACATGTCACAAGGAGCTCTTACTATAAAAACAGCAGCTCTGCTGAAAGCGACCTTCAGCATGGCTGCGAATGCTCATGGTGTTATTTTTAACCTGTCTGGGTAAATTTCCAATACAAATGTTAGTGCCAATCTGATGTGTATGCTTTCCCAAATCCTTATCTTCTGCTTTCTAGTGCAGTGATGCATTAGACGGAACAGATAGTTTCGGGGTTAGGTATAGCTTTGCTTTTATGTCTGCAGTACCAGAGAGAAATAAATACTTCAGCTGTGTTTTACTGCTATATAGAATTTTTTTAAAGGGATTTTTTAAAAAGATGAGTTTTAATGATTTTTTTTTTTTTTTAAATAAATACTTTAACTAGGGTTTAAAAATAGATGAAGGCTGTACTTTGATTAGGTTGCTCTGGTACTGACGTCAGCATGTGACATTTATCTATGTACGGATTTGCTGCCCTGTTGACTAAGGCTGTATTTACACAAATGGGGATATTTCTGTCCACCATGAGGGAAACAAGGAACATCTCTGCTCAAGTTGTGTCCTTGCCCCTAGTATTCTTGAAATCTGGCTTGTTCTCCTTGTGCTTGATTTTCATGTTGGGATGGCAGCAAGGGTTTTTTATGTGTTGGGGTTTTAGAGTATTTATGTTGCTATGAAGGTCTGGGCAGTAGGATGCTGGCTTAGTGGAGAAGCACGCTGGTAGAACAATGCTGAACTTGATTTGGACTTGGAGAGGCATAACAGGAAGTATGAGCCTATATGGGTCCTTACTGCATGGCTTCATTGATAGACAGGTGGATATTCTACAAATAGGAATTACAGAAAATGCATCCTGCAGAATGAAAAGCTGTGAGCAGTTTCAGATCAGCACGATTTTGAGTGTAGCACCTGTGTTTTCTCTGCCATTTATCACTTCACGTTTTTATTCAGAGTAGTTGCTGCAGTTCATGCTGGGATTTTTTGTTGTTTGGTGTGGATTTTGTTTGTTTGTTTGTTTTTAGCTTTAATTATTGTCAAGCTAAAAATTTCTTTTTATAGGGAGGCCGAACATAAAGCTATTGATCTGTCAAATATCACTTGGATGTTCAGCTGCTGGAACTTCTCAGAGCCACTCTCCTCTCTCCTCAAGGCAATACTTAGTGTTTCCCTGGCCCCACATCCCACTGTTTGTAAAGTAGCAGAAGTCACTAAATGCTTTTCTATAAGCACTTTTATCTAAAATCTGGTTCCTGGGGCATGGGGTTTTGCAAAAGTAACTTTTTGGGGACTTATATGCAGTTGAAGTGAAAGGGCAGAGAAGCAATACTTTTAAGTTGTTCCATTAGTAGCCATGTGTATTGCCAGTGTAATTGTTGTGTATCTCTATTGAACTTGGCTCTTGCTTTCTCATGCTGCTGCATAAGGGAGCTACACGAAGGTACGATGTCATTTCCCAATCGCTTGTGTTTGCGGCAGAAAGCATGATCTGCGGTGGAAGGGCTCTGACTCGTGGGTGGAGGTTGCTGATAGTGAGACAAGAGGGGTTAGTGTTTGGGCTGCATGCCCCAAATTTGCTGTGAGTGCAGCTGAGCCCAGTCCAAGGAGGCTCCAGAGCAGCTGCAGCTCAGCCTAACCTTCTACTGCAAAATAAAATTACTGCTGGTTTACGTTTTTTAGACTTTGGGCTGTAAATTGCAGTGGCATGAGGAAAGATCCCTCTGTGGAATGAGGTGCTGCGGTTGGTTGGGGATGATACCGTTTTGGATGTCTTTGCCCTTGAGGTAAAGCCCCAATACTTTTTCCAGTGCCATCATGATCATCTGGGAAACAAAATGCTCCTGCTATACATCAGTCCTCTTCATATGCAGCAGTTCAGATCAACTGAATGACAGATCCCAGAGTACCACTGCAGCAGATTGGGCTGCACTTAAGACTAAACGGACAATACTGTCTTAATGTGCCTGTTGTTTATATTTCCGTTTTCTGTTTCTTTACCAATCTTTGATTTAGAAAGGCAGCTTGTTGGTACTGCAATCCCTTTTGAAATAGTTTTGACTGAAGGGTGGGAAAAGAATCAAGAGGATGGGTAGACTCTTGAGCACGTGAACAGATAAAGGTAGGATGACCATTTGGATGTTTCAAATCTAAAATTTTTTTAAAAGGTTTTAAATCTAAATCCAAAAGGTTTTGAATCTAAAACCTAGCATACTCATCTTTCCTTCTGGGGAGACTGTAAGAATCTGGCTGATGAGCTCAATGCACTGGCCTTTTAGCAGAGTGGATTCTTGGTTTTGTTTAAGGTTTTTGCTTTGGAGTTTTTTTTTTTTGTTTTGCAAATATACAAAACTTTTAAGAAAAGCTGAATCTTCTCTTCCGCCCCTACCATGTCACTTTTGAAGTAGTTGGGCAGATTTTAAATCTAAAACCTTTTGAAAGATTTAACCTTTTCTGTGGGAATTCAAATTTTGCTGTTTGAAACAAGAGGAGTTGCAACTCTGGCCCTGGTTTTGTTTTCACTTACTGGTTTGGGGTTTTTGCATGTATTCATGCAGGAGCAGCTCATGGAGAAGATGTGTTGAGGCTGTGAAGGTGGTGGTTCTTAAAAATCAAACTGACTGGACTTAGAACCCTTTACCTGATCAACAAAACACTAAAGGTGCAACACATCATACTAAATTCCCGAAATATGGCCTGAAAGATGCTAAAAATTTTATGGCTATAAGAAAGAACCTATCCTACAGTGCTGAGTTGAATATGGCGTATGGCTGAGAGACAGGCTGCTGCATTGCAAAGGTGTGATTTCTTAATCGTGCTAAGTATAGAGCAACCAAAACATCAGCATGAGCTGAACAAAATGCTGGATGGGTTCATGTATCAGAGGAGTGTAAGATCTACTGGGACTGTATTGATCAGGAAACTCATGGGAGTTTGTGTCTGCACAAAAACCCCATACCAACCCAGCCCCAACCACGAAATCATGTTTTCAAGCATGTCTTGAATGATTTGCATTGAACAAGTTGAAGAAAGTCCACCTTGGACTTTGTATGTCTTTGAACTTCATACCAGTCTTGTACTTTGGTTGACTTTTACGGAAAAGTTCAAGCTACTTCTAGAGATGCTAAAGCTTCTGGTGTTGTAATACCTGATTAAACAAACCAGCTAATGCCAAAGAATTGAGTTGCTGGTATTAAAAAATGAGTTCTGCTCTCATGCTCAGATTAGCCCATTACTACACACCTGAAATGTTTACCTGGAGAGCCATTAGATGTCTAACTGTGGCTTTATCTGTTTTGCAGAGCTGCTGCTTCAGTTGTCTTGACAACTTCCTAGTCCAGAGCTAGGCCAGTTCTCCAAAGGATGCAGCTTGGGCTGATGCATTGGTAGCCACTGAGGGATGAAGACCTTGCAGGCATTGCCTGGGTGCTGTGCTGATTTACCAACATGATGTCCTCATGTCCCAAGCTGGGTCTCTGTGGTCAGTCTCTGCCTGGGTGGAGGGAGCTCATTGCTGGCCCTGCTTGCTCCTTCTCTGTAGGCTCTGGTACCTCCTTAGAGTCAGGCAGGGTAAGAGTGTACTTGCATGTATGACTTCAGTGGTTACTGCAGGAGTCCTGTATCCTTTGGCAGGTGGAGGAAATAGCCATCCCAGTTCCAGCAGACAATCCTCCTTAAAGGAGAGTGCAGTAAGTTTTACTGTAAGGATCTTGATCTTAATGTCACAGCTTGTGTACCTGCCCTGGCAAATCTGCAGGCAAGAGCTGTTGCAAAACGAATGCAATATTGGGCCCCACAGGGCTGTCGTCTTGCTGAAATGAGTGTAGAAAATAGACACAAAACATCGATACCTTCCTTGTTTCCTGTCCACAAGAAAAGCTAGAAGTAAAAAGTGGTCTTAGTGTGGAAACTTGGGGATAGGGTGGTTAGTTGAAGCTCGAAAGAAATGGAGCTTAGTCTCCAGGTTTTTGGTATTGTAATTGTATTAGGTAGCAGCCCATAGGCTGGGCTGTCATGTAGGCCCACTCTGAGAAGGTCAAGGCTTGTGGTTTAGGCTCCAAAAAGTTCATCACAATTCCATCCTTTGGTGTAAGGATTTTGTTATATGGAGGGTTTACTTTTTGACTCGCAGCTGGGTGGGATGAAGGCACAACTCAGAAGAATTTCCCACATTTCTGAGGGTCGAGTAGGTTTGATATCAACTGCATGTGCTGCCATTAGCTGTGGTGCAGCTTCTCCCTGTGCTCCGGGCTTTACATTCAGAAGCTGTCCTCTTACATCCATCCCACCCCAGCCCATAATCACACAGTTCATCAAGTGACTGTGCAGCCCCCATATCAGGTCTGTGTTTGCCCAAACTGTTAAACACCAATGCCGCTTTTCCAGTGTCTGGCTGGTATAATCCTCATCCCCAAGGCAGCTAGTCTAGCAAGGGTCCCTTGGTCCTCATCTGGAAAAGAGAGTCCCAGCACCACCTTGTGTTGCACTGCTTCTTGGGGCTTGGAGTTGTCCAGCTGTGGCAGGTGAACTGGCTGGGGAGCAAGGGTTTTCGTTAAAGCAGAGAGAAAACTACTCTGTCTTATCACAGCTTCCCCAAACCTCACTCTTTTTAACTGGAAGTGTGAATTCAATAGTGTCTTAATATTTACTGGGTTTTTTTGGCATCACCTTTCTGTAGGGTGATGCCCTTCAGAACTGTAGGGTGAAGGACTTGACACACCTCCCACTATCAATCCATGCAGGGTGAACTGTCAAAATAGTACTGTCATCCAGAGTGAATTTCTCCCTTTCCGAACCAGCCAAGACTTACATGTGTTTTGCACACAAGAACATACAACCTCCAGTGAAAACAGGCAAGAAAGTGCAATTTGAGGGGGATGCATCTGATGTGATATAGCCAGTTGATTTTCTGTCCTTTTTATTAATCCTATCATGATATCTTTTTATCATATAAGAGCTAAACTTTTGCAAAATAAAAGGAGACTTACATTAAAAAGTTATAAAGGATTTGTTAAAAATTCAAGGAAATGTATAGAATCTTACTTCTTTAAAGTAGCATTGTTACCTGCTTTTGTAAGTCTTGGCCTTCAAGGGAAATTTGTAGCTGGACTAAGAAGAAAGTCGAGGGGGGACTGCTTTGCGGGTTGCTATTGAAGGGAGCTGTTAACTCAAACTGCTGATCCAAGTGAGGCAATTTTTTAAAGCTGGTGTCTCCGGTGGATGGTACTTAAGGACTGTCAGGTTCTGCCTACTCAGACTTTAAGGAGAGCATTAATTTTTGCAGCAGTCAGTCTCCAGCTCTGGCTGTCAGTCTCTTGCCCTCTTCTGGACAGCCTCAGGAGAAAGCCCATGTCTACAGGGAGCAGCTAAAAGATAAAAGATTCCATGGATAGGAGAAGCTTTCATGTATGTGTAATTGAAAGGTGATGGCATTATTTGGACTTGCATATGTGCCCTTTGCTTATGTGTTTGTGAGCTGCACTATGGAAACACGTAGATATCAGTGGTGGTGAATCTCAGAGATGCTTGTTGTTATGGGGATGCACTTGGCGTCTTTGTCATAACTTTTAATTTGTCCTTGACACTGAGACAATAATAAAGGAAAACAGCTAGAAATGGACTTCATTAAAAGCTGATAAAAATTAACTTGCAGACTTTGTCAATTTATTGTACTATTACAGTGCTGCGGCAGTGTATTTTCAAATGAAACGTGGGTTTAAATCTGTAAACCTTTTCAGCCCTCCAGGGGAGGAGGTAGCTGATGTCTGCTTGCTTCAGGAAGGCATGAAATATGTTGCTGTCTTCTGACGCTGTGAAGTTAACTATTTCACTCCTCTGTGATGGGTGCTGAATCACAGCTTTAGTGGATTAATCGCACTGACTTTTGCATAGCTTTTAGCTGATCCTTATCCTTTGGCAGGAGGGAAGGGAATACTTAGTAATGTCCTGTAAACAGAGCCTGCTGGTACAGGAGTAAATTGTTGTGCTAGTTTCAGACAGTGGGTAATGTACTTGTGGAGTATTTCCCCCAAATTTCATAGTGGATAAAACCTGCTGAGTAAAATGCCATTATCTCTGCTGCTAACCTTTATATGTTTGGGGATTTTTTTTTTTTCCAAATAACAATTCTTTAACCTGCACTCATCTGCCGTCTTGCTGCCACTGCTGAAAACGATGTTTTCTCTGTGAGCCAGAGCATGGCACAGAGTCAAGCCAATCACTTCACATCTCACCCTGAGGCAGCTGCTGGTTTCTAAAGCTTTGTAATCATCCCCTAAAAAGATGAGGAAGCTCAGAGGAACTGCTCTCTCATGGCATCCATGCTGGGGAGGGGGCTTGCTTTCATCCCCTCACTACCTTCCTCCAAAATCCAGCTTGTCCAGTATCTTGCTTGATAAGTGTCTGCATGAAGACTGTAACATAAGTACACCATTTTGGGGACATTAGGCAGGTTGTCATAGTGGTAAATATTTATCTTGCTGAAGAAGGGGTTGGGGCCACATATTCTGGATGGGTATTAAGGATACAGGGCTTCCTGTACAGCACGTCTTTCACTTGAGGATCTTTGTGCCTTGTGGTTGGTCAGCACGGCATGGGACAGGCTTGCACGAGGTGGGCCTGTAGTCTGTGCTTTGGATATCTGTGGCACACCTGGAATAGGATGATTTTTGAACTGTGATGTATGTTGAGAGAGTATATTGGAGAGATGTCATAAGGAGGGGAGTAGCTATGGACATTCTTCTCTGAATTTAGAAGATGAGGTAGTATGATCTTGGACCAGTGCTGGTTTAGGCTTTTGTGCTGTTTTGCATCTCATGTTCTTTTCCTTGGAGATATAATGTATTGCCCATGTGCACAATCCTAACACTTATAAATTTCTTACTCTGAGCATTCATGGAGTGCAGATGTTCATAAAACAGACATTCATGTCTTGAAAATTCCACTCGCCTGTGGTGAATGGGAAGCTTTCCCAGGTAAGCTAGAGCTCACTGTAGTCGGTTCCTGAATAAATGAACCTTTCATCGTTTATGGGAGGAGGGGGGAAACACCACCTTGCTGTGATGGATGCAAAGAGCGCCTTCCAAATGCGAACGTGGTGCAGGCGAATGCAGAGCTGTCTTCTCTGCTGCTGAGCTCAGGGGCTTGAGCAGTTGGGGGCTCCCTGCAGCAGCTCTTTGGGGCAGGTACCAGGAAAAGGATGTGGCATATAACAATTCGTTGGTATCAGTGCAAGCTGTTTGGCAAATACAAGGGTCTGAATTGAAGCAGTATCAGTGGCTAATGAGGTTTTCATGATGCATGGGAATTACTACTGCTGTTAAATGTGCTTATGTATACAAAATACATATTGAACATGCATATTTGCCCATATATACAAACGGATATATGCATCTCCTGTGCAGAAACAAGCATCTTGTCTCCATACCCGGTTTGCCCAGAGACAGCAGCTGGCAGCACCATGTGCAGGGACAACACCATTGTTAAACAGAACAGCTCCTTTACACACAGATATTTTGCATACAATCAGCTGGGGCTGATTTGAGCTTGCTCCTTTTAAATGAAAAGGAAAAAAAAAAGCCTCCTGGGCACTTCTTGTTCAGATACAGGCTGTGAAGAGGCAAATGACTTCTCTCCTGCTGAGGCTGCAGCAAAATGTTTGTGGAGCCTGCATTAGCTTAGAGGTCGAATGGTTTATGGCTCTTTGGGAAGGTGGCTTTCAGGCTCAGAGGGTATAATAACAGATATTTAGGTGTTTCTGTTCAAGTAGGCCTGCTGTTTTAGTGCTGGCTGGTTAGCTGAGATCCTCTAGGTTTTAAAGCAAATGCTTAGATGAGAACCTTGTGGACCCCAAAAGACATCAGGGGAGCGAATGTATGTTCCTGACTAATGCAATGCCCTTAGCTTAGTTATTGTGTTTAAAATCGATGAAAAAGAGCTTCCAGCTTTTATGGGGGATTTATGAATGTTTAAGCGATCACATGGTCCCTGTAAAATGGCATTCTTCACTCATCTGTTCAAAGGCACTTTGGTGTAAATCTGACATTACTGATGGTTGGTTTGGGCATTAGACCTCTGACCCATCATCATCTCCGTGGGGCATGGCCTTGCAATTTAGCTATGCTTTCCACATCGCATCTTGGAACAAGCTCCTGTTGGAAGGTGTTTACATTTGAACTAATGGCAAGATCCAAAATTTTTTTCCTCTGCTAAGCTAGTGTAGTACACTGCTGCCTTGACTTGAAGAGGTGAGTTTTCACTAGCAACACCCGGTATTAACCTTTGCATTTGGTTGTTTGCTACTGGTTTTGTATGAATCCCTTAAAAGCTCTATGAAATAAATGACTCAGCATTGCTGTTGCAGGATAGAGCCAGGACTTGATTTAACACTGTGGGATGGGCTTCCAGTCTCAAGACATAGCAAAGAAAGGAGATTCAGCTGTCTCTCTCTGCAGTGTCATTCCTGAGCAGTGATGTCGATGGGCTTCTTGCCTCTTTCCTTTGAGGAGCTCTGCAAAGGCCCATGGACTTGTTGCCAGGGTCATGTGTGATGTGCATGCTTATTGCAAAATGAATACTCGTGGTTAAGGACAGCAAAGCTATCCATGAAGGTATAGAAACATGTTGCTAAAAGCAGAGTTGAACACTGGTGTGTAGTGGTTTGTGTATATTGCAGTTGGCTCTGCAACAGGTGTATTCTGCAATTCCCTTCTGTAGTCCTGAAAAACAGAGTCGAGTTATCTGAGCTGAGCTGGAGAGGATTTGTGAGGGGAGGGGATATTCCTGAGCATATCATCCCATGCTCTCAGCTTCAGTTGCAACAGAGTTATAGACCATATTGCTCAACAGGCAGGCAGCTCTTTAGGTAAGCATTGATTTTGCAATGCATAGCTAGGAAAATTAAATGGCGTAAATCACTGATGGGAAAACAAACGTTTGTGTTTGGTTTTTTCCTTCTCTTCCAGTGGCTTCTACCTGTGGATGACAGTGAGTTTCAGGGCCCTAAGCTCTGAATGTATGCTAACCAGGTTCCAGCCTTGGTTCCCTTCTCCAAACTGTCATTAAATTTTGAATGGAAAAGTGATAAGGAATCTTTGTGCAGGGGACACTCCTCATACCATAGAGTTAAACTGCAGCTTTTGGGTCCTGCTCCGATGAAGCTCTGAAAATCTGATTAACCTAAAAGAGATGAGGTGTGCCCTGGCTGATGACAGATAAAACAAAGCACTCACATGTGTGGTGAACAACTTGATTGTTTCTTCTCTACCTGTTTGTAGCAGCTTCCCAGCCTTCATTTGCTCCGATATAATCATTGGAGTGCTGTAGGGTAGCAGCAGCAGACGCAGGTGCTCTGCTGGGCTGTCCCTGCAGGAGGAGATGTGCCTCCAGCCCTGTGTCCGGCTCTTCCTGGGAGGATGGCAGTGGTCGTAAAGGAACTGCCAGCTCTGTGTGAAGCTGGGTGTGATAAAGAGGTGCAAGAAGACTTTTTTTTTTTTCTTCTCTCTCCCCCAAGGGGTTGGGGAGGAAAGGGGGGTTGTCTGCATTTCATTTGGTTTGGGGACTGGTGATAATTGCAAAGGCAGATTTAGCTCTGGTCTGTGCATATGTATTTCAGTGCTAAACATGAGCTGTTGCTGTAGCGACTTGCGTTTATCGCGTACCTTTGACCACCTCACCCATTGATTTCTGCTCGGTCACCAGCTATTTCTCGTGCTCCGAGCCTGAGCAGCAGTGGTCCCCAGAAGGCGGCTGCCTCACATGCGGTGGTTTGTCTTCTCACTGCCGGCATGGATTTTCCACAGTCTTAAGAAATGAAACGCTTCTTTCGACATTTGAGGGTTGGTCCTGCACAAGTCTGTTTAAGGCAGGCTGGTTTGCAACCCTGCAGAGCGGTATGTTACAGTCCTACAGCACTGAAAAGAGAGAGGTGGTCAGCTTTGGACGCACTGCATTTGCTTCCAGGGCACAGTATAGCTGTGTCTTCTATGCAGAGATGCAGAAAGGTAAGGATAAATTTACAGAAAATAATAACCTATTGAAGTAGAAGGAATAGCTTTAAACCAAATTGGACTGTCTTTTTCAAAAACAGAATCTGCATACCAACTTCACCGTCACAATATTCAAAAAGACTAGTGCAGGTATGCTTAAACAAGGATTTATAGCGAGTGAAGCTGAGAAAATTGGCTTTATGTTTTTTAAACTGCAGAATAATAGCATGGAAGGAGATTACCGCTCTCTTCTGTGTCTGCATACAGCTGCAAGCGAAGGCTTCGCAGCTGTATTTTCTGAACATTTTTACAAAACTCACCTAGAGTTCCCAGTTAAAGACCTTGCAGCTGCTAACAGTTCTGCCGTTTGATAGCAGCTGCTGTATTGACAAGTGCATTTTTATCATGGGAGATGCTGGTGGAGTGGAAACGAGCAAGAAACAACTGTTTATATAATCCGTGCCGTATAGATCAATTACTGCGAAAACAAGCTGTTCGCTTGTCTGCAGCAGCATGCACCTTGAACTGCATTTGCTATAAATAACTGCAACGCTGAGCAGCGTCTTCCGAGAAGTGCCAACTTGAGCAACTTTCTGTTCTCCTGGTGCAAGCAGGGACGTGGTAAACTGCTCTTTTAAGTGAGAGTAGTTCCCACAGCGGTGAAAGCAGATACCATGTGCCTGTTTGTTTTTTGGGTGGTTTGAAAAGTGCCCCTTCCTTGCCTGAAACTCTGCTATACTGAATTTCATGCATGAAATAACACTTCCTTCTTCTTTCTTCCTCTAATTGCCAAATTGGTATTCAAGCAATATAAATGATTTATCAGCCGAAGCCCTTCTGGGACTCTTGTAGCAACTCCTATTCCTAGTGCATCTAGAAGATTCTTTCCAGTTTTACGTTAAGTATTTGGAGTTGGTGATTCTTTAAGTTGCGATTAAAACTGCACGCGTCAGGAACGTGCTTGAGGTCAGCTCTGGAGATGTGTTTCTGCATGGTGGTTGCAATACTTGATTTAAGTGGTTGACGTGTTTTCAATCAGAATTGTTGACAAGCATGCAAAAAATAAACAAACCAGTACTAAGAGTTTCAGCTACACAAAGTACAGAGGAGTCAAGGTATTGCAGCCTTGAGCCACGGCATTTATGGTGATCCCTGATTTTGTAATTGCTTCATCCTATTTTCCCCTCATAGTCTAGTAACTCATTACACAGACAGTAAAGCTTTCTTTTTTTCTGGATTGTACCGTGAGCCATACTTCTACGGTAAGCTTTTTGGAGCCGGATGAGGACACTAATGACCATGTCAAGGCCTCTGCTTTTGCTGACTTCCAGTAAATTGGGATGTTCTTCTTCATCGTAACGGGTTTGGGAAGTTCTTATATGAGTGTTCCCATTGAAGTTGGATTGGGGAGTCCTGGGAAGGTTTTGCTGTGCTGCAGGATCACTTGCTTGGATAAATTCCCTCCCCAACAGGACTCTGGTGATTTAGGAAAACTAAGTTTCCTTTCCATAATCATTATTGCTTGTTCTTTTCTATATTCCTACTCCTTTCTATTTCTAAAGCAGAGGTTCTCTAATGTCAGACAGAAGGACTCAATCAAAATCTTTTAGGAGTTTTGTTCTTTTTTCCTTCCAAATCTCTGAAGGTTTTCGAACACCACTCCTGCTTTAAATTTCTAAACCAAAGCAAAAAAACAGTCCATACTTCTGCTTCAGATTTGATAATTTGAAATTATCCATGTGCAACTCTTCTGGAGGTGTGAGCACAGTTCCTTGTACCGGTGTCTTTCATCTTGTTTGCCGTTGAGATATCTGACGTGGCAATAAATTATCTAGTGCTGCCCTTGCTGCTTAACCAGTTCTTGCCACCTCTTAATGTTAATTAAGGTGGTGGTGGGGAACACCCTAAAAAAGATCTGCACTCTGAATATGCTTCTCATATTTATGTAGCATACATGTTTTATTGACTTTAGTTTTTAAATGTGTCTGTTATTCACAAGTGGTAAAGCTGTAAGAGCCGTCCTGGTCATGCCAAACAAGTGTCAATAAAACCTCCAACCACATTACTTGCTAGATGCTGTAATTTTCTGTCTTTTTTTTTTTTTTTTTAAACATTCAAGACCGTTAGAAAAAAAGATAGGTACTTGGGAGAGAGGAAGGTAGGTTTTTACTGCACAGCATTTAAAAAGAAGAAAATCTCTGCAAGAAATGAGACCCTTTCTAAATAAACAAGACAGCTTTTTTCTCCAGTTGTAAACTGGTCTTCTTGCCATAACCTAATTACTGGTAGTGAGCTGTTTGACTGGCTTTGGCTGTGAATGATGCTTCTAGAGCGTTGTTTTGTTGGGGGGGTCTTGGGGTGGGGGTTTTTTGTTTGTTTTTAGTGTGCAAAGAAGCTCTCCTGGTAAGGGTACCAGGATGCTAGTCTTGTCTGGAAGACTGCGTTGAGGGAACTGGGAAGCATGGCCCAAATAGGATTTGCTTGGGAGAACTATTTTTGAATTATATTTTTCAACAGTGTTAAACTTTTGTGATGTAAGCCTTCAAAAAAAAAAAAATTTGAGGAGAAATCACCTCAGATTGTACCATGTCTTTTCTCTGTTAAATAGTAGCCATTAAAAAAAAAAAAGGGTTTTAAAAAGTGAAATGTTTTTTGGCTATTCTCAACTAGTTTGCTGTTTGATACCCAATAATTCTTTCACAGTTTTTAAAGGGGGCAGCTGCAGCTAGCAAAGGTTTTAGCCTGCCAGGCATCCATTAAATTTGTTTTGTTTTTTAAAATCTTTCTGCAAACAATGTTCCCTAAACCATGCTTTGTGCACATCTAGGGCAGTGGAAAAATGAGTGCGGCAAGAGGCTTTGGGGAGGGCTGTTCAGGGGGGTCCCAACTGTAGGTTGCTTCAGAGGCATCCGAGTACTGCTTATGGTTCAGATGAGTTCTATAGGAAGCTCCTGAGCTGTACAGTGTTGGGGATCCCAAACTGCTTCTGGCTTCTCAGAGAGGAGCCTGGGGTAGCTCAAAGTAGCACTAAAGCCCTGAAAAGCCAATAAAATGAGGTATTTGACATAAGAGCAAACAAAATGTGCAATAATGATCTTGACTGGGAGGGAATGAGGGACAAAGTCATTGGGGTGATACTGCACAAACTCTGGTTTCAGACTTTAAACTCTTCAAACTTAAATTATGGTAGTAGTGGTATCTGGAGTGTCCCCTACTTGCTGTACATAAGCATAAATTATATGGTGTTTCGATGGCAAATATGGGGAAAGCAGTTTAAATCAAAATTGCTTCCTACCCCATAAAAGTCTTCAGTCTATTAAGATTCTTCTTCTAATGCTAGTAACTGGATTGTGTGACATCCTAAAAATGCTGAGCAAAGTTAGAATCCGGACTGCCCAATAGTATTTCTTTTGAGTGTGTTCTTGCTGGTTTTCTGAGTTAGAAGTCATAATTTTCTTTGTGATATAACAATACATACTGCCCTTTATTACAGTCATTTTTTCACAGCAGTTAATCTTGATGGTGAAAAATCTGTGGTCATGAGTGTACGAAGTGCAGAACTTCTGATGTAAAATACTAGGAAAAGCTGAAATATAAAAAGGTGATGGAATTGCTTTGAAATAATTTTCTTTTTTTTTTGTCTCTTTTCATGAGGTGTCAATGAATACTTAAGAATTTTTTGCAGCTGGGAAAAATGTTTTGTTTTTAATTTTAGCCCTGCTAATAAAGTCTTGTCATGTATGTCAATGAAGCAGAAAGAAAATTACTACAGAGCTAACTGTAGGTTGTCATTAAAGCTGATTTCCTGCATTAAGCCAAAAACAACGCAAGATTTCATTTCTGGACTTCCTAAATATGTTAGTCATGCTGATGGTTTCCTAAAACCCATACCCTAAGAGCTACAGAAATTTACTATATTTGAAAGTATATTTATTTGCTTGTCTGTCACCTTGTCCTGATCTTCATGCGTTGATCTTCTGCTGCCCTCTCTATTTTTAAGATAATGTGCTTTGACTTCCAGCTGTTGACACTTGCAGACAGCTGCTTATAGGGTCCTGACTGAAAAAATCCCTTCCTCTCTTCATTTGGCCAACGAAATAAGAAGTGATCTGTTGTTTGGAGAGCACAGCTGAAGTCACATCCTGCCAGATTCTTGGGCTGCAATGTAACTGGGGAAAAAATCCTGCCATAACTGCATGGGCACTTGTTAGTTTGCTCATAGCAGTTGGGAACTCAACACTACTTAAGTCTTCCAACCAGATAATTTACTATAAACAGAGAAAGGGGAGTTTCCTGGGAGCTAACTATAAAAAATAGCAGTTCTTTGGTTTTTGAAGCTCAGGTTAAATAATTTGTCCTAGTGCTGTCCCTTTGATAGCACTTAATTGTCCGCAGTCTTAACTTGCATTTTTACCTACTCTCAGGTATGAGCTGCCAAAACGTTTTTGGGCATCAGTTTAGTGGCTTGTAATACCTGGAGCTCTAGAGCATATTCAACTCTACTGGATTGTATATTCAACATAGTGCTTAAAAACAACATGAGACTGAATGTGTTCATACTGAAAAAAACTGAGTCAAATTAGCTTTTTAATTTCCTTCTCAGTAACATGTTGCAGTGCTTCATCAACTAACTTCGTGAGGGTTTTGTGCTTTGAGTTGTGGTTTTTTAACGATGACTAAACCAGAAACTGGGGAGGGGTAACAACTGCAGTGCTGCGGTATTAAACGTGCTATAATTCACTCTTTCATGATAATGCGTGTCGTGGTTTAACCCCAGCCGGCAACTAAGCACCACGCGGCCGCCGCTCACCACCCCCCACCCTACCCACCCCCAGTGGAATCAGTGAGAGAATCAGGGGAAAAAAAGTAAAGCTCGTGGGTTGAGATAATGACAGTTTAATAGGATAGAAAGGAAGAAAATAATGATGATGATGAGAATAATAATAAAATGACAATAATAATAATAATAAAAGAATTGGAATATACAAAACAGGTGATGCACAATGCAGCTGCTCACTACTTGCTGACTGATGCCCAGTTAGTTCCTGAGCAGTGATCTGTGGCACCCCACCCCCTTCCCCCCAGCCAGCTCCCCCCAGTTTATATACTAGATGTGACGTCACATGGTATGGAATATCTCTTTGGCCACTTTGGGTCAGTGGCCCTGGCTGTGTCCCCTCCCAACTACTTGTGCCCTTCCAGCCTTCTTGCTGGCTGGGCATGAGAAGCTGAAAAATCCTTGACTTAGTCTAAACACTACTTAGGAACAACTGAAAACGACAGTGCGTTATCAGCATTCTTCTTGTGCTGAATCCAAGACATAGCACTATTACCAACTACTAGAAAGAAAATTAACTCTATCCTAGCCAAAACCAGGACAATGTGTTTCTGAGAAATCTTCTTTCCTTGTTTTCTGCCCCCCTCTTCTCTCTTTTCATCCTGGCAAGTTAGATGTGATATTCTTGTGTTGGTAGGGTGACTCTTCCTTAGGCTGGTCCCAACTGCAGTAATGCAGAGATGTTGAACTTGAGTGCTTCCAACCTTTTAGACTTGTTCCTTTTGAGCCAGCTGGAAGGGGTGTGTTGTACTGAAAGCTCTTTCAGGTCTTACTCTTCAGTTAAAGTATCTTCTCTGCAGTGGATCAGCAGTCTAAATATGGCAATGAGTAAGTGGCAAAGGCAGGACTGGGTCCAGGCTGTGGAGGGGCTCTGGGCAGGCAGCTCCATGCAGGAGCAGACCTGGTGGTGCAGGTTGTGTCCATGCTGGGAAGGGGCTGGTGCTGAAAGGTGTGCACATGTCTCGCAGGGGCTCACTTTCTACCAACTCTAATCGAGTTGTGTGGGCTGAATAGCCATGAGTGGAGAAAGTCCATTAGGTGTGCTCTTGGAGTACCTCTTCTGGGTTAATTTTTCTGCAGAGAAATCTAGTTTGTGTGCTGAAATGTCTCTGAGATACAAACCAGAACACGGTTTAAGTGGTGTGTCCCAGGAGATGCCCTTCTGAAGCGCACTGGCCCAAACTGAAATGTTGATGTGGATGTACCCTGTGTCTAAGGTACTTGCTGTTTTGATTCTGTTTTCTCCCAGGATCCTGATGCCACTGCCAGCTTGGTTTAGTGGTTTTTTTCCAGCTAACTTTAAGACAATGGTGGGAGGAGGTGAGCCTTGTGGACTTGCGATGGTGGGCACTTCCATTGCTTAGCCTTTTTTCTACCCACTCCTGAACGGAGCTAGGGGAGCTACTTTCCTTGGGTAATTGCAAGGCAGCTGGGTCCAGACTCCAGCTGGAAGGAGAGATGTGGGGCTGGGAAATACAGGTGGTGATGGGGGAGGCTTCAAAACACCGGGAGCTGGGGGGCTGTGGGTGATGCATGGATCGGGAAGTCTCTTTTGGGAGCTCAGGTGCAGAACATAGGCTTGTTCCAGTAAAGCCAGCTCAGGATCCAGAGGATTTGGGATGGATTGCCATGCTAGCGGAGCTGGAGGTCAGGGAGCATAGGTTTGGTGCAGGCCATGAGGCAGATCCTGACACCCTTTTCCAGCCCCTCAGAGGGAAAGATGGTGTCTCATTTAGGCAGACTGCTGGAGAAGAGATGCATGTTGTTCTAGGTACCTTGGAAACCTAAGTATCATCAAGGTGCATCTTGGATTTAAGAGTTACTTCAGAAGTCATGCTTGTTTGAGTCTTCTTACCTACAGTTGTGTTTGCCTTGAAATGGTTTATGAAAAGATTAGTATGAAACACTATCTTCAGGTTTTCTTGGTGGTGTTGGCAGGATCTTTGTATAGTCTCTTCTGTTTCCTAATTGTTTGCAGGAACATAATGGTGTCATTTTCACGAGTTAATTATGGTAGAAGTTTGTATGCTCTCTTTGTGTGTGGTGGGGAAGAGCTACAGCAGCACAGCACCAGCCTGCTGCTGGTGGCAGGGAGCCTCCTGTGGCCCAGCAGCTCATTCCCCCAATTCCCACCCTTTTCCAGCCAGGAGGAGAACTGAGGTCTTTGTGATCTATGCTGTTTCTTGCAAATTTGCAAACCCAGATTCTAGTCAGAAGGTCTGACTTCCTTGAGTGCTTTTGTAAGCCCTGTGGGTGCGGTGGTAGGATACCCAACTCTACTTTTGGAGCAGATATGGCCTTACTGAAGTAGAAATTGTGCTTCTGACTCAACCATCTTCCTGTTAAGGCCTGTCAGCTCCTTCAAGAGAAGGCTGCAGCTGTGTCATGGCATGGCTCTAGACAGCAGACTTTCCAACTGGACTGCTCTGAGGATGAAGCCATGGAATCAGGTCACGCTTGCTTTTCATGGTGTCCCTTCTAGGTAAGTTGGACTGAGATGCATGGAGTGTATAGAAAGATGCTAGCTTTGTCTACATCTGTGAATACCCTATGCAGAGCCTGCATGAAGTGCAAGGAAAGTGGGACCAGTTCAGGGTCAGCAAGAAGAAGAGCTGTATCTTGGGGTCAGGTTAGATGCTGCTTTTGTCTCTTTCCTGAAGGCACTCCTATGAAATGGGGCATAATGTTTTTGTCCCCAGCCACAGACCTGTCTGGTCCTGCTCTTCATGCTCCTGTGAAGCTCATGGGAAAGGAAAAGAGAAGGAAAAATAACTTTGTCGTGGAGAGAGAGGGAGTAGACTTAGGGTGGGAATAGAAAGGTCAAAATACATGTCTGACAGTGTGGCAGCCCTGCTGTCGAACTGGAGGAAATCAATGGGGTCTGGTAATGGGTTATCCCTTAACTCTACTGGGATTATGCCTTAATTCTATTTGACATACTAATCTTTCCTGCCAAGCTGTGGGGAAGTACAGCAAGATGCTAATTACACATTTGTGCCTGAAGATTTATTACAACTCTCTATTACCTAGGAAAACACAAAATGTCTTTGAGGAGGGAGGAAGGGGAATAAAACCCCCACCTTATTGTGAGTGGTCTGCATTTAACGCCTTTCATGATAGTGCTGAGTGTTTGAGTGTATCAGCAAGTTTGTCCACATGCTGTTTTTATGCAAGTGTTACGGTCTGACAACTATGAATCACCCGCTCAGCTCTTGATTTGCGTCAATCAAACCACATTTAAGAGAGGCTTTGTTCGCAGTTTGGAACACAAGACCAAGGCAAGTGTGTGACTGACTGCTTCGAGCAGATCCCCTTGAAACTGGGTTCAATGGTCCAGGCTCAAACTCTGGGGAGAGAGCCTGTGGTTTAAGTGGGAGATGAGAAGTCGCTGTTCTTTTCCTTCTAGTCCCCCAGACCTCTCCTGCTGGTACGCTGAGTTATCACTGAACTCTTTGAATGTATAGGTTTGGGCTTGTGTTCGAGAGACTGATATGTGCAGGTTTCTTTGTGTAAGCGTGGGGTTTATTGCCCAGGTTGCTGTGATGAGTGTTTTTATGTAAAGGGATACAAGTTTGTCTTTACATTTAATTATTTGTTTTGTTTTTTTTAATAAGAAGAACTTCAATAAAATTTAACTTGTTACAGAATCATCTTTCCATATCTCTAAACGTGGGAGTCCTTTCCTGCAGAATTATCTATACTTTTAGACAGTAAGTCTGTACTTTCTGACCTAGAAACTGTGACTGCAGCAGGATCGCAAGCCAGGCAATGTCAGTGCCGAAATGGAGCTCCCACCTTGAAGCGGATTGCAAGCCCAGAAATAAATCCCTTTGGCAAACTCAGCCTTGGGGTGGGACACGACTTCATGCTGCTGATGATCAGAAAGTCTTTTGGAGAGGTGTTACAAAAAAAGCAACAACCTCAAAACCCACAACAGTCTTATCTGCCCTTCACTTAAAATCTCTGGTACCTAGCTAGAGATCTTTAGAATAGTTACAGAGCTGTTCCTGGAAATACAATGAGGTTTTATTTATTCCTTTTTGAAGCTCTCTTGGTGAAGGTTTGCCTAGCAGTTAGGCAAACTGTAAAGTGCATCCTGTTGTCTTGTATGCAAGGTCCACTGTAAATGCTTTTCCTTTTTCTTCCACCTCTTAGTATCCTTCTTTCACTTGTAGGTGAGAGTGACCATATTTCCTCCTTTCATCTCTCCTCCCAGCCTTCAGGACCCATATCTGAGGTCCTCCCTAGCTCTGATGTTCCTGTGCAAGCGTGCCCTGCTTTCCCTTGTCCTAAACCCACCCTTGACCTAGTTCATTCTCAGACCACTTCCCTGCCTCTTCCTCTCTCCACGCTTTCAGCTCATTGAAGTCTCTTCTCCTCCTTCCCGTCCGCCTCTGGCACCAGTCCTTGTGCTCATCAAAACATTGATCTCATGGGCTGTAGGCTTGCCAGCATAATAAGGCCACTGCTCTTCGAAACATTCCCCCCCCCCCCCCCCCCCCCATCTTACAAACACAGAAACAATTTATTTTCTTCTTCATTGGTCTTGCTCTCACTATTTTTCAGGCTGGAATTAGAGGATTAATTCCTACTTTCCTGCTGACAGTCATGGAAACGAGCTAATTTCCAAGTGTCAGGATGCTGATCCCTATCTCATTCAGTTGCCAAAGAAGGTAATAAAATAACTATAAGAATAAATTGCTGTAGCAGATGCAGCACATGTGCATATGGCAGTCTATTAATTACTCGTGTTCTACCCAACTTTTAAAATAAATCAATAAATGTTGATAAAACACTAGAGAGCATGCAGGGTTTTGATTTTTTTTTTTTTTCCCTACCCATATTTTCCTCCTCTGGACTCTCCAATCATAAATTTTGGCTGTTTTTAACTGTCCAGTTTTTGGACAACCTAAGTGTTTCCCTGTGGAAATGAACACTAACAGGCTTGCTTGTCTCTTTCTCTAGACTTGGGGATGTCATTGCTATCTGGTTTTAATCCTTGGAGGCATACTAGCAAGGAGGTAGCTGTTTTATCTGTTCATTACATCACATATTTGCAATATGGTAGTTCTTAGCATCTATGAAATTATTTGGAGATAGAGAGGAAACAATTTTCTTGAATGTTGCCAAGAACCTTCGCGTGCCTAACCATTATAACTTTTTTTCCTTAAGCAAATCTCTTTTTGGATGTGTTACAATAGTCACCCCCATGCTCTTCTGTATCCTTATACTGGTCAACGTGACAGACTCTTTATTGCCCATGTTAAGTGTGGTGGCAGAGGAGTGTTCCATGCATTTGCTAATGCTTATGGATTATATAACTAACAAACCTGCTTTTATTTATATACTATTAATAAAACAGAAGTAGCTTGGTTGAAGAGCCTGGTCATACTAGTCTGTCTGTTGGTCCTCCTGGTCTAGGATGGCAGAGCTATGACATGTACAATGATGGTGCTTACTATGGTGCTCCTGTCCAGGTACTTGTTTCCTCTGCAGTGCTTCTGCTACTCAAACTCAATTATTGCATATAGGAAAGGTGAGTGTAAAATAGATAAAATTAAAAATAATATAAAAAATTTAAAATCTCTGTTGAAAGCAGGGAAATGGGTCCTTTCTCTGTTTGAAATCTTGTATTGGTCCCTTCTCTTTGATTAAAAATGTTGGAGGTGTTTGGGGTGTGTGTATGGGAGATGTATCTTTCTGTTCTTGAGGCTTTTAAGTGACAACATTCTGTTTTCATATGCTTAAGGAGGACAACTTTAAGAAGGGACCTGTTCTATAGTTGTGTTTTGTCACAGACAACCACATGCATGCATAGCTTTTATATAAGGACAAAGAAAGTGTTTGCAAGTTGCAATGTTAGTTCCACATTGGTGTTTAGGAGCACTTTAGGGAGGTGCCCTTAGGCAATCTGGCTGCACTTGTGTGGGGTGGGAGACGTGACAGAAAAGTCAGCTGGAGTCAGGCAGTTCCCTAGAGCAGAAATTTTCTGGTTTGTGGGATATTTGACAAATTCCAGTTGTTTAATGAAGTACACGTGTGGATTCCTAGCACCTTCTGACTCCTTGTCTTTCAGGTCTTCGTTGGCTGAGCACTTATTAGCTGACAAAAGCCTGCTTAATCTCTGGTGCTTTCATGGGTACTTGGCCCTCTAACCCTGCTTTTGCAGGCTAACAAAACCCTAAGAATATAGCCTAAAAAACAAAGAGTAGTTAGTGATATGCCTAGACTGATGGTGCTGTTAGAGGGGTATTTCCCAGCTAAGAAGTTACTGAAGTTATAAAGATCAACAGTCACCAGCTGCAATGACTAAATTGTTTTTTAAGCACCTTTTGAACTTTGATTTATGAACAACTGCGTTTTGAAATTAGGAAATGGCTGCACTTAAGGCTAATGAGTAAAAGGGCAGTGTGTTACAAAACGCTTTGAAGAAACCGAGACTGTTCTTGGACTTCGAAAAGGGAGGACTTAGAAAACCAGGGTAGTACTGGGCTGGGATTTTTTTTAAGGCTGCATGTGACCAATTCAATGGTCTATCTCCAAATGTCTTTTACCCGTGCAAACTTTGACATGTTTAAGAATGCAGGTCTTAACCCAGCAGCTGCTTTATGATGAAGTATACTTCTGATTTGGCAAATGGTAGGTGCAGTTGCATGGCATCGATCCCTTTCTGAGTGTGTTTTGGTGTCTCCTTTACACCATGAACTCAGCATTACAAGAGGAGATGCATGGCCAGTGGTGCTTGCTCAGCTGGATGAGGGAGCTGGGCTGCTTGTTCCCCATGCCACACATAAAACGGGGGCCTTGGTGATACGCGTGGACTTCATTACAGTGGTGAGTTTGCCCAGGCTTTGATTCTGCTCCGTTGCCGTTTCAGGCTGCAGCAATAAAACTTCTGCCTCCAAAAACCATCAGAGATGGCTGCTAGAGCAGGCTCTTGAACTGCCCTGCTAGAGGTCTTTCTGGAGGAGAGCTGCTCCGCACAAGTGTGTCTGCTCACGGAAAATCTGGGGCAGGGGAAGAGAGGAGGTATTTCATAAAAGATCTTGCCCTGTTTGTCCAAAGCACGCAGTCAAAGCAGGGCTTGTTTCAGGTTTGCCTTGCTTTTGTGGTAGCTTGTGGCCCAGCAGATGGGAGAGGCAGAAAGCTGTGCTGAGGAAGAAATCAGCCTCCCTGAGAAGACCCAAATGCAAGGGGAAAGGTGCAATCAGTCAAACCATGCTTAATTTTGGCACCTGCTTTGTGCTTCATTTCCTTTCCTAACTGTATCTTCCGCAAACTGAGAAAGTAAGAGGGGAAATAGTTTTTCCATCCTAAACTAAAGGAAAGCTTTTGGTAGTAATTCAGTGGAAATTAAAGTTAAAGCTTTCTATTAGCTTGACTTAAGTGGAAATTGTTAAATACTCTGGGATGCTGTCATTCTGTAACCTAAGACTGCAGTTTGAAGTTTTTCAGGATGTTCTTGCTCTTCTTCACTAGCTTTCTGAGTCCTCAAGTTGCTTGTCAACTTTTTGAAGATCTTCACAATGAAAAATCTTCATGTTGTGTTTTCCTTTTTTTTTTTTTTTAAACTCTTTATAAGTAATACTTCTGGGCTCGAAACTGTCAATACTAAGTTAACACAAGATCCATAGGCCAGTGCCTCCTGTTTTGTGCTGGTTTAGTGACTGAAGTTTGAAACATATGTAGTTATCTAATAAAACCAAAAACCTTTCTATGTTTTGGCAGTGTAGCAGCTGAAATGCTTTCACAGTGCAGTTTCAAGCCTGGCTCTTTGATCTCCTCTGGGATTATGCAGACAGAAAAGGGTGGAAATTGTATGTATGTGTATGATGTGAACTTCTAGCTGGGTTTTTGACTTTAGGTGGAAGTGTTTTATTTTTGAGCAAAGTCTGTTGAGGGTTGTTCCTTTGCAAATCTAAACTTACCCTTGATTGACTTATCAGTTAGTGGTACCTCAAAATATGGGTCTTATTTCATATTAGTGTGTTTTTTGTTTATTTAATTGACTTGTTGGTCTGGTTCACTGTATGTCTGCAGGCACAGTTGCTATGCTTCAACCAAAAAGCTAGCGCAGAAACAGGAATGAGATGCAGAAGCAAGACAGAGAAGAAAATGGGACCTGCTGAACTGAGTACTCATGCCAGAGGAGATACTGGTGGTAAAGCCAGTCGGGCAACCTGTGATCTTTCTGCTCTGGGGCCCTGAGCTCCACACATGCCTTAAGTGTTGGCGTGTGGTACCCTTAGCTGCAGGTGGCTGTCCTGTGGAGGAGACGAGGTTATAGCTCAGGTTATCTTGGTGGCTGTGGTCCTGTAGTAGAAAGGGTTTGCAGTGGGGATGCTCTCATTCTGCCTTAAAAGGAGTTACTTTGGTTTTGATATTAGTTAATGACAATAAAATCTTGTCCTGAATCTTACTAGGCACTTGAGTCTTCCCTCTTAGGCTTAAGTACTGTCAAACCTCAGGGTTAGCGATTTTTGTTCGGTCCCTACCCATATTCACATGCTTCCCCCCCTTTCCTTGTTATGGCAGTCATTGCCTGATGAAACAGTTGGTGACAGAAACGAAAGAAATTTATTCTCTTCTATACCACTCATTGCTCTAAAAGTCCAAATGTTTAAAAATCTGCCTGCTATGTTTTCCTTCCTCTGCTGAGTTATTTTTCAAAGCAGGCCTTTCTCTCCATGGCAAATGTGAATGTGTGGCTGTGAACTTGTCAGTTGTGTTGTATATGTTCCGTTTTTTTTCAGATTAGCCTTAAGTAGTTGTGTCTTGCATTATGCACATCCATGTATATATTGCAGCAGCACCGTATCATGCATATGAATGTGTGTGTATATATATGCAGCAGCAGAGTCTCATGTAGCAAGTGTGCATTATTCTGTGTGGAGGAGCTGCCTGGGTGCTGCCTGGCAGTATGTACATAAAAGCTCAGCTGTATAATACCAGCACCAGATTGGTGCAGTGCCTCCTTAAGAGGGAAGATTCGTAAACTGCAGGTAAACAAGAGCCCCATTGATCTGTGTGTTTCTAAATGGCATGTTCAAAGTCCTTTTTGATGACTTATATATATAGTATCTACTTCCGAGGAGAGATAATAATTTTAGGTGCATAATAAAAACCACCGTTTTGCAAGGGATGGCTTGCTTTTCTAATGGTCTCCACAGGAGTAAAAATAGCTTTGCCTTATGTGGTTTTACTAATCATTTGATGTGTGTTTAGGGAACCTGGCATAAGGTGCTGCCAGTGTAGCAGGAGCAGATTGACTGCCCTTCCCTGAGGCGAGGGCTGGCTGGCTGAGCTCCCCACCTCTGTGAGCCACCAAAGCTATGCCTGAAGAACCCTCTCTTTCCACTTCTCCCCAGAAATCCGAAACCCAAACCGACTTGCAATATTTACCCTGTCTGCTGTGTATTCGTATGTCAGTGCACCCTGTAGATGAAGAATTGAGACTGGATGGAGTTGTGTGCGAGGCTTGTGGGCTTCTGGAGGAGCCCTGTTCTGAAGACCCCCTTTCATGTGCCCTCCTCTTGGTGTTTCTTTGCTTTGTCTGTCCCTGCTTAGCTCAGGTGAAATGCAGGGCTGCTTGCTTTCAGCGCTCTTGGGTGGAGAGATGCCCGCATGGTCACAGCTGCCATCAGTGGTTATAGAAAAGGAAACTGCAAGTTTTTTCTGTCTTTCATTGATCCCGAGTTGCTACTAGAGGATTTCAATTGCAGCAGTTCAGCTCTCTACTTAACTAAAGCTGCCCATAGTTCCAGGTTTCAGGTCTTCTCCCGTGGCTCCAGGGTGCAGCTGCAGACAGACTCCGAATTTACGGTGCTGGGGTGGGAGTTAGCCCTCTGAAGTTGCTCCTACCCATGAATGGCTGTGATTTGTTTCAGTTAAAATGAAGTGAACCAAGGAGAGACCAGGCTGGTGGGCCCCTTCTGAAGACAGCAAACGCCTGGAGAACCCACCATGTCATCGGCTGGCGATGCTTGCTCTTGGTCTGAACTGCATTTTATTGGCTGCTTTTTTGATTTTGCTTCTGTCTGTGAGTGGGATGCAGAAGCTATTCCTTCCTGACTTGCTGTCAGTCAGGAATGCATTCACACTTCTAATACATACGTCTTCTTGCAAACATCACTGCAGGTCCTGACCCGATGTCTGACAGCACGTGTGTCTCAGGGCTTGTTATGGGCTTTGTGTCAAAGTATTTGCGTTGTTGTTTACTCCTTTGGGTGAAATCTGAGTTTGTGTGATTTAAACTTTCTCTGCTCTGCTGTTCCTCGTGTTTCCAACAGGTAGCAAAAACCCACCCCAAAACCCCCTCTCTTCTAAAGCTTACTCAAAGCATCTGGGTGAATCATTCAAGTGGTTGGAGCTATTAAGTCACTTACATAACTTTTAAATATCAAATAAGGCACAGAACTGTGTACTTGCTATTTGGTGACTTTGGTTTTTTAAGTACTTAGCAAAAAGTGGGCACACGTGTGGTGTTCCTAATACTCTGTAAATGGTTTTGTCCTTGGTGTTTTCCCAAGGCGTTATGAAAAAAACCATGAAGTATGATTTAAAATTTACATTACAACAGAAACTGTGCAGACTTTCTGCAGAAAACTTACGGGCCTGTAACTTTTGGAAATCTCGGCAGCTTTATATGAACTCAAGGCCCACATCTAAGAGTCAACAGCTTCATTCCAGGCCATATATATTGCAACGCAAGAGATGTCCTCAACCAGAGGGGAGGTGAGCAAATATTTTTGGGGTGGTTTTTAACTCTTAGAATCGTTAAGGTTGGAAAAGACCTTTAAGATCATTGAGTCCAACTGTTAACCTAGCACTGCCAAGTGCACCACTAAACCACGTTCCTAAGTGCCACAACTACACGTGGTTCCAAGTTTCCAAATGCTGCTTCTATGGGTTTAAGTCTAGGGTGATGTAGACCAAGTGCCTTTTTTTCTTTTCTTTTTTCTCTAGGCATACCAGAATGGGTTTTCCTTGCTTGCAGGCAGCATCTTGTGTTTTCCTTAGCCACTCTCTGCAAGATTGAGCGCAGGTCACTAAGCTGTGCTACCCTGCAGGGTTGCGATGTCACCTCCCCGGCAGTGACACGTGGCCAGCTGCTATGGGACAGCCTGCTTGGGGCCTTTTGGCTAGGGGTTCATGAGTAGCTACACACACCAACTTCTTCCCACACATCTCTTTGGAGCTCCAGTTAGCCACAGATGATCGAATATGGGCTTTGTGGTGGTATATCACAATTTAAGAATGAGTAAAATAACTTTGCAGCCCATTGATAATTTGTTCTCTTCTTGGTGCACTACAGTTTTTAATTTCATGGGGTGAAAAAGTCAGCTATCCTTTAAAGACTTAAAGGTGCTGCTTCTGCTTCCTCAGGTGTTTTTTCAGGACATGGTACTCAGATGGTGAGAACTATGTGTACACTGTATCTTGAGCTGCCAAAAAAACACCCAGAGCCTGTCTTGATGCTTGGTTTTGGAAGGGAGGGGATTGTGGTACCAGCTGGTACCTGCGTCATCACCCCTCCAGTGTGGCAAAGCTCTGCTGATGGCTCTCACTTCTTTAGCTACTTTGCTCAAAAGCTTATGGATATTGTAAACTCTCACAGGTAGAGCTGTCAAAGAAATGCTAAAAGTGAGCTGACTCTTAGCCCCAAGCAGGACTATTGAGGTGTTTTTTTACCAGCTGTGCCCTATTTTCCTACTTCTTTGCACCTTTCCTAGAGTCTTGTGCTGCCTGTCTCCTTTCTGACCGCAATTCCCCATGTCCTCTGCCCCATGAGCTGTCTCCTTTGCAGTTAGCTATCAATTTCTTATCACTCTCTTTACCTTTTTGCTGGATTTTTGTGGCTGACACTGATCAATAGATTTTATTGATGGAGGACAAGATGGATAGACTGTGCATGGTAGTAGTAGTTTAGGAAAAAAATTGCTAAAAGCACAGGTAAGTGCTTCTGATTTGTAACAGTGTTGTACCTGTACATTTCTGTCTTTCCTGTCTGTGCAGTGTACACTGCTGGAAATATCAATAGGTAATTAAATATAAAATATTTTAAATCTCACCAGTTCATTATAAATTGCAGAGGAATTTGTTTTGAGGGAGAATTATTTTGGGACAGAGCATTTTGTAGGTGGCCGATGATTTGCAGGGTGGTGAGTTACAAAGTTAGGCGGCAGGTCGGGGTAGGGAATCTGTGGAGGAGATGCTTGGGGGATGCTGCCATTCCTTGAACTTAGCCCATCTCTTCCTCTTTGTGCTCTTTATTTTCAAGGATCAATGTGCTAAAAAATGAAATACATAAAAAGGGTTAACTTGTTATTAGTAAGATGACTGACCAAGAGGGCTTTTTTCCTCCTGAAAACTCCTTCATGCTGTAACTTTAGTATTAGTGCTGATGGTGTCTTCTGTTTTGTGTTCTTGGTAGCACTTTTGGACATGGGTGCTTCGCAGTTAGGACTGAGAAGGCCTGATTTTGGTGATACTTTGAATAGTCCAACCCAAAGATATTGTGCGTCTTAGAAGGATCATAGTTATCCAGGAGCTGGTCATTCTTATCTAAGAGCCTGGTTCTGCATTCCTGTGTAACTGTAAAGAAATGGTCACATAGGCTGGGAGCAGCGCTGGTAAATCCAGTGTTTTGGAGTCTGAGCATTACAAGTGGTCGATGCTTTAGAAAAAGCGTGCATGCCTCTTAGGGCTGGCAGTGGAGAGAAAGGTCTGCTCCAGGCTCGGGGTTCCCACAGTCTGGGAACACACTGTAACTCAGTGTAATACTGAGGCAGCTGGATGGAAGGTATCTATATAAATTAAGTACACCATGAAAATAAATACGAAATTGGCAGCACCAAGGAAAAGGAGAATTGTGAGGCTGGATACATGGTGGGATGCTTTTAGACCTAAGTGCCTGGCTTTTCTTCACTTGGAAATACAATTGCTGGTCTGCCTTTTTTTTTTTTTTTTTTTTTCTGCTGCATTCTTCATTTGGAGCATTGTTTGTGCTACCCTTGAACGTTTACTGCCGAAGCATCTTCTCTTCTCTTCGTGTGGGCAGCTGTGGAAGTCTGTTTTCCATCTTTTAGAAGATTCCAGCTAGTTAGGTTGCTTTTGTCATTCAATTTTCTCTTGTTTACGAGGGCATTAGGAAGCTGGAATACAAGCAGCATGTGTTTTGCCCTAGGAAACATCAGTAGTCCAGTCACCATTCCAGAAATTCCTCTCGGTTCATTTTTCTCTGTAACAGAGCTCAAAAAGATTCTGAATGCTGTAAATGTAAATCTGAAAAGGTCAAACCTCATGTATGCCAGAGACAGGAGTACAGGATGACAACGATGCAGGGGCACAGATGAATTTTAAACCATGGATTGAGAACAGTATGTTCAGAGAAAACTGTCAAAGTACATGCCTTGGGTATTGAGGAGGAGTTTGAGGTAAAGCAGCAAGGATTTCTCTTGCATTACTTGGTGACTTCTTAGCATATAGCAGAGAGGGATCAAACACAAGATTTATGGCTAGGAAAAAGGGTAAGAATTGCATAAACTGGGGTTGTTCGTTGCTTCCACTTGCTTTGCCTGCGGCACCCCAGTGGCAGAGGAGTGCCTGGGGAAGCAGCACAGCAAGGGGTTTTCCCGTTGGCCATAGTCGCCTTGAGGATGGGCTGATGCAGAGCTTGCAGCTGAGACTCGTTTCTGTTCTGTTCACGAGTGAGCTTGCTGGTTTTGTGCTGAAAGCTTGTCCAAAGGCTTCAGTTTGGATGAAGTCCTTCTTGTATAGCACCTCAATAATGGTGGGATTGGCTTTGCCTTGATGCATTTCCAATTCAAGAAGTGAAAAACGGTACATAGTGCTGGGGGAATCTCATCTAGAGTAACAGAATTGACAAATGTCAAGTGTTTTCAGCTGCTCCTTTGCACATGGTGTACAAAGGATGAACAATTCTTGCTGGCTGGGTGTTTGGCCTATTGAAATGTGGGCCAGAATTGATTTTTTCAGGGAGGGCATGGATTGGCACTGCTGGTTTGACGAGGCTGTCGCTGCAGCACTGCCTCTGGATGCTGTTGAGCCAGCAAAAGGCAGCACAGCAGTGTGTGAGATGAACTGGGCTGGCTTCTCTGCCACTGGCTGGAGGAAAGGAAAACAAAAATAGCTGTTGGTGTAAAACCTTGGAAGATGCAGCCAAAGCTGATGGAGGCATTTGTCATTTAGCAAAGTATGAAATAATGTGTTTTTTTGTTTTGAATAACATACAGGTAAGCTAATATATTTGGGATAATAATGTGCACTACTTCTAGGAAATGAGAAACTGAGAATATGAATGTTTTCTTAGTGGTGAATGTCTTGGAGCATGGGAAATGCCGGCAGACTCCTCATCCCTGTCGGCACCAGTGCTGCTTAGCCACTGCCAGCTTCGTCATCCTGAGATCCCACCTTGCTGTTAATGTCTTGAAGTGACTGGGCACTAGGAGAAACTCTTATGGTATTTAAATCATTTCAGGGAATGACCTAAGCTAGAAATGAAGGGTGTAAGGTGCTGGGAAGTGCCTTTCACCGCCATGTGCCATGACTACCAGGAGCTGGCTAGTGCCTCTCCAGACCGTGGACTGAGTGGGTTGTGTACGGTGGTTCTTCAGCTGGGCAGAGGGATGGGTGTGCTTCCTGAATGCAATGGGAGAGCAAGCCCCAGTGCCCCTGCCTCAGCTTCATTTCATACATGGTCTGTTTTAGGGCTGTTCATCTGTATTTGGTGCCCACCTTGGGCTTTTCTTCTGCAGATGGTGCAGTGCACAAAATTAACATTGCTGTTATGGTGCAGGGAGAGGTGATTCCTATGGGTCACCAGTAAGCAGGGAAGGCAGTTTTGTAGTGGGAAACCAGGAACCCACCATCTAAGGAAACTGTCAATGTACAGTCACTCTCTCCAACCCTGAAGGAGGGGGGATAAAGCTTACAGAAAGGCATTTCCAGCTGGAAATGCCAGGTCCTCTTTATACCATTTTTAATTTTTCTCACCATTTTTTTTGGTGTATGGTGCATTTACTGAACATGCTGTTACTTGCTGTTCATGTAAACTAATGGAATATATTATTGTATTAGGACAATAATTGTATACCTATACATGCATATCATCAATGCATATACAAGCATTTATATAAATGTGTTAATTGATGTGATAACATTGTCTTCTATATAGTAAGCCTTCTATTTTATGATCTTCAACATATATAATATGGATTTGGAAAGGCATTATGAAGGAAAAAGCATTACTTTTAAATTTATTTATTGAGAGAGAGAGTTCAAGGCCCATTATGCATTAAACAAAAATATTCTTTAAAGATGTTAGCTCCTAACTCCAGGCAGCATATGTCTCCTCTCCAGAGAGTGCTACTTGTGAAAGCAGCATCGCTTGTGAGGGAGAGAATCACTGACTTGAAAAAGACTGGGTTATTTTGTCCAATCTGCTGTAGTTCAGAGCCTTTTCATCTTTGTGGCTATTTAGCAGAGCCAGAAGCGTAACCCAGAGACTCATATCTGTGTTTTCTGCTGGAAAAAAAAAAAATCTCACCCAGCAGCATGGGAGAGGAGTGAGTGCTCAGACTTGGCATGGACATTTCTGGTTGCACCAGTGTGGGGTTTCTGGATGCTTTTTCTAGCATCTCCCAATTAATAATTTGATGATTTCAAGCTGCCATCTTCCTACGCGCTTCCTGCCTGCCCTGAGAAGTCTTGAATCTGTTTTGTGGCTTTCCTAAATGTATGTGTAGAATTGCTCTCTGGCCATTTCAACGTCCATAGGGCTTTGGCGCAGCTTCCAAGCAGATCAGAGCAGTAGGATGGCCCATTCCACGCAGTGCCACGTCCATGAGATCAGCAGCAAAGGCATCAGACTCCCGCATTGTTGGGAATAGGTTGTTGCATGGCCACATCCGCCTCGCTCTTCGAAAATTTGTTTCACAGTAGTATGAGATGTTAATTTTGATTTGCCCACTCCCCCGTTTGCTGGTAATCTTTTTTCAATGTCTTTCCTCTTCCATGGTTAGGAAGGACCCCTCCACTGGGAGAAGCTTTAATGGACTTCTGATGGCTTTCTGTGAGGTGCTACTTGGCTTTCGGTTGGGACAGACAGAAAGCTGTGGGAGGCTTGGCTTTAAGCTGAGAAATGGGAGATAACTTCAGGTTAAAAAAAAACCACAAAACAACCAACAACAAAACAAAACCTGAAATCTTTTTTTTACTTCTAGGTAAATGGTACCTTAAGGAGTATCTTAAGCAGTAAGTTTCTTAATTTACACTTTTCTAGTTGTAGTCATCAAACAAAAACCAGTATAACAAAACAGGAGTGACTTAGAAAAAAGCCTTGATTTTTTCGGACATTTTTTGATTACTAAGAATGATGACACTTCTTGGCGTTGCTGTTTTTACAAGTTGGCTTATTGTGTTGCTTGCAAATCTCAGTCTTTGTTTTATTTAGCTGTGGTTTTTAATTTCCTGCTTGTGGTGGGGTACGTGTTTGTCAAATGCTCTATAGCTAGGACTGTGCGGCTTGTCTTTCCGCTTGCAGTTATCAGGTTACTGTGGTGTTTGCTTCACAGTTCGGTGTGCAAGCTAGCAGCACGTGGCTATATTCAGCATAACCTGCAGCAGCAGCTCCTGTCAACGCATGTGCGACTTAGTCTGATGTTTTCAGTGGTCATACATCAGTGTTTAGTTTTGCTTGAACTTGGGAGGGAGCTTTTAAATAAAAACTGTGTTCTTGCTAATGTCTTACCCTTGTTGGGTTAATTCAGTTGTGAAACTACTGTATTAATTTCATTTTTTGAATGGGATTTTTTTTTTTTTGAGGGAAGGAGAAGACCATTGGGAAGACCCTTAGGGCAACTTAAGAAGTCTTCTGATGGCATATGGGCTGTTGGGACACTGCAGCTGGTATCTTAGACTTTCCTGAGCTGAGAATGGGGACTTCACTGTTGGTGCAACACATTTTTGGTTGCGTGATGTTTTTGTGGTTCACAGTATGTTGCTTGCAGTTCATCCACTAAGTTTCCCTGCTTATGAAGGTGAAACCTGGTGACTGCATTGGAGCAAGCTGAGCAGTGCCTTTGGTTGGGAGGGGGATCGGATGTTAAAGCGTGCAGCAAACCTTCTACCTGCTGTAGTATTTGGAGACCTCTACAGAACTTTTTTTAGAACATTTTTTTCTTTTGTAACACACACAAAATATTTCATCATGCAGTCATCTGATTCTGCATTCAGAGAAATCCTCACGGATTTCAGACCTCACCTAGGTGTTAAAACTCCTGAGATTTCTTATTATGCATTAACGCTGTCTCTGGACAGACCTCGTGCGCTGCACACATCCAGGTGGCCGCGACATTTACGCAAGTGCAGTCTGTGGGGTGGTTTGACACTTTTTAGTCCCCTGTGAGACTGCATGTTGCAGGTAAAAGCTTACATGCTCAAAAGGAATGGATGAGTAATACTCCTTAGTGTGCTTTTTCATTTCTGTTGTCCTATGTGTCACGGAAACTTCGGCACAGAATAGTGTTGTGAATTTATTTTGGTGCATTTTGCTGTTAAACTTAACATGCCTTTTTGTTGTCTGAAGCTGTTCAGCACTGTCAGTCAGGTGAGTCTAAGTATCTTGCAAGTTGTTTGGGGTGAAAAGAGTCTGTACCGGTCGGGTAAGGAGTAGACTGGTGTGTAATTCTATCAAAGCAGCCTGGCACAGCAGGTGGGCATTTTGGCTGCTTGCAGCCACTGAGCAACATTAACCTTAAGTAAAAGGGAGAGAGGATGGCAGATGATATTTTTTTGCACCCCCCTGGTACTGAGGGCCTGGCGTTATTTTGAACATATGCAAAGTCCAGCATTTTGGGTTGGCCCCATGGTAACATGGGCTTGCTTCTGCTTGGCTTGGAAATGGCAGTTGGTCCTCAACAGACCAGAGACTAGAAATTTCTGTTTCAAAATGTGCTATTCTCATGTTACTGTGTTTAATGCAATTTAAAATGCTTTTACTGTATCAAATCTATATTACTAATATTATCTAATATTACTATATTAGACATGGAAAAATGATCGATTGTGGTAAAGTGATGAGAAAAAAACCATGATGTATTACATGAGCATTTCAGCTTGTGTTAACCTCCTATTTTGCAGCAGAACAGGAAAAAAAGAACTTTTGAGTGTGAGGGAGAAGTTGTTGATTGTACCTTTTTCGTGGTGTTGGCGAGGTTTTCCTCTGCCAGTTTTCCATTGCTTTCCATCGTCAGGGTGAATCAAAGCAGGCGCTGAGGTTAGGTGTTGGGAGCTGTCTTCTGGGTGACTCATGGTCTCTCTCCCCAAGGTGCATGCTGAAGCTGGTTTCTGTGAGCAGTCTCACTTTCATGAGAACAATACTTTTACTTTCATCAACAGCAGGGACTACTGGCAAAGTGTAAACCAGCCTGGGTTTCTCCTAGACGTGAAAAGATATCCAGGGGAGTCTAAGGTTTGAGAAATGCAACAGTTTAGAGACTGAGGATAAAGATTTTGCACTATTTGAAATGCACACATTTTATCCAAAAGGAAACTTGTGTACCAGCGTCCTGGGTCTCACAGATGTGAGTTTGGTGAAATGCCTGATCTGAGTGGAGTGTAAGAGACTTTCCTTGCGAAAAACATGGAGAGTGGAAGGAATTGCTGCAGTGGAAGAGCCTGAGTTTGGCAGAAAGACAGAGCTGGAAGCATGCACTATGAAGCCCACATAACCTCATGGATGAAAATAAAAGGCGCCTAGAGCATAACGTAGAGGAACACATGGCAGCATGCTGCTTGTGCCATCCGACAAAACATCTCTTTGTGCTTCTGAGGTCTTGTGCCTTTTCAGCCGGCCAACAGTGTAGCTCTGCTTTCCCTTCCCATCAAGGTTTCTTTCTTTGAGTAATTCCTAGCACCTTCTCTGATGTCCAGCTATACAGCCAGCAGTTAAAATAGTGCATCCTGTTATGAGAAAAAATTTGGAAGCAAGCTGGAGAACCTTATTCGAGGGAGCCTGCCTTTGGAGTTGGTTATCAAGCTGGGGGAGCAACCTGGGCTTGTGGTATGAACCGTGTTCAACAAGAAGGTCAGGTACTCTGGAGCTTTCTTGGCCTTCAGTGGTTGTGAGGTGGTATAAGTTGCACTTTTCCTGTTGGCAAGTAAGGTTTTCAGAGAACACCTGAGTGATGATACTTGTGTTCCTTACCTGCTGGAGGACCTTGCTCTGAGTTAATGGCACGAGGCTGGAAATGACTGCCAAATGCGTGTGCTTGTGATTAAGGCAATAAAAGGAAACATTAAATACTTTCTTGGAACGGAAGGTCTGCGTGTTGAAATCTGCCTAAAACCAAAACAAGACCCTCCATGATCCTGGAAAGATCTGCCGCAGCACCGGTGTGAGCTAGGGAGAGCCAGCTGGGAAGAGCTCCTTTATAAACTCCATTGATGGGCCACTACCAAAATTCAATCACAAGCAGTTTAAAAAGTACAGTAATGACTTTAGGATTTCTGCCTTTCTGACAAGAAGTGAAAGGTCTGTTCTCGCTGTCAGTGTTATCACGACAGCGCAAGAAGTCCCTTGCCATCCTCTTGTGCAGGTGTGGACAGATACACCTTTACCTGTCTAACTGGCTTTTGTGGTCTCCATCCAGTGCTCTCTGTACAAAGTGTGTGTTGTCTTTATGGCTGTAATATAAAGCTAGTAATTTCCAGAGAAATACTTAGTCTGAGTATTTTAAAATAAAAAAGAGTCTTCTGAGGAATGGCTCTGCATCCTTATCTTTAGTTAAAAATAAGCTTTCATCTTTGGCATTTTGGGGGGGGTGGTTTATTTTGAGAGTGAAGAGCCAGCTTTGAAGTTTGGAGTATGGTCACGCTGGGCACGGCTGTTTCGAATTGCATACATTGTTTTAATTGCTGTTTATTCGTGTACTTCCAGGATCCTTTCAGAGTTTAACTGATGATTTTGATTAAATAGTTGCCCTTTGCTGGGCACTGTCTCTGTTGGGTGTAAACACCCTGAATTTGCGCTTTGGGAAAGGATTTTGACCTCTGGATGTTGGTAATTTTTGGGGGGTCGCACGGCAGCTTCACCCAAAGCAGCACCATGAATTTGGTACTTAAAACCCTGGAGATCAGTGCTTTTTCTTTCATATGGACTGTCCCTTCACATGCTGATGGTATCTCAGCTCTTCCTTGCTGGACTATTTCTGGTAGCAACTACTTTGTCTTGATGGTCTATTATATGACTGCACGGAATTAACTGTCCAAACTTTGTGCACCAGTTTCTTAAATTTTCATGTGTACCTACTTGAAATGAGCAAAGCAAAGACTCAAAACTTGTCTTTTTCCCTTTTTGAGAGAGAGCATGGCATTTGAAAAATGTGATTGCTGTCTTCAATGGGCTTCAGGTGAGCTGCAGTTTAGACTGCTAGTAAGCATGGTCAGCTTGTCTCTGATCCTTAAAATGTTTGACCAAAAGGATTTTTCACTGGTGAGCAACAGATTTTATACTGTTACAGTAACAGGCTTGGATGTGGAGAAGATACCACATGTGAGGATGAGTTTCTTGGGAAGGTAGAGCTGCAGAGGCTGTGCAGGTACCCAAGGAAGATGCGTGCGGGTGGGTGAGTGGACAGACCGGCCAGCCCTCCATCTGACTGCTGGCTTTTACCCCAGTATAGCAGTACGACCTGAAATGAGTCCCTGCCTGCTGTAATGTAAATATATATTTAAATACAAGTTCTTAGGATGAAGTATTTGACCTGGTGGAAAAAACGGGTAACGGGTAGAAGGAAGCAAGGCATTTGCTTTCAGACCCAATTGAGCTGGCCCTGGCACTGGGTAGGTGGGGAACAGGCTGATCTCACTCAGGATGGGTTAATTGTAAATTCTACAAGTCTGATGGGTGTATGTGAAAATGGAGGGAACTGGGTTTAAACATATCGCACTGTCCTACATAATTCAAGCCCGGGGAGAGAGGGGAACTGGGGTTACTGTGATACATGGGGGATAAAGATGCAAGGCACCAGCACTCATGGAGTTGTTGCCGAGTGTGTTGTCCTGATGCTTGTTGAATAAGGTTGGTGTGACAGCAGGGAGGTGAGAAGAGCCCTCTCAGGGTCTTGCTTAAGCTTCTGGAGTTGTAGGTCTCTAATAAGCTGTGTGTAAAGCAGACATGTCCAGTCCAGCTTCTGTGACAGTGCTGCTTGTTTTTTGCCTTTGCAAGCTTTTGCAGATCTCTGAAGGATTTTTTCAGTTGTGTGGGGTTTTTCCCCAGTATTTTAGCTCTTGTTTTGTAGAAGAAAGGCTTGATGGAGCATTCTGAAAGGTTGAAACTTGAAGCCTTGCACTCTGACAGCCACCTGGGACCCAGCAGCTCCATCAAACCCAAGTCATGCTCTGCTGACGGTCCTGTTTCCATGTCTCTCTATTTATTTTCCTCAACAAAAATTTCTCCCTTTTTTCCTCTGCTCTTTCCAATTCTGCCATCCACTTAAGAAGCTGCAGCTTGTAAGGCGAGAAGGCATCTGCTTAGTAGTGAAATTGTAGATGGTTCCTGTTGCCAGCAGTGTCCAGGGAGGGGTCCAAGCATCAGTTTCCTTTGCCTCTTTTCTCCCTGCCCTCTGCTTCATCCAGGAATTTTCCTCAGGTTAGCCTCCTTTCTGAAAGCATTAATGTAATGGGTTGATGAGTAATTATTATCACTTCCCTTTTCTGCTGTGGAAAGGATCAGAACTCTTGGACACAGCCTGCCTTGGAAATAGTTTCATGGATTAGTCTTATTTAGCATGTGTGCTAGCAAAATGCAGGGGTAAGGAAGGAAACCCATGCCGTTTAGTTCATATAACATACAGTTGCTTCCCTCTTTAACAAGGCAAGCCTTTTCTCTGCTTGGTATCTCATTAGCTTGAATATAGTGTCCTGTGTGGCCAGGAGCTGGAATCTTATTCGAAACTGTAGAAGAGCCAGGCTATCTTTCAGCTGGATTTCTTCCTGACAGTTTATTCAGCTGGAGAGAAAGGAAAATTAAGCAGGTTATTGAACCTTCTCTCCTGCCTTTAAAATGTGCTTCGTAGGTCTCCTTCTGCTGACAATTGCAGATAATTTCAAGGTTGTTTTTTTTTCTTTCCTCTCTTCATTTTTGTATCACCAATCACCAGTTTTTAAAACCTACTGAAATATTAGTTTTGATTAAAGTGGCATTATATCTGTGTATTTGTAGCTATCAAATGTGAATTCATGTGTTCTGAATAGCCCGTGATTGTGAAATGGCCAGATGCCAGCAGCACCTCTCCGGCTGAATGCCAAGGGAGTCCTGTGGAGTTTGCTTTTTTTTTTAGTGCTGAAGTTCATGGGATCTGTCTCAGCAAATTAAGAACCTCACATTGATAATACTGGTCTCCTGTAGAAATATTTATCTCTGATTGTGGAATACTGGCTTTACCCCATTCACGTACCATGAAGGATGGAAAGTTTTTTTCACTTTTGATAAAAGGCTACATTAAAACTTAAAAAAAAAAACAACCCAAAACAACCACCATGCAGTTAGCAGGGAGCAGGAATATTTTGAAGAATGGCCCTTGAAAGAGACTGTTGGCTGAACATAATATTCCAGAGTTAAGTTTAATGCTTGGACTATGCTAATTTCTTGAGGACAGTCACCTTTTCAGATGGATAGCACCCTGCAGATGGTGGCAGATTGTACCCTCCTCCACTCTTGCCAGAAGCGTGTGCTCACTGACAGAATAAAAGCAGTAAGGATGAAGCTATCCATAAGAGTTGATGAATCCCTTGCCTTTAAAATTGTAGTGTTTTGTGCCAGGGAAAATATCTATGAATATATTTATAGTAATAAACAGCATAGTCTCGGTTCCTTCATTGCAAGTGGGGAAATTGCTGTTCCACCACGTCTGTGAAAGTGGAATCTACTTTTAGATGCTTTGAAATGGTAGTCTCTTTTTTTTCTCTGGGATTTAAAAATATCTGAAGTCCAAATTTTAAAAATCTGTACATTAATTGACTTGAAGATATTATATACAGACTATCGAAAGCTGGTAGATAATGGCTGGTACTATATCAGGAACAGGTAGACTGGGACAATTTTCCTGCTGCCTGGTGTTAATGGTCATTGACTTTCTATCAGATGGGGCTGGGACAACAGGGAAGTGCTGTGCAAAGTACCAGGTTGGTTCTGCATGTAGTGTCTCATCTGAGATGGATTTAACATCAGGACATAGCGGGATCCTGCAGACCCCACCATAAGTCTCCCAGCACTCTGGGGAGAGAGGGACACAATGATGTGTTTTATTCCCCATGTGGTGGAAACCCTGACCTGTCCTGTTGGGGCTCGAGGTAGCGCTAGGCAGGAGAAGGTGTTGGATGCCCACCACCGAGTACCTCCTGATGTTGGCTGCACAAGAGAGACTGTGGGAAATGATTGGGTAAGCTAAGCCTAAAATAGAGCCAGGTCTCTGACATAGTACTGTCCTGGTATGGCATGCTTAATGGTGACGGTGTGTATGAAATAAGATAGCAGTCTTTTCTGCCTGTAACTGGAGATGTAAAACTGTCGGGTATTCAGAGTGACCGGTGGCTGTGTGCAGGAGGAGATTGCCTACGGGAGGTGTTGAAGGTCTCAAATGGAGGCTGAGCTGGCTCCTACCTTAGCAGTCAGAGCGCATTCGGGAACGGTTGAGACGCTGGCGTTCAATACACCTTTGTGGTAGGCTGCATTTCCTAGGTAGGTGTTTGGCGTTGAATGGGAGCAGGTGTATTTCTTGGTGTTCCATCTTGCCTGAGTAAGACTGAGTAATCTCTCAGACTACCAAGGTGCGACAAGTGATCGAGACATAGGATACTTGTTTTGCTTCTGCTGGAAGTGCGTGCTTGAGCTTGTCCATAATCGGACTTTGTGGTTATTTTCTCTGTACCAAACGAGCCGATTTTGAAACTTGTTACAGAAGAATAGAATGAAAACCAACATGAAATATGGATATTTTTGGCTTAAAAGGAAAAATCCACATCAAAAGTGTACTATAGATGCTATTTCTTTAATGTGGTAATTCTTTCCTTTGTATTTTATTTTTTCTTCACTTAATGCTTTGTCTGTCTGCGGGACGGTGGAAAGGCTGGCTGTAGGGGGTTCTGACTTTCCTTGCCCAAAGGGGGAAGCAAGTCTACTGAAATGGGTAGCTGTTCCTTTTTGCTGTAATTATGTCAGACCACTTCCAGTGAGCTTTATCTCTTTGCTCTAATGCATAGGTTACCACAGACCTTAGATTACTTGCATTTACATGTAAATGATTATTTTATTACCATGGATTTCCAAAATGACATATCTTTCAAATTTTGTGGAGTTGAAGTCATCAGAGTCTGCTGAAGAGACTGAAGATTGTCATGTTTAGTTGGAGTTGTGTTATCCTCCCACTGCAAAGAATTAAGGAAAATAATGGCATAAGAAGTAGAACACAATGGTTTTACGATTTGGCATTTGAAAAGTAGTGTATTGTCATTTGGATATTGATCTGTAAACACCTTGAGGACCACAGCATTTCCTGTTTTAACGCATCTTAGGTATTTGGATAACTTCCTAGTAATATATTAAAGGTTGCTTTTCTAACCAAAGTGGGATCTACTGGATTTATCTTTACTAGGTTCTGGACAGGAAAGCAGTGAGAAGCTTTTGTAGACATTATACCTGAGTATCTTCTGACTCTTGTGTGAAATATTCATGTAGATTATAATGCCAAAGAAAGCTTGAAACCCATCATAGTTCTTGCTTATGGGGTGCTGAGTGCTGTGGTCTGCTGCTGGCTTCAGTGGAACCTGCCATCTGGATCTATGAATGTCTCTGGAGTAATCAGTATTATCAAGGGAGTGAAGGAGGCTTACAATTCCAGATATGTCAACCTCTTGTATAACTGAGGCGGACATCAGCCTGACCTAGTTTCTACTGCATCAAAAGTAAGAAGTCAGAATTATGGCAAATTAAATATATACAAGACCATACTGATGATGTTTATGCATTATGTCACTCACTGGCAATGGAAGGTGGCTAACTTGGATATTAGATGTAGTAGTATTAATAAAAAACCCCAACCAAAACACCCCATTATAAACAGAATTGGATTAGCTTTCATCTAAATGGGTGTTTTCTTGATTATACTTGCAGGCCAAAAGCTAACATATTCAGAGCCCAACTCAAAAAAAATTTTTTTTTTCTCTCCTCTCCTATGCTCTCTTCTGCCTGTGGAGATCTGCAGCATTTTATTTTTACCATCCACCTTTAAAGTATGAGTAAATAGTGCTTAAATACTACGTTTGTTTTTGTTGAATTCTATAAGCTGTTGTGACGCACTGGATTTTTATAGCAGTGGCAGTCGATTCCAATTGAAACCATAATTGGTATTTCGACTTGATAGCTGCTGTAAATCTCAAAAAAAGGGAAGAGAAGGATGCTCTCATTTTGTTAGGCTGCTTCTCTTTCGGATGCATAGTGCATCTTCCAGCTCTCTGGGCTAATTAAAATGCCATTACAGTACATGTGGTGCTACAATACAGTCTAGGGAGACTTCCAAAAATAGATTCTTGAGTGCAGACAAATTAGAGAGGAAATATGCACTGAGTATTTTCTCATAGGTTTAAAGAGAAATAATCTATTTGCTGCCTTAATTGCTTTCTTGTAAATGTTGAAGACTTTTTTTTGTAAATTTCAAATGAGTAGACAAATAAATAATATGTCCATGATAATTACTGTTCTCTTTACTAATATTTTAACTTGTTACACGCTGTAGCCTTTAATATGCAAGTCAGGATGTTTTAGTGGACTGTGCTTAACAGTCAGGGACAGAGGCTTCTACTCCTCAGCGATCCTATTTTAGCTGTCTGGTATCCCAAGGCTACAAGGTTAGTGCATGGTCTGGTTTTAGAAATACAGCAATACAATTGACCAGAACCACCCACTCACCCACCCCAAATCCTGCCAAGACGTAGCCCAGATAAATACTGTTTGCATGTTGTTCAGCAAAACAACCCCCCAACTCGTGTATAAAATGCAAGATACTTTTTATAGTGTGACTGTGGTGCATATATACTGATAGTAGGGAAAAAACTAGCTGTTCTTGGGCCTGGAAGAGGCCCATGAAATTGCCGTGGGATTACACATGTAACAGAGACACCGCATAACTCCCTGGGCAGTGCCAGTAAGAGTGAGGAGCTCTCACTTTTCACAGCATGTACCTCCCCGTAAGCTGCTGACAGCAGCCTGATGGCAAGGGACGAGCCTTGCGCTGGCTTGCAGACCACGGTGCAGCCTTAATCAGAGGGAAGGAGCTGAGGGAAGGGGAAGGCATGAAGAACAACAGCTCCTGATGGTGATAGCAAGTGCCATGCAGGATCAGCTCTGTGGAGTTCAGCAGATGATGCTGATGGTGTCATGTAGAGGCCATGTGGGGTTGTTTTGAAGCTTGCTTTAGGACTGCGTTTAGTCCAGTCCCTCGGATACATGTCCCCATTAGTGGCTGGAGTGTGTTAGGCTGGGTGTTTTGGGTTGAGTTTGAGGTGTATCCCCCCCCAATAAATTGCAGTCTGTGTACTGAGACTGCTCCATGATGCAACCAAAAATATGGGATGTGGAAAAGTATGGGAAGCAGGGCAGCCAGGGACTTGCTCCAAGAGCCCACTCCAGATCCAGAGTGAAAGGTGATCCTGCCAATGCTCCTCTTTCAACATAACCCTGGTCAAGCATGCACTAGCTCATCTCTTGAGTGAAGACAACTATGAGCGTGGTTCTGTCTTCGAGCCTTTTTACGAAGTGCAGTATTGCTATGTTTAAGTGTCTTTCAGTTGTATTGTGAAACAGATGGGAAGGTGGCATGGTTGGAGAGAAGGGGAATGGATCTTTCTTTTCTTTGTGAGACAAGTTCACAATTGTTTTACTAGAAAGCAGTGAGGAGAACAAAGTAATTGTTTGCTTGATGACAACTACAAATTCAGGAGTCATTGATCCAGAAACATCCCCTTTCTTTCTGTCCTTAGTGAAAGCTTTATTTTAAATGTGGATGCACGCTCTTGAAAGGATGTGGTTGGGATAGTGTCTCAGATGCCAACTGATGGCTATTTATCCTGGGCTTACTGTCAGCTGCCTTGTTTTGCCTGAGGCTTTTTATCGATTGGGCACTGAGAAATTACAGCTTCTTTCTATTTTGACTTGGTAGGCATGGGGGCAAGCTTCTGACCTGTATCTTCGTGGGATAAAAATAGCCAAAATAATCTGGTAACTGCCTTGCGAGTGGTTTGCAAAGAAACGGTTATCAGATTCATCACCAGTCACTTGGACTATTGCAGATGTCTTATTGGGATGCCTTATTGCTCAACAGTTTTCCTCTGCTCTCCTTTTTCTTATCTAGGAACTGGAAATATGAAAACAAAAAGCTCTAGTTTCTACTGTATTGCTGAGAACAGTAGAGTCCATCAGAAGTATTGCAATTTGTGTGTCAAGCCCACCCCAAAAACAGCTTGGAAAAGAACCCGGAGCTGTGAATGGCAGCTGGCAGTAGCTGCCTTGTGTGGAGGATGTGGACTGGCAGGTCAATGGCAAGGTCTCAGGTTTTAGCACTTGTTGCTTACAGGGGGTGTAATTCCCTGCCTTCTCAGAAATAACGGATTGCTGCTATGTAGTGAAGTGTTGTCCAGAAAGTATGTAGCTAAAGACAACCAGAAATGGATTTGGTTGAGAGGTCTCAAACTCCCTGCATTAGCAGATAATTGCTCATCCTGAAAAAGTCTCAGGGCCACTGTATCATCTTTCTTCAACTGAGAACAGGCTGACGTTGGAAAAACTACCAAGTTCTGCAGACCTTCTATCTCATTTTTTAAAATCTTTTCTCAGAGGTTTCTCCTTGATTGCCTACAATTCATCTTCTGGTGTTGAATCTGAAACCAAGGGCAGCGCTTTGGCCACAGAGGCTGCCACGTCCCTGAGTAATGACCTCCCCTGCCTTGCATATGCACCTGCTAATGCATCCCGGAATGAACTGACGTCTTCTGCATCATTGCCAAATGGTGGATGCTCAGTTTTGTAAAGCCCTTTGGCTTTTCTTTGTTGTATCCTTGCTTTGCCAGGTATTTCTCATTAGTAGTTGTACACTTGACTATTAGTAATAATATCATCATCATCAACGTGGTAGGGTTTTACTCATTTGTCATTGAACCTTGCATCCATCCATTTTCCAACTTGTCGTTGAATTTTGCATCTCGTGCTCCAAATGGGGATCTCTGGTGTAAGGGAAAACCTGAGTTTTGAATGCAACTTTACTGCTTTTACCAGTAAATTGTGAACTACCACAATACACTGGATATAACAGATCCAGAAGTGGATGGTGACTGATGGGCTTTTTAAACCAGGTGTGTACTTGGTTTAGGGCGATTCATGCAGACCTGTTTTTCTTACTGACGTGCCCCATGTAGCCTCTCAATGTGGATTGTTGGTTTTTGTTTTGTTTTTCAGGTTTTTTTGTTTGTGTTTTTTTAGAAAACTTGAGTAAAATCAAAACTATTTTTGCCAGTTTGCCAGCCAGACATACTGACAGAGAAACAAATCATTTGCCTGCCTTCAGCTTCACCTTGATCCATCTGTCTTGCTTTTCCTGTTACCTGATTTTTTGTTCTGCCTCTTGAAATTGTCCTTTCTTTCAGGAAATGAAATCCTAGTTGCCAATGCTGATTTTCTGAACCTCTTCCTCCTGCCTTATTCTCCTGCCTTTCTTAAATTTTATTTCTCTTGCTCTGTAGGACTTTTCCCCTACTCTGGGTGTCCTTTAAAGATAATTGTTGGTTGTTCATCACTTTAGTCAAGGCGTTCAAGTAGGCCAGGGTGATTTGCATCAGGTTGAAAGATCTGAATACATGGAAAACTATTTAAATAACCTCTTCGTTCCCAGTTCTGCCCTGCATTTTTAAACTCATCAGAGTTAATTATGGTAAGACTGCTTACAGTTTTCTGTAAGAGCTCACTGAATGCTTCAACCTTCTGTTTTTGTTCTCTTTTTTTTTTTTTTTTAAAGTAATAAAGCTGTACTTCCCTGTCCTCCTCTGCTTTGGTTTTGCCTTGGATGTTGTTGTTCGTTTTGCTCCTTCATCTTTTCTAAGTGTTTTTATCTGTGCATGTTTCTGTCTTATTCTGGAGCGTTCTGTAGCCATCTTGTCTTTGTTTTTCTATTTTCAACATGTTTAAATCCTGCAAACCCAGCTACTTCCAAACCTGTCCTGGCTATATTTTTAAAGTAACTTAAACAACTCTTTGGAACAAATGAAGATAAAAATAAAGTGTTCAAGTTCCCATCAATGAATAATGGCTTCATCTTATTAATTAATGAGTAGAAATACCCATCTGGAAATTAAGCTACACTAAATGTTCTCTAACTCGAGCCATAAATCAGACAGGCTGGTGTCTGCCTCCTTCCAGGCTTGATGGACGGTGCAGTTTGTCTTTCCCTTGCGAGCATCTTGGACTGGACAGTTTGCAGCCATCATTTCATCGCCGGCTGCCATCAGCCCAGGGATTAATCTGCCCAGTTCAGCCTCCCTGGTACAGCTGGGACAACTTACCCCTGTGCTTTTCTGATATTTTTGGTGAAATCTTTAGATTGATTCATACAGAACCGATTCAAGAGGACATTTTCTTGACAATTTTTAGTAGCTTAGGAAAAATTTGGCTAGTGGAGAGCTTGAAAATACTTTGTAGGTAATCTGGTTTGTCTCAGTACTATTCAGAGCAGGGTTTGTGGCTTGTAAAAGAGTCAAATCGTGATTGCAAGATTTGACCTCTTTGCACTTTCTTTGCTTGTCCACGGCAGTAAGACAAGCTGCTTCCCTTCCCTGTCTGCTTTTTGGGAACTACAGAAGCACCCCTGTGATCTCTTCTAGGCAGTAACAGTGATAAAACTATACAGCGGTGTGTGGCACAGATAATTTTAGTGTCTTCTGTGTTTTTGATTTAGTTTTGTAATGCCAAAGCTTTCTCTGTAAATACGTGGTGAAGCGTGGAGGGAATTGGAGCTGAATACTTTGTAAAGGGAGGAGGTGGGGGTTAAACTTTTTTGTAATGGAAACTGATGGTATTCTTTTTGGCACTTGCAGACCCAGACCACTCTTCATCTTAGTGCTTTCTAAGCTTTGGCTTAAACCATTGTGCTTTTCCCTTGTCACACAAAGGTCGATTATACATCAATTGATTTAGGAGAGAGTCTCCAGTAACAGTGGTAAGAAACCACAGTGCAGCAGTAGCAGAAAACACGCTTTTCTTGAGGCTTAGATCCCCCCAGGTGACCAGTTTATCTTCAGGGTGATGGTGCAACAGGATCTGTGAAGCAATGTGGTTGAGTATGCAAAACATAGGGATTTTTTTTCTCTTTTAAAGTTATATATAGAGGAAATAATCACAGCCTAGGACTCCAAAACCCTCCATCTTTCATTGGTCAGATCTCAGGATTTTTTTTAACAGATAATTCTTTAAAAGTTTGTCATAGGTTTAGCTTACCTGTTTGAGAGAAGGAATCAACCAAAGCAAGAGCTTTTGTGGGCAGCAGTATTGCTGAGCCAGGAGGAATCCTGGTATATTGGGTGCATGGGTTTTAGTACTTGATCAAAATTTGGTGTAGTGCAGTTAGGATTTTAAAGCCTTCCTTCAGACTGGTCTAAGGGACTCTTCTTCTCCTTTCAGAAAGCTTAAGGTTTTTGGTTGCTTTAGTTTGGTTTTTTTTTTTGTCAGTATTGTGTTGGCACTAGACAATGATGCTTCATAAATGCAGTGGAATTTTACATTTCCTAATAAACTGATCGCCTAGGCTCTTGAAATTAAATTACTTCTTTGCTTCTTGTAGCATCTTTAGCTCGTTTTAGGAAGCTGAGGAGAGGACAAGAATGTTTAACTGCTTCAAGAGGCTAAGTTTGTGTTCTGGGATTTTTTTAGCTTTGTTTTTGGGCTCCAAAAGCCAAGCTAACTCTGCATGTGTGGCAAAGTTTTGAGTCCAAGGCGCTCAGCTTTTTGTTGAGTGAAGCTCATTGATGGTGTGAAACATCACAGCTTTGAGTAGCACTATGCAACCACCACAATCCAGAGCAAAAGAATTTTTTGCATCCCGAGTAGCTGACCTGATGTAGGACTGCGCTGATTTGGGGGAATCGCCTGCAGTATCCTGACAGCAAGTGGTATCTGAAACCAGATAGACTCTTCCTGCATTTGTGGAGGTGGCTAGAGTAAGAGTTTTTGGCTTTGGCATACGGCTGTTGGGATGCTGCTGGGAAAAGGACACCACTTGAGTTCCACCTTGGAGAGTCTGGTTACAGAACATAGGCTTCTCTTAAATATGTGCTGTTTCTGCAGTGAGGCATAGTAGCTGTATAAAATGAGCTTGAAACCTCTCCGAGGTTCTGACTTTTTCATTGCTGTTCATGTTTTGTAGTAACAGAGAAGGTGTGTGTACGTGGAGCAACAGAGCAGAACGTGTGTTTGCAGCTACTTCAATTAAAAAACCAAACAAAACCCACCCAAAACTCCTAGATGCTAGAAAGCAAGTAAATGGAAATGTCTTCAACACTGCTTTGCTTCTCAGCATTTTATTAACTATGGAGATGCCAGGGATGCTTGTTCCCACTGCGGGGCTGCAGCCTGCAGCCATGGCATGGGGACGCCCTGGTGCTACAGCCGTGATGGTTAGGTGCTGCAACCTCTGCGCAGCAACCCGTGGGCTTGCGTGTTCATTCACCCCTCCCCATCGAGATGTGGATGCGCATTTGCAGAGGGAGTGAATGCAGGTGCCCAAGGCATGGCCCGGGTCATCCGATGGGGCTGAATGGACCTGCCTGGATGTGCAAGCTCCTCTCCTGCAGCCAGAAGATGATGCACCTTGTGGGTACCCACCTGCAAGTTGCACGAGATAGGAGGACACAGGGCTGGGAGAGAAGGTGGTAGGTTACTGGTAGCAAGTAGGATGAAGTGATTATGATCTGGACATATCTACCCAAAGGGTTTTCAGAGCGGGGGGGGGGGGGGGGGGGGGACACCAAAAAAAAAACCCCAAAAAAACCCCAAACCAACTTCTACAGGTAGTGTATTTGCTGTATTGTGATTGCTGGGTGCGTGTGCTTAGCGTGGTGAGTGTGAGATGCCTTCCCCTTGAAGAGCAAGCTAAGTGATGTGTCAGCTTGTGTGTTTACATCTTATTTTAACATTTAATCTATACTAGTATCCTGGGAGAAGAGGTACCTTATACAAATATCTCCTGATAAACTGCCCTTATTTTTTTTTTAATACATAGAGATATATTTTTTTTTAATCAGTCAATACAGCAAATAGAGAACCTCAGTCTTAACGCAGTTTGGTTTTACTTCCAGTGTTTAAGGTGTCAGTGCTTTAAAAGATGTTCTTAAATGTCCTTCTGTGACTACTCTATTACTCATTTTGAAATAAAGATAGAAGAGTGTTGGTTTGTGGTTGTTTTTTTGTGGTTGCTTTTTCTTTTTTAAATTAGTTGAAAAATGTAGGCACTTTACTTCTTAGAATTAAAAAAAGTCTTAAAAATCCCTACTAACCGACAATTTTGCCAGTGATCTTTGATGTACTGGTAAGACTGAAAATTCACAACAGTGGGAGAGGAAGTCCACGGACAACAAAATAAAAAGCCTGTATCAGTTTGGTTGGCTTTGAGGTGGGTTACCTGCTTCATGCCGGTGCCCTTCTGTGGTGTCTGGCCAGCCAGGCGAGCCTGCCGAAACAGCTGGTGCTACAGACTTGCGCTAGGAATAGATGGGCTCTTGTCAGTTGTTCTCTGCCAGCAGCTTTGTACTGCTGGAAGTGCGAGTTTCATATGTCACTTGTTCAAAACTGCTGGATGTAGCATGAGAAAAGGCACCTTTGCTCCAACAGCCTCACTGCAAATGGGTATGTTTGTCAAAATTGACCTGGATTTGTGTCTCAGAGCACCTCAGCTGCTGGTACGGGGCTCTGTTTTGTAGATGAGTCCTTCTCTGAAGGTGCATCTTCATCTGAAATAGTGGAGAAGCTGAAAATACTCCCCAGGAAGCTGTGGGGGCTCCTGGGACTGTTCTTGCCTCTCCCTGCTGCATGCTCCCCTTTCCCCATGCTCTCTCCGGCCGAGCCGTAGCGTGTGCTGGAGCGGGTACGTGTGCCGTGCTGGCTGGCCGCTGGGGCGGCTGCTGCTTCGTTGCTAGGAGAGCCCAGCAGAGTGATTTTTTTTTTTTTTTTTTTCTTTAAGCCGCTGGCAGGCTGAACAGATGAATTTTGGGAGCTGCTCGTGGTCCCTGGGCGATGCTGGCATGTTCAGCACAAAAACATAGCGAAGGTTTCAGCAGCAAGTAGAGATGCAGTTCACCAATGAATTAAAAAATTACTAATGAGGGCTGAGATAGCAAATGCCTGTCTTATAGAAAAAACAAGGCTGTAAAACCCGACATTTTAGTAACTACAGAGGATCATATTTTTTTTGCTATCCGTTTAGGCTTTTTGATCTGCAGTGACCACTGGGCTGTGAATCTGGAGAGGCTGATGGCTGAATGTTATTTAGAATAGCGATGTTTTGCTCTACCCCTTCAATCCAGTTGCCTCCTCATTTATTGCCTTTTGCTGCTGCTTGTGCAGGTGAAGCTTGGCTGGCCAAGTGTCATCCCACTGATGCTGTAGGTTGGCCACTCAGGTATGGGAAGCCCAGCTGCTCTCTTGGCTCTAGAAGTAACAAGGCAAAAGCCAAAAAAAACAATAATAATGCGAATAATCTATATTACTTGTTTGAGAAGGAGAACTCAGCATGGTTATAGTTTAATTTATTGACATATTGCCTGAAGCTGCACTGATGCTTGGGTATGATCACTGGAGGCAAACCCATGCAAGTGATGGAGAAGACGCAACTATGCTTTCTCTACAGAAACCTGGAATGAAGAAAATAGGAAGAATAAAAGTGTAATTTTATTTTTTTTAACTTTGTATGTTTTTTGATGTTGCAGTGACATCTTAACATTTTTGTAATGCTGTCCTTTGCTTTGAGTGAGAGAGATGGGGTGGCTTCTTTGATGTCTCCAGACAGGGTTTGGCTTGATTGTATCTGTGCTGCAGCACAGAGCGCAGAAAGGCATTAGAGGAGACCAAGTGAGACAGAACTGGCAAAGGTAGAGATATATACAGTGGAACAAATGGGTTTGAGATAAGTTTTCTGTATTCAAGTATTCATAATCTAAGTACTGAAAAGATAATTTAGCATTTTTTGCTTCAACTTTTTTTTGGTGGGGGCAGATGGGTGACTAGAAGATCTGGTCTGGCAGTCCACAGCAGTAGGTATTGAGTTCTTCTGTTTTAACTCTACCTGAATGTAAGATACAATCTTTGAAATATTTTAAATAGAGAACTGCTTCAGCAAGATGGATTTCTGCATATCATTTACAAAGTATGTTTTTAATGCCTTTCTGAAATCCAAACTTATGCAAAATGGGGCTTGTTATGCATGTCTATGCATTTTAATCTCCTGCAGTGATTTGTCAGTTTTCCTTAACATCTCTCAGGCATATTACAGCCATTCTTCAACTTCGCTTTACAGGGCTGCGTTTCTGTCTTAACTCACTCAGTTCTCTGAGCAAGGAATGAATTGCAATTTAGTTATTGTATGGTAAGGTTTATAAGCTGATGTGCCTATTTACTTGGATTGGGATCAGTACCAGTTGTGGATTTAAAGACTGGGAAAACCTGGGTGTAATTCAGGCTGCAGTATCTTTTATGCTTTAGTGTAAGCAGTTGTTGCGCAGCTGTTCGGTTAATGTTCTTGTTTCTATTGATTTGTGCTACTTGTGTGTTTCTGTTTTACGTTGATAATTTGTTAGTAGGTTTTTTTTTTTGTTTCTGCTTGGAATGTCTAAAATAGCTCAGCTAACCAAAGAGATGATGTGACTTTTTATTTTATTTTTTATTTTTTTTCTTCTCTTTCCAGATGGGCTTTCTGGCAGAGACCAGCCAGTAGAGCTGTTGAATCCACCTAGAGTGAACCACATGCCTAGCTCTGGTAAGAAGAAACTTTTATTAAACATTGTTCCTGTTCTGGGAATGCCGTAAAGTATTCTGCAGTTTTGTCTTGCAAGTGGGAGAGCAAAATGCAAATGTGAAATGCTGGAACAAAGTGTATTAGAACTTGCACACATCTACTTTCCCAGGCTGGGCGAGTGGGATTTGGGAGTGGAGAAGAGGATGGAGCACAGCAGTCTTAGGAGTCTTAAATAGCTCAGCCCTTACCCTTGGCAGGGGGCTAAGGAGAGCCTAACCTGCTTGGAGCTGCTCGTTTTTCCTTAGAAAGGAGAGGATAGCAGAACAAAGCAGCACCTTATGAGTCTTTTCACAGCCTTAAAAGGAGCACTGCGAGGCAAAGTAGGTTTTTGAGTTGCTGCTCCCATTAAGGAGAAATCTTCTTGTGTTGAAATGAGGAGCCAAACACAAGCTGATCAAAGTGTATCACGCTGGGCTCTGGGCTGTTTGCTTTTCTTCACTATTCTAATGATCCTGCTACAGTATCTCTTGGGTCTTATCCTTCTGCTATGAAGCAAGCACAGCAGCCACAGTGTTCGTCCTGGAGAACTGCTCCTCGTGGAGCTGAGAGGGATCTTATGGCTCATAGTTGCAGCACTTCAAGTGATGGAAACCAAAGTTTTGGTCACAATACATGAAATACTATGGAAAGCAATCTGTTGCTGTCTTTTGTGTTTCCCCCTTCTCTCTTCCAAAAGTATTTTGTTTCCAGGTGCAAACAGATAGAGATATTTATACTAGGGATGATTTGGTATATGAAGCATTATCTACTTTCCAGGTAGAAGCTCGAGTTTTCCAAAAACCCAACTTTCCCTTCTCTGCTGCCTTCCAAAATGCCTTTAGGTCCTTTTATATTAAGGAAGAGATCTCGCAGAAGATCTAAGTGCTTCTGGTAATGCAAGTTGGAAAAATGTAAATCAAGCTTATTCAAAACAACTTCAGTAGATTGGGGGGGGGGGTGGGGTGGGGAATGGGCTGTGACCTAACCTAGATTTTTGTGGACTTAAATGCATATCTGAGGAAGGAAACTTTTAAGGAGGTAGAGCTATTGTGTTGGAAAAAAAAGAAAGAGATCCTCGTTTACCAGGTACAAGTGTTTGGCTTTGGATTCTGAGAAACCTCTCTTCCCTCCGTGTGTTCCAAAAGTTGTTTGTCAGGTAAGGGAGGTTATATTCTTCTAACCCTAAGAGAGATTCTCATTTTAAGAATACCGTGGTAACACAGGTAAACTTAAAGGTTTTGTATCCATGTGCTAGATTGAATTTTGTGGCTCTGCACAAGAGGAGTCACAGTCCTCTTTTCTGTCAGTAGATCAATGGCCAGTATTGTGAATGTGATGGGTTTTAGTCTCTCTTTTTCTTTTTTTTTTTTTTTTTAATTAATTTTGTTGTTGCTTATGTTTAATGTTTCCTTTTGAGATACTACAGGACAAAGACTGATGCTGGTTAACACTTTGGGTTGGTGGACTTCAGTATGCTCTGACTATTTTTCCCCAGATGAAGAGAGGCTTTTTTAAGGTGTTATGGACTCATACAGGATTTATGGAATTCTTACTGTTTGGATTCCATTTTGAGTATTTTTATAGCTTACCTGTATGCCAACTGAAAAAAGAAACAGCTAGCCATCACTGGGGTGCTGTGCTCATGCTAAGTGGGTGGGATGTGACATAGGCAGCAACGTCTCTGTGCCGAATGACTTCTGCCAGCATCTGAGCCGTGGGAATTCCTGTCTCATGCTGGAAAGCTCAGGCAGGTCGTGCGTGTAATGGGCGAAGGGTAGGACTGACTGGGAATGAAAATGTGACCTTATGCAAGAAGCAGCATTGGCTCTGGACAGTGGTCACCCAGGTACTTTTCACTGAAGACCCTATACTTATTCAGTTTCTGCTAAATTTTTGAGAAATCTTTTCAGCCTTGCAGTGTGTACACAAGCTGGAAATGTCTACCTTATATGTTGATTTGCGGAACGATAGTTAAAACCTGGAAGCACAGTGTTTGGCAAAAAGTAAAAGGGTGTTTCGGCATGTTTGTAAATGCAAGCAAGTATCGTTGATCTTGGAAGTGGTTTATCGGCTGGATTTCAAGTGTGGTGCCTGCCTATACCTATCTATCCTGATGGGTTTTTAAAATTACTGTTAAAAGTTGCTGTCAGCTTGACAGAGTTACCCACCTGGGCAAACCATTGTCCCATCTGGTTTTTATCATTATTACCTTTAGGAGTTTGCTGCAGATCCTTCTGAGAGAAGAAAGGAGAAGTAATACCAAGTATTGCTCTGGAAAAACAAGTTATGTGTGGGTTTGTGGGATGTTATTCCAAGTCTCAGGCATGGCTGAAATAATGGTGTTGAAAAACAGCTTAAGGAAAAAAGTGCTTAATTGTGTCCTGGGATATTCCATTTAAAACCTTATCCCATCCTGGTTATGGTAAAGCGACTGATTTGTAGCCCTTGTGATGAATAAACTCGAGCGGACAATGAGCCTCTATCCCCAGAACTACATTTCTAGTTAAGATAAAGCCATTGCGGTGTACTTGTAGGAAACCAGAATGTTTCCTCTTCACCATGAACCAAGTGAAGGAGAAGTTTGATCCTTGTTAACTGTTCTTCTCTGATGTGAGGGGATGAGAAAGGGATGTACAATACCTAGGTCATAAACATGCTCTGTTCTGTGGAAGCATCTCAAGTACAAAATCAAAATGTTTAAAGCATTTTTATGAAACTGTTTTAGGAGTGAATTGGGTTGAGTAGAATGGAGTTCAGTCATTGGCAAGATGTGTTTTTAGGAAAATGATTTCTCTCTCTGCTTTTTGCATAAATTAAGGATAAACTTAAGGAGGGGAAACATTTTCTCTTTTCAAATGTGTATCACCCAAAATTGGTGCTTCTGAATTTTAGTTGCTTGTAAAAGTAAAACAAGACAAAACCCCCACAACCCACATCTTGCACAGGAATATAATAATCTGTTTGATAATACTATTTTCTCTTTTTCTGGCTCCAGAATATTACTGCATCTTTGGCCTGGAGGAGGAAGGGACGATATTGCTTTTCCTTAACTTTTACTTGCTGAATTCAGAGATCTTCAGAGCAAGGACTACACAGATTATTTTTACTTAATGTTACATGGAAAACCTCATGATGATTAAGGGGCCAAGTTTAGCAGGAGAGAAAGCTTCTCAGATACGTGGGCACAGAGGTGGCCACTGCCTGGTTTTGATGGGTGGCAGTGGATTGCTTGCAGAAAGGTGAAGGAATTGTCCTGCAAGTTATCATACTGGTTTTAAGGACTTTTTGTGTTTTATAGTATTTTGCTTCTTTTCAGCAGTGAACTTAGCTGCAGTCTGCATAAGGGGACTGATTCATATGCAAGGAGGGAGGGACAGAGCTCTCTTGTCTTCTTACTTTTTCTTCCTATGCTTTTAAACCGAGCAATTCTATGCCTTTTCCACAGTGCAAAGCTGGGTGGCCAGTGTAAAAGACCTCGATTGTGTAAATATCTAGATATGTTGTACATAATCCTCTTAAAAACATCACTTGTGTACTGTTGAAACCATCCTTGAGATTTATCAAATAGATCTTCATTAAGCATGCTTTGTAGAATGAGTTTTCTTTTTTTATAAGGCTGTGTTCACAGTACTTTGGATAACTACCTTCTGTAAGTCTTTTCAGTTTTTCTTGTTGGTATAAACTTTATAGTTGCTCATTTTGTTACAATAAGATCTTAAGCAATTCTTTAGTATTGGAAATGTGAAAACAGCTTGATAGCTGTGATACATAAGTGAAATGCTAGAATTAAATAAGATGGAAGCTAGTCCCTTTTAAACTTAAAAGCTTTGCTTTAAGTAATAAAACTGCAGATTGGGATTAACAGTCTCAGCTGACCAGCCGTGTTTCCCCAATATGCTAGTCATGGCCTAATGTGAAGTTCTAGGGATGTCTGTGTACAGTTCAATTACTGAATTAGGAAAGAAATTCCCCTTCCCATAGCATTTCCATTGGCTTTTCAGGGATGTGTTCCCAAGGTGTGATAAAAATTGCTGTGATTGAGTGCAGCTGACAAATAGTATGCATTGGGACGTATCCATTGCAGAATACAGATATATGGAGAGGTTGAGGAAAAGATGCTGGGTTTCTTTCTTGCCCCTAAAGTGAAGACCTCTCTCTGGCTGCTGTTGCAGTTCAGATGGAAAGCTGCCGCATGCCTTCTTGAGGTTGTTCTACATCTGTCATCTGCAAACCACTGGCGGTCTGTGAGGCCATCGTGCACGTTAGAGAAGTGATCAGTGGTGGTTTTTTGATGACATTTTGAGGGTTGACAGTATTCTGTAAAAGTGGGTTGAACAAAGCATGGAGGCTGGCCACTGCGGAGCAGTTTCTGTAAGAGCAACAGGGGCTTGACTGGCCATGTCCTAATGATGGTGATGAGCAGACTGCATCTTCTACATGAGGCTGCTCAAAATGGCTCTTCTGCATGTGGCTGTGCCCCTGCTCTCCATCCAGGCCACTGCCGCTGGCCACGCTGACCTCTTGCTGCTGCCTTTACCGCGATGCTCCTGGTCAGCCCTTGGGACGGCTCTTCCAGCACAGTACTGGGGCTCTTCTGGATCTGACACTGGCAAGAGCAAGGGCAGCATGGCAGGGGCAGCCAGAGGATTACGCATGAGATTTCAGCTCCCTGCTTTTTCATCTTCCTGGATCTAATTATCCAGTCTCACTTCCACATTCATTTGAAAAAAAAATGTTGATGTATGTATGAATAAATGGTTTGCAAGAGCCTTTGGACTAATATTGTTACATGATTTTACAGGCTTTTGAAATTGGAGATTAATCCCCGTCTCTAAGAGGAAGGAGTGCGTCTAGTTGGTCTAACAGAGCTCAACACCATGCCTTTGTTAATTTATCCCTTCAAAGGAAGGGGATGCCTTCTTGCTGCACTGTGTTTTCAGATACTTGCCTGCTTTCTATAGTGTGTCTGCTTCAAAAGCTCCTTCAGAAAGGTACCAAATCAGCGTGGCATAGTGCAGCTTTGAAGCAGGTTCAGATTGCTGGCTGGTCAGCTAGGATTTGGGGATCCCAACAGGCTCATGCCTCCGCAGACAGGAGCCCATTTGTCCTTGTTCACAGTGGGACGTGTTAGTATGGGAATGGCATATGGTTTTTATCATGCCCCAGAAGTGTAGCTCACGTACAGAAAGGCTAGTCCTTTAACGTTAAAAATATCCTGATCTATTCTTTGTGAAAGCGGGGGGGGGGGGAGAACCTACCCAAATGATCATTAAAAGTGAGTTCTTGAGAAATCATTTTAATGTCACAGCCATACCCTAAGCAGATTAAATTGTTTTTTGCTTATTATCCTATTGTTAGCTTATTTAAAAGCTGCAGCTATTTTTGTCAGGCTTAGTTTATTAATTTTGCCACCATTTAGATGCTCTAGCATAAGATAGCAGAGAAGCTGCAGGTTCGTGTAGCTTAGAGCCTTGATAGTTAAAATCAAGTTAACCTTGTATTTACTGCAACAGGTATTATTTCCAACCCTAAGCTAGAGGTACAGAATGTAGCCTGTGCAATGACAATAGAAGTGTTTTACCAGCTAGAGGTATTAGTAAAGCTCACCTTCCTTAACCCGTTGCTCAACAAGGAAAGCCTTGCATAACGCTTCAGCCAGCTCCCAGATTTCCACAGATGATTTGCTGTATTATTGTGCTTTTATAAAAAGCCCTTTGCAGCATGTCCAGAATGTGGTCAGCAAATCTGGGGTTATTTATGCAGGACAGGGGAGGGAATTGCCACATCTAGAGACTCTTGGCGGCTCCCTGCAGAGTATCAGGGAAGTTCAAGCTTCAGGACCTCGTTGCTGGGCTAATATTGCACCCAAACTCATGTTTTGTCGGTCATAATCATAGCATAATTTAATGACTCTCTAACTCTCCGTCTGCACGTGCCTGTTGCAGGGTTGCATGCATGTGTAGGGGTGTAAGCAAGAGGGGTGAGCTTTTTGGCCAGCCTGGTGAGGCACCATCTCTTGCCTGAACCTCAGCATCTGTGTCCTGCAAGGAATTAAACCATTTCTCTTGCTGAGTTGGGTTTGCTGGAGCAGGAACCGCTTTGTTGTCTGCCCAGAATGTGGATGTCCTGATCCTGTGGGATGGGAACAGCAGGACCCTGCAGCTCCTAATCTCTTGTTTTGTTGTGTTTTGTCTCAGAAACAGTATTTAGCTGTCACCTCCTTTCTTACCCACAAGGAAATGGTTATTAAACGGAGGAGGTGGGATGAATTATTAACGACTTGTTCCTCTTTTAAAAGCTGAAAGCAGCATTTAAATCTTAAGCACTTGAATACAGAGCTGTTTTCTTAGATGAAAGGTAACTGGCAGGAAAGTTTGCTTTACTGCAAGACCCAACTTGCTATTTTTCTTTATTCTTCCCTCACCTTGTTTAGTTTATTAATTCATACTGATCAACTATAGATTTCACTGGATTTGCTTAGTCCTGACTGTTCACAAAGTGTTATTTTCAAAAATAGTAATTCTCACCGATTCCTTACCAAAGGAAAGGTTGTTTCGTGGTTTTGCTTTTATATAAAAGCAGGTGATGGAGGGAAGAGCCTTTGTATGCATGATGGTATTTACATTAAACTTTCTGACTTCTTAGGGAAGGAGGAGATGGCATGATACGAGCAGACATTTAAAGGCTCCCTTGAATTGTTAATCAGTAATCTGTTCCCATTGCCTATGGCTCTTCTAAAAATAACAGTACCGTGTGATGAATGAAAAGCGATAAATATTTCATGGAAAGTTGATCATGGATTGAGGCGTTTCTCAGTAAAAAAATTCTGCGTGTCTCAGATGCGATCTTTCAGTGACTGTGCCGTGTCCTGTTTGCCATGTGTGTTTCTGCTCTGGGTGTTTTGCCTGGATCTGCAACCCTAAAGAGGTAATACAGATGAAATTTTTGTTGTGTTGATTTTTATTTTATTTTATTTTATTTTATTTTATTTTATTTTATTTTATTTTATTTTATAATTCCCTCACTTTTTCAGGATAACACTTGTCCTATGGCTGGAGTGGTCTGACACACCCTGTACTCGACTCTTCCATCAGCTTCTCCTGACACCACCTAGATAGATGTGAGTGTTAGCTGGAGGACGAGGGTGGAGGAGTTGCTGTGAGGACTGTTTCGTTAGCAGTGTGTTTGCTTTGGTTTGCATTCCCTTTTTATTGATGTGCTCTGTACTGCAGAGCTCCCCAGAGTGCTTTATGCCAAAATTAACTCGGGGTAGTTTATCGCTGAAGGGGAAATAGATGCCATAGGTGTGTGCTCAGCAGTGACCTGCGTTCCTAGGATTTTAGGAATTCCTCTTCTGACACAAGATGCGTTTAGCAAGATTCTAGAGGCTCTTCCCCAGCATATATTGATTTTCAGAGCTGTATTTGGCTCTGCTTTGTCTTTGGGCAGTGGAGGGAATATCAGCTGAATGGCTTGTGCAATGATGCCTAAAATATTGTAGCAGTCTCCAGATGCTGACCTGGAGAATTGTTGTTGGTTGATTAAATAGACCTTTCCTCTCCCTTTTTGTTGCTTTTCACTCCCAGTCTCCTCCCCTGCCCTGAAAAAACCTGTTCCAAACCCAGAAATGATTAGGGCTGAGACATAATTTACTAAGTATACAAATAAAAATTATAACTAAGCTACTGCAAGCCGAAAAGCCCTAGTAACACTGATATGCAGAGTTAATGTGAGAGCGCTGCCAATGTGTAAGGCTTTAACTTTGTTTTGACTTCTTAAGTGTGTAGGCCTTGAAAGATGGGATGTTGCCTTCAACAAATAGGATCTTTTGAGAGCTGGATTGCAATGTGAGCACTTCAGCTTTACCGGCTTGGTTTCCTTCTGTGTGCCCACGCTTTTCTAAATCACAGACTTTCCAGGCTCCTCAAAGAGTACCGGGCAGGGATGTCCTCCTCTGTCCTCACCTAATTCCTCTTGCCACCAAGCAAATGTTAAATCAGCATTTTCTGTGCCTTGGATGCAGTAGTAAGTTCGTTCACACTAATGCCATCTCGTTTAAGTTTATGGTTGGTGCTGGCTTGGCAATTGCCCCTTGAACGGCTTGATTCGAGGTCTACCTTAAGCTGGTGTTTCCTCTAACTCGAAACAAGTGCTTATGATTAAATATCTGTTCCTTTGGCTTAACTAATATCTTGTGATTTAAACCACTCAATCATTACTACTTTTCCATCTGTTTTTCATTCAAGAAATTGTGTCATATTGGATGATTCATTCATATTTGATTAGAGATTTCATTATAAGCTGGTCTTAAGTTTTTGTGATCTAATAAAAGGCTTTGGAATCATTGACTTGGAACTGTAATTGTAATATACAGAATAAACGTACTGCACATTTTAATGATACTTTGCTCGGTGTTTTTTAAGCTGTTATAGTTCTTGCTAGTGAATTGTGCAAGGTGAATTTGTTTAAAAGTTTCTAACAAAATTCAGCGACTGACCTTTTCCATTGGAGAGAGGAACTCTTCACAAGCTATAGTAGCATTTCTCCAGGTTGTACAGGAGACCAAACCATGGGTGAAATTTAGATCAAAACGTGCTTTCCTTAACCCGTTTGTAGTCCTGCTCATAGACAGTCATGCTGTAACGATATTAATGGAGGTCTTGAAGAACCTGAGTTGTCAGGGTACTATGTGCATTGGTTAAGTGACATATGGAAGGCTTTTATTTACACTAAGGACAGTGATCTGCAACCTGTATGCAAATTGTTTCTCAGATTAAATAAATGAATACAAAATTTTTTCAAATTCTTCTAAAAATAGATTAAACTGTTACAATAAGGTATTTTTTAAAAAGTCTTGATGGGGGACTACCTTTTATCCTCTATTTTTTGCTATTCCAAAACTGTCTTAAGCACTCAAATATTTTTTTCAGTTATATATATTTTGTGCTTTAAATATTTTGGGAAACTTTTTTTATTAGAGAAATATCAGACCAAGTTATTTTCTGCTGTACTTTTCTTAATGTTTGATGCCTGTATAATATATTAGAAAAGGAATATATAATGTGAAACTAGTCAAAGTGTTCTATCTGCTTGATAATGTACCTGTGAAGGAAGCATATCCATGTTCTGATTGAATGATTTCCATTAAGTTTTGCTGGGTAGACTGCATTCCTGCGGTCGGGGAAAGAAAAACCTGTCATGAATGAAATTAGCAGTTTTAGTTTGTTCATATGTTTTGGGGGGAGGATGGGGGATGATGGACAGACTCAAAAAAAGTTTCGAGGTGGGTATTTTTGAGTTCATTTTGCACTTGTAAAATAATTGCACCTCATCAGTATCATTCTTGGTGAGCCAGATGCTGTCATAAATGCTGCCAAAAGCTTTCATTGAAATCTTATGCTGGAGGATTAATTTAAACTGGCTGTTTTGACTGTGTTAGGGTAACTAGACAAGCACCTTGTTCAGTGATAGTGCTTTTGTGTGACTGCTGGAGCCGGGTTGTGGTTTCATGGCAAATGTGTCACCAGGATCCTGAGATAGTAGCTGCAGGAGGAGTCAACTGAACAGAGCAAGGAACTAATAATGGTGCAGCTATTTTGGTCCTGAAGGTAAATGAATGTTGTTGAGAGCAACTTGGATGGTCTGCATCTGACACAAGCTTCTTATCTGGGAGTGGGCAAATGACATGACATACAGAAGTCTTTCCTTGCACATCTGGCTGGAGATCAGGCCTGGTCTCCACATGTGCCAGTGATCACACGGATGAAGAAGGGTTTCCAGCTGATGCACAGATGTTTGGGAGGTAGGATGGTATGGTATGGTTTTCACCATCAATCCTAACCCTTGCAAACCCCACTTTGGAAACAGGTGGGTTGAGTGAGGTTCCCTTGTATAATGGCAACCTCAAGGCTTGGCCCATAATGTCCACATTGCAGCTGGGCTTGTTTGAATGGCACTTTGCGGCGTGTGTGCTGGAAAAGGCATCCAGGTCTTTTTCTGAAGGAACATGAGAGTTCCTCATCTGACTTAGAAGATACCTGTGATTCATCCCAGCGGCTCATTGCTCTGGAATGAGGAGGCTCTGCTGCAAACTTACTGTCTGACCTTTGTCTCTGCCTTCCCCTAAAATCAGGTAATAACTGTATTTGCCCATCCACGCAGTGGTGTGTTGTAGTGGCCACCTGCACAATACCTGCAGCTGATAGTAGGAAATTGAAATGAATTTGGTAAAAATCAGGTCCTAGTAGTGTCCAGGTGATAGCCTGATCCCTTGATGACCCCAAGGTACAGGAGGTATTAGCAGATGTCAGTGTGCTTTCCATCCATGAAAACTCAGTATCCTGATCAGAAGTGTGAAGCTTAAATTGTTGGTTGTCTGAGAAAATAAGTTATTCCTTATTAAGGAATTCTTTAATTATTATTCCTTATTAAGCCTCACAGTAGAATCAGGGTTTCTATGCAGTAAATATAAGGACATTTCCCTTACTTTTTTGCTTTAATATAATACAGATTCTGTTAAACTTACATTTTGACTAATTCCTTGCACATTTGTATTTGTATGCACCTACAGAATGAGTTTCTATTAAGCAAATAATGTATCGTGGGAGTGAATGAGTTGGATGGAGGAAAAAAAGAAATCCAGCTTCTGAAATGTTGGAAATGCCAGAAAGCAGGAGAATTACAAGAACTGAAAAAAACGCCCTTGTATGGGGATGAAAGCCACAACAGTGTTTACATGATGTATAGAATATCTTCAACGCAAATTTTTACCGGGTCAGCCACCGGTAGCTAGCATTTACTTTTTGTGGAGTTTCCAATAAGCTGCCCTATTTGTAGCTCACTGCGAGGAGAACACAGTGTCACTTGGGTCGAGATAAGACTCGTTGACAGAGAAGCATTATCTTGCCTGCACGCAGGGTCAGCAAGGCAGGGTCTGGGCTTGTTCCCTCTTACCACAAAATGCAGCGTAGCGGCTGCAAGTCGTGAAGCTTCCTCAGGCACACGCAAGCCTTGCCTTTGGGGAAGAGGGGGTGGGTAGCAGGATCCATGTGGTGCGCTGTCTCAACACCCAAGGGGGCCTGGATGCTCCACGTGAGGGAATATCTGGATCATACGGGCATTAAGAGGTGCATCGGGGAATGCTGTACAGCAACACTTGACCGGAGGAGACTCCGCTATGACTGAGCAGCTCTGGGTCAGTTTGTTTCAGCCTGTCCTGACCTGGCTGCCTGCGCCCATGAACAGGCTTCTCCCAGCTATTGCCAAGGGCTCAGCCCAGATCAAGAGGTAGCTCCACAGCAAAGGGCTGCTGACCCCAGACCATGACTTGTCCCAGCATAAGCCCCACCTGGAGCTGCTTGTGCTCTGTCTGTCCTGCTGCACCCTGTACTGGTTTCCCACCATGCAAGTCCACAGCTCTGATGTTCCTCTGCTGCAAGCATGGATGTGCGTGTTCAATGGTAGTCTCAGGAGCCCGCAGCAGCAACACTTGGTGCACCTCTTGTGCAGGCAATGTCTGTTTGGTCCCCGGAGCTTAGTCTTGGGCATCAGATATTAGAGGAGTGGATGTCCCTTGTGCACACTGCTCTTCAGTGCAGTTCAGGCTTTTCAAGGAAACACGTGAAAGCCAAGTGTTGCAAGTCTTACCTGCTTGATCATGCTTTGCTCTCTGTATTGATGACGAATATTTATAATACAGAGCTGCTTTTTAAAATTTTGGTGTGCAGTTGCAAAGAAAATATTCCTTAATTCTCTTGGTCACCAATGATGTTCTTTTTCCCTTTTGACCTTGCTAAGCCATGACACCTGAAAGTGAAGGCACTGGATTTTATTCTATTTTGTGTGCCATTGTCATAGTTTTTAAAGCTCATAATTTTTGAAGTGATACTTTTCTCTCACTCTTTAGGAATACAGAGAAGAATGACTGAATTGTAATAGAAACCCTCAGAAATTTAGATCAAAATCGTTAGCACAAGTATCATTATGGCCCTTTTTTAATTTGCAAGATGTCTTTTACTGGTGGGAAAGAGGATGATTGCAGAGCAGGACCCTTTCAGATATGCTGATATTGTAGGGCTTGCAGGACAGGGGAGTGTGGAAGCAGGGTGCTGCTTTAGTCTTGTTCCAAGCAGAGATCTCCTTTTAGGAGGAGACAGTATATTGTCATCACGTAACACAACTTTGTCTCGCCAGGTCTCATATCACGCCGAACAAATTATTACTTCTGCTAATCTCTAAGTGGCAGGCAGAGTTGAAGGCGTTTGCCCAGAGAGTGTTGAGACTCCAATGCCTGAGATACAGATCTTGCCAGACAGCACGTGGGGTTTTATTCTTCCATTTCTGAAATCGTTCTCTGATGAGCAGTGGGTTTTTCTGTTTGTTTTCTGTTAGTGAAAGGTAGTGATTTGAGGTCTCAGGATCAGCAGTAGGCTTGTGAAGGTGTTTGTGATGCACTGAGAGGGAAAAGCGAGCAAAACTAATTCTTGCCCTTCCGACAGTAAGCCAAGGAGCTGGCGTGCTTTTCATTTAAATTGGAAGTTTCTTAAGATGGTATTAGACCTGCCCTATCTGTCTCAGCCCAGGTTAGATGATGAGGGATTTTGCTTAACTGAGCAGTAAAGTTCTGCTGATAAAACCCAGCTTGGAGAGCGACACTAATTCCCTTCACATAATATGCTGTAGCATTCAAACATCTTACCCTCTCAAATGCGGCATGCTTCAGTCCTGGGGTCCAGGACTGTGTTAATTTGATACCTCCAAATATTAAACAAAGATTATGATTAAACAAATGGCAGATATCTAAAGCATCAGAGAAACATCCCCTTCTCAATGGGATTGTGTGCGCTTGTGTACCTGAAACACAGCCTGAGCTGGAAGCACTTCCTACCTCTGAATACACAAGAATAAAAACAACTACTTCAGGGATCCTGCTCTTAATTACATGAACTTGCTTAAAATATTTATTTGAGCAGACTTTATTACTGTATTTTTGGGTGGAAGGTATCATTATAGACGCTAAACAGGACTGGCCATGCTGCATAGTGGCAGCCACAGGGCATTCCCGAGTGGGAGCAGAGGTGTGGAGCTGGGGAGAAACGACCAGCTCTGTCCCTGAAACTCAAACCGATTGTGGTGTTTAGGTTTCCACTCCACTGGAAGTGTGTACATGAGGGCATTTAGCCTCACAAATCAGGTTTTGGATTTTAAAGCCAGCTAAGATGTTCCAGAGAGAATGGCTCCTCTTCTGCCTTTCCTACCTGTAGGTCTCTAAGATCTAAAAAGCAGCCAGTTTTTCCTGGTGGCAAACATGTTATGCTGGCAAACTGCAAGTGGAGCATTAGCAAAAAAATACCCCCAAACCCACATGTATATAGATCGAAAAAATAAAATGTCTTTCACATTAAGTGTAAATCCCTGTTACAGGGTTTCACCATGTCTAGAAGCAGTGCTAAACAAAATTTAGATCCCTGTCCTCCCTCCTTGGCTGTGTTCTCAGGCTCAGGAGTTAAAAGCCCATAGGAACTGGGGGGTTATAAGATAATGCTGTGAAGAAGCCAGAAGGAAAGGCTGGAGAGGAAGAGGACTGAGCCAGGGCTGGGTCAGACGTATCTTGGTCCAAACACAAACCAAGAGAAGCCAGATAATCATCTGTCTTGTATGAAGTGGACGATACACAGTAAAGACAACTTTCCACCTTGGCCCAAGCTACCGGAGTGGCAGAGCCCCCAAACTGGTTCCAGGTGATATTCCAGAAAAAAATGGGCTGGGTTTGATATGTCTGAACTTTAACTGAGTTTGAATTACTGTAACTAACCCTTCATGACAGGGCCTTTACATGCAGTACTTTGGAGCAGTCAGCACTGTATAAGAAAAAAAAACCCACCTCATTTCTGGATACTTGGTACGTGCATCTTGCACTTTAGACCCATGGCGGGGGGGGGGGGGGGGGGGAAGTACTTTAAAGGCCTGAAGCTGCTCTGTTGTGACAGGGTAATGAAGATGAATAATTTCCACCTGCAGCTGATCCGGAGAGTGGATCTTGAGGATTGTAGCTAGAATGCTTTGTTTCTCTTTAGGTACTTAAATGTAATTACATTTAAACCAAGAATTACCCGCACTGTCACTAGTAATGTATTTTCTCCTGAAGAGTGCTGGGGAAAGCAGCAGAGGGCTTCCCCCATAGCTTGTGTACCTTAAAGCCAGGTGACCACTTGGTCACTGAGGCTTGCTGGGAGGTCTGGTGGGGAGCTTCACTTTGTGGTATACCTATGTTGCCTTGGAAATTTTTGAACTACATAAGGACATACTCATTATGGGCTCAGTAAAGGTGACTGCCAATTTAGGTTGAATGGGAAGTTTTCGCTTCAGCCGCTTGAACTTTTTTTTTGCTGTGGTATAAAGTGTGGACTGGGACTGCCAGCAGCCTTGTTAATGGTGCTTTGTGGGGGGGTAAAAAGTTTGCTGCAAAAGGAGTTTGGTTCCCAAATTATTCCTTCCTTACATTTCTTCTAATGTGTTGTCTGTACTGCAGGGCACTCTGTGCAAGAAAATCATGTCTCTGCAACTGATGTTCATCTCCACAGTGTGGTGGTAGTGTGTAGGCTGTGTTGGGGGGGGATATGCATCTGTTATGATTATTTTTGACTAACAGAAAAGCCTGTTGGTAGTAGGATTGAAGATGTTGCACTGCTGTCCCAAGTAAAGAGAAAGAGGATGGTGAAATCTTACTAAATCTGCTGGGATTTGGGAAGAAGTTTCATTTTGGGCAGGGCTGGAGGTGACCTGGCTATCAGTAGCCGTGTCTCCTGACTCTCCTTCTCATGACCCAGCTGCTGCTGCTGTGCTCACCATCATTCTCCCCTCTGGATGGCCACCATGTTTGGAGGATGAGAGCCCATGGGAGGGAGTCATACCGGGTCCCTCTGAAATGGAAATACAGTGGTTTAGCTTTTATCTTTGCTGTGACCGCTCCTCAGGGAATATTGCCACTTGTAACATTTTGCATTTGCCCATCCACATCGTGTGAGAGTATCCTATAAAATGACTGATTGACAATACTAGTATGTAACATATTTTAATAGGTGGGTGTTTCGGTAACAATCACAGCCATACCGTCTTTTTCCTCCTGCTTCTGAGTCGTTTGACAGAGAACTTGTTTACTTAAGGAAGCAAAGGAAATTTGCAGAAAGTTAGTAGCACCTTAACCAATACCTTTCCAAGGTTAATATGAGCTGTCTGGGGGCAGGGTACGTTTCCAACATGCTACCAGTATGTCATTGTTTGTTACCTCGGTGGTAGCGGTAGTAGAAATCTTCATACACTATAAATTGTGTTAAACATACAGAAGAATATGTCAAATGTTTGGGCAAAAAAACTAGGAGGTGCTTTGATTAATGAGGAAAGCATGGTTTGTGGCTGCTCTGATCCACCACTACGTGCTCCTCACAAGCCATTTCAGATGGGTAGAGCTTCAGGTGATCATCGGTGTTCAACGACCAAGTTACTGACCTTCAGAGATGATGCCCCCAAAATTTCTTGCGATGGGCAGAGCACTTGGAATGGCTAAACTTTACTTGGCTACTAGTCGAGTTCTGTCTTACCTAATGATGCTAAGAGCAAATAAATAGATAAAAAAATCCTTTTGAGGACCTTGAGGACCTACCATGGTGACCCCATGCCAGCTCATGAGCATCATCACAGCCTGGTACAGGCTGCAGCACAAGGGTGTTGGTGTGTGCTGTGGGTGGGTGAAGGGAACTTTTTCTTTACCTTTTTTTTTTTTTTTTTTTTTAAGGGAGGAGAGGATGTAGTTACAATGAAAAATTACTAGTTAAAAAAAAGAGTAATAAATTAATCCTTAAAATTGCAGAGAATGAAATTCTCTAGAATTTCCTTTCTGGAATGACAGCATAGGAAAAAGTTTAACTTCTGTTTAGGCTGTTGCTTTACATCTGCCTTGATACATGATATGGCAATGTCCAGATGCTGATAAGAGATGGAAATAACATAGCAGGAAAGACATAGGCTATGTTGACACAAGTATCAAGTATCATCAATAAGCAGCCAAGAAACTTCATCTAGTTTTATGTGAAGCCAAATATGTATGGTATCTGTAATGAGTTTTCTCTCATTCTGAGGCAGAGCGAGAGCCATGGGGGCATTTTACCTCGTTCAGTGTAACAGGGCATTAGGAGAACTGCCATGAAAATTGTCAGTTTATCTTGATTTGGGAACACATGGATTAATCCACTCTGTTTTTAACTATTCATTCCTGAAGCTAGGTAGTAGATACCCACCATTCAGTCTGAAAAAGAAAATAAGGTGATATTTGCTGTCAAAATAAGAACAATACACAGAAATACTAAAATGAAAGAAAACAGCCCACAAATGATCTGTTTGCGTAGGGCAGATAGGTTCACAGTAATGACACAAATATATATAATTTTTTTTCCCATAAAAACAAGATTTGTATTTTGAACAATAGTATTCAAGTTAGATCTTAGGAAAAGGCTTCTGCTGTCAGACCATGTATTGCAGGTCGGATGCTGTTCTGCCTTCCCAGAGCATCTTGGTGAGCATTGGCTTGGAGATCCACAACTCGGCTCAGCCTTTATGGCATTGTGATTAGCACCTCCTATGATGCATAAAATCTGCGAGGTTGGGTGTCTAATGGATTCCTCTTTCTGGCTTTCTTTACTTGTTGTGCTGTATCCTTTTCTTGTACCAAGTTTGCACTTCTTTTTATAGCAGCAGTACTTAGGGCTGTTCGGAAAGGGCCACAAAGCCGTACAAGGGTGACTACCTGACCCATTTCCCAGCGAGTGCTGCTCCCACAGACGGCAGCTCAGCAGTGAAACTGTGAAATGTTTGCCTGGACTGATCAGCAGTTGGGAGATTATGGGCTTCCTTGAGATGTGCCGCCTCCTGCCTCTGCAGCCTTCTGCAGACCTGATGCTCTTTGTGGAGATGAGGGAGCGGCAAAGGGACCCCAGTTTCCCTTTGCTGTCTCATGCGCCAGGGTTGGGCGCAAAGCTGGCATTGCTACCGCCTCCACTCCTTTTGTGCCTCAGGAGAAGAGCTGTCTCAGCCGTATTGCTTGCTTTCCATTCAAAGTGTTAAAGCCTTCAAACTCCATGTACCAAGAGTCATCTTGGAGCATCGTTCCCACCTGGCTTTTGCCAAGCGCTCACTCAGAGGGTCTCACTTGACCTCTGCAGTTGTGGCTGCTTTGTGTGTGTATGCTCAACCCTGGTATGTCATTTTATAGCTATTGCAAGAGCATCTTGGAATTCAGTTCACTGTCCTGAAAAACTTTCTGCACCAGTTTTCAAAATATTGTAGATAAGCCAGCCCTCTTTATTGAAGCCTCGTAAGTTCTTTGCAGCTGACTGGGTACTGAACATCTGCTGTGCAAGCGTTGTGTTGCCTCTACGTGTTGTCCTTGATTTTGTTCTCCCTCGGTGCCCTCGGGTTGCTGACAACAGCCTTGAAAGTCATTTCAGGTAGGCACAGGCAGACAAAGCTGGTCCTCTGCCCTAATCTGAAGGGGGGGTGGATTTCAGGGGAACTTCATTAAAGAAACCATTTCCCTCCCTTGCCCAGTCATTCACTTACAGATACCAGTTGTACATATTCAGGCTCAAAAATGTGGTTTACTCACATTCAAGGAAAAAAACCCTTTTGTTGGATAAATTCCGTTTTCTCTTTACAAGCACCCAGTTTCACCACAGGTTGTGTTCTTTTGTACAGAGGGGGGAGCTTTGAAGTTTTGATGCTGTTTGCTGGGTTAGAAAAGGCTTGCTGCAGTGCCACACCAAGAGGGAAGCAGAAAATGCAGTTACTCGGCAACTTGTCTCTATATATCACTGAATCTTACCAAATTCCTGAAGCTTGTAAATACTCGTATATTTCTGCCCAGCAATAGCTTTTTTGTGCTATTTCTCCCAGGCTTATCAATGTATACTTTTCCTTGCTGCCTTTTTTTTTTTTTTAAGAATTTGGGCTTCAGTGTAGATTTGGCTATGTGTAAATGTGCTGGTCAGGATAGGGTGCAGGAGCTACACCATCTTTCTGTTGCACAAGAGAAAAATCACTTTTGAATGAGGTGCATGAGGTGACAGACAAATGAGAATTACATGCAAAAGGTAAATGTAAAAATCACTATAGTATTAAGAAAAATTCTAGTCCTTTTAAAGCAGCTTTAATTGAGTATTTTAGACAGTCATAGAGCATGTTAGATATTAAGTTGATGTGCAGTTTAAAATACGCTTCACTCTTTATCCCAGAAAATAAGTTCTTGCATATGATGAAAATTTCACCTTCTAAGTAGCCATTATATGATGCATGGTTTTATTTCACACCTTTGAATTATAATATTAACTGCTATTTTATATCTAAACACTACTTTACATCTAAAAGACTAAGCTGTGCATCTCTTGGTGAATATAGCTGTCTGAGTATTGAGGATATTTCTAACTGCGACATAGATGATGATGAAGGTTAAACCCTTCTTAAAGGTGTCACCTAGTTAATGGATTCAACACCATCTATAATACGGTTATAGTTGTGGGTTTCTGCCTCGTTACCTGCTGCTGTCAATCCTGTTGAGCAAAGGAGAGCTGTAATGTCACAAGTATCACGTTATCTGTTTTTCTCAGGTAACGAGCATCTGGAAGAGTTGTGGTCAGGAAGCTGTTTGCCTCCCACAAATGAGATAAACTGGGTTATTGTTAAAGCAAATTCAACCAGCCAGGCACTGCGTTAAGGCTGTGCCCAAGTGCCACCCTCCTGCTTTTCAGTACCTTCCCTTTTTCTTTTAGCTATAAACAGATTTAGACTTCCTCGGTAAAGCAGTCTGGAGGAGTGAAGTGTTTTAAATTAAACTGAACTTTTTTGTTCTTTAAGCTATTGCAAACCAGATCTTAACACATATGCTAATTTTAAGACATTCATTTTCACAAGCAGCAGATATTTAGTCTTACATGCACCAGATGGGTTTACTGCTGGCATCACTTGTGAGATTATGGTCAAAACAAGGACAAATTGGCTATAAAATTCCAGGACCTTACTGAATACTTTCGCTTTTTCCTTCCCAAGGTCCAGCTAGTTGTCATATTGCCTTATTTTTGTTGCTGTCAATATGGCTGGAAAAGCTTCTTCAAGCATCTGAGATGGGCTCACAATGAGAGGAAGAGTCTGGCAGTGAAGGATCTCTTCCACCACAGGTTTAGTTCTGTGTCATGCAATGACACATGACTGTACAGGCATTCTGCTCTCATACGCATATTCTGATCACAAACTGACTTAAAGCAATAAACATGTGCAACTGCCTATAGAAGACTCACTTATACTAATGTAAAGGTACCTTCAGTTATTGTCTTAAAGGTTTGGGGGAAGCAGAGTATCACTGGAAGCAAATACAGGGAATAGATGTGTATAGTGGGAATGTTTTAAAAAAATATTCAAAAAAAATTTTTTTTAAATAAGCTCTATATTTAAACACCCCCACCCCAAAAGTCAAGTGTAGAGCACTGCCAGACTATTGTGTAGGCTTTGTCCAAATCTACTTCTGTGCCCAATCTGGAAGCAGAGGATGGTGCATGTCACTTCTCTTCTCCGTTGCTGTCCATGTCAGTATGCTGAAGTGTTGAGCTTCAGGTGAGCAACATTGGCATCCATTTTTATTTGCAGCCCAGGACTAGTATTTTCAGCACACCATGATGCTAAGCTTTTAAAAGCTGTCTTTATTGAAGTTTTGGGCACTATTAATGAGAAAATGATGCGGGATGGTTCCCATGAAAGACTGAGGGTCTGCAAACCTTGAAAGTATTTTCTGGGAGAAAATGTTAAATTTCTCATCTGAACTCAGGGATACTCTGCCTGTGTCTCCACTTGTGAGGCTATCGGGGATGGGTACGATAGCGGTTGCATGCAGGTCGCTACCTGCTGCAGCAGATGGTGGTGGTGGACAGGCATCTCCCTGGGGTGTTCCCCGTTGAGCTCATTGACTGTCCCCAATACTGGCCCTGGCCTTCAGGCTGTCCCACACCAGCTTCTCCAGAGCAGTTAGTGATCATACCCTGACCCAGTGTGGGGCTGAGGAGAATAAGGACAGACACCACTAAATGCCTTTGTATAGCTCTGGTGCAAGCTTTCGATGGCACCTTTTTCCATTAACCATGAATATTTACATTGGGATGAAACAAAATCAAACTGCTGCTGGTTACAACATCTTCACAATTGTGTATGACACCAGGGATTTCAGAAACAACACTTTGCTTAAGCATAAATCAAGGCAGATGGTAAAAGCAAGTGACCTACAAAATATAACAAGTTTGCTCACCAGAAATGTACACTACAAACAAATGTACTGTCACCTAAAAATACTGAGATGGCATTTCTGACAAAGTGATGATTGTATAAGGAAGTCAAAGTTTGGGTAAGGCCAAGAATGAATTTTGTGTCCTGTAAATCGCGCTGGTGATCAAACTGATTGTAAGGTGTTTCAGCCTAATGTTTCTTCCTCCCCGTAACATTGATCAGGTTTGTCTAGTTCTGTTTTATCTGTAAATGAAGTTATTACAGCAGGCCTCTGTCAGATTGAAGACCTCATTGTCTTTCGGAAACAGCATGCGTTTGTACTGTTTGTATTTTTTTCTCTGAAAATAGGACCCAACAAATTCCTTTCTAAATAATGTGCTACTCTTGTGATCTGCAAAGAGTGGGCTTTTTAATAGTCCTTTCACGTATGCATCCTTACATGTTCAGATGGAAGTTGGTTTTGTAGCCTCCTCTTGCAGAACCACATCCATTGCTCCAGCCATCCCCATAACCCAGCTCCTCAATACTGGCAGGGAGAGACTGTGCTTAACCCAGATCATTTTGGCATACTGCTTAAAGCCCTGGCCAGTTATCCCAGCACCAACAGGGCAGGAGCTCCTCAGCCCACCCAGCCACTGAAGATATGGGGGGACAACAGCTCCTGCAGCTTCATTCTTCCCCCATTTTCAAGCACTGCCTTTGGACCCCCAGTGCCTCGTGCATGAGCAGCAAAGTCTGTAGTAAATCTTGCAAGCTCCTCATAAGGTTGGGGTTCGGTACAGAGGAGCTGGTGCTGTCTCCCAGTACCCACCAAAGCAGGGCTCTGCTGTTAAAGCCTGCTACCTTGAGCAAAGTAAACTTGAGGCAAATCGTCTGTGAAGTGGAAAGATGCAAATTAAGGCAGGCTAAATCATGGGAGGATTAGGCTGCAGTGATTTAAGACAGCTTTATTTCAGTATGGAAACATTGACGCAGGACTTAACGTACATTAAGTTCTGCTTGTTGTCTTCATACTTAAGATCGGTGGTCTGACACACAGACAAACACAGATATCGGTCTCCTTCTAGAAGTTTCTGTATACCAGAAAATTGTACAATGGCATTTTGGAAATGTTAAGTGCTATTCTTTGGGTTGGCTCCTTCAGCTGATCAGCTGGGCGAGCAGAGGGGCTTTTGTAGCCTTCGTGTCATGTGGGGTACGAGAGCTTTGTGTGGTCTCTAGGTGTGGGCTTCGGGCATGTCAGGAGATGCGTGGTCTGGGATTTGTCTGGCAACGATGAATATACACAAGTGGTCTTTCACAAAATGCCATTAGATCACCTTGCCTGGCTTTCCACTACATTTGAAGTTAAAAGCCACCCAGAAACATTTAGGTCAGTACCTTGTGTTTTGCCAAAGGTTGTCATCTGGCAAGAGTTGTGACCTGAGAGGGGGAAGATCCACCACTTCTCTTCGTAGTTACTGTGGCTCTTGTGGCAATTAACTTGGCCTCAGTTAATCTCACTCCTCACAGCTGAAGGACAGGCCTTTTACTGCAGCCTTGGAGCCCATGAGCACCTGATATCTCCTCTTCACTGGTGCTTACATGTTGTAACCCAGTGGCTTTGCAGTTTTGGTGGGCTCATCCAGCTGACGTCCTTCACGCTGGTGTATTCCCTGGCGTCTTCCAGCCACTGTGGTCTTTTCTTTGCAGTTGTTCCAGTTCTTCAACACACATCTTAGAAACCACTTACTGGAACCATAAGTTTTTATCAGTGTTATTTAGGACTAAAATTTGCTTTATGCCCTCTCTCTATTTTTAGGATTTATGAGCAAGAATTGCTTTTTCAGAGGATGATGCTCTAAAGAGAGCTAAGCAGTTCGTTTTCACACATGCTGTTGTGTTTTATGAATATTTCAAATGGTCTGGCTTTCCTTGCAAGAATGACTTGTTTCTGCAATCCTGTAATCCAAAAAAAACCCGTTTTATTGGATAAATTCTGTGCTCTATAAGAAAAAAAAACACCTTAAGTTTAGAATTTCTTTAAGTGACTTTGCACATTAAGATAACTAGACATTAAGGAGAAGTAATTTTATAAAATATTTACTCTAAATGAGAGAAGCAGTTCCTGACAATGTTTCCCATAACTTGATGTGTTTTAGAAACGAAAACTACGGTGTTGGTAGCTTTAAAACAGAATGGCACGACGAAGGCAACAGGTACAATGACTCCAGAGCTAAGCAGGGTCTTATGCAACTTGCAGGGGTGCAGTTTGCCTCTTCAGCAGCAGCAAGTTTTTTTGTAACTTTGTGTTGCCCAAAAGAAAAATTAGAAGAAGTGATTGTATGCAAATGGATTTCTAACATTTCTGGAAAAACTTCGGTTAAGAATGGGTTCATAGACTTGAGCGATGAAGCTGTAGAGTACACAGTGCTTCGTTAAAGTGGCCTAAAAATAAAATACTATTCACATAAAATGTGATTTGCTTGATGGAGAAGGGATTAATCGTGTATTGGTATCAAAGAAGAACTTGATCAAAAGAAGGTTTTGGTAGTGATTATCTGTTTAGCTTTGGATACCTTCTTTGAAACAAATTTTTGTATAGGTATGTTTGAAGTTAGTGCAAGAACTGAATGCCCCATTTTTGTCATGTTTCAGTTATTGTAGAGCGCTATAAAAAGAGATGCAGGGTCTGAAGACAGACCTTACGGAGCCACATCATCCCTATGGGCCTTTGTGCATTCCCTAACATGAAGAGCGATGACTTTCCATTAATTTTCCAGATGTGTTGCTGCTCACAATCTTTACCAATAAAGATGCTAAGTTTGAGGACTCAGGCAGAAAATTGCTACCTTCTCCATTTCTTAAATCCAAAGGTGGGGATTTGGGTACTGTCATGCCAACATCGCACTGTGGCAAGGCACAACTCCAATCACTGATGGTTTTGTTTAAAGTAGTGGGAGAAGTCATCCAGAAAATGGCTAGCAGCTGGCAAAATTCCTGCTGCTGATTTCAGATTTACCCAGGTTGCATTTAGCGCTGGTCACACCTTGGATTGAAATTGCTGGGAAAGACTTGCCATATCCACAAAGCCACTGTGTCGCATTGGTTTTCCTCTACCAGTATTGCTTATGTGCCCTTTGCCTCCTGCTTCAGGCTGGTACCTTCCACGCTCATACCCAGCCTTCACTCTTCTGCCACTCTCGTTTCTCTTTTTTCAGATGGTGGCAAATGGATGGGGAGTTTCATACTAATCCTTCTCCAAACCTTTAAAATAAAAGGGGATATGAAGGGAGACATCAGTGCAAGTTCTGCCTCATGGTCAGCCTCGTCCTCCTCCCTGAAGCCTTTTGCCATCAGCTGAGAAGCCTTTCAGGGCTGTTGCTGGCTCCATCAGTGTGTTTCGGTGTCTAGCACAAATGTGGAGCCCAGTATGGGGCTTCTGGAAGCAACCCTCATGCAAAAATGAATGTCCCACTGACATTCATTTGTAGCCTCGTTTCTCGATAATAACAAAGGAGTGTACTATTTCAGGGAAGCGATAGGCAAATCATTTCCATCTCTACTCATCTCTAGTTATCGCTAAATCAACTTTAACCTTCTTAAACTTGCTTTTAAAAACCTTCCTCTTCAGCTTACCTCCTGTAGTTGTTCCTCAGTTATTTTCCTGGATGTCCTTTTAATCTTTCACTTCCAGTGTTCTGAATGCCTTTTGTCCATATTTTCCCTTCATGACCAAGTATCCTCTTAAGCCTCAGTCAGCTGAATCACTGAACCCTCTTCAGGTTCTTTCCAAAGTATTTTATCTTTTTCAAGTGCTCCGAAAAGTCAGTCATCATTATTTTATTTTAGGTACGGATACATATTGGATTTCCATCCTTATATATATTTTAAGTCTCTTGCCTTTGGGCTTCTCACAGCATCCTGTTTCTTTTTGTGGAAGAATCAGAGTACAGTCAGCCCCTAGGCAGACAAGTTTGTTGCCTGAACATAACTGGAGCAGGGTTGTAGCCTACCACATAAGTAGGTAGGCATCATTTAATTTGCCACAATCCAGAAACCCTGTAGTTAGGCCCAGGTTTCACAGACTTGGAGCAGCTGCCCAACAGAAATAAGCCATCTGATTGCTGGTCTTCTGATGCGGAGCTGAAATGTGAATACAGTGTGGGGCCCATGAGCAATGCCTGCCTCCCACAGCGGCAGGTCCCTGTGCCAGAGCCTGTGCTCTGCATCCTCCAGTCAAGATCAGCTACAGGTTCCCACACTCACTGATGTCTGTCTGTCCTGTCCTTTGATGAGCCTGACTTACTTTAATTTATGAAATTTTATCCGGTATCCAGTGTATTTAATTCACTGAGACTGTGCCACTCTTTTTTATTGGTTTTACCACTTCTGAAGTTCTTTAACTGCACGCAGTGATTTAAGTTTTATTTTAGCTGGCATACACACTCCCCTATGGCCCTGCAGTCAGACTGGGTGCTGCGCAGAAGCTTGTGCTGAAATCCAGATATCCAAGGAGCCAGGCATTTTATTCTCCAAATAGCAACAGGCAGTAAAGGAGATGCTTTTAGCATTAAAGGGTTTTTTTTAAGGAAACAACTTACCTATATGAACGTGGTGAGCAAACCATCCTGACCTTTCTTAACGTTCCACGGAAGAAAAACAACTCTTTGTGGAAGTGTTTTGAGAGACTCCAAGATTTTCTATGATGAATTTTGTAGTTAATTATATCAAGACCATGTTCCTTTTAGTAAAAACACCATTTTTGCATGAACTAAAATTAAATTGAGTTTGATGCTAAAGGACTGACTTGCATTTTTAAGCAACAAAAACCAGAATTGCCTTATTCATCAGAGCAGTGAGGGAAGACTTTCTCACCTCTTGTTTTGGTTGTAGTAGATTTAGTGTAGATGTAAAGTAACCCAAATTTTATGTAGCTGTGAATGATTTGTCTTCAGCTTGGATGCTGCTCAGTTAGGTAGTTTCCAATAGCAGGGTCAAAATAAAGGTGAATCTTAAATTTCTGTAGCCAGGTGCTGCCTGTCTTTCTACTTTTCTGTGTGCGCTACCAAGGCTTTTGAGAGTGATGGATGCCACAGAGAAGGTGATGGAAGTACGATGAAGGAAATATGAGGGAAAGTGGGAACTTGTGTGGGTGTTTGTCCTCGTTCATCCACCTTTCTTTGAAAAAGGGTGTGCTGTTTCTCTGGCAATACACATCAGAGGAAGGGAACACTGGCTGTCCTACCTTCTCTACAGAGAACGGGGGGGGGGCACAGGAGTGTCATGGTCATTGCTCTTCAACTGGGGTAGGTCATCCAATATAATAAGGATGCAGGAAAGGGACAAAGTGGGGTTTTTGTAGGCAAAATATTCTTGTGAGCCTTCGAAAGTGCACATTTAATTTTTCCTTGTTTTTACACATTAGTGTTTGGTAGCAGTGCTCCTCAGTCCAGCTGAAGGACATTCTTTGGGGAGCGGGGAAATAGCCATCTTGTGCTCCACCTTTGTTTGATGTTGGGAAAAGTGGGAGATGCCTATTTTAAGTGCTTGACCTACCATTTATATAAGCAATGTTTTGCTAAATTCAAATGTTGTTCTCAGTGTCAGGGACCTTTTAATTACAACTGGTTGCGTAATGACTTGCATGCATTGGATAGGCAGGCAGTGACGGCAGTCCTCATACTGCCTTCTGAAATGCTGCTCAACAGGTGGTTTGTGAAGCTGCTTAACAGACACAGCAGGTGACCAACCAACTTAGATCCTTTAATAAAAAAAAATTAGAACTTTAATACTAGAAGCCTGTAGCAACAAAATTCATTTGTCCTTTTAAAGGAATGCATTCATTCATAGAAATGGTTCTTGCTACACTGTTTTTTCCTTAAGAAGGCAAGTTTAAAGTGGCTTTAAAAAAAATACTATTCCTTGTGAAAATATGTAAAACTATTATAATTAAACCGGGATCTTAACTATTGCATTGTTGTGGATCTGTTACGTTAAAACTCATCACTATGTCACTCTGGCTGTCCACATGTATAGGAAGCAGTGCCTGTCTAATACTGATAAAAGAAAATTATGTTCTGGTCTTCACAGGCTGGGGATATTTTCAGCAGAATGAGTGCCGAGTTTTTGTTCTGTATTTAAAAGGCCATGCTGATGTCAGTGGTTTGTGCATAAATACCAAGAAAAAGCTTGCTTTGAGTCATCACTCTGACATTGGGAAACCTTATCGTGCATGGAGTACCACTAGGATGGGGGATGCAGGGAAAATCTGCCATCGTCCTTTAGGATTTCGGTGCTAGCAGGAGAAAGGCTGATTCTTTCTGTTACCTCACAGTCAGACCAGGGCTTCCTTAAGAAAAAGGCTTTGTAATTTTTCTCAATCCTTTATCAGCCTGCTATGTTTAAATATGATCACTTTGTCTGATGCAGCTTTAAAAAAAGGAAAGTTGTGGGTTTTTTTAAATAGAAATCGTAACTCAGGCTTGTGTTTCATAGTGTTTGAGTTAAGGAACTGAAAGGCAACACCTGCGCGTTTTGCAGAAATGAGAAAGTGCTTTAGTGTAATTTCTCTGTGCTGCTGTAAAATTTTAATATATTGAGGGTATCTAAATCTATCTAGAAAACTACTTGTGTTTAGCTTCGCTTAAAGTAACTTTTTTTTTTTCCCTGTGCATCTGCATTATTTTGAATGGATAACAAGCAACGTCCTGGTCCTTATGCAGCTGAAGTACCTGAGTATATGGGTTATTTGAAAGCAAAAGCCCTGAGAAAGAGGGCTACAGAAAGATGTGGGCTACTTGCCCGTTTGAACGTATGCTTCTTTTCTTGGACCAGGGTCTGGGTTTCTAATAAACTGCTGAAAACACTACAGCCTTTGAGCAATCCATGAGATTTCTTGAGAGCTGCTGAATGCTTTCCTATTACAGTTTGCTATTTAGCTGCTGGTTTTGCTGCTTTTACTTTTTCTTTCTTTTTTTTTTTTCTCATGACAGAGGAGATTGCATTGAACGTTTTGCAGCTTATTTTACAGCTGGGAGTACCTTGACTGGTGACAGAAATGAGTTTACTAGACTCTTACTAATAACTATTTATTTGCTGTTTAAAATGTTCAGAATATGTCTTTTTAATAAAATTATAGCATATACTGTGGGACAGGTAATTCCTAAGAATTTTGTTTCATCTTCTCTTTTGATCTTTTAACATACCATGGCTTAATTTCTAAATAAATGAGTGCATTAGATCTTGAGCTGTTTGTTAAAGCTCCCGTTCTCATGGAGTCACCAGCTGCTGATCCCAGAGACTGCTGCGTTGCCTCTGCTCTGCTGTGCAGTTTTCCTCAGTGGTGCCCAGACCTGCCTTCAGCAACATATGTGCTGCTGCTTTTTCTTCTTCTAACGATAACGATTCTCTTCCCTCGCCTCGCAAGCTGGTAGGACACAGCAGGCGCAGGAGAGCAGGGGCTGGCCGCAAGTTCTCCGTGTGGTTTTGGCAGAGGACCAGCCTTCCTTCTCAGCAGCAGATAGGTGACTTTGATCTCACAGCTCCTCTCGATGTCTTTAGGAAGCTGACAGCATTTCCTCGTAGCCATAACTGCTTTTATCACACAACTCTCTTTTTCAAATGGCCTGGCTGTTTACCAGCTGGCACCATCTCTACTTGCAAGTGAACCTTCACTTCAGTTCTCATCACATCATCTTGCCCACTCTGCCCCAGGATCCCCTCCGTCTATGTGAATGGCACCACTGTGCTTTGACAGGAGTTATAATGGGAAAACAATTCTTCCTTGATGCATCCGAGCGAGGAGGAGATGTGATGTCTGCTGTCCTCCTGAAAGTTCACTGTTTAACTCTTGGCTTTCCTGCTCTGTCGCTGGTTCCTCTGCTGGCTTTTATTCTTGCCAATGTAGAGGTCATCACTTTGCAGGCTCCGGAGAGAACCCCATAAGAACTTCCAGGCAGTTGTGTAACCCTACCTTTGCAGTGTATCCCTCAAACTCACCCATGCATATCTGGCTGGGTAGATTACCACCCTCCACCCCCGTTTATGGGGAGTTTTTCATGTATAATCTCAGGATGAGACTTGCAGGCTCCTGCTCCATCTCCTCCATGTTTAATTTCCTTTTCTAAAGTATTACTTTCCCTTGAATAAAGTTCATGGTGAAATTAGAGAGAAGCATGAGAGAAATCTGTGTGGGTTTGTCTCTTCAGAAGTCTATCAGATCTTCTTCAACCTGCCTTTTTGTCTTGGATATCTGGTAAGGTGAGGCGTTTCTTATACCAACAGCGAGACAGATGGATCAAAGAGGTTCAATTGCTGGATAATGCTTGAAATAAGGAGGCAGGTGAAATTATGTTTCCAGGAATGCCTTTTAAGAAGGAATGTGTGGTTTTTGTTTTGTTTTCTGGTTTTTACTGTTATTTATTTAGATGTTTTTTCCTCTGGAAACTCAGGTGGGTTTTGGTTGTCTACCCCTCACTGTGCAAGGAAACCACACAAGGAAAGGCTTACCACAATTGTATGAAGTCTAAACTAAGAAATAGTCCAGGCTGACTCTTGATTCCATTATCTTTAATTTCAGTAAAAGCACTGGCATCATCCAAGACGCTCATTTGTTAAAGAAGTCGTTGATTAAAACAACAAGGAGACAGAGTAGGATAATGATTGAAAAGGAGGTGGTGAAACTTGAGTGTCTCCCTTTGGAGCTTCTCTGTCCTGCACAGACTTATTGTATGTTGTGTGTTTGGCAGTGCCCTGTTTTATTTCTGAAGTGTTTGGCCTTCCTGCTATGGCAGGACATAATGCTGAAGGGGCTCAGGGGCTCAGGGTGGTGCTGCACCCCCCAGTCAAGAGTGTTGAAGTCTTTGCAGTACTTCAGATGGGACCATCAGAAATGCAGCTGGCTTGTAAGATCCAGATACTTAACCATGGAAGTTTATATTTTTCCAAACTTTGATGTACCCTTCTGAGGCTGTAAGCAGGAAAACACTACAAAATATTGTTTTCTGTCTATTGTTGATGTAATTCGGTGGTTTTTCTTTTTCTTCAAGTAAAGAGACATTTTTAAATGTCTTAAATGTAAGGTGGAGAAAGTAGGATAAGTGGTCTGCTCTTCAGGTTTTGGTTTTCTTATCGTCATGAATAAAATTTGTATGTAGATCTCTCATTGGTTTCTAATAAATGCTAATGAGATCTTTTTAGGGAAGGTATTAGGATCAAAAAAGTGGGTTACAGAAATCCAGAATCACTGCGCCCTTATTATGTCTTCAGGTCTCAGTAGTAATCAGCAAAAAGTTTCTTTGCAATGAATGAGTGAGTGACATTTAAAGCTCCATCTGTTGCCTACGGTGCGGTGCCTCACGATGTGTTTCAATGGGTGATGGGATGATTAATTTTGGTTCCCATTCATGCCGCATGAAATATTCTCATAGCGGGGAACGACTCCAGCCCTTGCTGAACTGCAGCATGTGTGGTGCTTGTAGGAAACCTCAGCTGCTGTTTACTCCTAGCTTGTGCGCTGAGAAAGGATCCAGGCTGCGTTTGCATTCACCCACGCAGCTCCATAGCAAGCTATGCAAAAATATCGGTGACTGCGATGTACTGACCTGCCTGCTTTTCAGGGATGGCTCCATCACCAGTGCCACTGCAGCTTGCTTTTCTTTACAGACCTGTTTTGAACAGAGGACTGGCCTGTCCCCGTAGGTGAGGACCACCTTCTGATCTCAGGATGAAATAGTGGTCTGACTTTTCCATCTCGCTGTCCTTCAGACTAGCTGCACTGTGATGCTTAAGTTCGTCGTGTAATTCTAGCCCAAAACAACCCCCCCTGGGATCCTGGTCCTTGCCTTTGGGAGACTAGAGGTAAGAATTAAGTAAAGTGGAGATAGTGAAGTGCTTCTCCCTGCTGCCCTGCAGCACCCCACGTTCCCAGCCCTGCATGTAGTCCTTTAGCTTGTCTTGGCGTGGTACAAATTCACGGAGGAGCACGGCAGGACCATGCCTCCATCCTGCCCCCCGCATGATGCTCGTGATGTGCTGCAGAGGATGTTGGTGTCCTGGGTGCTGCTGCACTGAGACCTCCTGCTCCCACCACCTGCACAGGGTCTTGGGCAAGTTTTGGGGCTCCTCTAGTACAGCCTGGTGAAATCTTTTCTAGAGAATACGCTGACTGTAGATGGTAATATGTGGATTTTTTTCCCCCTCACCTGTTAGTTTCTGCTTATATTTGGAGCATCTAGCATGCTGTAGATTAAAACCAACCAAATCTCAGGCGCTGCGAGGCTGCTGTGCCGTGTCTTCGTCTGCTGTGTTCCGCTTTACACACAAAATACGCTTCTTTTATCCTGGCACTGCAGTCAGATACTGCAGTAGCTTGTTTCTATTAATAGCTCTGATCTCACCGTCTCTTAGTGTTTCGGTGAGTTTTGACATTTTTGGAAGTGGAAGCCCCGCTGGAAAAGAGAGCCTTGGCTGCCCAGGCACTGCGCCGGCTGGCAGAGGGGATGCCGGCACCCCTGCCCGCTGCTGCCGGCGCTGCTGCCGGCACCGAGCGGGCAGAGCAGGCAGTTCCTGGCGTGGGGGACGCACAACTTAATTCATAATAATCTAGTGATACTCAAATAACACAAGTCTTCCTTCCAGAATAAACCACAGCAAGCACTCCCTCAGCTGCGCTTGAAGTGAGCGGTTGCTCCTTGCCTCCTTTCCAGGCTGATTTCAAGCAAAATGAAGGCAGTGGGTTTTAGAAACAGCGTTTTGCAGCTTTGAAGCCTGCCTGTGCCGTGCTCCTGACATGCCAAAGTCGTCTCTGCCAGCAACGACCTGGTATTTGAAGGCTTTGCAAAATATAGGAAATTTTTTCAAAATCAAAAGCTATTGCCAGACAGCAAGGGCAGCCCTCAGGAAATAAAATCGGTGGAATAAACACACAATTTTTTGCTTCTGCCCAGGGGTAAAAGCAGCTGAAAATAACGCTTAGAGGGGGAGGTCCGTGCACACGCTTGCTCAGCGTCCTGCGACTCGCACTGTGCCGGGATGGCACTGGTTCGGCGGGGCGGGATGGGGTTTTCTCTGACGGCAGCAGCCGAGAGCTTGGGGATGCTGAGCACAGGCTCTTGGTTTTGTATTTATTTTTTCGTGTGTGCTGAAAGGCTGACGTGCCGCTATTGGCAGAATCTGTCTGGAGGGCAACGCTTGCATGCCAGTAATTAGAAAGCGAACTCATTAGTTAGAAATAAAGCCCAAGTCCAGAGAGGATGGGAGATGGAGGGGGGGGGAAGCTGAGTCAATGGTTTCTGGAAAGCCCTGGCCGGGGAGGTTCAGCCGCAGCCATCCAGAGGAACATCCCCTCCCTGGTGTGCAGCAATTTGGAAAGGCACCAGGGACTATAGAGTTACTGTAGGAGCTGAAATGCTCTTTTATTGAGGTTTTGTGCACTCTGTCTCCTAAGCTCGCTCTGTCACAGACACGTGGTGGTATGTCTGTACTTTATATACTATTGGGGCTGGCAGGGGGATGCTGCTTTTCTTCTCCCAGCCTTGAGCCGACACTCATCCCCGGGGTTTTGCAGCAGATTTGGGGAGGTTGATGCGATTTCTCCCTTCAAGCTGAAGGGAATTGCCGAGTAAAGGGGAGCAGGGTGGCTGGGAATGAGCCGTGTAAATTCAGCGGGAATTGTTCCATGCTGGAGGGAGGGAGGTCTCGGGGAAAACGTTTCATGCACTCTCCATTTGAAGGTGGTGATGTCTTTAAAATGTGAGAGGGGCAGTTTTCTGTGCTGCTTAAATTAAAGGGGGGGGGGGGGGGGACGGCAAAAAAAAAAAAAAGAAAAAGAGTATTTCTGGCAACAGCTTTTGATTTTTTTAATAAAAACTGGTTTGGGAAATATTTTTAAAGTTCAGCTTAAGTAAAGGTTATGCTGAAACGAGATTTGAATTTAAATCTTTGCGTCAAATATCCCATGTCCATCTGGTACTGAAATTTTGTTTTAACGTCCATTTTAGTGTGTTTTCAGGACTCAGTCTTTCTATATTTTAGTCCTTTAGGGACTTGCATGAAAATGCTGTATAACAGAAGGGAAAGAAAATACAGTTCTTACTGTTAGTTTTATTTAAATAATGTAATATTTAAGCAGTGTGACCTTCCCCTAATCCTTTCCAAAATGCTCAGTACTTTAGAGAAGTTATTTTCCATTTTGGAGCATGGAAGAAATTCAACATATGACTTCTCTGATGATGTGTTTATCTGCAGCCTTTATGTCAAATTATTTTAATGTCAAACATTTTGTATAGGAAATGCACCCTTGCTTTCAGGTTTGAGCTTATCAGTTTATTTACAGTAAATGTGTTTAACAACTTAAATGTGTTTAAGATGACTTCCACTCAGTGGTGTTACGGCCAAGCTGTGAGATGTCAAATTTACAATCTCAACCACGAGGCCGCTCTGTACCAGCAATCGATGGGGACTAGAATGCTTTAGGTCTTAATTAACGTACAACACACAGGCAGTCTTTGATGCACAGCCATGTTTTATTTATTTTGGGAGTGAAAAACCAGCAGAGTGTTTCTAATTTGGTATAAAAATAATGGTAACTTGATCGTGAAAAATAGTCCCTACATGCCTACGTTAAAAAAAAAAAAAAAAAAAGAATAAAATTCCTCCTGTTTTCTCCTTCTGTTCCTTACAGGGAAGGAAAAGGCAGGGAGAACATGAGATAGTTTATTATTCATAATCGCGATCTTGTCTTCTAATTCATGGGTTTGGCATTTCTCATTAAAACTCTGAATAAGTCTTTGTGCTTTTGCTAACGTCATGAATCTGATTGTATTAATATGTTCTCAAGGCAGAACCTATAAAAGCAATTTTCTAGTCTACCATAAAATATTCATAAGAATACAGGCTTTTTTGTTTTGTTGATGTGTTCATTAAGCAGAGAAGGTTTTATTGTTTTCGGGAGGGCTCTGTAGGTCAGAAGCACTCGCCGCTTCTGTGGGGAACTCATGGCATTTCAAATAGGGGTTTTTTTTGAGACTGAAATAGTAAGACTCAGGGATGACGCAGCCTCTGCTGAGACTCTGAATGGGAATTGTGGTTGCGATCACTGCAGCTGGCGCCCTGTGCCCGCGCGTCCGGTGTTTCGGGGGGGATGAGTCCCTTTGGAGGGGAAATGGGAGGTTTGTCAAGTTTCCTCGGGCCCGTTACCCAGCACGGTGCAAGTTAAGGCTCTTATTTGGGAGTAAAGCAGGAGTCATTTATCACAAGACACGATCACAAGTAGTTGGTGATCACAAGTAGTAGTGTATTCCTTCTGGCTGAAATTGGATTTATTTTAACATGTTGAAAACTTTTATTTTCTGTTTTTAGGAAACACAGTGGTAGGATCATAAAGGTGCGTGTAGGAAAACGCATGTGGATTGTAAGGAAAATTGCATTTAGCCTAAATAACGTTGACAAATTCAGTGAGCTGTATTGCAGATAAACAGATTTACGTGGAGAGCGGGTAAGCGGGAGTGAGTGACTGCTACTTCCGTATTAGTAACGCTGACCTTTAGTCCACATGTATAAAAGATGGGAGATGTTATTGCCAGGTGCTCAGAAATCTTCGGCTGGACGTAAAAATAGTCAATGCATTTAAAAGGCTTGTGATTCACGGAAGCCGTTGTGCTGTTTGGTTTACTGACTCACTGGGTTTGATCCTCTAGGATTAACTGTTTCGAGCTCTCCTGGAGCCTTGGGGGCTATAAAGTTGCATTAAATCATACTCAAGATTATCTTTCGGGAGTTTTGGAGCTCTGAGGCATTTGCCTATAAATTTGGGAGGGAGGGAGTAAGAGGAGAGCTCCAGCAACGCTGTGCTCCTGTCCATATCCAGTGCTTGCCTGGGCATCATTTCCACATGGATCCTGTGCAATGCTGATGGTCAGGTGTGTCTACATCCTTACGTTGGAGTGATTGCTGTAGGTTTGATTTGGTGGAGTAAGACCGAGCCGAGCTGTACAGTTCTGTTTCGGCTTCTTTTGAAGGTGGATCTAATTTGTGCTGGAAAGCTGCTGCCCCTGGTGAAACGGTGTGGCAGCCCGTGGAGTTCCTCTGTTTGCCACCCTATAAAATTGCTACTATTCCAGGAATAAATACTGTGCATCTTTTGTAACATACAGTAATTACATTAGTAACGCTTAGGATATAATGTCCATATGCAGATGGTTAAAATGGGGTTTTGATAGCCATGGTGCATCATATCGTTGAAGGCGGAATGCTTTTGGGGGGCTTTTCTTGCTTTTTTTGTACAAATACGTGTTAGTTTGCATTAGGACTCTTTGGTTTGTTTTTTTCTTTTCTCTCTCCCCATTTTCCATATATATCCAACACAGTAATGGGATTTTTGCTGACATGGAAACTTCACTCTCACTTTTCCAGGACGTGTTCTGTTTCCCACAGTCCTTGGGACACCTGATAAGTTTCAGATTGCACCTTTTGCCCCATACACTGTGATGCTGGGGCAGGTACCATATAGATATAGGGCCGTTATGGGGTTGCCTGAGCTTGAGCAGTGCTGGAGGCATCCAAAATGTTCTTCTGTCACTCCGAAATCCTGGCTAACCTGGATCTAATTTAAAGCATTGCATCTAAGAAGAGAAGTTTCTGAAGCGATAGTCCGTGAAACGAGATAGCCTCCGCAGGGCTGGTTTCGAGCTGTCAGCTCCCACTCGCGTGCGGGGAAGATGGATGAAGAGTTTTTTCTGTGCGAGCGGCTGCAGCAGTTGCCATAGGGATGCTCCGTGGGCAGGAATGGGAAGGGCCTGACCACGGTACCGACCATGTAGGAAAACATCAGCTGTTCCCAAGAAGGCCTTAGGAACATGTTGTTTAGGTGGGTATGAGTGGTTATCTGTAGGCAAGACCTGGTGTTCTCCCCAAAATCCCTGGTTGTGGCTCAGCAACCCATGGCGAGGAATCCCAGCTCTGGTCCTGTGGGGGAGAGAGGGGCGCGGGGAAAAGGCCACAGGAAGGAAAACAATAGGGAAGTGGAGGGAAGAGCTTGTGGGTTGAAAAATAGCAACACTTCCAGTAATGTGACCTTTTGCAGAAAATGTTTCCATCCAAAAAAAAAAAGTTTTCTCCCTGGCACAAGCTGAGTGTAGGGAGGGGAAAGCCTGCTGCTCTTGCATGCGTACTGCGCTGCAGCAGCCCTGCTGCCTGCTTTGGGGGCGTCTTATGCGACGGAGCCGGCAATGAGGAGCAGGAGGTGGCCCCTGCACCCTGTGGGTGCAGGCAGGACCTGCCTGCAGGGTGTTGGGCAGGAGGGATGCCATGGCGGGGCACTGGGTGTCTGCTGCAGGCCTGGGCTCTGTGGGCAGGTGGGTAGCATTGCTTTCCCAGTCTCGGAGGAGTGCCTGGCCACCTGGGATTTCCAGAGGAATGACCAGCTGTGGGGTACATGAAAGCACAACCCCTCTTCTCCAGAAATGTTAAGTAATTTGACTCAAGATAATTTTGTCTCTGTAACGCCCTACCCCATCTTTTTTGCATCTTTATTTTCAAATAAAAGCAATGGTATTTTGTTTTACTGTGCTATTTCCTACACTGTTATATTTCTCTGCTAAACGATATTTATCTGCTTTTGAAGAAGTGGTGATGTTCTCCCTGAAATTGGTCTTGCGTTGACCGAGCAAAATCTCTACATTCATCTCTTGGTATGTGGGTTTTTTTGTTTCTTTTCTACCTTCAGCTCCAGCAGCATTGACCTGGCTGTGCTTTTTAAAACCCCACCACTTTGTTCAACATCCCCCTTTCCAAGGAGCTGCTGTCTAAGATGGAGTTGCCTTTCTAGTGGTCCCTGTCCCTGCATTGTGGCCTTGTCCTTGGCAGCAGGGCAGTGCATTTTGGTTTACATCAGGCCACCTTACCAAACACACCAGATTTTTCTGAATTATTCCACCTTTTTTTTCTAATTTAATTTTTCTTTTTCTGTGTCTCTTTGCTTCATTTAGCTTCAGATTTTACCAACATCAACTTCTTATGCATTTCTCCATTACTGGAAAAAATAAATAAATGGATAGCGTTTGGGGAAATCCCTATTAAAACTCTTTCTCTGGGATCGATGATACTAATGTCCTGATAGAGGTTATGTGTTGGCATTTGCTGGGTATCACTCTGGCTCTCTCTGGGAGGTGGCATGGAAGGGTGGCAGTGAAGTGGCTTGTGTCTCACCAGGGCTGTGTGCTGCATTCAGCACAGGGTCCTCATTTATTTCTAACAGTTTACAGTTGATTTCAGGTGACCTCTGAGAACACGTTGCTTGGAAGGACAGAGTCAACTTGTTCTGCGCTCCTGTCTCACATCCTTGAGGAGGTGGCTGAAATGAGACTTGGGGTTTAATGATGAGGCTTGAAGTGAAATACGAGTTTAATTTTGTATAAAATGGAAGTTCCCCTTCAAGTACTATTTTCTCGGGAGACATACAGGTAGTGAAAGCTGGCGGTCCATCGTAGTAAAACTTTTCCTTAACCCTTTTGCAGTTCTGAAACGTTTTCCATGCTTTTTTCTTTTGGAGTTTATTTCACCAGCTAGTTCATTGTAGGGAGGGAGAAATCAGCTTTTGTATAGTAGAACTGCCTTTATATTTGCTTTGGAAGGATGTCTGTCCCACTGGGGCTGGCCTTGTGGTGGCTTGTACTGATGGTTTTGTAGTAGGGTGGCATCTCTACCCCCATGAGATCTCATAGCCCTCCCTAGGTGCGTGTGGGAGCCCCGCAGATCCTGGGCAAACCTTGGGTAACTGTTTCATGTGGAGTAGGTGTCTCAGCAGATGTGTGACTGATCCAGCTTCAGCGATGCTGCTGACTCTCCCTCCCAATATCACACAAACACATCTTAAATATTAAAAAACAAAACACTGGATAAAATACAAAACCCAACCAACCAAGTAAAAAAAACCCTAACCCTTAATTTTCCAATTTTGTTGAAGCTCAATGTTTTTGAAGGGTTAGTCTCTTTTATTCTGTGGTTGATGTTCATTCAAAGGTATCAGAAGAGTTATTGAGTGATTGCCCTGTAGAACAAGGCATTAAATGTGGCAAATGTACGGAGTACATGTGAAACTCAGAACTGTCATTCAGGTGGAATTTAGAAATTTTTAGTCACTCATGGGATGGCAATAATTATTTTTTTTTTAGCAGAAAGAAGCTGAGTTCAGTTATTGCGAAGGTATTTTTGTAGATGTCTGTTGCTGCACTTTATTATGACAGCCCCCTTGTCTTCAGGGAGATGCTTTTTGTGTAAGCAAAGAACTGATCTTTACTACACAGATAATCAACATGGTAGTTTTCCCTTTTTTATTCTCTTAGCATACATATCTCACGATGAAGCTGAGTTACAGGTCCTCTTGGTACATGTTACTGTTCTCTACCTTAGTCTTGACTGTGCTTCAGGTTTGTCCCACTTGGAGTTTGAAGAACCGAGGCAAGTCTTTGCATAGTCACTATTTGGGCACCTGCTTCCTATTGCTGCCTGCCCTGCAGCATCCCCCTGCTGCCTGTGAGATGCATTTGTACCTTTTTAGTGGTTGCAGTAAGTCCAGCCTGTAACCGAAGCACTTAACAGTTTTTCCTAGATGCTTCATTACCCGTTTGTTTCTGGCGAAGCTCCTGTCCAAAACTGGTTATAAAGGATACAGCACGTAGTGTTTTTCTGCATAAGTTTCTTAAAGTGGGACCCTCGTGTTCCTGACCATAGGAGTCCATCAGATGATCTGTTGTAAGTCAAGATTGATCCTTTCTGTGAAGTCTTAGATTAATCTTTATCCTTCTTATTTCAAGTGATGCTAGAAGAGCAGAACAGAGGTGTATGTTTTGAATACACAGATGTAGAATGGTATCAAGAAGGGCCACACATGATGCATTGAAGTCCTTTGCTTTTAGAGAACGCACATATTTGTAGGACATGGTGGCTGGAGGAAAACTTGAACTCTGAATTTCTGTAGCGCTTTTTTACCTTTTAAAAAATGGTGCAGGTTTAATGGTGCTGTTCTTGATTCAATCCGTGGTTCCTCAAGGTCTTTGCTGGACACGGTATGAGAACTAGATCCCTGTATGAATGGGGAATACACTCATCTCTCCTTTTGTGTTTTCATGTTGTAGTTGATGTGACCACAGCACTGCCCTTGCAAGTTGCACCAACTTCAGTCCCGATGGATCTACGTTTGGACCACCAGTTTTCCATGCCTGTGACGGAGCCAACGCTGCGGGAACAGCAGCTCCAGCAGGAGCTCCTGGCACTCAAGCAGAAACAGCAGATCCAGAGACAGATCCTCATCGCCGAGTTCCAGCGGCAGCACGAGCAGCTCTCCCGGCAGCACGAGGCTCAGCTGCACGAGCACATCAAAGTAAGCGATGGGCAGCCCTGTGTTGCGTGTTGCATGAAAGCATCCCCTCACCAGGAGGAGATGCACCAACTAGTTTATTTTGGGGTGGAGATCCTGTGCTGGACTTGGTAACCCCTGTTTAGAGAATGATCTTTTGTAAAGGGATGCGAGCACCAAGACTTAAAAAGGGGATAGGGTGGAGGAGAGGAAGCAAGGTAAGCTGGTGTCATGTTAAATGTTAACCACCCATCTGCATGTATTCAGAAGTCTTGTGCTCCGCTGCCAACAGGTGACTTGCTTTCCCTGAATTTAGGAAATTTCAGTAGAATTTAACCCAGCAGGAGGGCTTTTGGCTTACTTGTTACTAATATCATATATTTGGCAGTAGAATGGTATATAAACTGCTCACTGGACGTATGCCTTCGGCACAAGGTGCAAACCAAATGTTTGGACCTTAGTGTCTCTGCAGGAATAGGAAACACAGATGCAGCAGGTGTGGGTAGGTCTGCACACCATGAGATTTTTCAGAGTTGCGCGGTGCAGGTTAGGCACTGGCCAGGTGCTTTGTGCTGCTCTGTCGCATGGGACGGAGAGGAAACGTAACGCACAGGATAAGTAGGAAGTACAGTTTAGAAGATGGCTGTTGCATAGTGAAAACGTTAGACATTATATAAATATTTCACAGTGATAGACTATTGCTATGGTAACATAAGCTTTCAGAATTGCTAAAATGCTCTCTTTTCAAAGGGGGATTAGCGCTGCACATGGTAAATAGCGTTAATGTAATATTAAAAAGCAACCTCAATTCAACCTTATATAACTTTCATTTTAATACAAAATACGTGTCAGAGTGGGGAAGATAGGATTAAAAGTTAATGGAGTTTTATTTACAGACTTTTCAAACACAGATACGAGCCTGGGTTTGTAAGAAGAGTTGCTGTTTGAAGACTGATTAACAGCAAATGCCTATGTCCTTACTGGGTCCTCTGTGCTCTCTTCAGGACAAAGGTGTGGGGAGGTGCATGTGTGTAAATACATTTATATAGGCACTCATATGTATGCATTATAAGTGTATATACGTGTGTATACATATGTAGTTGCATATTTATACATGTGTCTTTGTACACATTTATGTGTGAATAGCAAAAGAACAGTTACAGCATCTGTGGTTCATGTAGTACATTCGAAAGGAAAGGATGGGAAATACCTGTGACAAATATTTCCCTTAATCTCCTTGTAATTGCATATGACTAAGTATTTGTCTGTTAAAAATAAGAAAAGGTCATTCAGATTTAATGGACAAACTCTAAGCACTGATTATAGGAAAATATTTGCTCTCATTTGTGTTAAAGGTATGACTGATTCTGGTAAAAAGCCTGTGTTAGAAGGAAGTCGAGATCTAAGTTTGAGAAGCCAGTTAGCATGGTATATCTAGACTGCTAGGGAATGAAGTTCTTCCTCTAATGTGCAAGCTTGGCTAGATGAAAAACTTAAAATAGGAATGATGCAATCCTATATGAAAAAGGATGACCTGCAAGGTGATCTCCCATAGTAGTACATGTGTCATCATGCCCAGAATTGCTTTAAAAATAAACAAGCATATTATTGAAATAAACCGCATGATATCTCACAAATAAAAGAAACCCAAAACCGTATACCAACATGTAATTATGATGCACTTTCTTTGGGAAAACATACTTTTTGCATTCATAAGTCAGCCCACATTTAGATGACTCTTAGATTAAACCAACTTTCAGAAACTGGCAACTGTGTTAAGTGCAGTGACTGTAGGTGCAAGGAAGCTATTATTTTTGTCCAGAGAACCGAAATTTATAACCTTGTATTTGGACTTTGAACCTCGAGCTGTTCAGCTCCTTTATGGCTCATGAAAAAAGCAGGTGGGATATTAAAGCAAATAAAAAACCTTTTACCCTGTGTAAGTGAAGCACTAGGATTTGAACTCTGAAATTTGGTATAGAAATTGTCCTGAATGAAGATGCAGAGTTCTTTTTGGAGGAATTCAGGTGTTTTTTAAAAATCAGCTGCTCGGGTGCATGGTACATTTCCCATATGCACACATGCATGCATGCACACTGCACTACTCCAACTGTACAAGGGAGGGCTTGCTCTTGCACGTACGTTGGATCAAGGAAATGCTTCCTACTGCTTCTCTCCTCATCTTTTAATGCCATGGGCAGGGAGTGCACAGCACGCCAACTTGCCTGTTTTGAAAAAGATCGAAGCAGATGTGCTACTGCTGGTCATGTCTCTGGCATGGGGAGGAGCAGGAGTGGGGATGTGGAGATTCTTCAGCTGAAAGTATTTTGTAGCCTGAGTTTATGGTATTGTAATGAAGGTGGTGTGCGTCTATCACTTTTGCAAACATATATTCCCAAGTTTCTTCTTTAGATAAAGACGAAGTCTCACTTTGAGTAAGAAAAGGCTTGGGAACCTAAACTTGCCCAGATTTCTGTGGATTAAGACTATGTGTAATGACTGATTACTAGAGTGATCTTGCAGTGCACCTTACTGCTGCACCAGGTTTGATGCTTGGACATCTTCAATGTCTTCCCTGACCTTGGGATTGGGCTTTTTTGATTCAGAAAGCAAAGTTTCAGCAGCTATTACAAGGTGATTGTGCATCTTGCAAACTTACTTCCTTTCCAAAAATTCAGGGCTGCTGCAGTTTGGTTAGAATTTTCAGCATCAGAACAACCTCAAAATCTAATGAAACAAACAAAAAATTAAAAATGCAAACATCAAAGCTCTAAACTTACTCTGATGTCAAACAAAACGGCAGTTCTTTGACTTTCTCACTGGCACTGGTTTCCTTGGAGGTGATCAGGGCCTTTGTTAATCATACTATTAAATTCTGCAGTTGCTTTGTAAACTGTTTCTGTGAAGGGGGGAGAATTTCTGCATCTTTGTATGTTTTGCGTATCTAGCACCACCTAGAATCAATTAATTTGGCTTTTTTCACTACAGCCTAGCATCCACCATTTCAATCAACAAGTGCAAAGCATTTATTTGTTCATCTGTTTGTGTACTGGAACAACAATTTCTGTGCTTTACCCTGTCTGATGCCTGTTTCTAATTCCTATTACTTACAATTCCTAGATTGTAAGCATATTTTGGATATAGCAGACCAGCACCTGTGTACAGTTCCATATGCAGAGCACACATTGTATTGGATCCCTCTTTTGTAAAGATGTTCAGGTTTAAGTACCTTTGCACTCTTCCACTTATAGATGTTGAACAGTTTTGTTGACAGGAATTCAGTGGCTGAGCATTTGCTGCTAAAAGTAAAAAAAATAGTTTTGATGCATTTCTCAAGCAGCTCTTCTATGTTTTGGACAGACATACGTACAGCCAGCATTGCTAAGTTACAGCAAGCAGCACTATGAAGATTTTAAAGAGCTTACTCATTTTAAATGTTAAACCCTTAGCTAGTATAGGAAGAATCACGTTTTGTGTTTGTTTTCTTGCTTTTATTACTGTGGTGGCGGTGTGAACAGAGGAACTGTTCTGACTCAATGTGAACTAAGTGGGGGGAACATCTCTAACTCCCACCCCCCAAACAAAGCACTGGTGTGAGAAACATCTTAAGGTTGTCTTAAATGAAATTTGGCTTGAAAAATGCTGGCATGTCTGTCTTGTTTTTCTATTCAAGTAGATAACTTTTTCCTATTGAAATACAAAGTTTTGGCATTTTCCAGAACTTGGTTTTATTCCAGCAGACCAGTTTTAATCGTCTGACCTAGTGCAAGAGGAGAAGACAACGGGATGGTCACAGTCTGTCAGTCTGTACGTGCGATCCTTTCCCTTGTCCCCCCCAATCAGTCCTTGCTTTTATAGACATTGTATTTTGGAAGAAAGGTGGCAAATTTCAGAAGATTGTGCAGTTTGGAGAGCCAGGCTACGAGTGAAATAATATTTGTGGAAGGGTAGTATAATGGATGCAGTTAGAGCTAGGCACATGGAGGGAGCAGGATCGTTGCATGCAAGGACTAACAAGAAAACCCTGACATAGGGAAAATAAGCTAAGCCTTATGAAGACTTCACACCATACGGAAATAGGGAAAACTGTCTTTCACAACTACAGCGCAGCTTTGCAGATTGCTGAGGTTTGACATCCAAAAGCAGCGCAGGAAAGGAAGCTGGAGCTGGTGAGCGCTGGAGGCTGCTGCAGGCTGGCTAGAGGCAGAGGCGATGGCTCTTTCCTCCTGTAGCCGCTTACCTTCGGTGAGATGCATTTTCCACTCAGGCATGCCTCACCAGATGTAACAATATTTATAGCCTTTAAATCTGCCTTCCTAAACAAAAACAAGGATGCAGTAAGGAGCCTGGCACCCGGGCTGTTGCCAGCGAGATGGTGGAAAACCTCTCCACAGGTCCCAGTGTGAGCTTTGCTTGACCTTTGATTGCAAAGGAATCGGCAGTGAATTTTTTCCTTTGTGAGTCACTCATTCCCAGCCAAGATCAGCTGGAAGTTACCAAAAGCTTTTCCATTTGCCTTCTGGTCAAGGGCCGGAGCGAGATGATTGAAGGGGGCAGGATCCATGCTTTGGCAGGGCGAGAGGCACCTCGGGCGGTGTGAGCTCAGCAGAGAAGTGAAGGACGTGGTGGGTAATGCGGTTAATCTCTTCCGTCCCTGCACTGCCCGAGCTCAGAGCAGGGCTCTTCCAAGCTCTGGCTGTTTTATAGCTAAAGCCGGAAACTTATTCAGGATGCTGACGCACGTCAGCGTTAGCACATGACAGCAGACACCAGAAGAGTCCTGATGGCGATGGGATAGCAACACAGGCAAGCAGCTGAGCCTCACAGCTCCTCGTGGACCTGAAATCCTAACCTGGAGGCATGCAAAGTTGTTAATTCTGTCATGCAAGCTATTCCTGGTTTTCCCATCATCTGAGAAAAGGATATTTGTGTGCATCGGTAACAGACGGAGTGCTAGTCTGTACATGCAACGTATACAGGATGGTCAGAGGAGTCATGGGTTTGCATATAAGCAGCAACAGCAAAAGGAGCTTTGTAATGATGTTTGCTGAGGAGTGATTCCGAGATTGTTTTCTTTTTATTAACACGGTGATTTCCTATGTTTAACAGTATGCTGTGCTGTTTAATGGCTTTATGCCAAAAAATAAAAATACGTGGAATGTTTTAAGACATTGATTTTATATATATATATATATATATATATACATTCAGATAAAGCATGAGGAGATGGTTTTGATAGTTTTTGTGCATTTCAAATGATTCGGTAGTTTCCCACCCATGATTGAGAGAAGGTAACACATCTGAGGTGTTAGCCCCTTGTTCAGAGACACAGGGTGAAACTCTGGCCATGCTTCATTTTTGCTTTGGAGAGTAGAAGTCTTTTATGGAATCTTCTGGACAGATTTTGCAATGCTGTAAAGAAAATGTAACTTCTTTCCAACAATATCTAGATTTAATATGTACCATGTTGAATCTAAGGTGAGAAACTGCTCTTTGCTTTCGTTTGGAGGCACCTGCCCTTGGAATGGCAGGTTTGCATGCAGGTAGCTCATTGGGCACAAATCACATTGTCTTTTAGTGTGGCTGCTTTCAGTGTAGCCCTGACGGTGCCTAGAGCCTCTTTTTGGTGGCCTCTTTGTGTCGATTCCTACTTAACAGGAAAAAATGTGCTTGTTTCAAATCTGCTGATGGGGTTGGTGTCATCTGCTTTTCTCTTGCAGCTGTGCTGGGTGGAACTTTCCCCGTGCCCCAGGCTGGGGACACTGAAGGTAGCACCTTTGTTGCTGCAAAGTATGCTCCTTCCCCCTGTGTCCTGCTCCTCACTCTGCAGGACTCTGGAAGGGCTAACTTCCATTTTACCCCCCCATACCCTGACTCCTGTTGCTGAGCGTGTCTGCTCCATCCTTCCTGCCTGCAGCAGACAGCACAGAGGTACTCCCTGTGCTCAGTTTTGTGCCTTTCTTCTGCAGAGTGCCTTTTCCTCACAGTCTGCATCGTTTTCAAGAGAAACTTAAAAAGCCCGGAGATACCAGGTGTCCGCCTCTGTCTATATTCTGACATGATAGGATTATTCATCTTAGAAAACTGCAGCTGGGTACAGTCAGTGGTAAAAAAACAGACTGAACATTTTGTGCCTTGTTACTACTTGAATGCATTGTACCGTACTCTCTTGCTATTTCTAGACAGCTTCCTGTTCTTTTTTCAGTGACCTTGCCTCATTTTTCTGGTACACAGAGCTGACTCCAAGACTTAGACCTGGATCCTGCAAAACTTAACTTCTGATGGAAGTAACCCTGGCGAAAGCTTTTGCAAGATCAGAGCATTTGCTCTCTTTGAAGGGTGGGGGTGACTTTCCTCATGCCCAAAGTCAAGATCTTTTCCAAGAACAGTGAGGACAAATCTGCACACAGAGGGGGTGGGTATGTCAACAAATTCATATAGCAGCTTGGACACTGGTAAGCCCTGTCTCTTGGTTGAAGAAGTTGTCATGCAACAGGCTGGGTTAATTTGTGCATCTTTCTACCTAGCGTTGGTGGTTTCTGGACAGAAGCTGGATTGCTGAGCCAGAAGGGTTGTCTGCACCGGTCCTTACAGACCTATTTTAAAAGTGATAAAAGAAACACATTTCCTTTTGGCTTCTTCTGAGGTGGGCCATGTTTTTTTGGCTGGAAGGATCAGCACGAAAACTCCAGATTTTTCCAGCTTTGAGATGCATAAACAAGCATTTGCAATGCAAAAACCTCAGTCAAAAGTGAAGTTACGGATCTCACTTCAGTCAGTGGATGCGGTGGCTTTCATCCTGTGAATCCCTGTACCAGTGTCCATGGAGTCTGCTGGCAACAGCCAGCCTTGTCGTCCTTGCACCATTGCTCAGTCTCTTCGCTTTGGGGTTTACAGCTTTCCAGCAGAATACGGAGGTTTTCTGATCCATCGGCAGTGGGAGATGAAAAGCCTGTTGTCCCCTGAGCTCGGCCGCTCCATGTTCCTTTCGTGAAGCCAACGAAGAGACATTTATCCAGTGCATTTTCTTGTTAATTAACCTCCTGAAGTTGGACTTAAATTGGGCTGACTTTTGGGTGTTCTGAAGGCTGAATATCTGATGTAAATGGCAGAAATGGCAGGCTTCACTGGCTGGCAAACAGATACGGGATCTTTTTTTCTTGGTAGCACATGCTTGCTTTTTCTGTGGAGTCCCAACAGCTTTTGAAGTGGTCAAATTTCTGTTCTTTCATCCTTTATAGCATAAGTTTGTCTCCCAGTAAAACGTGTGTGATTTTTTTTTTTAAAGCTAGAAACCTTATGGTCTCTATTCAGTTTGGAATTTCAAAATAAACAGCAGAAGAAGGAATATTTTACAGTTCACACATCTGAATTTTCAACTCCAGTTTTATCTTATTTTTGAACTAGATAAAATAGATCGGAAGTAGTCAAAGAGAATACATAGAGAATCAGGGCAGGAGTAGAGAAATACCCAAGTGGATCCTGCTATTATGCTGGGAATATTGACCTGTTAATATACGCCATCACTGAAAAATTAGCATTCATAAACTTTTCATTCCTCTTGCTGCTTATGGTCTCTCAACAACATTGAGCTGGTGTATGGGAGAATGAAGTTGCATTTAAAACATAGATCATGTTGCGAATAACTTCACTTAGATACACACAATATGAACAACGTTGTTGTATTAATCTCCATGTTTAACTTCCCTGTTTAACTGGTGGCGGTGTGTAAAAATGATAAATATTTGGTATTTACATTGGTGGCGTGTTACCTTTAAATACGATGCTTCTGCTGCGCTTGCACGAGCATCAGATGATGTTGAACATTCATTTTTAGCATGCAGCCTTCCTCCGGGCACCACAGGTGCTGAGGCTGTTGCTGCCTCATGTCAGATGAAGAGCAGCACTTTGCAGTTCGTTTCACCCGCGTGTCCACCCTCTGTCAAATGGAGCTGAACCTGAAATCGCATGGGAACGGCAGCTGATGCCATGTGTCAGCAGCCACACTGCCAGTGGTGCTGTGGATGCAAGTATTCTGTCCTTGCTGCTGCTTTTCCCCGTTTTTTTCCCTTGGTTGTTTGAGAAGCCTGGCAGGAATGCTTTGGTGAGGTCTCCCATCGCTGCCAGCTTTCTGGTTCGGTCTCCTTTCACACAGGTGATTGGGAACAGTGGATCAGATTGGGAATGCAGGACACAGACATGGTCCTCCTTTTCTTTATTCATATTTACTTCTTTGAAATGACCAAAACACACTGGTGGCTCCTCTAGCTGCTCCCATTACAGGATCTCTGTGTCCTAAATCTCTGCTTCTGGTATTGATTTTAGCTTAACATTACTATTCCAGCTACTCTGCTCCTTGCACCCCGAAACAGTTCACAGAGGACATAACCGCTTCTCCGAGGACTGCGGTCTGATCACTTATGGCACAATAAAATCTCATTTAGCATTAAACATCTGGGGCTCCTTCCTTTACAGGACAATTTATATGGTTCTTTGATTTACAGAGATTCCTTTTTTCCATCCGTGGTCGGATGGATTTTCCCTGCTTCTGGTACAAGGTGTACAAATTTGTCCTCCCCTTCAATAATAAGCATGTAAAGCACAGCAGAGGTGAACGCAAAGGAGTTTTCTCCACCTTTAGAGGGGAAAATGGGAGAAGGAACTGAATGTGCTGGGTACTACAAATGGAGCTCACTGCTTTCTATAAAGGTTGTCAGATACTCTGTTTCTGGAGAAAGGGTAAAAACTAGACTGGAGTGACAATCAGGGAGCAAAAGGTACATACACATACAGATGCATTCTCAGTGCTATACCTTTGCAGATATTCAGGACTTAGGGGGACAAAGCTGCTGTGCAAGCTTTTAGCCTTTTAGGAGAGGTGAGCAGTAATGGGATGGGAAGGAAACTGGGATACAAAATTATATCTCCATGTGTAAGCTGCCAAACTAATAACGTGGGATCTTTTCACCTAGAGCTGGCGATGAGGGAACATAACCATCATTCCCTTTCCTGGAGACATTTGAGGCTCATAAACTTGAACACCAGACATTCTCAGTAGGATATGTCTAACCAAGATCAGTCTCTTGCCCAGGAAGCTGTCGGCTGGGAAGATTGTTTCCCTGCATAGTGAAGAGATGTTGCCCACGGGAACTTCTGGCACAGGACTGCCTGCTGTCAGCCTGCCTGATGCTGGAAGGGGGCACGCCGAATATATGTTCAGCTGCTGACGTGTCCAAGAAAAGAGATGATAGACGTTCGTTCTTCTGAGCTGTGCTTTCAGATTTTTGTGTCTTGGCTTCTGCTGAAAACCACAATTTCCCCCCCTCCGGCCCTGTCTCCCAGTACAACTGATTAATTCTGACTAGCCTCCGGTGCTCCAGGAGCTATCTGAAACACGCCGTGACGGAGCCAAGAGAGTGAATCCTGAAACTGGAGCCACAGCCTGAGACTTCAGTAAACAGGATGGGGAGAACATGGAGCAGAGAGTCCAGCCAAAGGAATGGCCAGCATTGAGATTGCTCTAAAATAACCCAATACAACAGTTCTCCAGAAATCTGTCGACATCCATGCTTTGCTTCCACCCATAGCTAATGATTTTTCGGAGGGGGTGATTTGATGTGTACATGTTTGGCGAGTTCTTTCTTGATCATCACCTACAATTTTCCTTTATTTTCACATAATCTGAGCTCCAGATCCTTGTGAATACCTGACTTAACCCACCAAAACTAGAATTTTGCTAAAGAGAGTGGCAGATGATTTGTCTTAAAAACACTCTTTGCACCAAAACCCCAGCCTTGTTGCCTGCTAGGTGAGAGGACAATTATGTGAAGCTTCTGAAAGCATTTAATTGTGTCATGCCTTAACTCAGCCTTTGAGTACAATTTCAGGGGGTGCTGAGAAGATCTGTTTTGGGGTTTTTTTGTCTTGTCTAGCATTAAATTGTCAGGTTTGAAGCTAGTATTTAACTTACACATCCTTACAACTTCTTTGAACCTATTGCCTCAATGAGGAGGCCAACCTCATGTTCAGGGGTGGCAGGTGAAGCAGTTGCTCAAAGTCTCTGAGCTTGCACAGAAGAAGTCCTCAGACTGGAATTGTGACAAGCTGGACCATGCCAGCATGACCTTGGTCTGAGATGGAAACCACGTGTACGTGTGAGGAGGAACGCTGACCCACAGGTGGAGGATCAGGCTACCTCTCCATCTGTGTTTTTTCATAACCTAGCTGCCTTGTGCTGGGAGGAAGTAGGAATCATCTGCAAATATGAAGAGCAGCAGAAGTGCTCAGGGTGACATCCCACCATGCTGGAGCACCTTCAGTAGATGATCTCGAGCATAGATTGAGATGCAAGTTAGAAGTTGGACCCAACAGTAAGCTACTTTGGATCCCAGGAAATGTTTATTGCCAATAAGTATGCCAACTGTTGTTCACTCAGACTTGCATGTGTGATTATCTGCATGAGTAAGGGTGAGCTGTCCGGGTACAGATAGTTTTACCCTGCCTTCCACTAATTGCAGTAAGCTATTCAAAATATATATTATAAAAACCTAAGAGCCACAGTCTAAGCTTCAACACCTCTCCTGCTTTGCAGATCTTAATCAGTTTTACCACAGCATGTGAAGTAAATGACAGAAGCACCTTTAAAACGATGGTTGCATGGGAAAGAAGAAGCAGAGGAGTGTGGGCAGAGAGCAGTGCCTGGCTTCTGGGGGAAGAATAAGGTGGTGTCTGCAAGGTACAGCGATGCAGGAAGGACCCGCATTCTTGCTACTCGTTTAGCAAATTGAGTGGTTATGGAAGTTTTAATGCACCATGTCTCCATGAAATATGTCCTCGTTCTCTCTGGTCAATGGGATCTTGGCTGTCAGCACCATGTGCTTCCCAGGAGGGCACTGGCTGGCTTCTGGGCAGAGGCTGCTGAAAGATTTTGGAGCATTACCTTTCTACTTCTGTTGTAACAACTAAAGGAAACTGTTTTAGCTCCACTTTGCTTAAAAAGAGGTTTCTTTGTGCAGTGGAAGTTGATGGTGTTCTTACTGATAAGGTATCAGTCCCCTTTCTAGGTAGACATGCTTGAGGACTGAAGACAATTGACGAATGTGATGGCAAAATCCACTGCACTGCTGAGTCCTCATGGCTAGCTGACAGTTGATAAATACCTGGAAATGCTCTACATTCTTCTTATTACATTTATTAATATATAAATATATGCTAAAGGAGCACCAGCACCACTAACTCCAGGTACAGTTGAACATTTGTGCAGTTTTCATAAATAGTGGAAGCAGTGACATTAAACATATGCAGGAATCCCCATAGTTATAAATATTTACAAATATTTATTTTGGCAAGAGCACCTAATTCAGATGTTCCTAGCTGCACTCCCTAATACAGTGTGCGTGTTTGTCATGTGATACACTCCTCAAATTGATAGTTGAATTAGTCTGAATGCAAGGGATTTCCCTTGGTGTATCACTTTGTATTTCTCAAATATTTATATTTCATTACAGTTGGGGAAAAAACACACTGCTCCAGCTATGCGCAATTAACACACGGGTGTTGTGGTGTCGGTGTTGATTCATTTGCCAGCAAGAGAGATCTAATGTATTATGTGGTACGTGAGCACAATCTCGCTCAGTAATTAATAATCCTTATCAGAGCCACCTAAGCGTCTCTTGGTATGCCATGAATTGCAGTTCAAGAGATGCTTATGAATTCCTAACTCAGGCACTTTCCAAAAGACCTGAGTGTGGGAGATTGCATCCCACTCAAATGCAGCTCTGAAACATTTTGCCTTTAGACATCAGTAGGCTTTTTTCTTTTCCATTGAGATAGTCAAGGGAAGGTTAAATGCCAGACCAAGCCCACAGCGTGTGAGTATTCCCTTGGCAGAACAAGTTTAATGTGTGGCACGGGAGGGGGGTAAGACCTCGCTGCAGTTGACCACACACGGGTCTGAATACTTGCTACCTGTTAAAATTTGCCTTGACTGCTTTATCTGAAGCAGAAGCTCATATTTTTCTAGAGTTTCAGTTTATTTTGTGTATGGGACAACTTTTGTATGTTAGCAGATTTCCTGTTTCTCCTGTTAGTTGGTAGTGGTTTCTCTTGCTGCTTGTGGGTCTTTTTTTCACAAAGTATCAGCAGAAACATCCATTTTTAAATTAAAAAAACTAAATTGTTTTTAGTCCCAAAATAGAAAATCGGGACACAGTCTAGCATCAAGCGAGTTTTAAATCTAATAAGGTCCTTTTTGCATAGAAAACTGTGATTTGATGTGATAGTTATATCCCACTGGCTCTCTTGTAACAAGATGGGTATCAGTAGCAGCAAGGACGAGCAATGCAAGCCTTTCCTTGGGTCAGCACCCTAAATCCTTATCCAAGGTCCTTGGAGCAGCTGTGAAACCTGGATGCAGTCTGTACAGCGGGGTCGCCCGAGCTGGTGAGCTGGTAAAGGCACTGCATCACCAGCACCCCTGCGTTTTGCTGAGCCTGCACCATATATTTCATGTCAAATACTGTCTGTGTAGTTTGTTTTCAGCCCTAAGTGTGGAGAAATATTTATGCCATAAGAAGACATTGCAGTTCAGACAGAGCGCTCGAATGGGTTTTCTTCAGTCATTTTCTGAGGCTACAGCAGACAGCAACACAGTGATTTCTTTTCGCTTTTCATGGATATGATTGGAGAGGTTGCTGCATTATTTTTTTTTTATTTTTATTTTTTCAACTTTGAAAAGATTTGAAAACTATGTTAAGAATAGGCTTTGTGGAAACAGGGGTCAAAATCAGCAGAAACAATACATCTCTAATGAAACTTCTATAAGCCATCCAGATACAAATTGGTCTTTTCATTTACATTTCACTACAGATGTCAATGAAAGCACAGTTCCTTCTAAAGCATCCTAATGTATGTAAACCATTGCAGGAAGCATAGCACGCAAAGCCTAGGAGACTGCAGATGGAGAGAAAAGGCTCCTGATTTCATAAAAATAACAAAACCTGTTTTAACATATTGTGCATTAAATATTGTTCATTTGCATATTTTCTATGGCTAGGTTATAAAAGCCCACCATGTGGTGGACTTGTTGGAAGTCTGAAAAGATACTCTTTCTCCAAATGGAGACGTGTTAGTGGAAGCTGCTGCTTAATTATAAAACAAAAATAACTAGTTTTCTCTAGGTTTTTTTTGTTTTTTCCTTTTGTAGGTTTTTAGAGTCTGGGTTTTTTGTTGTTTACATAAAATTCAATAGAATTAGGAAGGGAAACATAGGTGCAATCACTGCAAATTCTGCTAACTGGGGTTCGGTGTTTTACAACAGTCTGCCTGCTTGGAACCGGCAGCAGCAGGGACTCCTATATCAAAAGTTTCCAGCAGATAGCCAGGCAGATTGTAAAGTACCTCTTACATTATTTTTTTGCATCTTTATATAGAATGGTATAATTTTATGTGTATCGTCTATAGTGTATCCGCAGCTGAAGCACTGGATAGTACAAATGTACAATATAACAAATTAAAATAAGAAATTGCTGTCAAAAGCTTAAATAGAAAAATGTGCAAAGGGAGAAGGGAAAATCAGTGTACGTGGGGTGGGAGTCTTGCGTACGCACATGCTCTCAGGGTTTGGAAAAGGGTAGAGTGAGACATGTTCTCGGAGGGAGCAAAGTTCCCTGTCTTAATAGCCATGGCTTGCCCTGATCCCTTTCCACATACAGGATTTTGTGAACCTGGAACAGTGGGTGGTATCTGAGCACAGGCACCCGTTAAATCCAGCTTTGGAGAAATCTCATCTATCGCCAGAGCAGTAAGGGTTTTGAAGGTTAAGGTTGCCAGCTTAAAATCAATCTGCTAGTTTATAAGCTGCCAATGTAAAGAGTGCAGAGCGGGTGTAAGGTGATCTGGGCGGCAGGGAGCCAGTGTGCTCCTGCGTTCAGGGGAGTTTGCAAGTGTAATCAGAGCAGCCCAGGTAGATGGCTTTAGCACGTATCTTGCTGGAGAGGGTGCAGATGAAATTGGGAGGTGGTAAATCTTAGTTTGAGCCTTTTTTTTTTTCTTTTTTCTTTTTTTTTTTTTTTTTTAAGAAAAAGTAATTTTCAGTGGAACTCAAGGAGGAAGCCCTGTGCCAGGGGAAGTGCCTTTTGCAAGCCCCATGGAGATCCATTCACACCTAGTCAAGCTGTAAACTGCTGAGACTTGTCATTTGTCATCTGCTTTTCCACAGCCCAGCTTGCTCCTGGCTGGCTGTCAAGACGCGGGGTGTTCTCTGAGCACTGACAGGTACCACCCCAGGGCCCAATGGATTGAACCCCTGTCTCCAATCCCTGGGGGAATCATCCCTCGTGGGCCCAAAAAGGATGCTCTGGGCTGGGGAGGTCCACCCCAAATTTCCCATGAGGTTGGTATGTCCATGCACATCTTCCAGGTGCTGGGATTTGGAGACCCAAGGTGGGGACTTGCACAGTGGATGGGGGCAGGAGCCTTTGGTGCTTCAAGTCTTAATTAGGCAGCCTATCTCTCAGTTCTTCCTGTGAATATGTGCTGGGATAAATCCTTCCTTGAGAGATTGTTGGAATTTTTTTTTTATAAGGAACCAATTCTTTTATAATTAGGCTCAGAAATGGGTGATGATCATGCCCACAAGGCAGCTAGTGCTTTTGCATTTAGCTTGGGGTGTGAGGTTTGCACAGCAGATGGGAAGTGACCAGCGTTTGATGAAGTTAAAAAGATGTAGTTGTCCCAGTCCATGGGAACTGCTCTATATACAGAGAGAGAGAGAAGGACTGTTGGAGAAATAAGAGTGCAGAATCATATAATTAAAGGCCTATTCAAAAAATCATATGCACAAGGGAACTGAACTGGTCTTGCAAAGCCTGTGTTGATGATGGCATATTTTGCTGCTGACTTGGTGAGCTCAACAATATTTCTTCAGCACAGGGTTTGTACATGGTGAATATATGAGTGTTCGTAATTAAAGTGTCCTAATGGGGTTTTACTTAAAACAGACGATGGAGAGAAAATGAAGATCCAGCTGGAGTAGTGGTTTGCACTGGCTCAGCGCAGGATCGGGGCACCAGGCTCCAGCAGGGCAGCAGTGGCAGCAGACGGCTTGCGGAGCAGAAGTGGGGACGCAGCAGCACAGTGGTTGGGGAAGCACCTATTTGGGCGGAAGTTTTTTGTCGCTTTCTCAAATTAGGTGCTTTCTGAACAGGATGCTTGTGCTTGTAAACAGACCGTGCCCTGAAGCCCAGCGCCTATAGTGCCTATGGTTTAGCATAAGTGCTGTCCTGAACTAGAAATGGGGCTACATGAAGTGAGCTGCGGTGCAGAAGCCTCTAGAGGAAAATGCCATTTTTGTTATTTCTATGAATTAAGCAACTTTATTCTCACCTGATAGCAGCTTCTGGTTTAGCTCTCGGAAGTCTGACTGTTAATTTGCTCATTTGCCTCTCGTCCCTTCTCCACAGCAGCAGCAGGAGATGCTGGCAATGAAGCATCAGCAGGAGCTGTTGGAGCACCAGAGGAAGTTGGAGCAGCACCGACAGGAGCAAGAGCTGGAGAAGCAGCACCGAGAGCAGAAACTTCAGCAGCTAAAAAACAAAGAGAAAGGAAAAGAGAGTAAGTAGCAAAAGCTCACTTGTTTCAGTAATGACAGGTAGAGCAGATGAATGGAAGCCATAAAACAGCTTTATAAAGCTGGAGAAACCTTCATGATAGTCTCTCTACAGAGCTTGGCTGCACAGGGAGCTTATGTAAACTGTTAGGATGTATTGAGGGTAAGAGAGAAATGTATTTCTATGCTTTATCTTCATTTTTGTCTTACTAAATGCCATTTTAGCATTTTTCAAAAGGAAGCGTATCATCTCTTTACTTGATTTAACATTTTTTTGAAGTATTTTTGGCAGCATTCCTAATGGAGGCAGAATATTAAGCCCATAAAATACACCAGATGCACACTGCATTTCTTTTTCTTTTACTTTTCTTAATTTCACTCTTTTAAGACGTAGCCGAGTTCTCAGTTCTTAGCTTTAAAGTGTTTTCATTCAGAAAGTGCTTCTTTCATGAGGTTACAGATTGTGGTTGGCTTTCCCACGTGTCATTATGCACTTCATGAGATTCAGTGAAATGATTATGGCCTCACAATTTCCCTTATCAAAGACACTTTGCTTGCTTGTTCGTTTTTCTTTTAGAAGTGAATGGGAGGAAAAATACCTTGGCAAGTTGTACTATCAACTCGTTAGGTCTTCATTTCAGATGAAATAAAGAAGCCTGTGATGGAAGAAGCAGAGAGGGCTGAAGGGTACCAGGAGATGGGATGCTGTCTGGGGACCAGGAACAAGATAAAGCTCCAAGATGAATGTTTCTAGTAGGAAAGGACTGGGGTCTAGGAGACTAAAAAATATTGTCTGAAGGTTGAATTCCCCACTCACTGCATGTGCATCTTGCAATGGCAGAATTTAAGCTGCAGCAGCCAAAATGAGGCAACGCACAGACCTAGCCCAGTATCTTTGCAAAGCAGTTCATAGGAGGTCCAGCGTGTCTGTGTGTGTTTGGTTTGGGTTTCATTCGTTTTAAATACAAGAAAGACCAAAGGATCAGAATCTACTTAAAAGAAGCAGTTCAACATTGAGGAGTGATTAAAGGTGATGATAACGCAGGTTTGCTACTCTGGTGCCTGGCTGGCTGCCACGTGTCCATTGTCCTCTGGCCACTTTTTGTTATTTTCCAAAGTAAAGGCAGTCAGTTCAAAGTGGATGAAAACTATAAGCATTTCCACTTCACCCTGCTGTTCTCATCAGCTGTTGATATTGTATCAATGTTTTGCTGGGCCTCTCTGCAAAACTGGTATCTGGCTATTCTCATTAAAGTAATTTGCAAATAAATAAAAATGCCTGAATCTCTGTAAAATGGCAAAAGCATCAAAGCACCTTTTGGATGAAACACATAGGTGTAGAGGAAAAAAGCAGAATTTGGGGACGTTAGTTGAAGATCCTGTTCCCATGGCTACAGTTTTATTTTTAAATTACTTTTTATTTAAGAAGTACTGTGGTGTATAATCATTATAGCACCTCAGCTCTTAAGAATACTTAAGTTATTTTTCTCACATCAGAAAATTTTGCTAAGTGCAACACAGCTAAAATTGTCCTGATCTGAAATAGGAAGAGTGTGTAATAGATGTATAGTTTATTCTCCCTCCTTCCTCCATCACTGTAAGCCAAAATATGTTGTTTTGTACCTTTTAGAAGGCAAATCACAAATCAGTTTAGATTAACATATCAGCTTCTTGCGTTCTCATCTTGGGAGCCTTAACCTGTCCCTCATGAACCAATATCTGCTAGCATAAAGCTTTTGATCAAAAGCATGACTTCCACGAAAGGAAGAAAAATGTCTGTGAAAGTAAAGGTGGTTTTTTTGCACAGGATAAGGAGCGATAGTGGTCATCCTGTCTTTCCGCTGTTAGGATTGAACCTAGAACCGGTCCTGTGCATCGGTGTTTCCAGGCACTTCTGGGCATTTGATCTCTTGCTGCTCAGGCAGCCTTGGACCATGGCTCGTCTTGGACTTTCTCCTACAAGTTGGCGAGCTGTAATCAGCCCACACTATCATTAAGGGTTTTCTCCTGTTAATTTTCATTTGTTCTGCTCCTCTGCTCTTGTGTTATGTAACCTCCTCCTTCTGCCAGAGCCTGGTCCTGCTTCTGCCCTCCCTTATTCTCTCTCCACTACCCTTGCCTTATCCTATATTCAGATACTATTTGATCCTGGGACAATATGTAACTTGTTTTTATCTCTACGGTAGTAATCTGGCTCAGTCTCTTGGCTCTTTAGAGCCATCCTGTCTGCTGTGGCTCTCTGCTATTTGCAGTCTTGTCAGTTGATCTGCTCTTTGCTCCCTGCTCCTCTTCGATACTCAGGCCCTCCGAAACAAATAGACCAGCTTCACAGCTTGGTTTTCCCCACCGCGCACAGCTGCTCCCCCAGCCAGAGCGGCTGCGTGGGCTCTTGCTCTCTGGTTCTTTCTCCCTCATCCTCCTTTTACTCTGCCATGCCTTTTGCTTTCATTGGGGTTGAGTGTCTTGCTTCCTGCCTGTGGACTTATTCCATATGTATGGGCTTTTGATATCTGACTTCTGCTTTTGTCCTCTTTGCTTATATCCCTGCATGGTGTATACTGTCACATATGTGACAGGTTGTCCCTTTCTGCCTTCGGAGTCCTCTTTAACATCTTTACTGGATATTGCACACTGCTTCTGCCTGTAACAATGTGACTGGGTCCAAAATAACCCAGTATAGTATACTAAAAAAAAAAAACCCAATTTAACTCACTTTTAATCTTTCAACTCAAGGGTCAAGAGCTGAGAAAAGGTCAGAAGGTCTTGCATGACAGCTTGGTCCATGGCTCTGGCAAGCGTTGCCCAGGGAATGGGAAGCCTACACAGCTTTATCTTGTTAAGCATATATGGGGCCTTTCAGCTTCTAATTAAGGAGGAAGACATGCTAGGGGAGCTTTTGTAAACCTCAGGATCCAAAAATGTTTAGCTTCAAGTCTTCTAAATAATGTCAGAATTATCCAAAACTGACAGAACACAGCCATGTTTGATTAGAGATGCTAATAGAGTAAAGGTGACACTTTTTGGAGAGAGAAGGCCTTTAGCCATGAATTTGTCACCTATTCTGATCTAGCCACGTGGCTTGCTACACTTATATGAATTTATGTCCAGCTCTTCAGTTGAACTTCCTGTTGGGCTACATGCCAAACCTACGTTTGTAGAGCTAGTGAGAAACGCAGGGCTCCAAAAAGGTGAATTTTCAAGCTTCTCAACATGGCTTCAGTGGTTGAACAATATTACATCTTCAGGCAGTGCTTTATAGAAATATTGCAGTTTTCTTCTCTTGTGGAGATACAAAAAATTGTTTCCCCTGTCTGTCAAATGTCATTGTTGAGTAGGATCCAGGAGACAAAAGATCACCCTGTTGTATTTTAAGTTTTTATTCCCTGTAGGGCAGACAGTTTTCCTGGCCTTTTCATTTTCTTGTAGCCCAGATATTTTCCTTTGGAATTCCTGCTTTACACCATGGTATAGATGAACCATCATTTTCCACATGTTCTGCCTGCCAAACTTTGTATGCATTACTCCGTCAGAAACTCTGCCGGCGAATCTGTTCTGTCAACTGAATGATAATTTTAATCCATCATCGCAGTAAAACAGACTGGTCTCTATTGTGAAGAAAATAATGATTAGAAATTATACAGTTGACATTTTAACTCTATGCTACAAAATTACTGACTTTCTTTTTAAATGTTAGATTTTCTATTTGAAGAAATAGATTGCACACTTGTAAATGAATTGGAATATTATGTAGGTCTTATTGTACACAGATACTTTTGAACAAAGAGGTCCCTATTTACAAGAGTTCTTAAGACAGAATCTACATATGAGACATTCGTCTCATTCCCCTTCTGCTTGCAGATGTGACATTTAAAAACTTGAGTGTACACAAGACCCTTTTTCTTAAATACCTTTGATTAAAAGAAAGCTGGAATACCTAGTACAAGTGCTTTATTCTGAGTGTATTTTTATGCAAGTGTAAAAATCCTCTTCAGAGATCTTTTATAGTGAAATGATAAATCTCTGATTAAATCTCTGTTTTCAAACATAAGTTGTGATTATATGCAAAGCTAAAGGCAAAAAAAAAAAAAAAAAGGGAGAGCTCCTTACTGGAGGCACTTTGTTCTTTTCTCTTTGAAAGAAAAGTTCTTCTTTTGGACTGGAAATCAAAGATTTAATTCTGAACCTTTTTAGATACTTAAATTCTTTAAAGTATGTGAATTGATTATATAACCTTTTTTATTTTTGACATTTCAGGTGCAGTGGCAAGCACAGAAGTAAAGATGAAATTACAAGAATTTGTCTTAAATAAGAAGAAGGCATTGGCACACCGGAATCTTAACCACTGTATATCCAGTGATCCTCGCTTCTGGTATGGGTAAGTGGTACTGGCCTTATCTTTATGATTCAGCCGGTGCCACCTTTTTTCACAGTTGCTGCAGATGTGGGGAATAGACCTGATGTATTTACTGGATGAACCAGAACAGTCATAGAACCAGGGTTTGACTTTGCTGAACATTACCAAAATGCATTTTTAAGAGAGTTTCAATGGGAATAATTTTCGTATCTTCTCTGATGGTCACAGTATTTTTGTGACTGGAGGTCTTGGCTGTCATCTTTAATCCACAGTTATTCAAACTCGCAAGTTCTACCATCAAGATCAACCTTTATAAGTTCTCTAGCTTTTCACCCAGGATTTTGTCCTGCCAGGTGTTATAAAACTTGAACTTTAGTAAAATGGGGAAATTACTTTTTATGGTTATTGCATATCTCGAGTGAATTGCAACTCAGGATAGTTGAGCTAGCATTACATTTTTAAAGCCTTTAATGCTTACTGCTCATCTTAATCTCTCAAAGTTGGAAGTTTTGTTTACTTGGCTCTTCTGTGTAAACTGCTGGAAACATCAAGAGCGTCCTATCTACACTTCTAATCACAATTGCCCCAACATCTACGTTTTCAACTGAAAATTTTCAGCTGTTGGTCTCCAAGAAAACTCAAATGTCATCTGGGCTGAGAAGGTAACAGTTGATGTTATAATGACATGGGAACAAAGAGTGACTTCTTCAACTAGTTCAAATGCACCAAATAGTGAATATAAACAATGGCATTATTAACAAGGTACAAGTTTCAGTTCCAGAAATTAATTTCTTCATTGTATAAAAGAAAATCAGAAAATTTGAGATTATTTAAAAACTTCCACTACTATAATATTGTGAATATCTATATTTAAAAAAAAAAAAACAAACCCAGCATTTTGGATGTTGTCTTTTTTAATGACCATAAAATTAATGAAATTTTGAATGACAAAAGTCAAGGAAATTTTGCAGTGAAATTTTTGTTCAAGCTGAGTGTCTGACAGTGTTTTAAGTCTTTAGAAATTATACATGTATAGCGTGTATACAGGGATGATGAGGTCATAGCCAGAAGATGTTTCCAAATCCAAGAAACTAAGCGGAAATTAAATTTGAAAGATATCCCAGCTATGAGTGAGTACAGAAATGTTGAAGTGTAGTTGGCAGAAAATTTCAAGCATTACTCCAGTAGGGTGAGAATGAGCAGTTTTAATACATCTCTGAAAATCTAATCTGAGACTTGGAAATTGTATGGTTATGGCACTGGTTAAAGTAGTGAAATGTTGTTAGCTTATGCAAAGATAATATTTAAGGCCCACTAGGTCGGTACCAAGGACAGTAGAAGACATAGGAGAAACTGAATTTTAGTCAAGACAACATAAATGTCTTTTTTAGATAACTGATTTTCCCCTGTTCTTAATTGAGACTCACTGAGAAATTTGGGGATTTTATTAAAGGCGGTTGAAGACTGAGCCATTGTGTTCTCCATTTTTTCCAGTTGGTTAAAATGCCTGTTAATGTGAAAGTGGTATAAAGTCAATTAGAATTAAGGACAGTAAATAAGTACTTTCTTCCAAACCCTTTGATCCTTTAGCCCTAGAGAAGCCTGGCATAGAATTGCCATGGTAGGTGAATTTAGAAAAGAGAAAAATAAATTTGGGAGTGGTCTGAATTGCTTATGTTTTGCACAGTTTTCAATTAACTGCTTTGTTGCCGAGAATCCAGCATTCAGAGATGAATTGAAGAGCAGCAGTCTGTAATACCCCTATACGTTACAGGGCCAGAGGTGATGCAGGAGGTTATTTAGCCAAGTTGTGTTTAAGGTTTCAATATGTTCCCTGCCTTGCTTTAAGCTAATGCTGAGAACTTTCCGAGCACCAATATACTGTTTAGGTTTATTGTGGCATATGTTTAGGTTCATTGTGGCATATGTTAATCAAAACGTCCCTTTCCTGTGATGCTCCAGGGATGCCAACAGGTAGAGACAACGTACAAACTGTTGCACAAGGGGCCATCCTTTTTCTTATGGATTTAACGGGCTTGCCATCCCCTCATCTTCCCTCCATCTGTTTTGTGGTGGGGAGAGGATCAGTATTCTGATTTCTAACACAAGATGGGAAGAAAGAGCCTCAGAGGCCTCACAAATCTTTGTTAGGGTCTGTCTCAGTGATAAATTGCAGGCAGGCATGAGCTTGTTCTGCTCAGCCTTTGAGGAGGGCAGATGGCAGCAGGGCTGCGTGACTGTAGTGTCTTATCTTGCGGTGGAGGATTTTTAAATGCACCCTTCAGTTGTTAAGGCAGAAGTTGAAGATTTTTCAGTTCCATTCTATTTAAAAAATATATTTTTAAAAAAAGAGAAAACCTTTAAATTAATTACATATTAGTGTTTATTTGTGTGGCATCTCATAGGTTACCAATTCAGTTATAGAGATATTTATGTATGCACATACTTCTAATGTGATTCAATTGGGTGGTGTTTGGATTTAACACACGCAAATGAGGCTTGCAGAAGATAGACTTGATGCTCCTACTGTGAGCAGGCAAGCCAATTAAGTGGTAACAGATGCTGAAATAGTCTTTTAAATGACACGCCTGCTTTTAAGCACTTCCTTTGGTCTTATTAAGGTTTGTGAATTCCTTTTAAAAAAAATGGAAAGCATTACTTCGAAAAAACAGATTTCCTAAGGGTATTGAACACCACAACAGTTCTACGTCAATGGCTGTGACATGAAATATGTTCTGTTGACATGCAAAATAGCTGTCGTTCCCCTGGCCCTTTGGACCAGGCTTTGGTTGTCCACTGAGATGTCCAGATGCTTTTGCCTTCAGTATCTTGTATCTGAACTCCATTATACACCATCAGTTGCTGGTGCAACATTGAGTGTTTATAGTTAGTGAATATTTTCTAATTCATCACTGACGTTAAGGTCATTGTCGCACACACGGATCAACCCTTGAGATGAAAAGGGACCAGTTTTAAAGGTTTTGCAGAATATAGTTGTCATCCAAAGGATCTACGAGACAAATGAAAGGAACTTAGTAATGCTTAGTAATGTTTCTTGGGGGCTTTCACAGAGGTCTTGCTTGGTCTTCAGCTCTATGGTATTCAAGCCACTTTGTAAACTGTTTAATATATACACCTCCAGTCTATATGTAATTGTTTAAAATAGCTTTGTGGACCATAATTTTCAGATTACATTGATGGTAGACAACAACAAAAGAGGTTCTTTTGAATTTCGTTGCCAGACTGGCCCTTCCATGGGTTCTGAACCCACTGGACAGCCCTGCTCTCAGGAGGTTTTATTCTTCAGGATACGTAACATAAGTAAGCGTGGCGTAGCAGGAACGCAGACAGAGCACCTTGGGCTTAGCAGACAGGGCTATTATTTCCCTAGGAAGTTGTCAGAAATGCACTTGGGAAGTAGCCACTCAATGCGGTAGCAATCATGAAAGGGAGTTTAACTGAGTATTTGCATGGTAAGGAGGTAGAGATATATAATTACATATTAAATTATTCCCATGTACATAGGTGTCTACAGTCTCTGTACACAAAACATTCTAGCACAGATACATGCTTGAATATATATCTTCAGTTTATGTTGCATGAATATATTTTAAGTATCATGCATGCTTTGCTGTGTGGATGGGATTTTGAAGGACCTCAGAGCTCAAAGAACAGGGGATGCGTTATGTGAAGGTATGTGCTTTCAGGAATGCCTGCAAATTCTATTTAGTATATAATTTCATCTCTTTCAAGACCTCTGAAATTCTTGAACGGGCATGCAGACCAGTGCATTTTGCTCGAAGCAGCATAGGCAGTTGGATCCCAGTCCTCGAGCCATGTAATGTATTCCTGTTTGCAGAGTTAAATATCTGTCATTCAGCAAGCCCGAAGCACATCTAAACAGGCCCTTTGATTTCCTGCGCATTCCCTAACAAAGTGATGAAAATAGCTTCAATGTACATGATTGTGCAGCTTAAGTCATGATTAAAAAAAAAAAGAGAAAGAAAAGTTTATTGCTTGTATAGGCAAGAGCAAAAAATGTCATTGTGTGACATGATGGGTTTGAGGTCTCTTGGCTTGCAGCATCCAGGCTTCCTGTTTTTGAAACATCTCTCTGTGCTGCCTTCCCATGGTATGAGCAGATCAGGGCAGAGAAAGCGAGTTCTGTTTTCAGGAGGGATTAAAATATTTTTCAGTTTGGTTCTGTTTTGATTTCAGGTGATGATTAAACTGTGTGTGCATGTGGGCATTTATTGGTGCAAATGTCAAAGAGTACACGATGTGCGTGAATGCTAATGAAAAATACAACTGTGTAAAAGCCCGAAAAATTCCTCTGTCTGTATGTACAGAGAAGTTTGGAATATAAAGCGGGGGGGATTAGGAAACCACAGTGAATCATACTGCTTGGTAAGAACTGTGGGTATAGAAAATTTTGGTGTAGATGTTCAAATAAACTTTTCAGAGTTCTCTTGTAACAAAATCATGTAGAAAATATGATGCATTTTCCGGATGTTTCGTTAGCCCCTTATTTTTTGAAGGGTGTAACTTGTAGTGGAGTTGATGCTATGGATCTCACCAAACAGCCTACTTCTGATTTGAGCTTTCAAAACGTACTGCTCAAGGAATTGAATGAATTGGTGTAATTTTCAACTGGGAAGGGCTCATGTTGGTTCTTTAAAGAACTGTTTGTAGGAGAATATTTTTAACCAAGGTCTCCAAGAGTGCCTGATTATTAGGCAATGTAAAATTTCAAATATTCACTCCTTTTGACGAAGTGCTCACTTCCTGTTGTCCCATATTCTTTAGTATTTTGAAGAAGTAATACAGGGTTTAAATTCTGTTTATTTAAACTTAAAATGTAAGATTGTTGATAGCTGTATGGCTGTCACCTGTACGGCTAAATCAGTCATGCTGTTAATGTAGCTACTCTGCTAACATGCACAGTCTGGAGACTTCCTGAAGTCTGTCCTGATTGAGGTTGTTGAAGCTCCTGAGAAATGGCAAAGCTGGGCACAAGTCATTAAGTAGGAAAGATGCAGCCAACAAACTGGTAGGAGGCTTAGAAAACTCATTCATTATTTAATATCCTTAGCAAACAGACTGTAATTTACTTCCAGCAGCCTGCTCAAACAAAGCTATAAATTATCAGCTTCGAGAAGTTAATCTGGAAAGGTGTTGAGTACTTTGGCCCTATCTCTGCGAAGTATTTGGGTTGGGAAGCAGCAAAGCAAAAGGCAGAAGACCACCTATGCAGCATGGCTGCTGTTAGCCAGTTTAAATGTGTGGCACAAAACGTGCTCATCCTTTGGTTTTGTTTCATCCTTAGACTTTGTCTACTATGTCTGGGTTTTATTCAGTGAAAGAAAATTGTTCATTTGTGCTACGGTTGTGGGGAGTAACAACACCTATGCTTAGCTTCAAGAATATGACTTGGCAAAATGGAGCCCAAGTACACACTTAAAATGATATTCATGGTTAAATACCTTCGTGAGTTAAGCCATGCTCAACAGGGTAATTCTTATACTGAAAATTAGGCATATATTTAGTTACCTCCTGTATATTAGACTTAAATGTCTTTTTTGTATGAATGCCTAGAAGGAGAAAGCTAGTACCAAGATCTTTTTCTTTGCACTGTTCCCTGCTAAGGTAACAGACAAGGTGAAGCTGCACTCGTTCCCTTTGTGTGTCACTGGTGTAAAGCTTCTCCCTTCTCTTTCCTTCTGTGCAGGAAGACACAGCACAGCTCTCTGGACCAGAGCTCCCCACCCCAAAGTGGCGTATCCGGCACCTACAATCACCCTGTACTGGGGATGTATGATTCCAAAGATGACTTCCCACTCAGAAAAACAGGTAGCGCTCATGTTGATTTTCTGTGTTGCCTACTGTCTTTGCTGTGACACTTGGTCCTCTTACTTTTTTTTCTTTTTTTTTTTTTTTTTTTTAAAAGGGCATATTACCGAAAAGCTGTATTTCATGGGGTGATTTATTTAACAGGCACCCACTCCATCCTGCTCCCTCTTCATCTGTCACTGTATGTGTAGTGTTGGAGGGAGACTGGAGTTTCTTTGGGTGTGCGAACTTACAAAGCTGCAAGCAGGAGACAGGGGAGTTGTGTGTCAAAGTTTGTGAGATGTTTTCACAAAGTCAAAGCTAATACAGAGATCTGGGTGTCTGAAGTCAAAGTATGTTTTGCTGAGTGAGAAAAGTACCAAGAAAAGTTCATTTCTTCTGGGATTTGCATTTTATATACAAGTTTATACTTCAAATAAATAAAAATGTTTCTGCCAGTCAAAGCGTCAGGACTTCCTGCAAGAGTTTTGGTTCACACCTAGACAGTTATTTCTCAGTTAAGTTTTTCCCTGCACAGTGGCTAAGCAGGTCAGTTATTTCTCAACTATATATTATGTAAACCAGGTTGTTTTGGTTGGCTGTGGTCCTCAGTTCCATATCGCATGCCTGAGCCAACACAGCCTCAGCTTCTAACCTGGCCAGCTTGTGATCCTCGGCTGCTTCCTTCAGGGAATAGCTGAGCTTCCATGAGCTTGTCCCAGTTTGGAGAGCAATGCTGCTCGTGTGGATGATGCAGACTGTGTGTTGAAAATCAGTTCAGAATAGGAAAACAACTTTTCTGTAAAGATGGAGTGGAGGTAAGAGGAAAGCAGGGGTATGATTAAACTTCGCACCTTCTGCAGGTGCTGCCTAGCTATTTCTCGAGTATGCTTTGTGGATCTTCAAACATGGAGGGATGAGTACCAGCAGTCACAAAGTGTGTCGTCCTTGCAATAAGGAATGATGACTGTGTGTTAACCAAATCTCCCTGTGGATTTAGTACAGTCTTTTCTCAAATTGGCTGCCCTAAATCAGTTCCCAAGAGCTGGCAGCCCCTCCTTTTCCTTCTGGGAGGGAGGGAGGTATTCTCGTGGCACTACTTCTCCTGATGGTTAGAAGTAGAGCAGGTCTTGGGTGCAGTGAATGGTTTAACACAATTCTTGTAAATTTGGGGGTTTTGATTCTTTCACCATCTGACAAGAAAAAAGTAAACCTCCATGCTGCTGCCTTGTGCCTCCGGCCTCCCAGTTCCATGCATTAAAAGACGTTTTTGGGAACGTCTCATTCTGGAAAATAGCACCTGGCCTGCTGGATGGATCTGTGGATGGATTCCCATCTGCTGTGTGGTAGGCTTTTTTCCCGCTCACCAGGCATGATGGGTTGGGTGACAAGTGCCAAACACTTCAGCGGCACAAGAAGTCAGTAAAAAATTGGCAAGCCCTCTCCAGGATATGTGTTTTTTTCCTTGGACACACCCTGTACCTTTGGTGGTGGTAGCTTTGACTGTGCCTTTTCTGGAGGACTCCAAAAGCAGAGCTGGGAAAACTGGATTTGCTGAAGGGTAGGGCATCCTCTAATCTCTGCTTCTAGATAATGAAAGACCAAACACCCCATTAGGTGCGGAAGATGCTGCTGCGTCATCAGTGCCCAGGACAGCCAAAGTGATGCTGTCTGGGCTTTGGGACTTTGCCTTTGGTAGGGAAGGTGAGTGCTGGTAGAGAAATGCCCTCAAAGGAGACTTCCTTCAGCTCTAAAGCTGGTGAAGCACAAAGATGTGCTTGGCGTACACGTCTGCCTGGGAGGAGGAACTCAAGCCCAGGCTGCTAGTAGCCATTGCTGCCACTCGCTTCTCTTCTGATGAAGGCTTTCAGGCTCCTCTGGGAAATTGCAGTGTTTCCACACAGGGAAGCATCCCTCATCACTAAACCTATCGCTTAGGGCCTGTGGAGAGTGTGATTCCAAGAGATTTTTTGCTCTTTCCTATACCTTGTGAAACCAGGTGATCCATTTCTGGTGTGTTAGCATCCACACAGCATAAACGGGCTTTGACATGCTTCAAAACCTCCCTTGCTCATCACTTCAGGGTCCTTACTTGTCAGTTTAAGTTTGAGGATCAGTCGCCCTTCTTGCTCTCAGTGTTGCAGAAGGGGATTTTCTACAGGAGAAGGAAGGCGTCTGCACATCTTGCTCCTTTGCTGCTTCCCAAACTGAGCTCTCAATAAGACTCTGGCTGAATAAAAGCCCTGTCAGACAGGATGAATTAAGGATGATAAATGTATCTAATCACATTATTAAAAATGGAAGCAACCAAAATCATTGTTGTTTTAAAACAGGAAGATGTTGAGCTGATTTTGTTTTTCCAGAACGCTGATGCTTGTTCTTTTTGGGCACCAGCATTAATCTTTTGGGGACTGGTCTGTGATACAAACGAGTTCACTTGCAAAGTTCAGGGGAGAATTTTTTTTGTTGTTTTCTTTTATTTTCCTTTCAACACAACAGCACTTCAGTCTCTGGCACAGCAATATCCTGCAGAAATCCCATTGCCAAGAATGTTAAGTTGCTTGGAGAAGAAAGGCTCCTGAACAGTCTGGTGTAAACAAAAGGCAGGAAAGGCTGGGGCCCATCCTAAATAAAGTTCTTTATTATGGGTGAGCTTTTCAGATTTTTGGCACCAGGCAAAACTCTGGCTTTGTGTTTGTAATTTAAAACCACCGTATCATGTAGTCCAATTTTATTAAATTTGATTAAATATTTGCAGTTCAAATAACAGAGTCCAGCACAATACAGTTCTGATTACCAGGGCTGGAGTCTGACCAACATCATCGTTAGGGATAGGGTGACTTAGGGGGCTGCAGGAAGGCAGCTTGAATGATCATTTCTTCTAGGGTGCGTTTTCAGAGCTCGCAGCATGTCCTGCACATTGAGAAATTTTTAGGAAGAATAAATATGTCATTGCACTGGGTTTTTAAAATACTGCCTTTCTTTACTCTGATGTGGTCACAGGTTATCCCTCTGTGCACACTTGGAGATAACTTACTAATCTAAAACCCGCATATGAATGTCATGAGAGAGACCTGGTGAATTGGCCACACTCGCTTTGGTAGAAGGAGATGTATGCATGAACGATGTCTTAAGAGCGCTTGAAAACGTTCAGCATGGGAAACAGTCAATGCTTGCAACACACTCCTAATGCATCCTTGTCCCCTGAAATCCTACCCTGTCTGATTTGCTTTGCTAAATTACGTTGCAGTTTCTTGGCCATTCAGTTTCTGCATGAAATTGTTTTCCTGTCAGGCTGCTGGCTGGTGCAGTTACTAATTGCTTGAATCCTGTTCTTAGCCTGGCTGGGGGATGAATTTCACTCACTTCCCTCTATCTAAACACTTCGGGATTGTTCCTTTTTTTAACTGAACTAAGAACAGTTTGGTTGGTGCTGCTCATGCTTTTTCTGTTAAATAACTGGATTAGCACAAGGACTTTTATTTCCCCTTTTGAGTAGTTTCCTTTATTAGATATATGTTTCCTTTAGTGTACGCATTTTGTTGACAGCAGTTGAGAGGGGAAAATATAAGTGACCTTTTCTGCTCCCAGATCAAGGTTGGTGTCTTCCAAATTTAATGAAGCTTCATTATGTGCTGTACTGGGACCCTGTAAGAAAATCTCTGGAGAATCCTTTCAGAATGATTTTAGAGTCTGGGTCGGGGCAGTCTTTTGTAGCTTGTTTTGATAACCCTAAGAGTTGTTTGTCAACAACTTGCTTGGAGCAGGAGCTCCAAGTTATTTTTAATGTAGCTTTTCAGTTCTGCGTTTCTAAGGAATACGATGTCCTTACTTTCTCTCCAGGAGCAAGGTTGTTCATGGTGTTCCCTGCTTTGTGGAATTTGAGCAGTGGACATATTAAAACATGCTCTTAATTAGAAAGCCAACACAACCACCGTTATTGAGATTTGTAAAAGACTGAAGAGAATAATTTAACATGCTTTTCCTCTTGCTTACATGGAGTTTTTTTGTTTGGTTTTGTTTTGCTTTTACATCCTGTGCAGGGCTGGACCCTGTCCTGTTGGACACTAGTTTTCCCACTTACTCCTGCATAGAGGTAGGGTAAGGATTCCTCATGTTCATTGGGACTTGACAGCTAATCAGGATTTCTAATGAAAGCCAAAGCATTTCAATTAGTTGTCATTAAAATCAGGAGAAGTTTTGCCAAACTCAGCACCTGCTAGAGTCTCCTGGCCAACACTAATTCAGCTCACTGGACTGTATGAACTGGAAACATTTCTCTGTATCTATATTTAAACCTGACCCCAAAGTGAGAAAACCAGCTTATTTCTTTTGAAGTACTCGCAAAAGATACTCTCCACAGTTCTAAGTGTAAAAATGGCTGCATCTGTAGGACCCGTGCAGGTTGTGAAGCAGGCTCAGATCTCATCATGGTTTTGCTCCTGCTGTTGGATAAAGCAAACCTTCCCCAAGAGAGCTCATCTTCTTTGACCCTCCTCATGCCCATGCGGGAGGGGTCTGTGCCTTTGCTGCAGCTTAATTCCCCTGCCCTGGGCTGACTGCTGCTCTTTAAACCTTTCTCCTGACAGATCTGTCAGGGGAGGTGAGATTTTTGACAAAGCTGCTGTTATCAAAAATGTGCTACTGTTTCATTTTGTCTTTTTTTTTTTTTTTATTTGTGCTTCTCAACCCTCTGGTGTTTGCCAAACCGCTGTGGTTCATTGCACACAAGAAGACGTCCTGCATCCGTCAAGAGCAATGGGTGGCTGTTTTTTGGTGTCTTTGGCTTGGTCCTTGGGCTACTTGGCCCATGGCTGCTGCAGCCATGGTCACTGTTCTGTGAGGCATCGCTGAGGCTCTGGGTCCTGGCTTTTCCTTTACCTCCAGTGTCACAGCTGGCTGGAGTGGGGAGGTGAAGATGAGAAGGACGTTGATGGACATGAAGATTTTAAGGAGGCAAAGGATTCCTGTGGTCCCAAATATGTTTTCACTGCAGAGCTGTGGGATAGCATCTCAGGGTGTGAGTTTCCACTATTTCCAAAGCTAGACTGAATTGAACGCTAGACTGGGACCTTACAAAGACATCTTTGGCAAGTATATGTCTCTGAATTTCCTGCCTAGATAGTAAATGAGCGTGTATGTGCGCGTGCTTGGGGAGAAATGACAAGTAGAAAGTGTGTCAGACCCCTCTTTTCAGCTCCTTTTCTCTGGGGACCAGGAAAGAACAAGTATCCTACCTGAAAACCTGCCATCCCAGCAGTGTCTCTTGCCTTCTGCACAAGTCATGACAGAAGAAGAACTGGTTGTAGGTCAAGTACTGTGTCTTAGGGCTTGTGGTAAAGGAAAAAAAACCCTGTCCTCAACCTTCACAGCCCACACAGGTTGAGAACTGGCAGGAAAGGTCCAAGGAGAAGCTTTTAGCTCAGCATTGTCAGCCCATGGCTTATGCACCCCTTTGCTGCAGTGAGTTTGCTCAAGAGTGAAGGAATGCAATGAAAAGGAGACCTCTCCTTGTACTTGCCTGTATGTGGTGCAAACGGGCAGAATCTGGCCCATCTGCCACTTGGAGGGCTGCCCCTGGCCAGTGGTTTTCCTGAATTTCACCACCATTTGCGACCTACTGCAGAAGGAATCTGACCAATAGATCACCTGTACTGATGGTCCCGGCAACCACTGCAGCTTCCAGCTCACCAACCTCCTAAAAGAGATAGAAAAGGTCGATGTTGTTCTTCTGGCTGAATCAAGCATGAGCAGATTGGGAACGACAACTTCTTCGAAGCCCCAGCTTGTACTTAGATGCATGACGCTGAGATGTACCTAGGCTGCAGGGTCTCAATCACTTGCTGCCCATTCAGAGCTGGCCATGAAACAGGCAGCGTTGTCCTTCCCTGCCTGCACGTCCCCGCCGGGCACCACAAATCGGAGCTTGTGCACGGTGTATGCTCACTGGCTCGTGATGCGGAGCCCACAGGCTGGCACTAACCGTCTCACGTTTGCTAATATTCTTATTTTAATGTGCAAAAGAGAGAAGCCCGAGAGAGGAAAGCATCCAGCATCCCATGATGTTGTTGGTTTCCTCACAGTATTGCAGAAACACAGAGTTGTTTGAGTATTATTTGCATCTAAGCAGGTGAAATTGTTCTGAACTTACTGCATTGAAAAGAAAGAAAACGGAAAATGAAAGGATTTGTCAATAATTAAAATGCTGCATTTGTCAAGAAAGGCATAATACCTCTCTGAGTTGGTTCTGATTATTGGAATGTTTTAAACGGTTTGTTTTATGACAAATATTGTTTAGAGGAAAATAGAGTAGGCTGAAATCCCGGTGCAGTGTGGGAGTATAATTTAGAGAAAATCTTTGAGCTTTGTACAGCATGGAGTGTCACTCAAGTTCAAGAGTATCTTTGCTTTCCCACCCACGTTGTCCTTCCAGCTGACGTGGTCAGAGGTCTGGCTTTCCTGTCCCAGGGACCCACGCACTGCCTCAGGGTGCGCTCTGCTGAGAGGAGGCACTGACCTGCATGAGAAATCTCTATTGTTATAAATACCCCTTCCTTCTCCAAGTGGAGGACGTCAGTCTCTCTAATCCAAAAATAACTTATTAAAGACAAAAATTACTTTATTACTGTGATGCTACAAAGTAGCTCTTCAGACCAGCCCATTGACATTTCAGAGAGCAGCAGCAAACCAAAGTGCAGTTGGAGGACCAGCAAATGCCTGCTTTAGTCCCTCCATTTCTTCTGACAATCATGTCTTAGTGCACACTGGGCAATTCTTTGCTCCCATGTTTTTCTTCTGCACCAGCGGCTAGGAACTCTGTGTTCCGTGGGCGTTCCTCTCCAGTGTTGAGGTTTGCCTAGAGGCAAAAGGAGGGGACACCCCCTTTCCTTGCTCAGGGCTCTGATAAAGCAGGTGCACTTTTGACGTGAGAGCTGGAGGTGCCTGTGGGGAAAGCTAGCACTTTGCATCAAAGCCCTTCCTGGGGAGTGCTATCAACGGTGCATCGAAGGAGAAGCCTCTTCCAGTAGAAGACCAAACAAAGTCTTCTGGTTTAGTGTCACCTCTGGGGACCCATCCTTCTCCTACTTGGTTCTCTCAGCTCCACCTCTGCTTCACAGGGACTGCCAGGAGCGTGCACAGTTTCACCTCTATGTGTGCGTGTATATGTATATATACGTAAGCCCAGGTTTGTTCTGGCCAGAGCTGAGACACCTGGCCTTTGGGCCACTGCATCTAGCAGAAAGGAGAACCAAGTCTGAGCTAGCAGAGCGTGATGGGTACGTGCTTGTCCTCTGTGGGACAGATTTGACCATGAGCACCGTGCGAACGGCAGCCAGAGCAGTAACTTGGAGTGATTTCTCCAAACTGACATGCAACAGTGAAGCTCTAAGGAAACCGTGTGTCTCTTGAGGCATGTCCTGCTGGCTTTCTCAGTGCATCATATCCCTCCTGGCCCTCAGGAGTTTGCAGCCGTGTGTTGACAGCATGAGATTGTTTTTACTGGTTTTATGTTTCTTTATTACAGTTCCTTGGAAGAGCACCCGGGGCAGGAGGAGGCTGGAGGTGGGGTTGGTTGCTTCTTCCCATAGGAGCAGCCCAGCATCAGGCAAGGGGAGAGGAGATGCTTGTGGGATTGGGCAAGGAGAAGGGGAAAAAAGGCAAACGGCACAGAGCTAGCAGGGCAGGGCATGGACTTGGTCGTCACAGCCATGGCAGGAAGGTTTCTAGGTATGGAACAGATGGCAGCTCAACAAGTGCTTGGTTGGTCCATGAGACTCATGAAGGGTGGAGGGTACAGCACCATGCATGTTTTGACCCACCTTGGACTTTTATATATTAACAAGTTGCATTTCAGTAAAATTCAGCGTAGTTCTTGAGTTTAAAATGCTTGTAGGGTTTTTGGGGAGAAGCTCATTTTAACGTAAGGAGATTGTCCCCAAAAGTTGTGGCCACTGTGGGTCACTCACTGGGGTCTCCTCGGTTTTGTAGCTGCTCCCTGGTCTTGTGTTCAGGCAGCCGGTAGCTCCCTCTGCTACAGTCACTGCACCTTTTTGGCTGCTGTACAGAAATTGCATGTTTTTCTCCTGCTTTCTGTAGAGTTCAGTGCTGTTTTAAATGCTTTATTGGAGAAACTCACTTGGAGGATCTCAGTCTCTCCTTTCTATTCCTTATCCCCTTCCACCTGTCTCTTATCTTTCCTCTCAGATAATATTTTGAACTGTGCAAAGCTACTGTCTTTATTTAGACTTTGGAAAGGGAAAGACAGAGATGAGATGTGGCATTTCCACGTGCTTGTTTTTCTAGTCTAGTTTTGGCTATTCACAGCGAAAACCTTTGTGGTGCTCCATTACACTGTGATTTTGTGTGGTTTTGTAGTCAGGCAAGCAAATGATAATGAAGCTGTAAAAAGTGTCAACATTGTGTGCTCACTTTAATGGGTGTTAAAGTCTTCTTTCTACTGCTGAGATGCTGCAACTACGAAAATTCAGCATGAGAAGTGCCAAATATTGGACTTTAATAAGTTGTCATTTTAAGGATACAGTCTTCCATAAATAGCCCTTCTACAGACCTCTTACACAGTACTCATGCCAGCACAGAGTTAGGAGAAAAGGAAGAAAACCCAGCAAATATCTTTATCTGTCCCTTTCTAATCATGTACCTATGTTCCTAGACGTATTATTTCAGGTGATGCCATCCAACATGGTACCAAGATCATAAAAAATAGTTTGTTTCTGCAGAAGAGCAGGCTGTCTTGTTTTTACTCTTGTTTTGCTTTCTAGTTTGGTTGGGAATTTTCTGCTGCCCACTAGGTACATTTGTGACGGACCATATTATTCTTGTCCCCCTCTATGCTGATGCCTACAAGTATTGACAGTCCAGAATATCGGCTCACTTGGCCTTCAGAGGTATAACAGTGAAACAATTTTCAATGTTTTTGCTTGACTATAGGTTGAACTTTGCCATGTCCGGCTTTACTAGGTCTTCCTGACTAGATAGGTCACGATCCATGATTTTTGGAGAGGAGAGACCACACCATGCACACAGAGGAGCAGTAATGAAGGTCTGGGACAGGGCCACACAGGGAGCAAAGAAGTTACAGAGTGGGGAGTGAATGCTCAGTTGCAGAACCTGTGGTCTCTCCCGCTTAAGCAAAAGATAATTTATTAAAATTTTGGGTTGTGCAAAAGGCTAGTTTCAGACAGCTATGTCTCTCTCTCTCCCATGTTTACCCATGGGGTGACCTGGACGTTAGAAGAGAGATAAGGTAATTGTGTTGGCCTTTGCCTAGCTGGTGAGACTTAGTATGAAGCTTAAAAATAATAATAAAAGAATAACAGCCCTTCTCAGTCCCCAGCTGCCGAAATTAAGATGTGCAAGGACTGGGCTCAGGGTTTTCACGGTGCATTGTTTGCTTTTTGTCATAAATGTGGATGGGTAATGGGAACAGGGCAAACTCTGCCCAGGACTTTGTGGTTTTTGACTTACATAGACTTAATGTCAGATTAGTTCAGCAGCTTAGGGGATGCAATTCTAGGAAGAAAACAATGAGAATGACATAAATGTTGAAGAATTGGATTACATGGGTCCTGCTGCAATAAATGACGTATAAGAGGGGTAACTTAGGTTTGAGCCTGTGAAAACTAGGGAAGCTTTTGGCTTATATTCTGGTTATTAATATACTCAGAGGAAAACAAAATATTCTTTGTATAAATCCTTATTATAGGCCAAATTAAGTATGTCACTGCTTAAGAAATCCCACTAGCTTTGTGGAAGCTGACTCAGACTTGGGCATGGGCTTCATTTGTTTGCTAAACAGAATTAAAATGATTTTTTGATAACTTCATGGCATTTGTTTGAAAGATTTCACCTTAAGATGTAGAAGAGCAGTAAGTTTTGTAATTTAGTCTCTAGTTCTCTTAAGTTTACGCTAGTTAGCAGTGATGGGGAGCAAGCCTTTGTTTGGGCATGTTGCCTGACAGGTGAATACTGGGAGATTTTCAGTGGAATTGGTGTTCCTAAGAGAACACTGAACCTGTGTTGACTGTCTGGTATTAAGAGTTACGTGTTGCTTGAACTAATATTTCATACTTTTGAAGGACAGGTCTCTTCAGTTTAAAAATATTTTTTATTATATGGTGGTTTTAAAACTATCTGAATAAGCTTAAATTATTGTTTCGAGTTTTGGAAATGCCTCTGCTGAAAGCTACATCTTTCATTGTAAAATATACTATATGTAAATTCTTCGAATTTGAGACTGAATTTGTGCTGAATTTTAATTCACCTACTTTGGTCTATATAGCATCCAATTAAATGTGTGTAGGGATTATGCTCCCTGAGGACATGATGACATGTTAGATTTGGAATTATACCTGGGGGATGAATAGAAAAAAATCAGAGCAAACTAAATAAATGCAGTTTATTTAAATAGACTTTTGGGTGTTTCAAAACTTGATCCTTCAGCTGAGGAAGTGAAGGAGAAATATACAGAACAGTTTTGCCTGAAAATAGTTTTATCTGACAAATTATAATATGCCACTTTTGCTATAACTTATTCTTGGGGTGTTTTCTCTTTTAAGGCTGTAATTTTCTATCTTCATTCCCTTCCTGTTACATGGAAGGATGTTTTTATTGTGGCTTCATGTATGGGATGTTATCTGGTAGTATTGGGTAATCTGTGACCCCAGATCTTTTGTTTCCCTGCTAGTTTTAAGGTGTTTCTAACCAGTTCATTCTCTGTATTTGAAAGCCGCACAATTACTTGTCTGTTCCCAACAGAAAACATACTTCAGATGAACACCATGCAGGGCATAAATTGCATATGAATAAAATTTGTGCTGAAGTACAGTTTTTATTGTCATGTTTTTCTTTGTCAGAAGACAGATCCTTTCAACAGCTGTGGCATAGGCTTATATTTCATTTGCTGGTTGGCAGTGCAAATGTATCTAAAATGGATGTATCAGCATCTAGCTGTGACACGTTCCCATTTGTTCTTTAAAGTCTTGACCGGAGCATCTAGACAGTTATTAATACTCAATATTTGGAACAAATTAAAGCTGTGAATTAAAGGATGTGGGATGAGGTACTGAATGTTTGTGTACCCAAAGACTACTTCTAAAATAGTAAGTCAACTTCTGTTTTGAAGAAAACTTTATAAAGTAGCTAGTTAGAGCATATGCTTGTATTTTAACTAGTCGACTCTTCTAATATTGCCCTCTGAGCAAATGACAGATTTGTATTCAGTCCCCTGCCATTTTATATGCAAATGCCCTATAAGATGATTCCCCGTTTGCTAATGCACTTCATTCTGCATTTTAAGCATCATCTTGAGGAGTCTGACACTTTTTTTTAGTGCTCCCTTTATCTCTTGCTGGCATTTTTCTGTCCAAAACATTCATGAAAAGCTCTTTATTTTTTTTTTTTCTTCCCAAAAGTTTCATCAAAGTACTGTTTTGATGGCTTAACTTCAAGCATTTGATCTTGAATTCATCAGCCTTCTCATTTTTGAGCCCTGCAATTAACATTGTTGGGCTTGATCTTTTACGTGACCCAGTGGTCAAAGCCAACTGTAGGGAAATCTATCTGTAGCCAGACTTAGTTAATTCAAATCAGTTTGTAAACCCTATTTTAATTCTTCTAAAGAAATGTAGATTATTGGCCCTGCAGTGTAGGGAGCCGAGTGTATCGGTGGTTAATGGTGAGAGCACAGGATTTGCCGGTTCAAAGGGATTAAGCTGCAGAGTTGTTAAGAGGTTGAGGAAGGGAAAAGATTGGGCCAGTTCACAAATCTCATAACTGGCAGGAGCCCTCAAGCGCCAAAGCAGATATTTCATGTATACTCAAGAGATCAGAAAGTTTACAGAGAAAATCATCTTGCAGGAGGAATCTTGACTTAAGGCTTCATTACCTTTATAAAAACTTGATAAGCTGTGCCGTGCAAACGTGTTTGGTGTTGCCAGCTGTCATTAACCCAGAGGCATTAGGGGTTCCCAGGAGATCTGCTTTGACTTTTGGAGAAATGAAATCTCAGGATTTGGGTACAGCAGAAGTTTTTAAGAGAGTCTCTCAAAAGTATGATGTACACAAAGTAAGTCAGGCTATGGTCTCAGGAAATACATGCACACCTACCCTTGGCAGCCCTGAATTTTCAAAGTATTTGATGTGGTTTTAGATATGGTTTAACTTTGTGGCTGTGATGATGTAACCAAGTTGCTCCCCAAATAAACAAACCTTCTCCTCCCTGGCATTGGCTTTGGCCCTGGCCACACTCTCATGCCCTTTTTCTTGAGTTGACACTGGCTCCAGTTGACACAGGTTCATCTGACTCCAAGGTGAGTTGCTTCAGGGAGGTGAACCAGCAGGAAAACATTCACCTGTTTTGGTTGTGGGGTTTGATTTTCGTATTTTCTTTCCCGCTCCTCTGGTGTACCTCCCTAAGCCAGCTCACCCTGGGGTTGGATGACTCCCTGGGTGTGGAGCTGCCCGTTTCAGCAACACATCACAGACAGCGTCTCAGCCCCACGGTGATGCTCCACACTAAACAAACAGCAACATCTCAGTTGTATCACCAATTCCTGTATTGATTTTTTTGATCCCGTAACTTAGGTTTACCACTGGCTTGGAGGCAACTTGGGCAGAGATGGGAAACGAGGGGTTGTGAATGATGCTCTCTGCAGTAGTCTGAATGAGTTCACAGCAGATTGTAGGTCTGTGTCTTCATTTGAGAGAAGACATTGCAGGATGGTTTTTGTTTGGTTTTGTTTGGTTTTTTTTAATTAAAATGCTTTTGACTTTCATTGCCAGTGAATTCAGATATCGCATAGACTGGTACCTGTCCACTATATTAAGAAATCTTTGTTCCAAATATGTCCTATCAAATGACTAATTTCATTTAGGCTTCTGCAAATGCTGAACCTGCAACCCAGCCTTTGCATTAAGTAAAAAAGCTACTGAAATAATATTAACCAAAACACTGTTTGCTTTTCCTTTTTCTGTTCAGCGTCTGAACCCAATCTGAAGTTACGATCCAGACTAAAGCAGAAAGTTGCTGAAAGACGGAGCAGCCCCCTCTTGCGCAGAAAAGATGGTCCAGTGGTTACCGCTCTTAAGAAGCGCCCACTGGATGTCACAGGTACGTCGGGTAAGCAACGAATCTGCGCCAGCAGTCACATACTCAATGAGATGTCCCTTTCCAAAATTTATTCCTGCATCCAGTTAATTGTGTAGTCTAGATCTCTCATGTGCCTCTCAATGTTGGCAAAACCTGGATGAAGTTGGCAGAGTTGAGCAGTAGGTGATGGCAGGTGGGCATCAGCAGTGTTGGTCCATTGGGTACCTATCTACTGAGACAGCATTACCAACTCAATGAGCCTTTTTTGTAGTTTGTTTTAAGACATGTGTAGACGGATGTAAATATGCCACCAGAGTGCTATTTTTTTCCCCAAGCATTTCTATGATCTTCAGCAACAGGTTGTTGAGAAATAAAATTTCTCAATGGTGATCCTATTAATATCCATGGGGAGGCCATAATTCAAGGCTGTCGTCCTCCAGCAGTAAATGCCTTACAACCCCTGTTTGTTTTAGCCTTTGGGCAGGATGCCATAGTTCCTTGTTAAGTAATTACGCCAAAGTTTTGAAACATGTAAGGCGTTTTTTTATCTATCTATATATATGTGATATTTTTGACTACTTATTTGACAGTTTCTTGTTGAAAATAATATTCTTTTGGGAGTAAAGTTTGTAAGGGGGGAACAGAGTGAACTAGATTATATAAATTACCATAAAGTTAATTCTTAGCACCATCTAGGGATGCCTTTGTGTAAGTACCACTGTGTGACAGCTTTTCCAGACTTGTCTCACTTTAAGGCACACTCTCATCATTCAAACAAACTCAAAGTGAGCTCTCTTTAGAGAGCCCAGTGGTTTCCAGAGACCCTGGGGTAGCTATGCACCGCTCTGTGTTTGCAGAGGAAATAGATGATTTCAAGAGCTAAGCATAATTTGTATCAGATCTGAAAACTGAATTTACTTCACTCATATATTGCTATATGTCACATGGCTTTGGGGATAAATCATGGTCTAATAGCTGACCGGTTGATCTCAGTAATGCCTTCAGAAATGTCAGTGGAAGCTCCCACTTCTCACTGAGCATAGGCATGGTTCATGAAGCCAGCCTGGAGCCTGGCTAGAAAAATATCTGAGTTGTTATGGTAAGAGGGGACTTTTGAATGGAAAATAATTTTTAAATTAACTTTTTATTTTTAGTAATTTTTAAATCCCACTTCAGGGGATAGAAATTATGTTTAATCCCTGAAGAATACATTTGAATGTGCTAGGTACTTTTCCTGTGTCTAGGTAGCATGCACAAGATCTAATTTGTTGTAGTTAATAACATGGTCCCAGAAAAAACACGTCTTTTCCATGCAGTCAGAATATTTTTTCAAAACACCTAGACTCTCCGAAGTCGCTTTCCGTGGAGAAGTTCAGTGTTACGTGCTCAGCTGGGTGTTATTCCATGCTGAGTGTTCTTGATAGCGAGATGCCTCCCTAAATGCACAGCCAACAAAAAGCATCAAGGCTTCCTTTTTAAAAAAAAAAACCAAAAAATCTTTTTGCTACTTTGCAGGAGGTACTTGCAAGGATCAAAATGGCAAAATAGTATGTACAGAATAATGCCACAAAAGAAATAATTTTTTTAAATCCCCCAAATTGTAACAATTGGCTTTTATTTCTACTGGGGCATCCTAGAGCAATTATGAGACTGCTGCAGCCTGAACCATTGCAGCCGCTGGGAGATTCTTCTGGCATTGGGCAAATCCTGTGCTTGGGGAGGAGAAAAGTTCAGAAAAAAAGTTTTAATGTTATTTACCTTCCAAAATAAAAGGAGAATCACTGGAAGCTGTGCCATACACCAGGTGAGAAACCTTCTGAGGGAAGCTTTCTGGCTGTTGCAATTTCATGCGCTGTTTCTGTTTGTTATTATTTCTGTATCATTAATGGGGAGGCTTTGATTTCAGGCTGGTCATCTCAGTGGTTCTGGTTAGTGAGTTCACAGGGAACATGCTGATAAAATATACAAAGCTGAGAGGATTTTCTAAGCATTCAGGTGATAACAGAATTATTTTGGGGGATTAACTCTGCCTTGGGTCTTTCCAATGGGAAAGTGTTTTACTGCCTGAGTGGAGAAGACTTACCCAAAAAAAAAAAAAAAGCAGTGATTAGAAACAGATTTACTGTTTCGAACCCTGTAGAGTTTTGCCTGATTTTTGTAAAATGTGCTCAGCCATGACCACGGTCAATTGTCTGTCCATTCCCATGTCACTCAGGCAGCTTTTACATCTCTTAAAACAATTTAATTTGCCATCCTGGCAAAATATCAACCTTGTGAGTCAGTCCCCAGGCAGTTTTTGGGAGCTCACTGCTGTGGGAGCTGTTGTGCTGTGTGAAGGGCAGCCCAAGGCAGGTCATGTTTCTCTGAGGACCCAGCACGGTGTGGGCACTTTGCAGGGGACGGGGACATTACACACGCCCACTCACCTGCACCGGCAAAATCTCGGTGCTTCTTTGTAAAAGTAGAGGTCAACTATCCTGCATGATCAGCGTGAGGGCTCGGTCCTGGTGGCGTATTTCCAGTAGATCCAGATGAACCAGAAGCCTGCATGGGAAAATGTCAACGCTGAGACACTTCCCTGGTTGTTCCAGCATGAAGTCTGATGCAATACGTGGTGAGATGGTGTCGTTAGGGTTATAGACTAAAGAGGGTGAGAGAAGCACTTCTAGAAAAATGAAGCAGGATGATCTGACATGCTCCAGTTTGGCCTCTTCAAGCCTTCCATGTCTTTTATTATCTTCCAATTGTGTTTCAAGTTATTAATACACTATAAGAGAAATCCCCATGAGGAGAAGACATAAATATGTTAAGTAGGTACTTGGACAGACCATTTGAAAGTGTCAGTATTTTAAGAGCCCTGGGAAGATTTTGGGGGTAGATGGGGAGGAGGAGGGTTGCTTTCCTCCAAAACAAAACTTGATGGGTTGTTATCTGTGTAAATACCATCGTGGAGATTGTTTGTAGCGCTAAAAGTTGATTTTGGATGTGTTTTTAGACTCTGCATGCAACAGCGCTCCTGGATCTGGTCCCAGCTCTCCAAACAACAGCTCCAATAACATAAGCACCGAGAACGGAATTGCAGGATCAGTCACGAGTATTCAAGCAGAGGTACAGAGCCCTTCCTCACTCTGATTTTTAACACTTGGGTTTCTAATCAGTTTTTGCAGTTTTAGGAATTTGAGCATACAAACTGGTGTGCACCACACTAAAAAAAAAAAAAAAAAAGCCAGATCGTGACTTGGAGCGGACTTTGGGAATTACCTCTCAATCTGGGCTGACAGGATGCATTATCTGTTTATTAAATCTAGTTTGAGCCAGCTCACAAGTTGCTTGTGGTAACTTGTAGTGGTTTTGTTGTGAGGAGAGAGTGAAAACAAAGTGATTTAGCAAGGTAAAGCATGAAGAGTGTTTCCTGGTCAAATGCAAGTATTTTAAAATTTTGGGAATCTGTTCTCTTATATTGTATATGGGGTGAATTTGTTGTGTGCAGTAGGTTAGTCTAAATATGGCCAAACCAGAACTGGATTAAAGGGAACGGATTTCACCTTTTTCTCCCCACTTTGGGATTTGAAAGCTTGGTGCCTGATGCCATGTGCTAGCTTAAAATCCCGTAAGCTTTCACCATCACTTGAGGCATCTGCTATGGATGTCAAGGGCAGAGTACTGGGCTGGGTAAACTGGAGTTTAATTCAACATGGCAGCTCCTGTGTTCAGGGTTACGGAAACCCAAGGTTTTCTAAAGGCAGATATTGGGGTGTGGGCCATGTTAACTGGCTCTCACCATAAGCCTTACGTGTAGAAAACCAGTGTGGTTATGTTGTGTCACCAGTGCATTTCTTTTTATCCAGCTTACCATTAGCTGTTCTCCCCATGAATATAGTGTCTGTCTGAACATCAGGACTGTAAAAACAGGCTTGGGCTTGTTCTCTCCAAATTGTCATTTAGAGTTGAAAAGGACTTCTTATAGTATAAATGTAAGCCCTTATTGCTTTCTAGTTTTGTACAGATTTTCACTTTATTTTTATTTCTAATGTAGTGTAACAGCAGTTAATATAGGCAATATGCCTTCTACTCCACCCTCTCCTCTGCCAAATTATCCAACACATATCTATATTCACTCTAGTTTATTGTAGACTTTACAAGATTTAGACAATTATTGTAAAGATTAAGATAGTGTAAGGTAGAGTCTTAACTTGACACTGGGAGCTGAAGCTGCTCTAAAGAGACATGGCTTTTGAGATGCACGCCGGCAATTTAGTAGTTTGGAGCAGACCTGGAAAAAGGTATCTTACACACAGGATTATTTATCGGGTTTGCAGAACTGAAGACTGGCTGAGCTGAGGGCACATCTTAAGTACATTTGTGTGGGCCCTGGGAAGACTACCACCAAGTTACCAGTTTTGCTGATCCAGGAGCTGTCAATCTTGTCTATACTTAGCAAACTGCAAATCCCCAATTACTGCTGATGGAAAAAGTAGTGAATTCAATAATTTCTTGTGATATAAACAGGGCAGTCAGCTTCCCACAAGACAGTGTTAGCTCACGCAGGTGAATGTGAAGCTGTAATATTCTTCTTTGCCATTTTATTTTTCAACTAAATGATTTGAGGTAATCATCTGTGACTAGACCACCAATACCTAATAAAATGGACACAGACTATAAGAAAAACTCTTTTCATCAACTACTTGTAATGCAGCAATTTTGTAGCTCAGACTGAGGCATGAGTGGCACAGACCATTTGAAAAAAATCCCTATACTGCCAAAGCCTTTCCCTGGGAATCGTCTTTGCCTCTTTTACAACTGTGCCGCAGCAGGTAATTCACAGCAATGCTGCTGCGTGCAAGGAAAGAAGCGTGTTCATCTAGAATTTTAACAAGAGCAGCATTTGATGCACCATCTCCAAACAACCTATGCATAAAGGAGGAAGAAAATCTAGTTTTAATTTCCCTGAAAATAATGTCTAGAGGTTTTTTCACCTTTTTATAATTTTTTTGGAAAATAGGAAAAATATAACATGCAAATAATTGTGCAGTTCCAGTTTTAAAACTGCCCAGGACTGTGTTAAGTATATTGGATCATTGCCATCACAGAACAGAATGAAACATAAATCACTGTGTGATGGGAAACAGAACATCAATAACCTGTTGCACAAAGTGTTCTCCTCCCAGCGTTTCAGGTGTAGTTGAATGGCTTAGCTAAATGTCCTAGTCCTTTGCATTTGTTTTGGGGAAAAATAACTGCACTTTGTTCTAGTATATCATGTTGTGTCATACTAGCTGATCCATTTGCCTGTATAAGTTCATTTGGGAAAAAATTAACTGGGCAAGGTAGGGTTTTGGTTTCTTGAAAATCTTCTTTTTCAGTAGAAGTGGTATTACCTGGTAGCCCAAGTGTTGGAGATTTCTTTAATACCAGTTGAGCAAGCTTTCTTATGTTCCCACTTTTAAATATTTAGAAATATTTAAATGTTTCTGAAAAAATAACATTGCTAACTTTAAGTGTTTCATGCTTACCTTTGTGTTTTATTTTAAATGAGAAATATGTCTCTTTGCTTCTTAGTTTGCTAGGTTACCTCTTAAACCATTTCAGATATGTTGGAAGGTGGTATCCGAGTTCGTTATTTAAGTTTCAATGCTTGCCTTCAGTGTGGAAAGATTGCAGCTCTCTGCCTCCTTTTAAAATAGGCAATATCTATTTTGAAATACTGTTTTTAAATCTAAAGGTTTTTCCATCTCTGAAAGGTACATGATATTCATTGCCATTGCAGTTGATACAAGACTATAAAAAGTACTCGACTACAGACGAAAATTGTACATGCTGAAATTGTTCTCTTCTGTGCAATTCAAAAAATGTTTGTGTACAACCCGTAGGTGGGATCTGTGTATTTAAAGTGATGGTAATGCTGCTAAATACCATATGCTGATAGCGTCAAGCTGCTGCATTTTTCTCTTCACTGTTTTTAAAACAAATCCCCAGGAGATAGTTTGAGGCACAAGTACAGAGTATTGATTGTTCAAAGAAAAAATGGGTGTAGTTTTGTTTCATTTATGATACCAGTAAAATATTTCATTACTCTGCTGACAATAACTGTCTTATTCTCGATGTGGCATGCTAACATTATGTAATTTAAATTAAAGCAAAATTGCCAGTAGTGCTCAAAATTACTTGGAAGAAGCATGTGGGTATGCACAATCATATGTCCTTACCAGGTACCACTCAACAGCAAAATGCTGCCTGCAAATTTCCTCCTTTACGGCAGCAAATTGTCAACTGAGATCTTAAAAACAGATGGGAGAACTGATCTGTAATATATTTTCGATAACCTTGAATGACATTAATGAAAGTGCAAGAAGGCAAAAGGAAATAAGAAAAAAATTCACTTTGCAGACAAAACTTTGCACAGGGTCGTATGAAAACTAGGTGACTTTGTTGAACACTTGGAATTTAGACACGGTTGGACATGGGGAGAATGACTGGCAAGTTAGTGGCACATCGAAGAGCACATTTGAAAGGCATCCCAGTGTCTGGTAATGGTGACCCACACAGTCGTGGAAAGGCTTTACTTCTTCTGTCCTTCTTGCACAGGTAGCACGAACCTCAGGTGCAAAGGTGGGTTGTCCTGTTAAAGCTGTCAGCTGATCCTGTTAAATTTCCATAAGTCGAGGCAGGATTGCTTCTGAGGATTGTTTTGTAGAAAATGTTTGGTTTTCAATGTTAGTTCTTATATGCACTTTTTTTCCCCCTAAAAGGTTGCTGCAAGTTTTTTTAAGTCTCACCTTTGAGTCTTCGAGGGAGAAAAATAGGGGTTTATTATCCAGACCTGGCCCAGCCCTGCAACCAAGGAAATAACCTGCCAAGTCTCATTGACTTACAGGACTATGAATTTAAGTCTAAAATGTATAAAGCCATTCTTCAGATCTCTGTTATATCAATGTAGATTGTTCCATAGTATAATACTAAGTTAATCATAATCCCTTTTTTCACAATAGCACCTGAGTTAAACAGTAGAAATTGTATAGAAAGTCTTTTGAAATCTAAACTCTATTTTATTTAAGTTGGAAAATCACCTGCGGAGAATTCAGGGTGATCAGAACACTTGTTTCCTAACTGGAAGATCGGGCAGTTTATTGTAATTTTTATAATGGGTTTTCTAGCGCATTTCAAATCAATCTTGTTTTGAAATTAAAGGCATTTTTACTTAAGTGTTCCTGCTTTAAATGGCCATAAGATAATTCAGTACATCTTGCATTTCACCCTGAAAATCAGGAAATAGCTACATAAATGCAACCTTAAGGCTTTTTGATGAAATTTTGAAGTCTGATTTAAGCTAAAGCACACTAGTAAATAGCATAAATTGTCTGTGATTTGTGAAAGAGAACAACAGCCATTGTAATGCCATTTTTTTTGAGGTAATCTGTTTTAGCTTTAAAAGGGCAAACACTTGAGAAGGAGAAGTAAGCTGTTAAATCTTTGCAAAAGCTTTTTGTGGTGGCACTGCATGAAGACTGAGCAGAAGCAGAGCACCAGTGAGGATGTAGGGGTGATCTTTAGTCCCCAAGAAAGATCAAATAAACTGTAAAAGGTCTCTCTGTAGGGCAGCGAGGTTGGCAGCAGTTGCAGAGCAAGATCATCCCTGTGTTGGTTATCCTGGTCTTGTCACCCCTGCGTGGCCACAGCAGCGGCGGTGTTTGGGGCATGTACCTAGTCGGTGCTTGTTTAGGCTGGATCTGAAGCACAGCTTAGCTCCCCCGTTCAGTATTTCCAATGTCAGCAGTGAAGTTGCACACTCTGTACGTTTCTGATGTGTTCTCACAGCAAGCGTACTGTGTCCTCGATCTGATCTGTGGATGCTCTCTCACCAGGACAATGTTCTTGATTTTGTTTCCAGACCAGCTTGGCTCACAGACTTGTGAATCGTGAAGGCTCGGTAACACAGCTGCCACTCTACACATCTCCTTCTTTGCCCAACATCACACTAGGACTGCCTGCAACTGGCCCTTCCAGCGTAAGTTGCGGGGGGACGCAGCCTTTGAAATGTTGCTTGCACCAATTTATCCCTTAACCCACTGTGCCATCAATTCTGCGTTTGCAGGGAGGATCAGCGCAGCAGGATGCAGAGAGACTTACTATCCCAACCTTACAGCAGCGGATCTCTTTATTTCCTGGCACTCACCTCACTCCCTACTTGAGCACTACAACGTTGGAAAGAGATGGGGGAACTGCACATAACCCTCTTCTGCAACACATGGTCTTACTGGAACAGCCAACTGCACAAACTCCCTTAGTCACAGGTGAGCACTCCATAGATAATGTGCAAAACTCAGTCCCAGCTGGGGAAAGAGAGCAAGTGACATCTGTTGGGTTTTTTTGTACAGTCTGTCTCTTGTGCCAAAGAGATACTGCATCATATATGTATTCTGTGGGTATAACATATAACCTTTAGGATGTGTTCGTTGATATGTTGGTTAGTGGATACATTTGCAAAATCAGAGGTTGCCCACCTCATGCAGAGATAGGGGAAAGCTGCCTTGTCATTTTGGTGGAATGAAAATAAATAGTATTTACTTCCCTAAGTAAAGCGTAAGTTTGTGGGCCACAATTTAAAACTGTATTGTTAGAGTTTTAACCACTTTAGATTAACGTGGAGACAAAAATGTTGTGTCTTATGATTACCCTTCCTGTTTATCACGGATGGTTTCTATTCTCTATATGAAAGGCATGCATTTACAAAATCTCAGATTAAAATACTTGCTTTTCATCATTATTATAAATGGCAAAAGCATGGCAAAATCAACTGCATTCAAACAGATTGTATTTGTTTGTATATGTTACACTTTCAGTATGCTAATTGCTTTGACTCATTCCTTGTGTCATATTTTCAGAATTAAGTACCTGTGGGAAGGCATATTTCTATAAATAGGGTTGATTCAAAGCAATAATTCCCTGTAGGATGCATTTCTGGTTTACAGTGTGTAATGTTGGGACAAAGGATGTTCTGCATAAGTTATAGATGTGTTGATTTTTATTTCTTTCATTCCATTTCTAATGGAAACTCTTGAGAGATGTCGATCACTGAAGCATTACAGCACTGCTCACTGGTTTGGCTCATGTCTGGTTTTACATTCACATCCCAGGAATATACATGGAGTTGTGATAAGCTTATAAGCATATACATAAGGGGAAGCTGAAGCACAAAAGTGTGGTATTTAGCCAGCACTCTGAGGCATGAGAGTGGTGCGTGCAGATTCCTTGAACCTTTACGTAATGTTCTGTTGCCTCCTTCTGCCGTGGTTGCTGTGGCATGACAAGTTTACACAGAGTCATGGCATGGCTCTTCACCAGTTGCCCTTTGCCCAAGGTCTGTTGATGAAGAGCCATTGGAGAAGACTTCCCCTCTTACCCTATCACCAAAACTTTGTTCTCTGTTTGTGCTGGTGTTTGCTTTAAAGCACATGTAGGAAGAAGTGCTGTTCTGTTTCCTATTCGACCTCTCTCAAAGCTTCCCTCAGTTACAGGGTACTGTGTTTGCTTTCAAGTTGTATTCCTTCTAGTCCACCTGCTATGTGCAGTGTTTTCAAAGTGAGTACAACATGTTATAAACCAACACTTGGAGAAATATTCACAATACAACAGAGCAACAAGAAGAAACACACATTCCAGATGCAGCAACTGAAAGAGAGCAAGCTAACACATGGTCTCAAAAGCCCTAAGTGGACTGGCTGCCAAACTACAGTTAGTACTTCTAACTTCCTTGGAAGCAAAGTGGAGTTTATTAGTATTCTGCTTATAGCCTTCAGCTCTGGAGATAGTCTCCTGACGGCTGCAAAATGATCCAGCATGATGACATGTTCTTTCTGTGCAGCAAGGTAGGCCTGGGGGTTTTGGGAAACTAGAGCAGAATTCCTTAGGTCTGCTGTTCCTCTTGTGACAGGTTACTCTAGATAATATCCTTCACATTGATGTGTATGTCCTGAGTAGGAACAAGGTGTCTCCCTGGAAAGCTTTCACAGGGGGACCTTGGTCATTCACTTGGAGGAAGGTAGTCTTCCAAGGTGTCTTATGCAAACCGGATAGGATCCCTTCCTCTGCTGTCTAATTTGAACTTTTGGGAAGAGGAACTGTGCTAGAAGGGAGACAGACCACATCTTTCCAAATTATTCATCTATTCATACACACACAGACATATGTGTGTGTATATATACAAACACATTTATAGAGACATGCATTTATAAAATAAGATACCTTCTTACATGATCCTTTTCAGAAAAGCAAAGGGTAGGAGAAACTCAGAAAATCTTTACCCAAGAAGAAAAGCTTTCAAATGAGTGAGATTCTTCCACATGGGGCAGTTCTGTGAATCAGTGGAAAAAGGAGGTTATGTCCTGGGACAGAAATGTCAAGGTGTTTCTAAACCACTGTATTCAGCTGGCTGCAGACTTCTGGGCAGTTTCTCTCCCTTCTCAACCAAAGACGGAAGAAAGAGAAGATACAACTTCTATGACCCTTGAACTGGGCAGTATTTCTGAACATTACTGACCATTTGCACAGTCTTTAGTTTGTTTTATACAGAGGTAAAGCAAAAGAGTACTTTTTTCCTAAAAGTGTGTGCAGCCTTTTCTACATTAGGGAGACACTAGCAGTGCCTTTGTACCCCAAGGTAAAGTGAGCAAAAGTAAATGCTTATGCTCAGCTCCTCCACCCTTGGGTTTGGCTTTGTGTTGGGTGTGTTTTCATGTCCCAGCTTTCTAAGAAGTATGTAAAGGTATGTTTTTGGAGAGCAGAGCAAGAACTGGCTTACCCCAAGAACAGCTAAAAAGATAAGGCACTTCCTAAAGACATGCCCTTACCAGAGCTCAGATAGGTATTTCACATGGTAGTCATCAGAGACACCTAAATTGCCAAGGGCATGTGAGTAACGCAAGTTATCCCAAAATAACTTTATGTTTTCATTAAGTTACTAGCATGTATACACAGGACAGTGATGGAAACAATTCTAGCTATTTGTCATCTTGGCCTCATAACTTTCTTTCTACAGAAATAATGAAGCCTGATGGTTCCCATATTCCTGAAATGCTTCAAGGGAGTGCCTTTTTCCAACACAAACCTGGTCAGGTGTTTATCACATGGAAGTTTTCATCCCTAGTCATTTCTGTGGGTGGGGTATAGCACAGCTAAGGGCAGACTTGCTTCCCTACATGGTCTAGAGTGGGAAGCAGCTTCATCAGCATCCATCAGCCTTCAGCATATCCAGTGAGCATCCTGTAAGGTATAATTGCTGGATGCTGTGGGGTGGCAGCTTGGGTTGGTCCTTTCTTAGAAATGAACCTGGGATTACTCCCTATACCAAGGCAAGCTATAAGACTTAAACTTTTCCAAACTACCACTGTGATCTTAATTCATGTCACTCACTGAGCAATGGAAGGGTCTAAGGTATTGCTGATTTTAAGAAATGAAATGTTTCTGTAGCGTCTCTGAGTAAACAAAGAAAGAATTCAAAAGAAAGCAGAGTATTACTCCATCCAATGGTAATTAATTGTTATCTGTTCTCTTTTAAGGATGCTTCAGCTGTAAATGGCGAGGTGGCTGGTTTTAACGTTATATATCATTGTCACCATCAGAGTTACTCAACAGCCGTTTTCTCCCTTCCTTTCTTCCTTTTTTTTCTTCTCTGCTGTTTTTTCCTCCATATTATCTTCAGACTGGTATCTTTCAGGACTGCCCCTCCATGCACAGTCCCTGGTTGGTGGAGAACGGGTCTCCCCTTCAATACACAAACTCCGACAACATCGCCCGCTGGGGCGCACGCAGTCTGCTCCCCTTCCCCAGAACGCCCAGGCCCTCCAGCAGTTAGTGATCCAGCAGCAGCACCAGCAGTTCTTGGAGAAACATAAACAGCAATTCCAGCAACAGCAACTGCACATCAACAAGGTAGGCATGATGCTTTTAAAGTCTTTCTTCCTCATACAGCATCAATACCAACGTTAGCCAACGCTGTTTCAGAGTTTCTTGCACAGTAGCGTATGTGGTCTCGACCTCCGTAACCAACTGGCCTTCATCCTTGAACCTCTTTTTCATAATTTTGAGAAATCCATTTACAAGGATGTGGACATCCATCACCAAGGCAAGGATCAATACCTGTGTTGTAGATGGTGGAAAGGCAGTACAGTTCAAATTTCTGGCTTTCCAGTAGTACTTTTTAAAGTTGTCATTGCTGCCATTCATCCACATCAGGACCTTTTGTCAGTTTTGTAGCAGAAAACATAAAATGCTGTCAAGGAATATGGGGCAAATACCTACTGTGTATATATTCAGTTTGAAAGGGAGAAGGAGCAGTAATATGGATTTAAGAAAAAAGCAAAATCGAGGGATTTCAGACACGATGCCAGAAGATAATTGAAAGCAAAGATATTCAGATTTACTGAAGCACTTTTCACTGGAATTACCTTTGGAAAGAGAAAAGCTGTTCCCATCTCCAGTCCAGATTCTCTAAACTATGGCCCTGTGTAAAGCATTGCGGTGTCCTATCCATTTCTTTTCCTGAAAATGAGGACAGTATTGCTGTGCATCCTGCAGAGGTTGTTTTGAAGATTAATTAGATGTGATTCAAAAATTGCTTTGAAGAAAGCAGGCACTATGTTTATTTTCTCACTTTCTGTAAATCACTTGGAGGACATCAGGTGAATGTTGCAGAGCACCATTCATCAGTGCACAGATTTTGCAATTGCTGCATAGCCAAAGTCATCTGTCTGGGCATCCTAATACTACAACAAAGCGGAAACAAAGCTACTTTGAGGTGATTGCATTGAGTATGCATTAAAAAAGACAAAATCTATCCTGATGTTTTAGCCTCTGGGAAGGTAAAATTCACCTTTTATGTACAAGAGGTCTGATCACAAGTGGTATGGGTGGAGCTGTGACGTTTACCCCAGCTGAGGTTTTCTCCCAGGATTTCAGAAGGCCCAGTCTGTTGCTAGACTTGCAATATAAAAAGGCTGTTAGGGAAGGGGGAAATCAACCCTAATCAGTGTGATATTTTTCTGACTCTGATTTATACTGTTTTGAGGCTTTCTAAAGACTTTTCTCAAGGAGTTCCAGTGGTGGCTTTCTTTAAGAAACAAGCAAATCCAGTAGTAGGTTTCAGGCTCAAGAGGACAAGTTTGATGGCAAGTGGACCTTTCAGGTTGCTGCAGTTTAATTTATGGTGGAGGTTTCTCCAAATATTTTCACTGTTCCAGTCCTATGAGAAAATACAACTACGAGAGCTGGATTAAAAAAAAAAAACAACACACAACCCCCCAAAACTTTGTTTATAGACTCGAGCTAAGGCAGGATGATTACACAAGTTACTGACGTCAATCATGTACTTCTGGAGAGCTGCCACTGCGCACTGCATGTGCCAGCCCTGGACCTCATTCAGCCCCACACACTGGGGTGGTGGGGAGCTGCTGCTGCCATAGAAATTTCCCTTATCCCCCTCCAAACATGCTTTGTGACCAGGATTGTCGGACGCGGGGCACTAGGTAGGGTTGCTTTGTTCAGAAATAAATGTCAGCTTGGTGGTTTGTTTGTTTGAGGTTTTTAAGGCTTTTCCGTTGCCAACGCTTGTAAGCGTCCAAAGACTTCACCGTGACGTACCCGCTGAACTCATTCAGACTTTCGCTTGGACCTCCCAGGAGCTGGAGAGCGTGTGCGACCAGAGCCGAGCAAGTCCTCCCGCAGCACTCTGAATTTCAGCTTTGTTAGAGCTGTGATCTGTCACATCCATAGCAGAGCCAGGCAGGCGGGGGGGGTGTGGGGTGTGTGTAATTAAACTGATTGCACAGGGGCGATTTCCCTGTGTTTGATTTATATAAGTAATGAGTTAAAATGGTTTTGGTACTAGTGCTGTATGCGTGTGGCAAATTTATCCCGTGGGATAGCATCCAAGTGCTGACATGGAAAAAGACTTTTCCCAGATGCATGGATATTTTAAGACCCTTGTGTGTAGGAGAGTTAGGGTGCAACTAAAAATAATGTAATAGATTGCTGCCTTTTAATTATTAGCAGAACTGACAGCAGTGTCTGTTAAGGTTGTGTTGGATTTCCTGTAAATAACACAAGGCTGTTTTCAATTGCTTGTGATTTTTCCAAACTTTTAAGATTTTGGCCCTAAACTTTCCCTGCTAGGTGTCTACATCAGATGAAATTTTTGAGAAGATTGCAGCCAAAACAAGTCTTGCTATTTCCAAGAAGACAGCTAAGGAAAAATATGTTGTTTTGCTCCTGATTAAAATAATAAGAATAATCATCTAAGGAATTCGGCTGTGAAGCCTTGGTGCCCGAGGCTTTGGAGCAGTAACTTGGAATTGGACAAATGAGGACAGGGCGGGTGGCTGGGTAGGGAAGGAGAATGCAGAGGGATGGGTTGGGTGGGACGGGTCCAAAGAAGGGACAGGGCTCCTTGGGGTGACTGGAGGGGAGTGTGTTCCCCGAGGTGCGAACCCTTCCAGCATGGGCTCTGAAGTCCTTGGTCTACTGCTGTCAGCAGCAAAATGGGGATTGCCTGAGCAGAGCGAAGCGCATGGTTCATCCTGTTCAGGAGCCCTGAGTGACTCCCCTGGCTCACCACAAGGCTCTGTATGGAAAATGAGGGTTCCAGCCCTGCTCATCTGATTTTCATGTTGTCACCCAGTGGTGACATTTGCATTTGCTTTAAAGAGCGGAAAAAAACACACACACACAAGCCGCACAATGCCCCCCAAAAATGGGGACAAGAGAGACATGCATGAATAAAAAGAGCATTATTGAAGTTGCCACACTGAGCAGTCAAGCTAGGACATGGGAGTAGTTAAGTTTCCCGTGCAAGTCTTGCTCTCTCTTTTTTTTTTTTCCTGCATCTTTTTGATCCAGTTTTTGATAATCAACTGGTGTGTCTTTTACAAGACTCTGAAGGTAGTACAGAGAAGGGTAAGAGCGGGGCTGTTCTCCAGTGGTGTGCACCCTCATTTGTTGTAGAAATCGGAGGACACATAAGGAGTGGAAGGGGGGAAAGAAGGGGCCTTAGGGCTAAGACAGCTTGACGCTGTGGCAGGGAATTGGCTTTCTCCTCTCTGCTGCAGAGCTGTGTCTCAGTGAGGAGATCCAGCCAGCAGGCAGCTTACAGCGGCACGCTCATCTCCTCCATGCCCTTTGCAGGACAGGGAAACGGAGCTACTAGCTGCAGAGGTGTTCTTGCACACCTAAAACATGTAGTCTTGAAATCAGCCTTATCGTATTGAAACCCCATCCAGTTTTCCCCATTCCAGGGCTTTCATAATCTCTGGCCTGGCTGTGCATTTGGTGACATGGAGCAGCTCTGCTCCCCGCCTGCTGTCAAGTCATCGTGAACACAGACATGATAATACTTGCAGAGCACTTGTGTGCTCTAATGATTGAACTGCAAAACTGTGTGTAAAAATCAATAACTCTTTCTTCAGAACTAGGTTTTGAGACATTAAATGAGGTTCTGGATAAGATACTGAATCACTTCTTGCTAATTGAGCTCTGCGCAACCTTTGATCAGAATGAGACGTGTGCCTTAAAATAGTAAATACTAAACAGTCCTGAAAATAAAAGCTATACATTAACACAGATGCACGGGAGCACTGACCTGAAACTACACAGGCAACGTGTGTTCACGTGTCCCACCTTTTTGCATGTTTAACGTTCAAACCTCGGGAATGTTTTTTCCCCATGGTCAGAAGAGCTTTGCTGGGCGAGGGGGCTTGCTTTGCCATACGATAAATATATGCAGCAATCCCAACATAGTTTCATCTTCAGCAATTACATTTTCTCTGCAGACTTCAGTCTCTTTTAAGATGCAAATTTTAGTCTTTTATATACGAGAGAGAGGAGCCATGATATGCTCATGGTTCTCTGTGTCATTTGGAGGCCAGCATTTGAGGGGGTATTTTTGTCGCGACAGCAAACCAGGTAAAGTAGGACACTGTTCTCTGAGTAGACTCCATGTATTTTGAGTTAAAAGTGTTAGCTTTTCAGCATGGTAGATCTTGAAGCAGCAACTCCCTTTCTAAAGAGAAATACACAAGTGAGATTTCTGTAAATTCTATCCTGGAAAACTCAACTTTTTACCTTTCCGTAGTAAAGATGAGTGTTTTTGCTTTAGTCCCCTGGATGTATAATTCACGAAGCCTTACTAGAACAGATAATCTCCCTTTTAGTGCTGAAGTGTACTGTTAAGCAGATCAACACTGAGCTTCTGTGGTCAAATTATGGTTCTTCCGAGTAAACCCCATTTTTAGCATACCCTTGAAAGTGAGGTGTTTCTCCTGCTGTGGCATATATATGGCAACATATATACACCAGACTACAGTGCCTCAACTTGTCTGGTGCAGCAGCGCTGGGTGTATACGTTTTTATTAACACCTAGAATTTAACCTTGCTATTTCCTGGTGGTGTTGTTTTTTTTTTTTTGTTGTTTTTTTTTTTTTTTTTTGGAATGCATTAACTGTTTAGCCTCAAGTGACTCCTGGAGTAGCTTTTCATATGTAATGTTTAATTTGTAGTATTAGAAAAATACAGTGTATTAGGTTGCATTGCACAACATTCAGGTAGGGCTATTAACCTTTCAACAGTTTAAGGGTAGCCTGTTTTTGAAGCACCCAGATGTAACTTTGGATATAACAAGTATCGAAAAAGATCCCTGGAAAACCTCCTTCAGCATTCCTGCTAAATGTCTCAGTCGGCTGAAGATGAAATGCTGTTTAGCAGGATGCCAGACGATTGGCATTCCTGTGCTTGTGCATTGTCACACCTATTACTGCGTAAACGCTGTTAAGTGATTTTGCCAGGAGCCGTTGTTCTGCGGGGTGTCTGTTGCTGCAGATCTGGTGATATGTAGATGTGTACCTGATACAATCAAGCCCATAACTCCAATTATTTGGGAGAGGGGGGAAAGAAAACAGCTTCTGCTGGTGCCAAGGTGTTTTCTTCTCACTCCCCTTCCTTTTCCCCTCCAGGCGGTCCCTGTTCTTCGATTCATTACAGTTTGGGTCATTCCCTCTTGTCTAGGCACAGAGGCCAGCAGTCTTGTGGTTCTTTCAGCAGCTAGGCTGCCTCAGACAGTTATTTTTTTCCTGCTGTCTCATCACTTCAGGGAAAAAAACCCAAGAGATTTTTCTAGGCTTTGGCTGCTGCAGAAGGCTCTGCCAGCTCCCTACAACTTGGAATCTCCCCATAATCCTTTATCGTCTCTTGTTTCTCCTCAGTCTATAAAAGTTAAAAATTAGAATCCAAGAGGTACCTCACGTGGGAAGAGTCATATTGATAGCCAGAAGAGCAAGGCTTGTGTTATCATTTCCAAGTAATTAATTCAAGCCCCCAGCAATATGTTTTCATCTTTGAGCACTTGTCCACTTGCACACTCCCCTGCGGATGCACTCTTGCCTTATGCCTCTCTGCTAGTGCTCTTCTTTCTCTTGAGCATCCCAGCCGGTGTACCCACTCCATACTGCCTACCTTCCACCTCTCAATTCCTAGCCATGTCCTTAACTCAAGACCAACACTTTTTTGGCCGTCTGTCTCAGGATGTTTTTGAGCTGAGTCTTTATCATCTCTTTTCTTTCTCTATTTTCTTCCTAATTTTCATCAAAACTGTGTCTCCAGCTATCCAGAGTTGTTCTCTTTCTTCCCTGAGTTTGTCCTTCATCTCCAGAGGGAGGAAAGAGAGGTTTCTGCTGGCTTCTGCCCAGCATGGCATGGTCAGGGCCGAGCCAGTCTGTCGTCCTCCCTTGCTTCCTGGCTTCTCTCTTTCTCTGGTCAGTGGGACATGCTGTGGCACCCCACCAACACCTGTGTCCCCCACAGTGCTGTTCAAGGGAGAGCAGAACTCTGCGTGGTTGATGGTACCAGCACAGAAGAGGCTGAGGCTGGCTTGGTCATGGCTGGTACCTTCTGCTACTCCACCCTGTTCACAAAACAGGGAAGTCACTCCACTCTGCTGGGCATGCTCTGCACTTCCCAGGATATAAACTGGATAGTTATCAACAGTAGTGCTGCCTCCACCACCTTCCAGTGTATCCCTACCTGCATGAAGTTTTGACTAGTTGTACATATCTGGCAAAGTGGAATGGGGCTTTGGTGTGTTGTCAAGTATAATCTCTTTGAGCTTCTACTAGCTGTAGATAACCCTGGATGAGTTGTACGGAAATGTGATGATTTATTCTAAACTTTGAAGGTGTGTGTGGTTGTTTTCAGCCTCTAACCTCTATCCTTGTATCCTGGTTTCAGCTGGGATAGAGTTAACTGTCTTCCTAGTAGATGGTACAGTGCTATGTTTTGAGCTCAGTATGAGACCAATGTTGATAACACTGATGTTTTCAGTTGTTGCAAAGTAGTGTTTAGTCTAAAGTCAAGGATTTTTCAGCTTCTCATCCCCAGCCAGTGAGAAAGCTGGAGGGGCACAAGAAGTTGGCACAGGACACAGCCAGGGCAGCTGACCCAAACTGGCCAACAGGGTATTCCATACCATGGGACGTCCCATCTAGTATAGGAACTGGGGGCTAGGGGCAGGGGGATCGCCGCTCGGGGACTAACTAGGCGTCGATTGGCAGTGGTGAGCAACTACGCTGTGCATCATTTGTATATTCCAATTCTTTTATTATTGCTGTTGTCATTTTATTAGTGTTACCATTATCGCTATTAGTTTCTTCTTTTCTGTTCTATTAAATCGTTCTTATCTCAACCCATGAGTTTTACTTCTTTTCCCGATTTTCTCCCCCCATCCCACTGGGTGCGGGGGGAGTGAGCGAGCGGCTGCGTGGTGCTTAGTTGCTGGCTGAGGTTAAACCACGACACCTTGATGCACACCAGTCTGTCCAGCAACACTGAAGTCTCTGAAGGGCACGACTGAGGTATTCCCTCCAGAAGAGATGCCCTTTTCCACAAGACTGTTATTAACCTCATATCTGAAACAGTCCCATCAGTGATTCAAACTTCTTGTCTACTTTCAGTAACCATTACCGTGATGAGCAACACTGGAGAAATGCCACGTTCCCATGTTGGACTCGTAAACTGGAAAAGATCTTGAGAATAGATCTATCTCAAGTTTTACTTAAAGTCATGCCCAATTTTCATCTCTGTCAGTCTTTGATAACTGAGGTGATCTGTCATGTTCAGTGTTGAAGGAGCCTTGTCCTTTTAATTGTGGAGGACCAAAAATTTCTTCTGTAACTGCTTGTCTTCTTAGGAGAAAGATCAAGGTGCACAGCTTCATCGGAGTTGGTCTGTCCAGATAGGCAGCTTTGCTATGCAGTTCTGTGGAAGTTCTTCAGCTCTGCTTCTGCTTCCCAAGCTCTTCAGCTACCTTTTAGAACCAGACAGGTCCCTGTGACACTTGTTGCCTAAAGAAAAAGTGCATTACTTATATCCTTCTAGGAGCTTCTCAAGCATTTTCTGTTAGGGACTCTTCATTAGTCTGTGATGAGTAAACAGACGTTTCTAGCCTGTTTAGTAGTGTCTTCAAAGTCTTCGGTGTCCTAAGAACTTACCACTACAGAGACGGTATCATGAAGAAGTAGATATATCGTATCTAGTAGAAAATCAGATGCCAGCTGACCTGAAATTTAGTAGCAAAGAAATGCAGCTTTTTTTTCTTTTTGAGGCATTCCACAGAAAAATGATGAATTGTTTGGTTTTCCTTGTATTGTGACGTGATGTTGCTATGATCTTTTTTTTCTTTCTGTTCTTTGTATTTCAAAGACATAGATAAGAAGTCTTGCCAGCTGCATCGAGTCTTTTAAAAATGCTTGTGACTAGAGCTGTATAGTTTCTTCCATACTGCAGTAGTTAGCTGTCTGAGGCTAGAGAGGCAGTGCCTTTAACAATGTTTTATGGTGACAGTATGTGATAGCCAGAGGCAACTGTGTTTGAAAATAGAGGAGTGACTTCATTGCAAAGGAAGCTAGAAAGCTAAGGGAAGGAGAAGTTATCTGTGGTGCTTTGTATAATTGTTTACTATTTCAGATATATTTGTAAGCATTTTTAATGCTATCTTAACTTTATATTCATTCCCTTGCACTTTTATTACCTTAAATTTTCTTAAATTACTTGAACATGTGTTTATAAAATTGCAAAAATGGAAGATTTTTAGGGAGTTTTAATGGGCCTGGGATGCACATATCATGTATTATATGGAATATGTTCATAACAAAGTGCTTCCTTTGAAAAATTGTCCTTTAAGAAGAATAGGGTTGCAGCAGCCAGAACAAATGACACACCAAGAGATTCACTTTGTATTAGGAAAGCAAACTGAATGTTTGCAATGTCCTTGTCATTGACCACTTGGTCTTTCAACCTTCATTGTGTTTTTCATTTAATTCTTATATTTTTATGGAGTTGGAATAATTTAAAACTTATAGGGGATTACACTGCTTCTCATTTCCATTAGATTTGACAATGACATTGTAAGTTATTATCCCAGCAATTACCTTGCGTAGTTCATAAGTTCAAAAGGTATTAAGTTCAAAGCTTGAGACCTTAGATCCAAGCAGAAAAAAAAGTAGCAGAAGATGGTTTACGATGATTTAATTATCTTTAAAACAGATGATATTCATCAAGCCCAAGAGACCTTAAAGAAAATTGATGGAAGAACTACCTTTAGTTTAATGCGGTTTAGTTATCCAGTGTGTATTACAGGTAATGAAACTGGGAGCAAGGGAAGGTACCTTACAAAAATCCTTGAGAAGTTTTGACCACTGAATCTTTTAGATTGCAGGAACCTCATGAGATCATTTAGTCCAATGTCCCTGCTTGAGCAGGGTCAGCTAGAGCAGGGTGCCCAAGACCATATGCAGTTGGGTTTTGAATATCTCCAAGGATGGAGACTCCACAACCTATATGGGCAACCTGTTCAAGTATTTGACTACCCTCACAGTAAAAAATATGTTTTCTTGTGTTCAGAAGGAATTTCATGTGTTTTAATTTGTGCCCATCGCCTCTTGTCCTGTCACCTGTGAGTGCAACCTATCAGACCCCGTGGACTTACATATGTCCAGGTTTTATTAAGTGCTCCCTAAACCTGGTGGTTCTCCACCAAGGTTAAGTCTTCCTTGCTCCAGACTTTCCCTCTGGTCTCAGGGTCCTGGCATTCCTGAAGGACTGTCTTACTAGTAAAGAAGGCATTAAGTGCCATGGCCTTTTCCATGTCATTTGTCCCCAGGTCCCTTCCCCCATTCAGCAGTGACCCCTTGATTTCCCTAGTCTTCCTCTTTTCTTTCTTGATGCCCTTCACGTCCCTTGCCAGATTCAGCTCCAGGTTGTCTTTGGCTTTCTTAACACCATACATACAAGTTCAGATAGCAACTCTCTATTCCTCTTGGGTTACCTGTCCTGTTTTCAACTCTTGTACACTACCTATTTATACCTTGAGTTCAGTTAGGAGCTTCTTCCTCATCCATGCAGGCCTTCTGCAGCCTGTGCTTGATTTCTTACCTGTTGGGATGGATCTTTCTTGAGCTTGTAGAATGCTTGAGTATCAGCCAGCTCTCCTGGATGCCTCTAATCTCCAGGGCTGTATCCCATGGGACTCTTCCAAGCAGATCCCTGAAGAGGCCAAAGTGTGCTCTCCTGAAATCCAGGGCTGTGGTCCTGCTTTTTGCCCTGTTCCCTCCTCTTTGGATCTTCAACTCCACCGTCTCATGGTCACTGCAGCCAATGCTGCCTCTGTGTCTTCCACATCCCCAAACAGTTCTTCCTTGTTTGTGTCAGGTCCAGGACAGCACCTTCCTTTTTGGCATCTTGATCATCTGTGTCAGGAATTCATCATCCATACACTCAAATCTCCTGGATTGCTTGAGCCCTGCTGTCTTGTCCTTCCAACAGACAGCAGGGTGGTTAAAGTCTCTCATGAAGACCAGGACCTGTGAAAGTGAGGCTTCTTCTGGGTGTCTAAAGAAGGCCTCAGCTAATTCTACCTGATCAGGAGGTCTACAGCAGTCTACCCACTACAAGAGTGCTCATCTTGGTCTGTCCACTTATCTTGACATTTAAGCTCTTGACTGACTCCAGATCCACACCAAGGCACAGATCTCCATGCATTCCTGCTCCTCCCTCACATAAAGAGCAACTTCCCCTCCTCACTGTCCCAGCCCATCCTTCCTAAAAAGCCTGTGTCCCACCATCACAGCACTACAGGCATGTGAACTATCCTACCACATCTCCATGATCCCAAGGAAGTTGTAGCCCTGTAACTGGACACAGTCTTCTAATCCTCCTGTTTGATCCCCATGCTGCGTGTGCTAGTGTAGAGGCATTTCAAAGAGACACTGAAGCCTGCTGATTCCCCAGGACAGGCTTGAGACTTTCCCTATCAGGCTGTTCTGCAGGCACCTCCTTATTTACATGCCTATGTTCAAAGGGGTGCCACTTCAGCTCTTTTTTGTTGATTGCCGTGTCCTTTCTGCTCACACCAGCTTCCTTAGCTGCTTGTTGAGGAACCACTCCCTCCCCTGTTGTTTCTAGTTTAAAGCTCTGACTACCAGCTTGGCCAGCCTGTTGGCAAAGGTATTTTTCCCCTGTTTAGTCAGGTGGATCCCATCTCTTCCAAGAAACTGTTGACTCTCAAAGACAGTTCCACCATTGTAGAAAACAAAACCCTCTTGCCAACAGCAGCCAGTTGTTCGTCAGTACAAAAATATCAGCTCTTGTCACTAAGAGGGATGGGCTGCACCCCCATCTGTACTGGGGGGCCACGTGAACCCTAGAGGGTCTTGCCTTAAGCTTCTAGGCAAGATAATGCCCTTCCGTGTGTCCTGCTCCTCTCAGGAGTCAAGACATCAAAAATGCAGTAATTCTCAAAGTGCTGGAAAGCTGTGGCCCTGCGTCCCAGTCCTTGCAATGCTCCGATTTTAAAAGCTTTGAGCTCCAGTTATTTGAGATCCTCTGCTGTAGCTATGAGCAACGTCTTGCCATCCTTGCTGTGATACTTGCAGGTAATTAATCCTTTATATTACCTTTGTCTGTCTAAATCTGCTTTGTATAGGTTTGCTTAAGTTATATGGCAGAGCCTCTCTTCCTGCGTTTAGGGAAAAAGGCTTAGTTTCAGGTTTGAGCCACTGTTCTTCAAAGAGCAAGTTACTTACAAGTAGTCACTCCTTCTGCATGTGTTCAATAACCGTGTTTTGATTTAGCTTTATTAGATTTAAAATCAATATTGCTTTTCATACCAATGACCTAATCCTTATTAAAGCTCTGCCCTGACAACTTTCAAAGTTCAGCAGTTTCTTTATAAGCCTCTGAAACGGCTACAGCCTGAGCTCTTTTAAAGAAAGGAAATTGATTTATTTACCTATGCTGGATTTAAAAACAGTTCACGTAATTTTTTTTGTTCCAAATAAAAATAAGCAGTCTGAGACAGAGAACTGTGAATTTTATCTCGCCAATGAACTTTAAAAAAGTCTGAGCCTGTGTGAATTATAGTGAAAATTATATTGTCCCCTTTGTTTTAGCATCTGCTTTCAGAGGAGTTCACTACGTCTAGTTAGGAAGATCTGGTTAGAATGATGCTGCTCTTGCAGTTTGCTTCTGTACAGATGTTGTAAGTTGAGTGTCCTCAGTTTCCTCCCAACTAACTTGGTAAGAGTGCAAGTTTTGGAGGAATCTTTCTAAGATGGCCTCTCACTTTACAGATAAAATTCAGGGGGTAATTAAAGAAGAAGCTGGGCAAACAAGGTAGCAGAAACCCTCTTAGATTTGTGTCTCTCTTACTTTTCTTCAGAATTTAATTGCCAGATGTATTGATGGTTGTTACACATCTCCTGTGTGGGTTTGTGAATGGAGTAGCATCCATAGGCATGCAGGCGCAAGAGACTGTTATTTCTTCAGGGGGAAAATCAAGTGCAAAATGAAGGAGACGTCATTAATTGGGACACAGGATTTCATAGTGCTTAATGCCAAATTTGACCTGACTTTTCCCTTGAGTGGTTATTTTGGACTTAGTTTATAAGATAAAAGCTATAGCTCACAATTGCTTTTTTCATGAAGCTGGTTCTTTGAGGAGAGCAGAGTGAACTTTATCTGTGATGAGTTACGTTTTATTTATCGGTTAACCTCTGGGTTGTTTCCAGATTATATCAAAACCTAATGAACCAGCTCGCCAGCATGAAAGCCACCCTGAGGAGACAGAAGAAGAGTTACGGGAACACCAAGCCCTTTTGGAGGAGCCATACAGCGATAGAGTCACAAGCCAAAAGGAGGCCCCAGGGCTGGCCAACATGGTGCAAGTGAAGCAAGAACCCATCGAGAGTGATGAGGAGGAAGCAGAGCCGCAGCAGGAGCTGGAGTCCGGGCAGAGGCAGGCTGAGCAGGAGCTGCTCTTCCGTCAGGTGAGCTTGCAAAATACCAAGTTTGGGACTTGGTTCTTTGCAGAAGATTGTTTGGTTCTTGGTAGTCACCTTATACTACTCTAGGAAGGAGAAGCTAGGGGGAACCAGCTCTTGAGGATTTGCTACGTAAAGAAACCTGCAAGTCAAATCAGTGCCATCCTTCCCTGGAGTCACCATGTCAACTCAGAAGTCCCAGGGAGAAGAATCTGGATCACCTGCACAAACGGCAGTCAATGTGTTTGCAGCCACTGAACCACTTACTCTTTGTTTCTTTGGGAAGACAAAGCATGTCTTAATGTTTTTGAGCACTAAATACTAGCAGAGGATTTTATTTTGGTTTTGTGTTTTAAAACTAATTGACTGCCCCACAGAAGGACTGGATAAGGGAAGAGGGGACGAGGTTCATTGGAGGGGGTTCCTTCTTCAGAACTAGAGATCCTAGTGACCCCAGCTGTGCTCGCTTTTGAGGGTAAACACTAGAGGCTTGTGGATTGCAGGTGATAAATCCAGTAACAGCGTAGCGTAGCATAGCATAGTCTTCCCAATTCCATGGCAGTCTCCCAAAGGATGCCTGTTGTGGTAGTGGTAATGAAGGTGAGAAGGTTACGATTCTCTTAAGGCATCAGTGCTGTGTTCATTTTTACAGCCCTTAGCACTCAGCATCTGACTGTACCTACAGCTGCGTGTAACCCCCGCACGGGATCTGCAGCCAAAAGCAAATTGCTGTAGCCAAGCCAGGGTGTAGCTCTAAGTAAATCCACAGCCCTTGGCTAGGGAGAGCAGACTGGTGCCAGGTTTGCAGTTGCAGTGTCTGTGAATGAGGTGCAAATTGGTTGCTCCCTGTAGTCATTTGCATCTCGATGCCATCTTCCTAGCACTGTGGAGCTGACTTGCCTGTCCACAGGAATGTTGCTGGCTGTTGCTCAGAGACTACATTTTCGGTTCCTTACTGAGCAGTGTTATCTTCATGACAGCACTGCCTCAAAAGATCAACACCATTACCAACCGTGCTTGTACAAAGTGGTATTTGATTTATACAGTCACATCTGAGCCACATTGCCTTAGTAGATAAATAAATAAATAAAATATAACATGCTGCTAATGATGGACCAGTGATACCGTTCCTCTGAATGTGCAGCCCCCCCCGCCCTAGTCCTGGATGCATGGTCACACCTGAGGAGTCTTAAAAATACTATGTTCTCTGCAATTATTTTGCCTCAAAGAGGAGAGGGAGTAAATAGAGGAAAAAGTAAGGTTGTTAGGCAGTGGTTGCAGTGTGGCAAGCTGGAACAGCCATCCCTCCTGACCAAGAGCGTGTCCGGCTGATGCTGTGGCTGTGCCGAGAACCAGCTCAGTTGAAAACTCCCTCTCCTGCCTGGAGTCTGGACTTCTTCCCTGGTCTGGTGCATCACACTGTTAAATACACCACTGCAGCAGTGGAGAGGCACAGGGGGAGGAAGACGTGGCCAGACCCAAGGGGAGGATGGGGCTGCTTCTGCTAATGACCCTGCCAGTGTGCACCAGCTTTAGGGCTGTGGTTTGAACGTGCTGTGCTTGCCTGACTTCGCTCTAGAAACGTGCACATCTTCATTTGCTGCACACGTGTGCGTGTGCTCATTTACCAGGAAAAGGAGGCCAAGCCTGCAAACCTTAAAAACTCTTAAAACCCCTTTTATGAAGGTACCACGCAGACTTGCAGCAACTACTTGCTTCTTTTCCCTGCAGCAAGCCCTTCTGTTGGAGCAGCAACGCATTCACCAGCTGAGAAACTACCAGGCATCGCTGGAGGCAGCTGGCATGCCCGTCTCTTTCGGAGGGCATCGGCCTCTGTCCCGTGCACAGTCCTCGCCTGCCTCGGCCACCTTCCCGATGTCTGTACAGGAGCCACCCACTAAGCCAAGGTTCACAACAGGTAACGTTTTGGGGCACTGGAAGCTGAAGCGGTGGGGCTGTCGTTACTGTTTTTTGTCTTACGTTGTGCTTTTCTGCCCTGTCTCTGCAAAGCCATCTGTTGGGGGTCTGCGTCTCAGCTGTGTTTGGGCACTCCATGGCATCCTGTCTTCTTCAAGGATAAGATTCAGTCATCTTACGCCCTGTTGTCCTGCTTGTCCCTTCCCCAGAGGGACAGACACCCTACAGTCCAGATAGAAAATAACCTGCAAAAATCAATAGAAGCATAGCACAGTACTTTAATTATATATCTCCAGAAAAAAAGGACGAGTCATATGCTGTGACAAAGCTGATTTAGATGCAAGGTGGAAAGAGGCAATGTTATTGAAAAAGGACAGCTTGCCAAATGCACTATCTGTTGGCTGTATTTTCTGCACCTTCTCCAGTCCCTGCACAATCTCACACCATAAGTTATCCACTCCGAGCTCTGTGCCAGCCTACCCCTCCTTCTGTAACACAATCTCTGCCCAGGAGTCTGTGCCCATAGGTTAGGAAAAATGAGGTGAGTTGATTATTCAAGTTGTTTTGAACAGATAAACAGACTGAAGAGTGTTTTCTTACCTGTTCAGTCTTCACCTCAAAGGAAAATTATGAGTGCAATTCCGCATTCCTCTGGTGCAAACCAGAAGTGCAAAAAAGGTATTAATCTCCCCATAAAGATGAGAGGCAAAAAATAATTGTTCTTCCCGAATCCTGACAACCAACTTTTTTCCACCAGAATCCTTTCTGTCTATTCAGTAGCCTTAGTAACATATGAAAGTTAATTTATGTGCAACTTTTCAAGTCCTCCGTTGGGTGATTAGGCGGACTTATTTTGAAGTCCGCCTTCTTCCCCAAATGTCAAACTCTATTTTGTGAATGAACATTTTGCAATGTGATGTGTGTCCTGGGAAAAGGAAGGGGAAAAAAAATCCAGAACGCCCAAGTAAGAGCAACTCATGATTTTGTTTCTCCTTCACTTATCCATTTGTTCTTATTTAACCCACACTTTTTACATCATTAAAATCAGCACTGTGAATTGGGTTTATTTTCAGGCACTGATGGTATAGTAATAGTGATATGTTAAATATGACTTTGTTCTTCAGCTGCTAGCTGCAGGGTGGGAAGCATGTGCCATCAGCTCTGTAAAAGCCCAAGCAGTATCTCATTTTTGCAAATCAGCCCTTTAAGTCTCTATTTGTTGTTAATACTGAAGCCTTTAATTTCAGCAAAACTCCGTTTCTAATGCAACCAGTTATAGCAAGATTATTCTAGATTTTGGCTTTTGCCAAGGATGCAAAGAAGGGTAGTCCCCTGGCTCACAGTCAAACCAGATGAAACTTGAGCATCTAATACACTGAGACCCAAACCTTGGCACTTTTAAAACAAGGAAGCCTGGCCCTACTTTAAGAGATTATCCATTCCTTCTCTTTCTTCCCTTCTCCTTCTCCGGTATTTAAGTTGGCTTGTCAGTCATACACAAGACTTTGAACATACAATAACATTTCCTACCAGAGGATATACGTTTGACTCAGATATGTGCCTCTAAATTTCATTTAAAATTACAGGTAACAGTAAGAATGCAAATTTTGAGAACTGTGCTGCTTTGAAAAGACACTGTTACAATTTTATGATATATTTTCCTCGGAGGCAGGGTTTAAAAAACAAAAAGGTGGCTTAAAATGAGAGGTGGAATATCACATAGCTCTTAGAGAGCACTGCACGATCCAGTGCAATGATATGAAGAATGCTTAGCATAGTTCACCTGTAAAATATCCTTTCATGGCATTTGTCCATGTTAAGACTCCAAGGGCTCGATTTTTCCATTCCCTTCTATCTTGTGCAGTTTTCTACATTTATGCTAGGTGAATGGAGGAGGGAAAACACAATTAAATTCTGTCAAGGGAGGAAGTGTTGGGCATTCACTGGCACTAATAGAAGTGCAAAGCTTAAAATGTGACACCTTTATACTAGTCCTATAACTAGTCCTTCACATAAAAGGTGAAGGACTAGTTTAACTGTCACTCTCTGCTTACCAGTGGCAGGAAAAAAGAGCCTACTACTATGGGCATGCAAGCACAGAGAGGAAAGGCAGGCATTTCAGCTGCTGAGCATGTGTGTGCGAGTTAGATTGCTCATGTTTTCTTGAAGTTGTCCAGGGTGTGTCGGAAATTGTGTTTTTGGAGGTGGATACTAAAGCTTAATCACTAGGATTGAACTATTCTTTGAAAGGCAGGAAATTAAAGTCTTGGGTATTTTTCAAAGCAAGCAGTGCTGAAGTGCATCAGGCTTCTTTTTCACTAGGGAAATCCATCTGTTTGATAAGTGGCTGCTTTGGAGACTGATCCTAACGTGATTATGCACTTTAGATTTCAGAGGAATTAAGATTTGAATTATTGTGATCATTTTGTTAGAGGGCTGGAAAAAACAAACCTCATTCAATGGCCCGAATGAAGCCAACCGTGATCACTCTAGACACGAATGTGGCTCTTAAGAGATCAGTTATTGTTCAACAGACAAAGGAATTGTTCATCACTTTCATGTTTGGGATATTATATAGAAAGCGGAAATGCTTTCTCTGGACAGAGTTAGGACCAGACAGCTTAAAATTCTGACTTTTATGTATCATTTATTTTCCTGTCTCTATCAGTGACCAGTACCTGAGACGTCAAAGGTATAGGGAGAAAACAACATAATACACCTCTCAAACATGATGTGCATTACTCCACATGAAAGTGAAAACAGTGCCCTTCCTGACTTCTTCAAGCAATCAGTTTTATGTCCTGAAGCATGACATTTAATTTTCCTTCCTACTAGCATATAAAAGAAAGCTAGTCCTTGAACTTGCCCTCGCTAGTACAAGTAGCCCCCTTGACTTTAATGAATACTTCTGCATGCACTATTCTATACACTTGAATAAGACTTCTCAGGTTAGGCCATTAATTTGCATAGCTCCAATTATCCAGTCTCTGATCTCCTGTAAAAATGGTTCCACAAATTATTCTGATGTTCTGCATTAAAGTATTTTTCATTTCTGATGAAGGCATTTATTCTCTCCTGTGCAAGGCAATATAATTATCTGAACCTCAAATCATATGTTTGTTCTGCCAAGAAAAGCGAGTTTGGTTATGCTTTAGTGCTGACCTTTAAAAGTGATTGTTCTCATGTCTTAAAAGAGTATTGCTTCCAGCACCACTTAATTTAACTTGTAATGGCCAACGTAGTTTTGTATTTTAAGCTTAAATTGGCAAGCTTTCCTTTTGTGTGTGTGTGTCTTCATCCGACTGTCCCCAACCACAGGAAGGAGCTTGGAACAGTTCCCTTCTTTCCAGTGGTTTAGTTTTTTAAAAAGAGAAACGTTGAGTGACGTGTGATTACAGTACGGAAGAACTTCATTGAGACACTACTGGTATCATTGAATCATTGGGAAAGGAGAAGCTTCATAGATCAACCAAATTCTATAAACCCCACTGTAGTGTCCCTTAACAGAGATGAGTAGGCATCCTACCACCTTTTTTCTGAAAACCTTTTCTTTAACCCCTTCATCTACCTACATGGAATAGGCTTAGTTACCAAAACACATGTTAGATGTAACACATGTATTTTAAACACGTGTAGCTTTCCAGCACTTGCAGGTGCAGATGAGGAGGTGCTCATTTGTGTGGCTGGGGATCTCACCCACAGCTACCTGTGTTTGCTCTCATTGGTGCAGCTGGCACCAAGTAGGATGAGCTGATAAATACCACTGCCTACTTCTGAGCTGACACCAAACTTCCTCCAAAAAACCTGGGAGATACCTGGCAGATCTGCTGCACTGTAGGAAGACAAGGGAAGAACAGAAGAATATAAGGTCAATGCAAAAAGCAAGTTTTTCATTTGCATTTATCTTTGGTTTGATCTGTGTTGGCTTCTGCCCTACCAGGCTCTATAGAAAACAAGACAGAGACTTTTAATCTGGCTAGGCATTGCTTTACCTATGTACCTAGAGTTGCATCATGATAGTTTTTCAGGAGTTACTACTTAAGGCTTAAAGACTTGGGGAAAACACCCTTTGAAAAGAAACTTGTAACACAGATTCACATATCAACTATTTAAATGGTCTTAGACCCCTTCCGACTTTGCAGTGCAATCAGTATAATTCACTGTCAGGTTGTGCCCAGTTCCCAAGTAGCAAAGAGTTGTTAGAGCAACAGCCTTAGGCATCATCTGGGAATCCAGGAGGTGAGCCAGAAGAGGCTGCTTAAAAGTACACTGATTGAAAATACTTGGGGTTTTTTCCACAAACTTATGAAGGTATGGCATGAGCTAGTCTCAGACTTATCTCCAGGTTGGATTGTCCTATGCAAATGAGGTGCAGCTTCTTGTTCACAGCTTCCCTATTTATATTTTACTTTTCCCATTTCCATTAGTGAAGTCTCTGATGCACTCTCCTGCCTGTGCTCCATGTGGTGTGGTTTCCATTGCCCTTCTCTTTGGCCATCATCCGAATGCCTCAATTGCATGATTTTTTAGTCCTTAGTCTCCAAGGTCAGTGCCCTCAGAGGGTGCAGGCCCCGCTGATGCCGACAGCAGAATGCCCGTGGACTGAAGGGAGCCAGGGTTGCACCCAAACAGGTCAGGAGCTATCTGAAGAATGACCTGCTGCTTGTACTTCTTTTTGCTTAAATTCAAGGCTAGTTGTTGACTGTGAATATATGTGTTGAGTAGATACGCATGCAGCTTTTGGCTTTAAATCTATAAAGCCTAGTCCCTGTAGATATGCCTGGAAATCAGAGAAGGCAGAACCACTATCCTGTCTTTAATATGAATGATTTAGCCAAACCTAATGCAGTCCCATGTGGTCTAGGAGAACATCTATATGGGGTTCTTTGGGGTAAGAAATACTTTGTCAAAATGCCTAATGTCCTCTGAAGATCAGTTTCCTTCAAAAATGAATTAACCTGAAGCCAGGTTACCGCAGAACTTCCGCTAGTTTAAGTGAACTCAGACTGGGGAGTTCTCATGGACAGCCAACCTTACCGTTGGGCTACAGCTTCTTCTCAGGTTACATTTACAGTGCTTGCCTTTGCCCAGCAGCTCCTAAGTTTGATGCTGTGAATCAAACATGGGAGACCTCTACAGAGCTTTGCAGCACAATCTTATTTAGCTGAACTTTGGCTAACCCAAAGGCAGTCAATTAACCAGTGCTCTGTTCTCTTCCTAGAACTGAATGTGGTTTGGGTTTTCTTGGGTTTTTTCTTTGCACTCACCTACAGCAAAGCGAGGAACTGCCAGATACCACCCCTAAGGCTGAATACCTGAAAGTGTCGGTGCCAGCGTTTGCCTCAGAGGTGAAAGCCGAATTTTTCAGTGGCAGAACATGCCTACACTCAGTCAAAAGGTGTGATTGCAGCCAAGCTTGGGAACATGCAGCAGCACAGCACTCAGCTCTAGGCTACGTGTCCATGTATGTTCTCAGAGTCTGGTTTCTTACAAGCCTCCTTGAACTCCATGCGGTTGCAAATTCTGCTGTTTATTGGTATTTGAACTGGCTACATGAAAGCTCCTTGAGCTGTGGTCACGTCACCCGCCGCAGCATAGGTGTGCTCGTCTGGGATTTTGGAGGAGTGATACCGGTTGGAGTGCAGACCCTTTAACGTTGGGATCTGGGAATAGCTCTTGCCTTCACTGCTAATTCAAAGGCTTTGGATTCTTGTCAAGACCTTTGATTTGCAACTTTATACTGTGCTTTCAGACAGATCTTTCTTGCAAGATACGTTACTCCTTGGGGGAAAAAAAAAAAAACCAGCCCCTTTTGTTCTGTTTTCTGGAGCTTCTGGCTGAAAGGAAGGCTAGATTTAAACATTTAACTGTGTCTTTTTTGCTTGAGTGGAAAAAAAAAGGTTCTTTTGTCACCGGGACTGCATAGCTTGGAGGACCTGCTGTTTTCCTCCAGTGGAACATTGGCTATGAAATCATAACTCCCTTTCCAAAAATGTACCCGGGCAACTCTGGAGCATGAATCAAAGTCTCCTACGCTGTTGTCATGCCATAAATACTTGGTAATGCAAGGGGATTTAGCTGCCTGACTCCCACATTCAAATGAAACAACACTGCTAAATACCTACATAACGTGCTGAATAATTGTGCCCAAGTGTGTGCTAATAGCCTTAATTAGCATGTTGTCAAATAATGTTGATGCAAAGACTTCAGCACAAACTATTTTATGAAACATAGTGCCTGCTAATGACTTATTCCTTCTGGTTTTTAATCTCAAGCCCTAGAGTCATTTTAGCAGCAATTATAAAAGTACCCAGCGGACAAGTTGCAAGTCAGTCCTCTCCTACATCACGTTCCTACACTGGCACCCCTGTACTCATACTGATGCTTTCAGTTGTCACCTCCTTCTGTCACTCTCACAACTTCAGCCTGCAGAGATGTTGGTAGCTAATTTCTTTTCCATATCCATTGTGGATTTCCAGAGGAAGTGATCGTTCCAGGTCTGGTGGTGTCTCAAAACAGCATCTTGGATTTCCATTTCTTAGAGCTCTCTGGCTCCTGGTAAAACACACAGTCTTTCTCTAGAAGTGTTCAGTTGAATATGAAGTGCTATAGTTTAAAAAAAAAAGACAAAACGGGGGGGGGGGTTCCCCCCATATATCTGGCAAACTTTTTTTTTCTGTTTTTAACTGAGAGCAATTTTGTAATCTCTGCCACAGGCCTAGTATATGACACCTTGATGCTGAAACACCAGTGTACCTGTGGAAACACAAACAGCCACCCAGAGCACGCGGGGAGGATCCAGAGCATCTGGTCACGGCTCCAGGAGACGGGTCTCCGTGGCAAGTGTGAGGTAATAAAAATACCAGCGAAGGGGGGGTGAGGTGGTGGGCCTGGGAGAAAGGGAGCATTTGGATTTGTCTGGCTGATTCAGCTGCTGGATTATGAGCATTTTGGGCAGCTGATTGCTGTTTTGGATGATAGCATAAATCCCGAACCTGCAGCTCGGGCTGTTGACTGCTACCTGGATGTGCAAACTTTATACTGCATTCTGGCTTGAAATTTTTATAGCTCCAGCTGTTGGCAATGTTTTGCCATATGTGGCATAAATTTAATCCATTCTGAGATGACTGCATATGCTCGTGTGTGTGTGTCTGTCAGGAGTACTTTTCTAGCAATCTGATTTCATTGCATTGCAATGACTGTTAGAAATTCCATGAAATGTTGGAGAATGCTCTTGCCTGATGTTGCAGTGAAGCTGCTTCTGTAATTTTCTGTCCTATTCCCTATAAACTGGAAGTCCCTACCAAGCGTTGGATTTTGAAGCAGCCAAAGATAAGAGCACAACATAAAGTAACCGTTATTTGTTATCACTCCAATCATAACAACAAAAGCTGTGGAGCAACAAGTCTGTATTTCTGTGGTTTAATAACTTTTTTAATACTTTTTGATAAATAATGGTCAACCTATAGTGAAGATACTGTAAAAAGAATGGGGGCAGGAGGATGTAACTAAGCGCTATTCCATCACAAGAGGTTAAATTAACTTTATTGGACATATATATATTTTAAGAGTAAGGCAAACCAAGAGAAACGCTTAGATACTAAAATACAAAGACTAATGATTAAGAATAGTGATTAATAATAATTATTATTCATAACTAGTAGCAGTGATGATAAATTAACTGTAGTTTGTGTTCATCAGTTTGTTGAGCATTGGAGGGGACTGAATCACACAGTATATTTGAGTTACGTCAGCACCTGGCTAGAAATATTTTCTGAGCAATCAGAAGAGACATCCACGTGGTGGCAGCATTGCCATTGGCTAAAGTTCCCCGTCGTACCCTTATTTATCCCTGAAGAGAGCAAGGAAGAACTTCAAACCTGTTTCTGTCTATGGAGACCCATTTAATTGAGTTCTGGGATTATTATTTGGGACCAAAAACCAAGTACCCCACTGCTGTCTAGCTCCTCTGTTTAGAAGCAGGAGTTAATTGTGCAGTGCTAATTGCTTTGTCTACTATATTTGTGTTACAGATGTTCTCTAATGTGTAACTTCTTCAGTGTATGATCCTAGGCAACTGGGTTTTCCTTAATTTGGTATTTTCAGTTGCTCTCACAATTGAATTTGTTCTTGATGCTCACCTGCTTTCCACCTGTGTTTCCCGTCTGACCATTGGTGAAATTCAACCTCATCTTGACTATTCCTTTTTCTGAAAATGATAACTATGTGATGTTAGCTTCCTGCCTCAATTCCAGTGTTTTCTTCTCTGATGGCTTTCTTACGCCATTTCAGCATAACCAGATGCTCTAATTGCACTTGCTTCTTTCTCTAGTTACCTTTCCTCTTCCTTTACCCCCACTGTCTACTAGTCCTGCCCAGACCTGCGTTAAAGTTTCCTTCTTTATCTTAACTTTTCTCAGGGGCTTGATGGGCACAACCTTTCCCTGTTTCTCCATCTCCTTCCTATGTCCTCACTTCACTCTTCTGTTCTTGATAGGGTGTTTTCTGGAGCCAGTCGTTCACTTTCCGTTGTCCTTGAAAAGATGTCATTCTTTTCCACGTTCCAAAGCCATTTGATCACTTCCCTGCCCTTCAGAGTCTTTCTGAAGCTCCTCAGTTGGAACCTGTCTATCAGTGAGCAGAGTGGAGAGCAATCAATATAGGGGTTTCCTTCAGTGAAGATTACCTTCACATCAGGTACACTTGCATGGCAAGGGGATAGTTTTTTAGACACAAGTGATCTCTGCTGCTAGGTTGGAGCATGAGCGTGAGCTGTTGACATTGCCTGGGATGGACTTGTCTCCTTACCACAAGGACAGGAATGCTGTAGACTCAACATGTAGAAAGCTTAATTCTGTGGGACATATTCCATGATAGGACTGATTTAGAAGGAATTTTGGAGTCTGACCTAATAATTATACTTACTTTCAATAATTACATTACTTTTTCAAATCCCTGTTGCCTTTTGATGACACCAAGCTGAGTGGTGCGGTTGACACACCTGAGGGCCAGAATGCCATTCAGAGGGACCTGGACAAGCTCAAGACATGGGCTCATGTGAAACTCATGAGGTTCAACAAGGCCAAGTCCAAGGTCCTGCACCTGGGTCGGGCCAACCCCTGGTATCAATACAGGCTGGGGATGAAGGGATTGAGAGAAGGACGTGGGGGTACTGGTGGATGAAAAGCTGGACATGAGCTGGCAATGTGCACTTGCAGCCCAGAAAGCCAACCGTATCCTGGGCTGCCTCCAAAGCAGTGTGGGAGGTGATTCTGCCCCTCTGCTTGGCTCTGGCGAGACCCAACCTGGAGCACTGCATCCAGCTCTGGGGTCCCCAGCACAACAGACGTAGACCTGTTGGAGTGAGTCCAGAGAAGGGCCACAAAAATGATCAGAGGGATGGAACACCTCTCCTATGAAGAAAGGCTGAGAGAGTTGGGGTTGTTCAGCCCAGAGAAGAGAAAGCTCTGGGGAGACCTTATAGTGGCCTTTCAGTACTTAAAGGGGGCTTATAAGGAAGATGGGGACAAACTTTTTAGTAGGGCCTGTAGCGATAAGACAAGGGGTAATGGTTTTAAACTAAAAAGAGGGTAGATTCAGGCGAGACGTAAGGAAGACATTGTTTACAGTGAGGGTGTTGAAACACTGGCACAGGTTGCCCAGAGAGGTGGTAGACGCCCCATCCCTAGAAACATTCAAGGTCAGGTTGAACGGGGCTCTGAACAACCTGATCTAGTTGAAGATGTCCCTGCTCATTGCAGGGGGGGGTGGACTAGGTGGCCTTTAAAGGTCCCTTCCAACCCAAACCATTCTATGATTCTATAATGTTGAAGCTCCATGCAGGACAGCATGAGCTGTGCCTTCTATCCCCACCCGCAGTAGTGTGTGTGATGTGCAAAACTTTAACAGAGCTGTTTATATGAGGATGGTGATGCAGCCTGTTATGTATCTACAATTTTTTTATGGATTATAACTCGTCCATCTGCATAGCAGCCCTATAGGCACTGGAAAGGAGGAGGTGAATATTTTCAGAATTAGTACTAGGTCTGCAGTGAGTCAGCAGCAACACCTGGATTATAGCACTCGGAAATTTGCTAGGCTGTACCCTTAATTTTTTGCTGAGCTCCTGTTTTATTCTATCTTATTTTTTTTAGCTGTTCTTGCTGACATACACATCTGTGCATGCTCTTTTTTATCTTCACTGTTGCAGGTCTGTTGTCCCTGTGCCTCAGACATTATGAGCCAGTTCACTAAGCCCAAGGGCCTGATGTGAAAATTGTTTGTGATTAGGTGGTTTAATCCATTTCTTACAACTCATATTTGTAAAAGGACAGTTTGAACTTTGACGTTTCCGTATCCTCATGTTTGCCCTTCCTTCTTTAACAGCCCTTTGCTGTGGTCCGGGTGTGGGTATAGTTTGATCCTGTTGGTTGCAAGTAGTTGCTCGACATGGATTAAAAACACAGCGCCCTGCATAGTAAATAATCCTATGCACACTGTGTGGGATCAGACGAGACTCTGCTGGATCCCTGTTCTCTTCCAGAAGGAGTTTAACAGCTCTCATTCTCCCCCACGACTGCACACTGAAAATAAATCCCAGCTCTGCTTTCTCATGCAAGCTCAAACAATTCTCAGTGTCTGTCTCCTGGAAATTTTCTTTTGGTGTTTCTGTTGCACACATGCCCCAAGCCAGAAAAGGGCTCGCAGATAAATATTTTTATCATGCATGCTAACAAATACTTGCTTTGAAATTTCAGAACTGAACTAAGTGAAAACCTGTTTTCATCAGGCAGCTGAGAGGCTCCCAGACAACCTGCCAAGTGCTGAGTTCCTACCATTTCTCTCAGAGGCAATAGAAGTGATCCAGAAGGGGCACAAATATTTTTAGAACAGAAAGAAAACACATCGCTTCTTCCCCCGCCTCTCATTTTTCAGCAGTGAAACAGATACGTATTTGCTAAAGTTGTCCAAAAAACATTTTACATCCAGCTGAGGGGAAAATGTGTGCCAGATTTGCGGTGTGATAGGTAAGAGTCTGGCAGGGTCGCGCAAGTTTTAAAGATGACCTTTTGCAGTGAAAGCAGTTGTCCAAACTTAACGACAGCTGCGGTTTAGAATATTGCTTGTTTAATTAAGTTAGCTTTATAAAATATGGCAATTACTCTGGTGTACATTCAGAATTTAAAAGCAACAATTATACTAATTGAGGCAATCTCAATAAAAGACTCTACCCCCCAAACGAAAACCCGCAATCACAGTATAGAGTAATCCTCCCAGCCTTCATCAAGAGCATGAGGAAATCAATAGGTTTTGCTGTGTGTTTTTGGAGGTAATCAAATCCCTGGGCTGCTTGACCAGGATGGGGAAGAATGAGTTCCTCAAGCAGGGTTCGTCTCCAAGCACATCTTGGCAGCAATCCTGCGTTGTTTAAAGCATGAGGACTGTTAGCTGAAGGTTAATTGCAGCTGTGGAGGACTGACATGAAAAACCAGACCCAGGGCTGGGCCACCTGTAAGAGCAGAGCCGTGTCCCCGGCGTTCTGGGCACAGCATTGGGCAGGTGTCTGGTTGGAGTGCAGGATGGGTCCAGGTGGTGAAGCCTCTGGAAAGCTGCTCCATGCCAAGGTTTCCTATCGCAAAGCAGCGAGGACATGCGGGAGGTGGTGGCGGTGGTGCCTGGGAAGTCAGTCTCTGGAGAGAAACTAAAGCTACGTTCCTGGCTTTTGGGGGCCTTTTTGGGGCCACAGTTGGAAGAAGATCTGGCTTGCGGTCTCTCAAGATTCATACCCTGTCCTTTTGAAACATCATGGGGTGAAAGGGTGAATAAAATGCAAACTAAGAGGCTAGCAGCAAGGTTTTTTGTTCAAAATGCAAAGGAAAAGGTGGCTCCAAGGAAATGGAGGAAGAGCGTGGAATGACGTGTATAAAGCAGTAGGAGAGCAGGGGTGGTGTGGCATTGCAAAGGTCAGGTTTCGTGCAGAGGCACGAAGGAGACGGGGTAAAGGGCCAACTAGTTCATCAGGGTTAAGAAGCCAACTCTTGAGCTGAAAAGCCAGTGTTTAGCAGCCAGGAAGGAGGTTAGACAAGGGGCGGGGGGAGGTAATATGGAGTGAGCAAGGTCAGCAGGCAATGCGAAGCCTCAAAGATAAGAATATCATAAGATGAGGGCTCTTAGAAAGTGAAGAACTGCTCAAATTAAAAGCATGCATGGCAGGCTGAGCTGTAGACTGAGATACAAGTTGTGATGGGTCTGGAAACAAGAGTGAGGGATTTGTTGTGTTCTCTAACTTTGTTTGGGGGGGGGTTGAATTCATTTTCTTGGTGTCTTCGGTTAGAGCCAAGGACAAAGCTTGTGGTGCATGAACTGGGAGATGAGAAAGGTGCAAAAGCCTCTGGAGCATAATCCTTTCTAACCAGGCAATGTTTGCTATGACATATGTATTCGTTTCAGTAAATAGTAGCTTTTTCCTTGAATGTGTTTTACTTGCAGCACAGAAGGAAGTTCTCCATCCACTCGTAGTTTCTATTCAGATACGGGTGTCATGTGGAGGGGAGGGTGGTGTTGATACCCTCCTAAACAGCATGGAGCTTGGATGTCTTGCTAGGGCCACCTACTTTAAATGAGAGCATCCCTTCTCCATCCTGGTGAGCTGAAGACGTTCGCATCCGCGGAGTATCTGACACGTTATTTCAACAGGCTGCTGTTCTTCTGGTGTCTTTACATAACGCCAAGAAATACAAAATGCTATTTCTGTACGTCCCCTAAATGTAGCAGCTGAAAATGGGTCAGTACGTCTTGTTCAAAGGAAAAAAGTTGGCATATGGGTGAGAGGGAAGCTGTAAAAGCCTGTAAGGGGGGACTGAGGCAGGCTTACCATGAACAAAAAAGGAAGACAGGATAAAAGTTCAAGGGGGATTTGCCAGATATTTCCATCCCTTCTGGGTCTAGCATTTTTGTGATTATTGCCTCTTTAATGGGATGCTTTATTTTTGCCTCATCATTAACCTCAGGAAACCTAGGTGGTTGAGCAGAGCACAGAGAAAATGAAAAAGGAACTGGAGAGCAGAAATGCCAAAATTAGGAGAGGCAGAGTGCACGAGCACTCCTGCCGTGCTTTGATTTCTGCTGCCTTATGCCTCAAATGGTTTTACAAAGCGATTTCCTGTGTGCTTTGCAACACGTGATGGAGGCTTATGCTGAACATTTGAGACCAAAAAAATCCCTCAGAGTTTGTTCTGCGGACCGTGCTTCAGAGGTGGAGGTCCTGGAGTCCCCATGCCCCCAGCACACTCCGCCCTGGGATGCTCCGGCTGGGCCAGGCTGCAGCCCAAGATGGTGGTGCGGTGCAAAAGCAGTCCCTGCTTGGCTGGAAATGCCGATGCCTGTGAAGCATCTTCTCTGTAGCACTCTCCTGCAAAGTAAGCGAGCAACACACGGCAGTGCTTTCTGAACGGCAGCAGCTCTCAGGAGCGTGAGGCACAGTTTGACCTTCTCTTCAGAACAAGTTTTCCCTTTGAAAGTCTATTCTTTTTAGGAGTGTGATTTCTTTTTTTCCCCCCCTTTCTTTTTTTAAGCTGTCCTTTTTTTGTTGTTGTTGTTGCTCTCATTAGAAATTCTGCTTCTCCAGGAACGTGCAAGTCTTAAAAAAGTGCCTGGCTTCAACGAAGCCAAGGTGAAGGCTGTGCAGGAGGTGGTGCATGCAATCCTGCGTGGGCTGTGCAGCAGGGTGCTCGTTGCTGAGGCTTGCGTTTTGGGTGACCTTGGGACTCTACAAGAGGCTTTCAGAGCCTTCCAACATTTTGCTCTTAACTATTTATATTTTAGTATTACTATTGCAGAGGGGAATAATAATGCTGTCATTCCTTCTGTAGGAAACAACCCCCCCCCCCAAAGTGACAACTTCTTTTAAAGTGTTTTAGTCCAAATCACGACAAAAAATCATGAAGTAATTCTAAGCCATATAAAATACTACTTTTTTTTTTTTTTGACGGGGGGTAGTGCGTGCGTGTTTCTGAAGCAAAGCAATCCTCATTTCTAAATAACTCCTTCCCCTCTCTCATGGCCACCTCTCAGCTTACCCCCAACCTCAGCACTTTCTCGACTCACTGCATATTTCCTCTGCCAACATTTCGGAGGCAGCTGCAAGCTCCCAGTTAAAAAGGTGAGGTGTTTTTTCCACTGCCAGGAGTTGGTGGCCTTCTCTGGTATATCCCCCCCAGCGCCGTCTGCCTTCTGGGGAGCATTCTTTCCTGTGCAAGAGGCCACGGCATGGTCCTTGTATGACCAAGATTTAGCATCTCCAAGTAGCACTTTGTTCTTACAAACCTATTTTCCATGGCAAATGGGTGATGGCAACAAAAGGTATGCCCCAAAGGTATACTAGACCCCTATGATAAAAAAGGCCGAAAGATCCCCAATTTGTAAAATGTGAAGCTGGGTCCTTCTGACATCAGTAAAAGCTTTGCCGTGGTCTTCAGTGAAGCCACGGTTTTGACTTCGGTGTGCATCTGCCCTCCTGGGTTTTGGCTGGCAACAAAAGCAGGGATGAGCATCTTTGCTACAGTACTTCCAGCTCAACCTGCATCATCGTATAAGAAAAGAATTTGCAACAGTTTGAATCTCATGGAATTTCTGAGATGAGTTTTAGAGCAGAAGGTTTGTAACTGACCCTTAATTGCTCAAAGGTTCAGTTTGGAAAGTGGTGTGTTTGGGAGAATTTTTTAGGTTAGCTTAATAATCATGGTGGGGATGTGTCAGGGTGGTTTGGGGGGATGCGTTTTTCAACAGTAAATCACTTTATAATGGCTTATAACTGAAATCCTGAATATTCAGTAGTTGAGCAATACCTGTGTGATTTAGCCAGTGCTCTGCAGTAATATTTTTAAAACACACAAAAATCTAAACATGGCTTTACATGTCAAGCTAATATTTGGAATAAGAGATTAAACCAAAAGCTGTCTTACAATTCATTTTTTCACATAAGAAACCATTTTAGTTTTTTGCTTGCTATCTTTACAATTTGCTAAGGAAAAAGAAAAGTTCTTCGAAGAGATTTAAGCAGTTGATCAGTGATTTCATCACTCCTTTTCTTTCCTCTTTCAGTGCATTCGTGGAAGAAAAGCAACTCTAGAAGAGCTGCAGACAGTTCACTCAGAAGCCCATACACTGCTGTACGGCACAAACCCTCTGAACCGACAGAAACTGGACAGCAAGAAACTTCTAGGTATTGTTGCTGGGGGACAGAGGAGGGTGTCCCTTTCCGACCTCCAGCTCTCCCACTACTGTCCTCAGCCCTTGCTCTGGCAAACAATTAGCAGTAGCAGTATGAAAGGGGGGACATGGGGCTCCCTCCATCCTCAGCTCTGGGCAGTTCCCAAGAGGATTCTTCCCACTTCCATTCAACGTCTGCTTGAGAGCGCTACAAGACATATCTCCCTTTCTTCAGGTAGATCCCTAAACCCTAGATAGCGAAACTTCCTTTATTTGATGTCTTCAAAACCTTAAACGAGGTTTCCCTGAGGAGGAAAGGTAATTCAGACGTTTTATTTTATCCTTGGACACTCTTCTCTGCATGTTAGAAAGTTATCCGTTGCTAGGTAAGAGCTGGAATACCCTCCTAAGGACCTGGATCTGCAGCACCAACCAGCTGCATAGACATCAACAAATAGCTGGCAGTTTTGTATGGGTAATTGGCAGTTTTGTATGGGTAATCTGCAAGAGAGATGCATAAGCCTCTTAGATAGTCTTACATTTGTTTAATTTGGAGTAAGATTTTTATCCCCTTCACTGGGGACTGGATCTTCCTGAAACAGGGCTGCATCTGTCGTAAAATATAGACATTTTCCCCTGCAAAAAATCTAGGAGATGGTTGTTAAGATAACCAACCCCCCCATAGCAACCAAACCACACTGATTTTAACACCTTACCTCCATGGAGACATCATCTTCTCCCTTTACTTTCTGCCTTTCTGCAGTAGTAGGTGATAGGCTGGAGGGGCAGTTTGGCAAGTTCTCACATGGGGATCCGCGAAAAGACAGTTCTGGAACCTAGAAGCTGAGAAAGTTTATTTGGGGATTAGCTTGACTTTGGATGATATAAAAAGAGGATTAACTTGATGGCCTGCATGATGTAGTAGTCACAGCAAAAGAGCTGGAAAGATTTTGCAACATATTCAGTATGTACATTAGATCCCCAAAGAGGAAAGCTATTAGCCAGTTGTTTAAACATGCAATTAGCACAGTATTTATAGCTAACTTACCACCTCTTTAAAACCCAGAGAAACGAAAAGTAGACACCTCTGGCTGAATGATAGCACAATTAGTATGTAAAGTTTAAAGAATTTATGATGTCATATCCTTGGTAGTGTAAAATTCTCACTTTGCGTAAGGCGTATCCACCAGTCCAAAGAAACAGTGTGTAAATCTTCCCCGGTAGATCTGAGAAGGCTCCTCGTTTGCAGTTGCACCACCTTCATGTTGACTGATTTCTCTGCAATTTCTTGAACCATAGCGTTGAAGGTGCGTGAGGACGTGTGTCCTGACTATCTGCTGCGGTGGGATCCAGGCAGTCCTCCAGCATCTGACCTGTTGGCTTCACCAGCCTGCAGCAGGCAGGATTAACACCCTGCCTCTGGCAGTGGTCATCATCTACATGGAGGGGCTGAGCAGGCAGTGGGTCACCTAAACCCCCTCTCCTTTCAGCGACAGCCCTTGCAAGATATGTTTTTAGCCTGGACTGTGATAACACTGAGTGTTTCAAGCTCATTCAAATGTCAGATCCTCTTGAGATGCTTTTTGTTCCCCCTTTGACTCTTGGCACAATCTATGTCAATAGTTCCACAGATACATTTGGAGATACAAACAGTTTGTTTAGTTAATATTGGATTTGGGGATACCCAGGTTTTGCTGAACCATTCCTGGTGGCCTGTTTAGAGAAACTGAAGGAGGAGAAACTCTTGCTCTGCCTGTGTGTACTTAAGCAGTTTTGCTGTGTGTTCCCCATGTCTTTAATCACTCATTTTATAATGTCTGTAGAGATCAAGATTATTCCTATAGTGAAGAGAAATTATTCTAATACCTGAGGGTATTCCGATGCAAAATGTTGCCTGTTTGGGTGTAATTTGCAAAGAAGACGGAGTTGTCAAAGAGCTGCAACCATAGGCAGAAGGTCAGGTCCCCAGGATCTCCATTAGGAAGGGCTTTCCAGTAGCTCTTAGCTGAGCTTAGACCTTGTTTCCTAAACCCACTTGGCACCATTTTAGCCTTGAGCTGCTAGCAGGGGGACTTGCTGCCAGCTCGCCTGACCATCTTTGCCCAGTCAGCAGTGGACTGCCTCTTCCTGCTGCCTGGTTGTCCTCCCATTGCACGCCCTCCCATGCACGGGCCGCAACTGGCACTGACACTCGTGCCGAGCACCAAGCTTGGAGGAAGAGCAAACAGCTTCACTGTTCAGCGTGGCTGCCAGTCATCTCACCAGGGCAGGAGAAAAATAAGCTGACAGCTTGACAGCCAGGGGTCCGGAAGGACAGCACGGTGAGCCAAAATGACAAGAGGAGTGAGCCTGGCTGGGATGTCTGCATAGCACCCAGGGAGAAGTTCTCCTTTGGGACCAGGGCAGGAGGAGCAATGCTGGCCCTAAAACCAGTTTGTTAACTTGATGGCTTCCACAGTGCTGGACCTGAGGAAGCATTAAGAGCCACTGATGTGTTGAGAAAACCTCCCTCAAAAAACTCGGAGTGCACGTTTATGTATAGAGGTGAACAAGCCTGTAAGCAGCCCCGTCTTCAGCCATCCTCTCCTGTTGAGAGTTTAAAAGGCTTTTAAGTTTACAAAACAGCTTTGTGGGGTTCTTCTAAATATGTTAGAGCATAAATGTATGGCAGGTTTGAAGTCTGAGACCAAAGCTTTGTGTGAGGCTCACATATGCAAATAGAAGTTTGTTAGACCTGAGTGTCTTGACATGTGAACGGCTCTGGTGGCTGACTCCGTATAAACTCTTTGCCTTTGATATGTCTATGAAGAAGAAAAAGCATGAGAAACCTCAGCCTAAAAGGAAGAGCTTGTAAAGCTGGGAGATGAAAACATGGGATGTTTCCTTTTAAGCTTCTGCAAATGATAAGGGGGATGTCCCTTCATCTGGCAGTTCTTTAGGAGAAAGCAGGAAGGGGGTAAATAGTTCCTTTTTTTCAGAATTGTAAGCAGGCGTCATTGTGGCACTGCTGATTACTTTTCCTTCTACAGTTGTCCTGTAGTTCGTTACTGCTGAACCTTACTCCTTTCTCACAGAGTGCCCTTCTTCACACGTGTAGAAGAGACTTGCAGCGGAAGCCCATCACTGATGTCAAAGTTACTTTCCCCAGAGGACCCGGAGCATAACAAAGATTTGCTGTGCTGTATTTTATCAGGCGGGTTTGAAGGTGGTGGCCTTCAAGGCAGGTTGCATAACTCTACCCCTGGAAGTGTTGCTAAAGCCCTTGAAAGTCTGAGGAGGAAAAATATGAATCCATCTCTCATTTGACAGTGTAAAGCTTTGGAACCTGTTGAACAAGTTTAAACTTAGGCACATAAGGCTGCTTTTAATTTGTGGAGAGCAATCATAAATTGTTGTCAAGAAGATAAATATCGAAATAATGGGTGGATTAGCAGTGAAAGATGTGACAGGAGGTCCAAGGCAGGATGATCCAAGAACTTTCATGTGGATCTAATCAAAGAGTGAATCTCGCTGTGCACTCAGATTAATAATACAGATGCATTAACTCCTCTTTCAGTCGCAGGGGTAACGTATGTGTCTGCAATGCATTTGACACCAGCATGGTCCTCAGTAATGTCTGTCTGCTGTCATGGCTAATTCACACTCTACAAAGCTGGTAGTTAGCATTTAAGGGAATTAATTCTTTCACTATAGACATGACCAGAACAAGAACCTGGTTTGGTGGGGGGAAAAAAACCTCAACCCAGTTTATTTCACTGTTAGCTTTCATTAACTTTAAATAAGTCTCAAGTAAATGAATCTTGGGCAACGTACTCCAGATCTGTTACAGTGTCTGCATGCACATATCTCCTTCTGCCTGTTTGCCTGTGGTGCGTAGACATGGTGTACAAGTCATACACGTTAGGGTGGTGATGGATATGAGACAGCATGTTCTTGTTTCAGTACACCCTTTATAAACCTGCAGAATTTTGAATGGAGGATAATTTGCTCATATGCAAGCCCAGAAAGTGATGTTACAATTCTTACAGATGCAAAATTAGCCCTACAGCTGTTTTTCTCCATTTTTCTCAATTTCTTAACGTTGGTTTTGCTTTTTCAGTCAAAATACGTTTTCTGTGCTTGCCACCAGTTTATTTTTGTCTTCCTCTTTTATGAAGCTCATGCACTCCAAAGTCTTCTAGTAACTGCAGATGACTGATAATTAGGGTGTTTTTATGATTTCCTATCCTCCTTCATTTGAAAGGGGTTAAAATGTTCATCTGAGAAGACATGCTGAGCAGTTGTTGGTAGCATCTCAATCATTTATAGTTAGCATGACTGCTTGAAACGTAAGACAGCACACAAACCTTGCATAAAAAAATAAGTGATTTATAGAAGGCTTTTACATTGGAAAGGCTTTTAAACAAGGCCAAGGATTTACATTGTGTATGTATATGTTGTAATGTAACAGGGTTGGCTGTGTGTTTTTTGAAAATCACAAGAAAACCCCAGTCTGTTACTGTGTTTGGAAAGATTGCAGCATTGCCATAAAATTGGACCAAAATCTGGTGAACTTTGACTTTTTGACTTACAGGGTCCGTTTTTTTTCTACAGGTTCTCTAACGTCAATGTTTGTCAGGCTTCCTTGTGGTGGTGTCGGGGTGAGTACTCTCTTTAATGTGTAAATAATGTCCTGTTTGTTCTCCCAGTCCCATTGGTAACAAAAATTGTTGCTTTGCATTCCATCAAGTGGGTAATTGCAACCAGATGTTACCCATAAACAGGGTCTGCCTGGGGTGCGGGGTTGCAGCGACAGCCTCACGTGCCTTTCTTCAAAAGCAGGGTGAAGATTCTTAAACTACTTTGGAGAACCAAAGTGTGTGTGATATTCATAGGCATGTTTCATCTCTGGCTTTTAGGAGGAGAAACCTCATTTCCCAGGCAGTGATATTTAATGGCTTAGACATTACTACATTTGAAAGCAACCCTTGCATCCAAAAATCCTTTCTACATAGAGAGCAAGATGTGCTTTTCATGCTGCTCGTGTTGCATAGGTGTTTCATCTTCAGTATTTGTACTTCAGAGCTGCCTGCCTCCTAGCGCAGGTGGAAAACATATTAATAAAATAGTGATACTGAAGGACAATATTTGGGAAGTTCCTGTAAACAGTAAGTTGCTGCATTTGTGTCTGGGCTACATTAGTGTCCTCAAATGAAATGTCTCACAGGTTATGCAGCACAAGGGAATTGCAGCCTTTGGTATTTGGCATCTTTCATTTCTTGAGTTCCAGGACAATCACGCATGGATTCTGAAGGAGGTGACTAAAATACACCTCCATCCATCATGGAAAAGCTGAACATTAGTTTCCATCTGTCAAGAATCCATATAATAAGAAGACTTCTTTTTGTTGTTGTTTGTTCCCATAAGGCTGGAAAAAACCCAAATACCATCCAAATACCTTGTGTTGAAGGTTTGCGTTGTTGTTTTCCTTTGAAGCCTGAAAACTTGAAAGTTTTCCTTTCAAGTCAGACTTTCTGCTCTAAAGTTTCTGTGGAGGGTGACAGTACAGAAAATCTCAGAGAACAGGAAGGGAAAAGAATGAGAAGAGACAATAAAAGGCATTGTGTTTGAAAATTCACAGTGGTAGTTCTTATGCATAATTGTAGCTCGTGAGGTTGAATTTAGAGGTCTGGATTCTGTTATGGAAATGAAACAAAATTGTTTTCTTCCTGAGTCTTTGCAAAATTGCTGCTTTGAAAATTATCCCGTCAAAAAAAAAAAAGAATAATCGGCGTTTATTCATACCGCCACTGCTGAGCACTTGTAGAGATATTTTATTTTGTATTGTAAATATGCTGCAGTCTCCTAATTCATGGCAAATTTTTGGCTAGAGTTTAAAAGGTTTGGATTTACTCTGCCCTGCAGTCAGGCATGCCATTCAAAGCAAAAATTATCATTTGCAAATGAAGACTGAATGGTAACAAGTAGAGACAGTGCCTGAGCCTCGCGCAGTCCCAGAAGTCTTGCATTAAATCCTAAATCAAGGCAGGAAGTGCCACAGTGCTGGTATTATTGATAACGCTCGTAATAAAGATAGCATTTGCAGTTAACTTGCTGGTCGGTTGTCTCCACAGACCCTTAAATACTAGAAACATTTGCTGACTTCTGTACAGTGTTTTAGCAATCCTAACATATAATTTTCACGTTTTCTAGGAAAAGCTTTTTAAAACCAGTAATTTATTAGTAATCAACTATGTGATAGTCAGATTTTTTGTAAAAATGGCTTTCTGTTGTTTTTCTTCCTTTTCCTTCCCCAGTTACCTCAGGATACAGTGCCTACTATTTGTGTACTTCCGCTGCTTTCATGGCTGGTGTGGGAAAACACAGTCTTCACTGCCTTTGGGGTGCATATTTAGTTAGTATATACATGCCAGCCATAAATTTGTAGGGAAAATGAGTCCATGGTACAGAACAATTGGCTATAGCATATTAAGCGCTTTGCACTTGTACGTGCCCTGGATGGGTTTAAGTGTAGACCATCTCCTTTGGGGTAGGAGGGACGTACAGTGATCTCACAAGGTCCTTTCAATCCCATTTTCTGCTGTCTTTCAAAGTGTGAGAATTGTCAAGAAAGCTGGCTTAGCAGCATGGTATGTTTATTGAAGAAATAGATGGAAAACTGTAGTCTTTGTTAGCATGCCAGTTCTGTGAGATGAGTTGCTCTTCATTTGATTTGATTTGCTATGGGAAACTGTTGGATGAAGCCCTATAGTGGGATCTTAGCTGGGGCCACAGAGCACGCCTTTCAGTAGCAGATGAAAACCAAATTATTTTCTGCACCAAAGAGGATGACAAGACATTTTTGAGATGCATGTAATACTGGTTTTTTAAGGAAATCATAAAAATATAATTTAAAAAAAAAAAAATTAAAAATCAGAGCCCAGGGTAAAACATCAGTTATGAAGAATTTTAGTGTGAGAGAAAGTGTAACGTGAATCTGAGAAGTTTCAGCATGTAAATACTGCTGGGAGATTGAGTGCTTGTTATGGTATAATGAAATTATTTCAAATTGTTCTAGCAAGAGAGCTTAAGAGGTATTTTTCTGCTGTTGCTTGGCAGGCCATTTTCAGGCTGCAAGGTGGCCATATAGCTCTTTTGAGTGATGGAGTTTTGTTTAGACTCTTCCTTGTTTGAGATTGCCAGGTTGGCTGAACATTACTCATTGCTGAGCAGTAATCAGTCTCTGTTTTATCTTTTTCTTACAAGTTGAGAAGGTTGTGGAGAGGCAGCCCTGGTGCTGTAAGAAGTTTGTGTGGTCTCCAGTCACTTTGTACTGGTGAATATTTCCTGATGGTGAAAGAACGTCAGGTGCATGTGATGATCAGAGCACCTGTAGGACATCATCTTGACTACCAATGGTTTGTAGCCCAAGTTTGAAGGAGGAGGGATTTATTTCAGCAGATGTTTCATTTTCTCTGAGTTTGTCACTTAATGATAAGTGCAGTCTAGGGAATGCTTCATGGGTCTTTACATTCAGCTCACCACAACGCTAGACAGCTTTCCAGCTGGCTGACTGCTTCGTAAGGAGGATTTTCCCTGGAGAGCTTGATACTGGTCTGCCAAATGCTTTCCAGGGGGCAAACATGATGCCGTAAAGAAAAAAGGAAAGAAAAAAAAGTTTTCAAAAATGAGTAGAATAAGGTGGGACCAGTCTTCTTTTGGATTTATTACTGGTTAGAAGATAGGAAATAGTGGTCAGAATTACAATCCCCAAGAAATCTGTATATTCACTGAAATGTTGCAATGCAGGGGATGGGTCATAAGCAAGTGTCCTTTGCTGATGGTATTAAATTTATTTGGGGTCTTCAAAGCAAAAGCTGTCTGCAAAGAAATATGGATGGCGTCATGGTAACAAGAAACTAAACAGTAATGTAATAGTAATGTAACACATTAAATTCTGTGTTGGATGCAAAATAATGCATGTGGACTGGAGGGGGACTGGCCTGGAGCAGGTGAAAGCTGAATGATTGCTGTTCCTTATAATTTGGGAGCTGAAGGTGTCAGATGAAATTACAGGCTGGAAAGCTTGAAACCAAGTCCTCCTTCTGCAAACAATTAAACAAGGCAATTCTCTTCTGTAGGGGATGTTATGTAGATTAAAAGAATAGATGGATCTGAAAGGCAGTTGTAGAGCAATTCATGGGGGAGAAGCCCATGAAGAGCTGTTAAGCGCCAGGATGAAGTTTGGAGCTTGGGCAGCCATGAGTTCTTTACCAGCAAGCGAGATGAAGGAAGTTAAAGAGAGTGAAGGAGCAGGAAAAATTTCAGAGCAACTAGCTTCATCACATAACACCTTTCAAACTCTCTCTAAAAACTTAAGTTGCAGTGTCTCAAAATCAATGAGAAAAAAGGGTAATTTTTTTTCCCAGAGCTTGGAAACTCTTGTCTATATCCCCCCCTGCCTCTCCCCATTGGTTTGTTTTATGTGAGGAAGCCTTCACATCACTGTAGCTGACACTAACAAACCTCCTCCCATCTGCAGACGTCTGATCATAGAGCAGAGGAAGAAAGCACAGAAGCGCTTATATCAACAGATGTGAGCTCTGGTTTAAACAACAGTAATTTATTCCTGCTGATCTTTAGCAGCATCTGCAAGTATTGCAGTATTTTTACTTAGGATGTTACCTTCACTTCTCTGCAGCACACACTCTTTTCTTAATGTATGGCTTATATGCACCAGAGCATTACCTAATCCAGGATAATTAGAAGAAGATTTTGGGGAAAGGAGTTTGAGCTTTGAAATTCTGCAAAATAGTTCCAGCATACTTGCATCCAAACTCTTCAAAAAACTCAAACACTTGATCTTACAATAGCTAATAAATTTGTTTTCTTTTGTGTGTAGTATTTTCTTTTTCTATGCATGTTCTAAAAATATCCAAAGATCTAGGTCTTTAAAAGTGGATTTGGTCTCTTCCAAAGTATGTTAGTCCATTTTTGGTTGTAAGGTATTGATTAGAGCATATAAAAATCTTTACCTGTGCAAGCAAAGTATGTTATCACAGAGCAGAGACAACAAAAATTACTTCCATGGAATGGAAATGAGAAGAAACTAATTAGCAAGTCTTAGAAGAACAAAATGTGAGCATGGTTATTTAATCAGTGCTTTAGAGCAGTAGGAGACATGGTTAGGTAAAAACAACTCGCTGGCAGCACAGGCGGTATGTGCTGCTGTTACCTAAGCATGATGAAGAGCAGTGATGAGGGAAGAGCAGAACTCCTTCGTCCCCCTTCACTTTGCAGAGCCTGGAACTGCGGTACAACTTGTCTCTACCTGTCCCTATGCTTAATTTCTTATCTGCATAGCTCTTCAACTAAAGAAAATATTAGAATAATGAAACCTTTTATACAATGCTCATTTCATTTTTAAACAGCTGCACATTAGCGTATAGTAGAGTATACAGTGCAAGTAGGAACCTCATTGTGTATATTAATAAAGACTTCAACTTTATAAGGAGGGAAAAACTTTTGGGTTTCACTCCGAAACATCTTGGACATTCCTTCTAGAAGAGAGCCTGCGTCAAGCTATTGACCCTTCGACTTCTGCATTCCCTCATCAATTTTCTAATAATGGTACATGCTGCGAAGGTTAAGAGCCTGCAGCAGGTCCCAGGCGCTGAATTCCCTCTCCCCACCTCTAAAAGAGCCCTCTCCTATGGGTTTACCTAGTAGAAACAGCAGCCTCTTTATTTGAATGAGCAAGGCTTTAATATTATTCTCAAGGAGACAAGTGTGCTGACCAGGACAACCACTCCTCATCCAACAGTGGCAGATGTGGAAGACTCAGTATCTCTGACGCAGCTGTATCCTCCAGCTCGGAAGAAAAAAGAAATACACGCTGTTGGATCAACAAAAGGCAAGAAATATGCTTCCTCTCTCCGTAAAGTCCTTCCAGATGGTAAGGCTTGATGTGCTGTCCTAGCAACAACTCCTGTGATGGCAGCTACATCAAAGAGCTTATAGGCAGCGAAAGCCAAATAGCGTCTACCCTGTAATGAACTTCAGAATTCAGGAATGATGGAGGGGTCAACAGCAGCCTGTGCACCAAACAGCAGCAGCTTCAGAGCTGGAGAGCAGTCCAGCTCAGGGCCACATTAATAACATTTTCCACCATGGCAGAGTCTACGCCTGCCTGCTGCAGAGCACTGATGACTTCAGTGGGACTGTTCAGACACAGTCACACAGATGATGAAGTGCTGCCTTGGAGTAGGGCCCAGTGGTCTCCAGACATCCGTTTGAGGGAAGGTGGCTGGGTGTTAATCGTTATCTTGGAGATGTTTGCATGTGGGATGGGGCAGTGGAGAGCTTGAGGGTGGCAGCAGACGTCTCTGGATGCAGTCCTCCTCCTGCTGGGGAGCTGAGTTGGGGGGCATGCAGAGTCCTTGAAATTGGCTTCTAAATCACAGGTGGAATGCTTTTTTCTAAGTACTTAATTTCTTTCTGCAGAAATAATAACTCTTTAATATCACTCTGTGTTGCCCTCCTCATTCTTGAAATGCTGCCAACATGAGTCTGGTTTCTGCAGGCATCAGATGGCCTGAACATGGTGGTGCTTGGCTCAGGCACTGGTGACTTCTGCATGCTTTATGGGGGAGGCTGGCATGAACAGAAGTCTGAGGAAATCTGAGGGTCTGTTGGTCCCTTAGGTAAAGCCATGCTTAGGACATGTGAATTTGGGGGTTTTTGTATTTCCATTCCTCTGGTGCTTCACAGTGAACGAAGATGGCTCTCTGCAGTTCTGCATTTGTGGAGGGCACCTGGTACTTGCTGTGGCCAGGGGGAGAGGGAAGCTCTTGCCTACTGACATCCTGCAGCATTTTCTTTCAAGACCAAGAAAGATGGGTTAGATATGCTCAGCCCAGACTGCACAGTGCAGCTGTATCTCACTTGAGCAGTGAGACCAGGGGCACTGAGTTGGTCAGCTCTTAGAAAAAGGCAAGTAGATGTTCTCTGTTGTATAAACCACGAGTGTCTCCCACTCACTCATGCTGGGGGGAGAGGATCTGAGGATGAAGACTGCTGTATCCCCCTAGGGAATGAGGCAGTGTTATCCTGATCGCAAAGCAGGTTGACCATCCCATAATGTTTTTACAGGACTCCTGATTAGGAGCCCAAAGACAGACCCTCGTAGAGCACTAATGCCCTGGGGACAGGGGGGAAGAAGCAGCTTGGTCTTCTTCCCATCTTGCTAAGGGCTTTTGGAGGGACGTAGTCAGATCAGTCCCATCTCCTTCATGTGTGCAGTACTGATCCAGAACTCCTGGAGGTGTCGTGCATAACTCAGATGCCATTGTACTTCTGTTCCCATACCACAAATATGGGCTTTTCCACTGATGTGGTGGCTTTCCCCAGAGACTGAGGACAGTGCACGTATTGGCAGCATTGCCACACAGAGATGGCTTTTTGGTATTCTCCAAATGCTTTCTTGGTTTACTGTGACTTCAAAAGCATCCTCAGGGCAGATGCCGCCAGAAGCTGTCCCTGATAACATAACCTGGGACCATTTCCACTGGCTTTAGCACAGCCGTGAAGGAGACAGATCAATCTCCTGTAGGGCCACTTGCATCTCCCCGCAGCTCAGTGAGCAGACTGGATGCCAGACAAAACAAACGATCTCTTTCTTTCCTTCTCCTTTGCCATTGTTTCCATAAATATGCTCAACACAGAGTAATATGTGAAAAATAGCTGGTGATCTTGTGCACTGAGAAATGTTACATTTATCCTATGCTGTTCTTGGGCAGCTGAGCTGACCTGATATGGGGCAGTCCCAGCAGTCTGGCTTTTGCAAAGGCTGTGACTGGCAAGAAGCAAACACGCTTCACTTTCATCGCTGCGTGCAAGACAGCCGGGGGCGCAGCAGAGGAGATCCAGAGCTTTGGCCTGGAAAGAGCCCCCCGGGAGCCGTCCTTCCCCCTCTGCTCTCTGCAGAGTCGCGGCTGAATGGCAGTAACAAAAAAGAGAACAGGCATTTCATCACGTGTCTGCAAACTAATCTTGTCTTCATACGGTTGGTGGGACGAATGTGGTAAGAGCCAAGGCTTCTCACTTTTTGTTGAAATTAGGACATGATCTCATATAATAACGACATGGGGATGTCTGCGGAATGCCTTGCCTTGCCTTTGGCCTATTTGCACATTTTCGGGGGGAAATATAGAGGATGGTGGTCCTGTCAAATATTTAGCGTTGAAGTAGATGTCTGTAGTCAGCAGCTAGATGTTGAAGGCCTGTTGTTAGCTTTGATGAGACAGGGTTGATCTTATGGTTCCCCAGGGAAGCTGCTGTCAGCGTAACCTTACCCTGGCAGTCCTGGACAGGCATCTTTTAAGCGTCCATTATTAAACATCTTTCTTGTGTTTTTTTTTTTTTTTTTAATTTTATAGAATCATTACGTTATTTTATAAACCTTTTTACTTCATCTGGGATCAGTTTCCTCCAGCTATTAAAGAGAAATACTGATACCGTGGTGTTGGTAGGAGTATTAGTAGGAGACACCTGCAAATTTACAGTGCTTGAGATGCTGAATTTGCTCCTGTGTTACAGCACTGACCCTTTAGCATTGCAGAGCTGTTGCAAATGGTCATCTCTTGAGTGTCATTTGGTTGAATGGACACTTGGTAGTGGTGATGTTGCAGTCATTGGTGGGGTCCCAGCCCTGGTACTGCCAAGATCGGTTCTGCAATTTAATGCATTTAAATTTAATGCATTTATTACATATGAATAACGTCTTTATAAAACGTGAGTCTCTGTTTCCTGGCAGTCCTTGTTGCTCCTAAACGTGGTTCCTGTGTGTGTCTCTGTTAGGTCGACAGTGACACAATTTGGAATGAAGTTCACTCATCTGGTGCTGCTCGCCTGGCCGTGGGCTGTGTCATTGAGCTCGTTTTCAAAGTAGCCACAGGAGAACTGAAGGTTGGTATGAAAATAACACTTGGCTTTTGATATAGGCTCTGTACAGGACTCGGCTCAGGGCTGTGTTATTCAGGAGGTCCAGTTAGCTTCATTTTAATGCCACCATCTGGCTTTAGTCATAAAAATCTTTGAAGATATCAGCAAGTGAACAACAGACTCCTGGTGAATGTTCTTACGCACTGATTAAAAGGAAGAAAGAAACCAGAGCAGCAAATGAAATCACTATTCCAGTGTTATCTGAGGGTTTTGCTGTTGCCTTCAGCTGGGCCAGCCCGTTTGCTGTTTCAGTGACCTCATTCAGATTTATTTTTTTCCCTGAATGGAAGGAAATGCTGTACCAAGCAGTTTCCATAAAATTAATGTGGACTTTTTCCCCCCCCTCCAAAACGAGGGAAAGCATCATCCACTGCTATGGTTTTGTGAGAAAACCATTGAGAACAACTACATAGTTCCAAAGCAGAATTAACGCTTCTGGCTGCAACCTCTGCATCTGTCTTTGTGCAATAAACCTTCCTTTCTGTCTCACTTCTTCATTTTCTTATTTTTTGTGCGTAGAATGGATTTGCTGTTGTTCGGCCTCCAGGTCACCATGCAGAAGAGAGCACACCCATGTAAGTATGCGTATGTGCTTTACCAACTTGCTTTGGTGTTTGTTGTGTGATCTGCAGCTGGAAATTAGAAAGGTGGTTTGTTAGGTTATCATTACAGAATTTCTTGCTTATTGATATGCAAGACAGTATTATATTCAAAGCTCCCAGTAGTTCTCTGGAAGAGGGCAAGATCCTGCTTAGTGGTTTCAGATGCGTATTTTCTAGCAAGAATCAGCATTACAGTTACACTTTGAAAAAGCGCTAATGCTTTTATTTGCTTTTCTCTTGTGAATTGTTTAAATTAAATGTTGGTGGCTCATCCAACATGAGGAAAGCAAGGATACGCAACTAATAGTAGTAATAGCAAACATAACTGTGTCCTGGGGTCACAGCACTGAATTAGGAGAGTGTCAGAGTGGGAAGGCTTTGCAAAGCAAAAGCTGAAGTCAGGCGTCTTGCATGTGTTTAATATAGCAGGGGTTTTCCTATCGGACTGTTTTCAAATCAGGGTCCCAGGCATAAGTCGTGTTGGCTTTGTATATCTGGCTTAACATGTGCTGAAGTTTCTTGTCTTGGGTGCTTCAGCGCTCTTTGGTGGGAGATGAGTGCTTGCTGTTGAGTTCCCCTCAACCCAGTGTTTTGAGGCCTCTCTGAGCGTGTCGGCTCCAGCCCTGGGTCCTTTCCCTTCCTTTCCCCCTCAACACATGCTCTCCCTGTCTGCTTCTGTCCCCTTTCCTCACATGCAGCGCTGGAGGTCTCATGGGCAGCTGGCACCGAGCAACATCTCATTGCAGTGGCTTTGGGCAAGTGTGAAACGTTCTGCCTTTCCAGAGAGACTGCAGGACCCTTGCTGCTGCATGGCTGGTTTGTGTGTCTAATTGAGCACACGTGCATCTTCTAGGGAGGAAAGAAGAGTGAGAACAGAAGAAATTTCTTCCTGCTGTGTTATATCTAGATAATAGATGCATTGGGACCAAGGAAACCTATAATTAACACCTTTTCCTCTCTCCTCCCTCTCATCACCTCCAGGGGTTTCTGCTATTTTAACTCCGTGGCAATCGCAGCCAAGCTGCTCCAGCAGAGGCTGAATGTTAGCAAAATCCTTATAGTGGACTGGGTGAGTAAATGCCGGTTCTTACCCTTTAGGAGAGCAGGTGGAAAGTTTTCAGGGTTTTTTTTTTCCTTGTAAGGGCAACCCTGGCTGTGTCAGTGAAAAAAATGTTGCCTGTGGTCTGCAAGCCAAAATTTGTTTTTTAGTTTGATGTTTTTTCATTACAGTGTCTTAATAAAAGAAAAATTTCTTAAAGGGTCCATAGTTTTCAGAATAAAATTATAATTAATAAGTAGTTGCTTTCTAAAACAAGCACATAACACAGTCTCAAGGATGGGTAACTGCAAACTGTGCTGGCTTTTGTTGGGTTTTTTTTTTCTGAAGGTTTTGACCTTAACTGTTATGATCCATCCCAGATTTCTTTTCAAGATGTGAGGGCCAGTTACTGAGAGGGACAGGCTGTGTGGCATGGCTTGACCATTGGTCTGGATGGTCTCAATGTCCTGCCTCTGGGCCAGCGCAGCCTGCGGGCGAGTGGGCAGGCAGTCAAAAGTGATCTCTAAATTAGAACAAGACAGTGAAATACTCAGCAGACAGCACAGCAGAGTTGAGAAAGAGCTTTGGGGGGATTTTGCTGTGGCGATTTATAGATTTAAAAATGAGGCTGATAGATATATATTTTTTTAATAGATTTAAAAATGTATTTATGTGGATGTGAAGGCATTTGAGTTGCTGGATATCGGCCAAGAGTTTTGGTTATATTGCCACAAATCTCCCATGGGCTAGACCCACAAGTTAAAATGGATGTATTTGTCTTTTTGACCTACTGGATGGACATCCTTTTCCTCACTTCCCTCCAACTGTTTTGCATGTCAGGAAGGGCCATTTTGAATACCCATCCTGTTACAGACTGCATTTCTGCACCAAGTAGCAATGCAATAGGGGATGCGAGTAATGGGTTTGTGTCGTGTAACCTTGTTGGGTCCAACGCAACTTTGCTGGGCACTTGTGTCAGGGGTCATCCCACAGACAGATTAAAGATGCAAATTTGGGGTGACTAATATAGTCTTTCCACCCCCCATGATTAGGTACGAACCCAGTTCTCCCCATCCAAGTAAATTGGTCCTGTCCTCAGTTTTGATATACGCTTGAGATTGTGTTTACCCTCTTTTATCCCATGTGTTAAAGGAGTGTAACCTGAAGCTAGCTGTGCAAAGCAGATTACTCTCATTTGTAATAAACTGCTTCAGCTAGATCAGAGAAGCGCAGAAAACAAAGCACAACAGCAAAGAAAAACCCTCCGAATCCCAAGTTGATGGCTTTAATGTGCGTTTTTACTAAGGTACTAACCTGCCTCATATAATGCAATCTCTGTCCCTGAAGGATGTTCACCATGGGAATGGTACTCAGCAAGCTTTCTACAATGATCCTAATGTTCTTTATATTTCACTACATCGCTATGATGATGGGAACTTCTTTCCAGGCAGTGGTGCTCCCGACGAGGTAAGAGCATGGGTCAGCACAGCATCCGTCCGTGTCTGACAGGACTGCTTGGGGCTGGGATTCAGGTGCCCCCCAAAATCTCAGGGAGCCTCTGCCAGGCAAGGCTTGGAGAGAAGCTCCTGCCACCGCTCCCACACTCGTGTTCGTTAGTGCCCCTTTGGGAATGTATCGCCTGGCTTTTGTGTTTGGTGCCTTCTCATCCAAGTCCTAACAGCCGCAGGCATTGTGTCCTGCCCTGTGAGCTGGCAGGAAAGCACATACCTTGGCTAAGGAGCAGAAAATCGGTCAATGCAATTAGGTTCTCCAGCCCTTACGGGACAACCTGTTCCAGAGGAGCCCTTTGCCAGCTGTCCCAGCACTCCATGTACTTTTCAGGATTTCCCCCTTACAGGCACAAATTGTTTCTTAGATGCAGGAGGAACAGGTTGTCCGTGGCTGTGTCCCCAGCGCTGGGGTTTCCTGGCACAGCCTTGGAGCCCCTCCATCTCCCTTTCTCCTGGGCCTGCCGAGGCGTTGCTCACCACCACTGCTGTGTTCACATTGCACGGCCCCGACGGTGGGATTTGAGCAGCAGTTGCTGATGCTGCTGGACCAAAGCCACCGGTTCCTGGTGGTGTCCTCAGAGCCTGCAGCAGAAGGGCTGGGCCAACGAAGCTGGGACACCTTTCTCCCTGAACTCTGGGTGGATGCTCCTACATCAGTCGCGTCCTTCCTTTCCCTCTAGGTTGGCAGGAAATACTGTCCTTCCAGAGTGATTTATCAAAGGGAAATTTCATAAAATACTTCATTTTGTGTGCTCTGAGGCACTCCAAATTACATCTGGAAACTCCTAGAGTTCTTACCCTGTCAATTTTACATTTTCCCATTCAGCAAACATGGATGTTTCCATTTCAATTTCTAAAGAAACTTAAACATAATGTGATAATGCTTCATTGCCCTGTTTGTGCGCTACTGTTGCAGTGAATGTTTCTGCTTTAAATACAAAATAAATTCAAAGCCACAGGTGGATAAATAACCCACTATGGATGGATGAACCCCCTGTGTTTTTCTACCAGCTGTATTTGCACCAATACAAGGAGTAATGTGCAATAAAAGCCCTGCAGCTTTATCTAGCCTGAATTATCTGGCTGTGTATTGTATAACACATTAATTTTAAATTTTTTTTTTTTTTCATATGCAGAGACCTAAAAAAATCCCACAAAAAACTAACTGTGTGTGTAGGAGCTCAGAGCCCTGTGTGGAGCTCCCAGTGGCCAGTGGCAGCAGATACTGCCTGGCTCCCTTGCTGTCCCTATAGACCCACAGCCCGTCCTCACGGCCACCATGCTCAGGCAGCTATGAGGTCCCTGCTTGACGAAGGGACTGAACACAGGCTTTTGGATTTCGATATGGGTGGGAAAAACATGGCCCTGCTTCTTGGCAAATGAATTACTAGAAAACCCTGGTTTATTTTTCAGGTTTCCCCTTTCTCAGGCATTTGCAGTCAATGCAGATGGGGATGTTTGCAGTGCATGCAAGGATGGGGATGTACTTACATTTACCACCCATGTGTCCCTCAAGCAGCAAAAATCTCTTCTCTGCGAATCATATTTTTCCCCAGCAGAGGGGGAGCTCGCTCTGATTAAAACTATGGGTTTTCCCCCCCAGTTGCAACTGGAATGAAATATAAAATATGCTTCTGAATAAAACTAAAAACGAATTAAGGAAGGGTATTGCATATAACAGACTCTCCTGCAAAAGAGGAAGAGGATCCAGTTGATGAAGAGGTGGGTTTTGGGTGAGCAGCAGTCAAATGCCACTGGTGCACAACTCCCATAAAGATCAGATCATGTAGGAGCTTTATTTTCACTCTTGTTTTGGGGACCAGCTTTCTTTAGAGGGAAAAATTAACCTCACTACCACCAAGCTATTGAATCAAAATCCATATTCAGCTGGAAGAATATTAAGACAGCAGAGGTGTGTTGCCAGAGTTTGCTGTTTCTGTATGTGTAATTAAGAGTACCATCTCCCCTTTTCAGGTTGGCACAGGAGCAGGAGTTGGTTTCAACGTTAACATGGCCTTTACTGGTGGCCTTGATCCACCGATGGGAGACACAGAATACTTAACTGCTTTCAGGTAATATTGAAGTTTTCCTCTTACAAACGTATTTTTCACCTAAACTGGGTTTCTTTTTCCTCGTGCAGTCCTCCTTAATCTTGAGCTTCTCTCTTGCTAAGTTTAGAAATACAAGATTTACATCTAGTTGCAGTTACTTTTTGAGTACCATACTAAAAATAAAACTGAATTAAGTAAATAGGGTATTTCTGGCCATAAGAAGTGTGGCTGTGACATTAGGGGATTGACATACTCGCTGCTCAGCACTGATTGATGCATGAATGTAAAATGTCAACTGATATGAGTAAGGTCTTCCAGTTTTGGCTAAAAAATTTTTTACCTCTTTGGGGTGAGTGCTTCTGTGGGTAAATGCACCTGGATGGGGAGGGGAACCCAGAAAAACTTGTTAAAAGGTCATCATGAGTTGAAACTTGGGAGTGCAGCTGCCCCAAGGCTCGAGACATCATTACTGCACTGCAGACGATTGTACCCAACTTCTGAGTGAGTTAGCCATGCAGTCCCTCTCCTGCAAGAGCTCTGCTCATGACTCGCACCATAGCTCACTCCCAAGTGTACCTAGCAAAGGGACGTGGGCTTGTTTTGATAAGCTTTAGATTTTATTAGTATTCACCCAAGATATCGAATATGCCTATACCAACCAACTGGAAATTGAAATGACTGAACTGTGGGGTTTGTGCTTTTCTTACTGGGTTCTGGTTTCTCCTCAGAAGCAGCATGTTGTGTGTTATGAATAAAAATACAACCATCTCTTAAATAAGTGTTACTCATCACTCACTGTCAGAGTGTGAATGAAGGTAAGCAAAGATGTGGAGTTGAATTAATGTGTTGCTGGGATATCCTCCTTGATTAGCAGTAATAGTAAAGCCAGTTACAAACTACTGTGCTGGGTTTTACAAGCATGTTCAAGCATGCTCAAAAAAAATGGCAACATTTGAGTCTCCAAATGGAGTAGGGGATGAAGCCAGTTGTTGACTGACTTGTTCATGTCCTGCTGGGTCTTATTGTCCTGCTCGCAGAAGCGTATGCTATCTGAGGATCGCAGGGAGGTAACTGCAGGGAATTGTTTGATCTGATCCTTACTTTCCTCCTATCAGCATTATCGGAAGAGATGCGTGAAGCAAAACACACGTTAGTTTATCTACGGTCACGCGCACCCAGGTTGTGGTCTCTCTGAGCAGGGTTGCTACGGGAGCACTGCAAAAGTATGGGTCGAACGTCACCTTGCTGCTTTGAGCAGCTAATGGGCAAAATAACCCAACAGGGCGATTGTACATCATTGGTGTTTTGGGGACTTCTGCAAGCCTGGAGTGATGCATTTGCCTCCCAGAGCTGCAGAGAACAGGATAAAATTGACTAAAGAAGCAACGGAATAACAAGGTGAAATGAAGGTGGATCTCTGGGGAGAGGGGAACTTGTAAGTAATCCAGTAGTGAATAGAGGCCAGTGTGAGACCATGGTTTCCTTTCTGATACTCTTTCCAGGAGTACAAATATAATTCTCTGACCTGTCATATATATAGGCTTTATTTTTCTTAGAGACTGTCCTGTTGCACCCCCTGCCTCTCCCATGCTGTGGGTCCATCCTCTTCAATTGGCACCGTTTTTCACAATTATGGGTTGAAGTGGGTTTTCTGTCCTCAAACCAGGTTTAGCACACTTCTGGCAACCACCCCACATAAGTTCAGGGAGACACACAGTTGCCAAAACATGAGATGCATCTCTGGCGACAGGCAGATGGACTATCGCCTTCATGGAATAGCGTTAAATCTGGGAGCATTATTTTCTGTTGTTCCCTGTGTGCGTATTTGTATTCCATTATACTGAGCAGTTTACTGAGAGCTTTCACTCTTCAGCCTGCCATTAAAAAGCCTTCAAAGAATGTATACAATTTAAAATAACATCCAGTCAAATAACTGTCATTTGTCTCTATGTTTTATTCCTGTTACAGGAAAGCAGCACTTTCCTCCAAAGTGGAAGTCTGTTTATCCCAGCAGTCAACAAGACTGATCTCTTCATTACAAAGAGAACTTGTAGCTCATGACGGAGTGACATACTTGCTATTAAATATTAATTGAGTTTCAAGGCTCCTGGAAAATTGCTCAGTCTGCACAGGAGGACCTTTGCCAGCCATTCCTTAATAGGCACTGCTGTCTTTTTGCCCAGAGACTGGAGCTATTTGGGGAACATATTTTGGAGCAAGCCACAGCCCTTATTTTGGTGGGGTTTTGGGAAGCCAAGGGATGTTGTGACTCATCCTCCTTGGTAGCACCTCCTGTAGTCTGCCCCATGTGCACACCTTCAGTCAATAAGTTAAATTGGAAGCTTTTTTTTATCTAATGCCAAGTTTGGTCATGATAATACATTATCAAGTGACCTTTTTAAATCTTAACCAGCTTCTTTGAAAAACATTTTTTTTTCCCTGAATTTTTCTATTGATTTTAATGTAAAATAACGCTTTGAAGTTTGCAATTTATAGTCCTCTGAGAGTTAGAAAGTGAAGGGAATGGGTCATATATCCTTTTTTTTTCTTCTTCTTTTCTTGTGTTAGCCCCTTGAGACAATGCATGCCTTCAAGGCAGCACCTTGTTATTCCACCCCATCGAATGCCACGTTGCATTTGCTGGGGATCAAACCTAAGATGAAGAAAAGATAAGAAAATTGGCCATAATGAACTCCAGAAGCAGCAGGCATTTTCACCATGAACTTGGAAACTCACAGTGGAGAACTGAGCTTTAATTCAAACCAGTCCAAATGCCAAACTGTGAGGCTTTGAAGTCTGTAGAGGAATCAGTGGAAATCCTTTGAGCTAGGCAAAGATACTGATATACTTTTTCTTCTTTTTTTTTTTTTTTTTTTTTAGCCTTAACTCTTCGCATGCTTGTCTGCTTTTAGGGAAGCAAGACCTCTTTCTATGTAAAACAAGCAAAAGAAAAATAAGCAACATGCTTTTCTTTTTTCTTTTTTTTTTTTTTGTTCTATTTCAGGATAAGCTGGTGTATGGATTTGATAAAAGCATGTGCTCTAATGAAATAATAACTGAGATAATTGTCCTCATAAATTAGTCTTCTGATGAGTGAATAAATAAATCCAAATGAAACCTATCATCCCCGCACTGAAAACCTGTTTCAGTGTCATTTTACTTGTTCTGAAGAAAGGACAGTAACTTGCATCAGTAGGTTGGACAGGGTAGCCTGACCTCTTAGTATTTATTAATACTGCCGAGCCATTTCAAAAGTGAGAACAAGAGTTAAAAATGTGAAGCGAAGAGCAGTCTTGCCGTGCACTTTGTCGCTTATTGTCTTCATAACCGAGGGCTGAAATCACCGGCTGCCCCGTCTGGAGGTTGGGGTGATATCATGATTGCTGTATTTTGGGGGGGGGGGGGGGGCAGGGTGGAGTCACCCCAGTCACTAATAAGATGTGCAAAAGGGATTTGGGGAGTTTGTTGCGAGCTTGGCGCTCCTCCACCCCATCGTAGCAGCGGCTCTGCCTGCCCGAGACAGCATGACATTATAATTTAGCTGACCGTTCGCTGGGCGAAGGTCCCACGGTTGAACTCACCACCAAAATATGTGGGCAATACAGATTTCACAGATTAGGCAGAAATGTATTAAACTCTAATGTGAAAAATGCAGGGCATATAATTTTAAAAGTCCTTAACTCATCAAAATGTTATTGGTATTCATCGCTGTTATTCTGTAGTTATAGAAACAAACACTTGTAAAATTCAGGGTTGTGGGTTGGTTTTTTTTTTACCAGGGTCTGTTGTTCCCTGACTTGTTATGCAAGCAGAAATCATGTTTGCTTCTATAAATCCTCATGATGTTTTCAAAAGCAGAGTGTGCAAACCCGGCTAAGAGACCTCCAGAAAAAATGTGAAGACTGCAGCTGGTTCCTTATTACACGAGAACAGCAATTACTTAGTGAAATTAGATTGTATTGTCCGCAGGAGTTTTCCTCTGAATTTACTGTAAGAAAGTTTTCCTGATGATTCTAGCAGTTGTGTTGTCTCATACAATTTTTTTTCCCTACCCTGAGGTCTCCTCCACAATTGCAGCTCCATATACAGTTTGATTCCAGTTAGTTTTATTTTTATGTAAAACACCTAAACCAGAAGCAAAAGTATTTGGAAGGTCTCTCCTCCTGCCTTTCTCGGAAAGTGTTAAATGAGTTCAGGAGCCAATTTGGGGGGGATTTTGTTTTTTCCTTCGATCCATAAACCATTTCAGGACTGAGTAAGAGGGAGGGGGGGGAAGATGATGATGTTTTGCCTGGAATGGTTGTTTCTGTATTTTAGATTTCATGCTCTCCCGACGCTGATTTCGTCCCCAAACTCCTAATCCCTTTTGACGTAGTAAATGACCGTGGAGATGGCTGCTTGAAGAAACAAAGACTGGAGTCTTCAGGAGGCTGATTAGCTTAGGAGCAGCAGATAATGTTTTGCTAGGCATCTCTCTCTCTCTCTGGCCAACAGTAGGAAAAAGTCTCTGAAGAAAGTGCTCAGCCTTCTGTTTCACCAATTTGCTTGCTGCAATTAAGCATTTAAAAAAAATCCTCTGTAGGATTGTTTAAACTGCCTGTCATTTATTAGGTGTTTAATTGGTAAATTGGCTAGTAACAGACTAAAAATTATCCAGTCTTCTGGCAAATAGATGTAAAATTGTATTTATTTTTTTTCTCTCCCCTCAAAGATTGCAGAACATGATAGGTAGTTTTTACTGTTTGCAGCCATCAGATTTGATTAATGCATAGCTGTTCAGCTTAGCTGTAATCAGAGTCAAATCAAAGGATTTAGTTTATTTTAAGCAAGAAAAACAACCCTCTAAAATTTGGGAAATTTAAAGGTAACCCTTGTATTTTAAAAAATTCTATATGGCTTGAATGAATATTCAGTGTTACAAATCCTTTTGTTCCTCGGTGAATAACTCTGCAGGCCAGTAGTAGTTTCAGATACTAGTTTGAATTTCTGGCTTTTTTTATAGTATTATCACCAGGGCAAAGCCATAGGTTTGTTTGCAGTTTGATTGTTGCTTTCTCTTGGGGACTTAGCTTTACTGTGATGGATCTGTGCAAAGAGGCTGTTTTCACCTGTGCACAAGAAAAAATGAAAAAACAAAAGACTGGGTTAGATGTGCCTGAAACGCTGCCCACAGATGAAATCTCAGAAATACATCATTTGAAAGCAGTTCATTTGCTTGGGTCTTAAATTTTCATGAGTCTCTTTTTAATTGTAAAAAAAAAAAAAAAGAAAAACGAGGGAGGGAGTGCTGAGAGGCAGGATGGCTTTGGTCCTCCTGGGTCAAGTTTTATGGCCACAGATATAGCTGCTTACGTACATGGTAAGCATCAGATAGAGCTGGGACTGAGGCTTTGGAGTACTGGTATAATACTGGAATTAGGAGAAAGTCTGAAGCAAGAGCAGCCCTTGAGAGTTTGAGTAGGGATCACAGGCGAAGGAAAGGATTCAAGTCTGGATTTGAGGGTGCTCTTGAGTTTGGATGGGTTTGTGACAGTCAAGGTACTGAAAGCATTATTAGCTTATTTTTTTGACACCCTGTCATCTTACACTTCTCCTCTGACTGCCCCTGAACACGCACAGCTCCCAAGCAGCCTCTGTCCAGGACGGGCATGCGGCACCGATCCCATGGGCACAGACTGTCTGTCCTCCTGGCTCCTCTTGGATGGAGCCAGGGGACCTGCAACACGTGTTTCTTAAACTCTAAGAGACCTCATAAAAATTTACTGTGCATACAGAGCACCACTAATAATTGCTCAGAGTTGAAGGTACTTGCTGGGGTAACCAGCTGTGGCTGTAAGGTCACCCCATCCTGCACTGGAGAAAACTCTGGACATCCTCAAAACAGCTTCTTCTATTGTCAGATACCGATTGATTTACTTTTAACCGGCAATCGCTGCTTTTTCTCTCCTCAAATTTATACAGACAGGGTTCACAGTTAACTCTCAGAGTTGGCTGTGCCTCTAGAGGGTATCTTCGAACCACTGTCCCTGTGCGGGGACCTTCAGCCAAGCATCACCAGCACCATCGCGCTGCTCGCCGGCTGCCCCTGTGCCTGGGGTGCATTCGTGCTTTGGCATCAGTGGATGAGCCATCCCGTGGGCAAGAAATTGTTACCGATTTGGGGTCGCGTGGGTTGCTCGGTGCTGACAGACCATACCCACAGCTTGGGGTTTGGGCTTGCTCTGCAGGCAGCTTATGGTGATCCCACACATCGGTTAAGGTACTAGCAGCTCCCATGCCATCATAACTTGGGGGGGGGCAGGGAAGAAATCTGATGATTTTAGCAGTTTTCCTTTGGTTAGAAATTAAAGAGCTCAGCAGTACTTCAAAGCTCAGGGGGGAAAAAAACCTCCGCCACATGCACTTGCTTCGAAACTGCTGCTTTAGTCCTTTGTAAAGGAGGTGGTTTCTACTTAAAATGTCTGTGGGTTTCACTAAACAGATTTTTGTCAACTGTAAAGTCATCAGCAAAAACTGTGCTATTTTGTCTTCCTTATGTAATCATCTCCCTGAGGACAAAATGTATACAGCAATCATGTCGTTTGAGGGAAAAATTAAAATTCCTCTTCTGGATTTTGTAAGAATTAAAGGAAAATAAGATCCTTTTTGCGTAGGTTTCCATGTCTGTGTGCAGAGACTGGCAGGCGGGAAGATTGCAGGAGGCTGTTAGGTTACTGCAGTAATTAGCTGCCAAAAAATTAAAGCTAGAAGGCTTTTTTTTTTTTTTTTTTACTACATCGTGTCTGATTGCCTTGACCAGACCTGCAAAGTGCCCGGCGTCCCTCCCTGCAGGGATTCTGCTCAGTGGTGGCAATGGAAGCTGCTTGATGGTTTGGACCGACTCTGGAAGTGTCTCATTGGATGGTAGATGTTAATACTCCATTAAAAATAAACTCTGTGGAGGGCAAAATGGCACGAGCTCTGATCGGTGTTGGGGCTAATACAAGCTGCTGACACTAGAAGGTGTCTTGTGGCTGTTTAACATCACTGTAGCAAGAGATGTGAATTTTTATGGGTGTCTTGATAGCACTTGAGCAATCTCAGCACTGAACAGACCTTTCTGGGCTCTTTCTGTTTTTCGGAGCATCACATAACAAGTATACTCAATAAAAGTGAAGTTCTCATGTATGCAAAGATATTTACAGGTTCATGCTTTGGTATATGAATAACTTCAATTCCTGCTTTAGAAAGTTAACCTTGCCAGTAGCTGTTCCTAGGATGGGGAAACAGGGAAATACTGCCATCTTCAATACCAGCAACAGATGGCATTGGTCAGGTTGCCCTAGGTATACATCCAAGATTCAGTGTGTAAATTTATTATGGAAAAAAGAACATAATTTGGAAAATACTACTCTATATAAAGGGCAACCTCTGTGCAAATCCTTGCTTTTCCACTAGTTCCACAACTTTCAAGCCCATGAATGTGGATACCCCGGCGTGAACTGAAGGCACAGGAAGGTGTTCATCCAAGAGTGCTTGCGACGGGCTTGCACAATTAGAAAAGATCATGGGTGTTGGCATCATGTTTATTAAGAAGCTTCGTTGCTTTGACTTTTTTCCTTGCTTTAATTTCAGTTCTGCCATGTTTGTGCTGGAGCTGTTAGACAAAGAAGCAACTACTTGCTCTCTGCTCAACTTTCCAGTTTTGCTTAATTGGCATCTTGACATGGGAAATGGGGTGTTTGCAACCTCATGTAGGTTTTGAACAGAAATCGAGTAGATTGGAGAGAGAAAATAGAGGGAGAAGGCCTTTTGCTGAGGAACCACAGACACAGACCTCTTGTTTCAATTAAATACTGGCTTTAACAGGCAGTAGTTTATGGATGCTAAGCAATTCATTCCATATTCTAGCGAACAAAATGTCAAATGATGAGGAACTGGAGTTTGGAGAGGTGTATTTGGGTGGGATATTTGCATATTAAAACTTTTTGCCCTGTGCGACATTCCCAGCCTTTTATTGTGGTAAATGAGAAGTGCAGCAAGGAAAAAATAAACAGCTTTGCAGATGCTGCAGAGGCTAAAGGAGATATTTTGAAGGAGCACATGGAAACAAGTGCCACAAACCGAGGTTGCCATCAAGAGAGGTTTTCCAGGTGGTTTTGCAGCCTATGCCAGATGCCCCCTTATTTCCTCCTTATCCCCACGTGCCCTGTGTTTAAAGCAAGATAGGATCACAAATGGGAAACACAACATATGGCAACTTACTTCCTTCATCAAAACTTGAGGCTGTTGATGGAGGAATTAACAGACCTTGCTGGAAAAAATAACATGAGATTGACTTTAAAACTACTGTGTGGCGGTGCAAGGTGTTCTACCAGCCAGGCTTTCACCTTGTAAGAAAATAGGAGATGGGCTTCTCTACTGTGGAAAACTACAAGGTTTTATAACGGGTTTGTTCAAGATGGCTTAAGCGTTCCTGCATTTGTGCAAGAGCCAAAGTAACGTGTCTGCCGTTGTTAAATTTTTGTTGCAGAACGGTAGTAATGCCCATTGCCAATGAATTTGCCCCAGATGTTGTGCTGGTGTCATCTGGTTTCGATGCGGTGGAAGGCCATCCCACACCTCTTGGAGGATATAATCTATCAGCAAAATGTAAGTTGTGGATTTACAAGAGCAGAGATCCAAAACTGGTGTAAATTGCTGCTGTCCTAGGGACTAAAGTACAGTATTTGCAGGTTTTACATTTTGGGGTCTATCTTCAGATCTTGCATTTCAATGGCAAACTTTTCAGCCTTTTTCTTTGAATTTTCATGTGTTTTGTGACTGAACCATATACATATTGGTCTGGCTAAAGCCCTCGTTTTCTTGAAGCATTGCATATTTCAATTTTGAGTGCAACTAAATTATGTAAGGAAGTTACAAATTCGTTTGTAGTCACATCTCTGCAGAAGACGGCTGCTGAACTAGAGAGTTATGCTTGTTGTAATGCAAAATTGCAGAAAGAGGCAATGCCAGATGTAAACAGTGTACCTTGCTCTGAGTGCTAGTAGAAGTCCATTTCTTCCTCCAGGATACCTTATTAAAAATTTGAGCTGAATATTTTTGTTCTCCACCTTTGAAGCAATTATATGGGCCTGCAAGAACCTCCTTTTTGCTTTGGATCCATGATGTTTTGCATTGCACAGGAGATAGACTGAAATCCCCCCCGCCTTGGTAATGCTGGGTTTATCTGGCACTGTTTCATTCAAGTCAATCGAGAAGACAGTTTTTCTTGCAAAAGGATTTTATTACTATTTTTTAAGAGTTTGTTTCAGCCAGGGAACTTACTCTCTACAGTGAACTTCAGAACCTTGTAAGGTAGCTGAACCTATAAACTTTATATAAGAATAAAGTGAAATAGATTTACAAGAGACAAGTTATTTAAGATATCCAGAAACACTTTGTAATGAGAAGGTCTTGTTTACCTGCTTGTTGAATTTCTCATGCTCTGCTACTCTCACAAAACGGTTATGGGATCAGCCGTGAATCTTTTTATCTGGCTGTTAATTTGCCAATTTGCAAAGGCGCTTGCGGGGGTCACTGCAAAACAGAAAGCAGGGAGCGTGGATAGAGGGTAGAAATGCCATGGATTTTCTTTTGTTTGGATTTTTTTTTTTTTTTTTTTTTTTGAGGGGGAAGGTTGCTTTGAGGACATGTTTTTTAAATCCTCGCAGCTTGGTTCTGTTTTGTTTAAAGGTTAGAAATGTATTGTGTGTCAGATGATCAAAGTCCCTGGTGCCCCAGGAATTTTTATAGCATATTATATATGGGAAGAAACGTCTGTTAAGAACTAGATGTCAAATATCTCTGGGGCACTCTGATGCTGCTATCGCAACTGAAAGCACCAGCACCAATTTTACTGATTTCCCCTTCCCCTCCTCCCTCCCCCATGACTGCTCTGACTTTGCATCTTCCACAGCAGGGGGGTAAAAGCCGCCTTCTTCCACCCTCTTTCCTTCTTTCCAAAGGAGATACTCACTGCTATATTTAATTCAGGGGGCTGAGGGCTGGTACGGAGGACAGCGGTGTCTCACACCTGGGATAAACTCCAACATAGCGCTCGTAGGAGAGATATGGATCTGTCCCGCGGCGCGCACAGCTGAGCCGGTCCAGCGGGAAACCGTGGCTGGAATTCTGCAATGAGCGTATTAAAATCCAACCTGGCTTATATTATGCGTTGAGTCCTTTCAGATCCCTTGTGGTTTTCTAATATGATGTAATTCCTTTCTATAATTCTTTGATTCTTCGCCAGGAGCCTGATTCCAGCCGCAACCTTTGCCCTTCTCCTGCATTTCCTCTTTTCCCTCGTTACAGGCTTCGGGTACCTGACGAAGCAGCTGATGGGCCTGGCCGGGGGTCGCGTCGTCCTGGCCCTCGAAGGAGGCCACGACCTGACCGCCATTTGCGATGCCTCCGAAGCGTGTGTTTCTGCTTTGCTGGGAAATGAGGTACAAAGACAGGCAAAACCAGGGAACCAGGGGCTGTGACCTCCATTGTCCGCTGGCGCCAACCCCCCCACCCCCACCCACCCCCTCCTTGAATTTGGGCATCTCATCCTCCAAAACAGTCAATCCACCAAATTTTTGTCATCGTTTTCAGTCCTTTTGACACATGTTGATTTAAAGAGCTTTATTTGTTTAAAAACTACCTGTGTTTGGCAATCCGTATTATAAGGATTGAAGTAGCTAAGAATTGAATTTGGGTTTATTCTTTATCCAAATAGTTTGCTTGGTGCTCTTTGGAAAATAACTAATAATAACAAGTTTAATTTCTTTCTGAAGTCGTTGTCCAAGCCTTCCTTTTTCTTTGCAGACCCCCTCTCTAGTACTGCAGCTTGTGCCTGCTGCATTGGGTGGCTTGCTTGATATTGTTTTCAATTGTATTTTTTCCTTGATGTTGGATTTTCTATCTTTTGCTCTGTTCTGTCTATTGCTCTGTTGGAAAAGCCTCAGCTGTGTCACAGAAGTTGGCCAGAAAGGCCCGGGTGTGTGATTGCAAGATAAGAACAAGACAGAGGAGTACACCAAGGAAATCTAGTTTTTGGTTGCTGGGGAGGTCAGAGTATTTTCTTACAGAGGAAACTTCAGATACTTCAGCTTTTCTGCCTTTTTTCCCTCTCCCACTTTTAGTGTTAGTGGGATTAAGGAAGAAATTATTCAGATTCCCTATGCCCATCCTCCTTGATGCAGCCTGGCTATCAGCATCCGCTGTAGCTGGCACCAAATGAGCAGCTTACACTTACATTTCTTCCAACATGGTTGATAATTAAAAAATCCAGAGTGGTGGCATTTGACATGTCTTTGGGCTCGGGGAGTTCAGGGTTGTGTACTGCAGAAGTATGGCAGCAAGGAAATACAGAAATCAGTTAGCAGCAGCAAAATTCCGGACTGGGGCTCTTATGCATCTATTATGTACCTTTGCATACACATCTGTTCAAGAAGCGTATTTCTATAAAATTTGTGGGCTTTTGAGTATGAGTAACTGGTTAGTTTGGATCAGGCCTTCCTCGTTCTGGTTCACTGGTCTTTTTTGGACACCTCTTCTCCACATACAGTCCAAATGGTTGAGTCTTGGATGGGCACGGTAGACTGCAAAACTGCCTTGCATCAGTTTTCTACTTCACTTAGAGAAGCAGGTGCCTGGTCAGCCTGCAGCCCCAGGCATGGCCCCTCTCAGTATCTGCTGCGGGTATCCTGGTATAGCAGGGGTTCTGGAGCTGCTCAAAACAATCGTTGAGGATTGGTAGCATGAATTAAAACAACAGCGCAGTGTGATTCCTTAGGCTACATATAGCTAAAAATTTCAGCCTTGGGGGAAGGCAACCACACCGATTTGAAGTTGGGGGTGGCTGTGAAACCTCAGGCAGCATTAATGGCTTGGCTAGCATGTTTGAATTTTTTTAGGCTCTCTCTTAAATTAAGAGATCCCCCCCTCAGTACCTTGTGGAAACGAGCAAATCTCAGAAGGCCACAGTAAGACACGAGGAGGCTGCTGAGATGACCTCTGAAGGCAGCACTCTCTTCCACAAGACATCTGCCTGCCTGTCAGATGGTGAAAGAAGGATGTTCCTCCTAAAGCTTTCACCCACCTTGGAGAGCACAAGTGGGGTCTCTCATCATCACCCTTTGCTGAGGAACCCCTTGGGGCAGGAGCTGGGGGCAGGCGTGTGGTCAACACCTGAAGGTGCAGCACCGCAGAGAGAAGCCAAGCAGTATTTCAGCTCTGGGTCTGCTTCCAGTGGGAGCTGACTTCTGGGGATGGTGGTAAGCCGCCATCAGCAGACTTGCTCTGACTCACAGTTGCAGTTCAGTGACCATCAGCCTTTCTCAGCTCTGGGTAGGTGGAGCAGGGAGCTTGGATGTGTGTGGAGGTGCAGATCAGCTATGTTTGACTTCCAGCCTGTTGTAGAAGCACTCTGTCTTGTAGTATCCACACTCCATGAGAAGGGTGACAGTGCCTGGGGAAACCTCACTAACCAGTCCAAGGGGTAAAACAGCTGGGATTCATCAAAAGCATCTCCTTCAATCATCCAGCATCCCATCTCCAAGCGTCCAGAGAGCATCTGCTCCTTGTGTTTGGCCAGGCAGTTCTGGTAAGGCTCTCAGCGCACCAGCCTGCGCTCAGCCCTTGGGATAGCAGTAAACTCGGGAGCCAGCTGCTACATCAGCATGGAAGCGATGGAGTTCTTATTGCAGCACCCATCTCTCTTAAGCTGACAGCTGATGGCACTGTTGTCACCACAAATAATTCCTCGAGCTCCATCCACCTTTGGGTGCAGCTGGCTCTAATGGCAGGATGCACTTTGAAGGGGAGACAGAAGTAACGGGTGAAGGCTGTCATTCCTCTTGCTTAACATGCTCCTACGATGCAGGTGGGTGACTGCAATGTGGTGTGAGGATCTGCGTGCAATAAATAAGCACTTGATCCAAGCCACGAACATGTTTGGAAGCACGAGGCTTTGGGGAGATCTCAGCACTCACGATAGCTTGGATGTTGTCAACTGCCTGAGTGGTTTCATTTAGCAGAGTGAATATTGATCCTTAAAGGTAAAAAAACATTTTTTTTTAATCACTGAATCGGGACAGCTATAAGGCGCTTTAAAATACTTAAAGATGGACCTGTTCTCACTTTTCCTAGGTGGGCTGTAAGGCTGCACAGATATCATGATAATGTTCTCCGACTTACCCACACATCAAAAAGCAGGAAACACTAGTTTTATCAAGGTCTTTTATAAAATCTTTTTAATGCAAGGAAGTTGGAGGGAACTGCTGTTGCTTTGTCCCACGGCCCTTTGATGAAGTTTGATATACAGCGTGTTAGACGATTTTGCATGCATGCACATGGACAGCCAGCTGCGGCCGGTGACGGGCTGCAGGGAGGTTTGCTGGCTGAAGAGCGGTGCTGGAGTTACACAGGGAAATGGTAGGAAATGAAGGGAACGGTGCCAGTCCCCAAAGCGTCTGCGTTCACCGGCGGAGATCAAAACTCCCGCTTCAGAAAAAGCGTTATGCAAAGGCAAGACCCGGCTTGTTCCCAACTGTCCAGGAAATTAAAACAGAGCTTTAGCTTTGCAGCAGATTATTTTAATGTGAAATGAGTTAGTGCTGGGCAAGATTGCTTGAAAATGTACGTACATTGCTTTAGTTACAAATATAGTTGTGCAAAACTAACACGACTTCAGTTGAAAAAGCAAAGGCAGGCATGATGCAGGGAAGATCTGCTGATGGTAATTTAGACCAGTAACCCACCGTTCCTCTTCCATTACTCAAAGCGGCCTCTGACAGCAGTGCTAGAGGGCAGGGGAGGCAAAAACCGTGCTAAGCTGCTTACTCCATTGTAGGCATCACCAGCCTTTGCCCTTCAAACCAGCTTCTGCCCCGTGGCAAATGTCTGTTCCCAGGGAGCTCCGGGGCACCCATAGCATTCGCTGTCCCAGGCTAGGACCCATGCCAGCACCATGCCTGGAGCAGGGTGTGGAGCTCCTATGTTGTGGGAGCTGCTAGCGGTGGGGAGATGGATGGGAGTTGCATGCTGGGGTACATGGTCCTGGAGCTCAGCAGCACTTGCAGTGCTGCCTGTCACTGCTATAAATGCTTTGTCATTTTTCATGCAGAACTAGCAGAGGTGTGTCTGGTGTCAGACTCTGGACATCCCGAATAAGCAAGAAGGTCATAATAAGCAATTGCTTAAAACCTTTGCCTAAAGCCCAGAGGTATTTCCTTCCTCTTCTAGGAGAGCAATGAGTGACGCTGTTGTCCGTGAGTGTTATTTCAGGAGGAGGAGCGTGCTATGAAAATGGTTCACATGTGTGGCCGAGCTGCCTGATGTTGTGTGCTTTATATCAATATCAACTGAGAGGCGTTAGAAAGCTCTTACTTAAAGATTTGTCCAGGAATTGCTTTTGCCTTCACTTAATGTCATGCAGCAGTCAGTTTGGACCAGAATTATTTTTAGAGTGGAGAATTTATAACAAGTGCAATCCATAATTATTAAATCTGGAATGGAGCAATTTCTAGTCCTCATGAAGTACCTATCAAATGGCTGCCATGTGGTCGCAAGAGCAGATCTCCTGGCTGGAGCTTCTCTTGGCTTTGAACAGAAGTTACAGTTAAACTTTGCCATAGATTTTTTAATTTTTTTTAAGCTATTAAACTGTGGCTGCTTCTTTGGTGGGGAATATCCCTGGCTGGGCTTTGACCGCTATTTTCAGACACAGTTAACAGCTGTGGACATCTCTTGGTTTTGATACCCAACCTTGGAGACCTGTGACGCATTCATGTTCTTAGTGGAGAACCAGGGGCAGTGGGGAGAAAAGGAAGAAAAAAAGATGGACTTGGGGAGCATCAGATCTGCTGAAAGTTTTTTCTTGATTATTTCGTTGGTTGTGAGATGTCTTGAGTTCTTGAAAGTCTAATCCAAGCCATTGGCTGTGTATGTGAGCCAAGCAGAGCTGCTCTGCTGGGGCATCCTTACCTACCAAGCAGATGCCCCTGCTGTGCCAGAGGAAACCAGTATTCTCCCCAGTGTTATCTGTTGAAAGCAAATAAATTTTTTTTTCTTTTTTTCTTTTTTTTTTTTAAGAAATTGGAAGTTCTGTGCTGCAGGCCTGGCTCCTTTCCTGGGGAGGCGTGCTGATGCCGCAGAAGGAGGCAGCCATAACTCCTGCCTGCTCTTGGAGCCTTGCCTGTGCAGTATTACTGCGCTGCTGCTGTTTCCAAAGGATAGCAGGGGCCACACAAATGTATCTCAGCATCTTCACTGGAGCTTCATGGAAAAAAAACAAAACAAAACAAAAAAAAAACCAAACTAATAATAGCTGTGGGTTAGTATTATTTGAGCCCAGGTTCCTTGCCCAGTGGGAATCGAAGCAGGCATCATAGCTACAACAGTAAAAGGTTTAATAACTTCATAGAGGGCAAAGGGGAAAGTTTTAGCTACTTTTCAGAGAACAGGCATGTCAAGGTGAGAGAAGCAACCCAATCAAAGAAGGTTTTCTCCTCTTCTTGGATTTATTTTTTTAAAGGAAAGCAACTAAAAACTAAAACAACCCTCCAGCAGTGCTGTTTGGGGGCCTTCCTCCAGGAGAGGACGTGCATGCTCCCACTGTAGAACAGACTTTGCCACGGATGCAACCCCATGGTCTTGATGGAGAAGGATATTCAAGGCTCGCTGTCTTTACTGATGTTTCCTGTCACCAGAAAAGCCCTGGGTTGCTACTCTGCAGCACCCACCTCCCAAACAAGCAGGGTAAAAAGCACCATAAAGAAGGATGTGGTTTTCAGGATGTTGATCTAATTTCTCTTTTTTCGTACTGGCCAATGGCTGCCAGGGCTGGGATGGATACGGGCAGAGCTTTCTATCAGGCAAGAGGAAAATATCTCCTAGAAAACAAGAGGAAATGCTGTCAAGCAAGGAGAGGGCATTTCTCTTGCTCTCCCCCATTTCTCATTCTCACTCCTTTCCCCTGCCCTGGCTGCCAGAGTGCTTTCATGCCTCTAAAAAGAAATGAGAAAAGCGATGTCCTTCATTGCTGAAGGGAGCTCTGGAGTTCTTGTCCATCAGTCATCATAGGTGCATTTGTCCATGCCGATGCAAAGGTGAACTGGATCCCCTGGTAGGTTTGTAACCTCCTGATTGCAGACTGAAAGGGCAACTCTCTCCTGGGTGGTAGGAGAGCTTGCATCCGAAAATGAGCAGTATGTGCATGCACCTAGACTGGACATTAGTTTTCTGTATAGCAAGTCTCAGGTCTACAGAAGCTTTTTACTCTTGAGTGCTGAGGGACAATTTTATTTCTTTATTTAAAACAGCTGTGCTGATCAAAGCGTGGTCTCAGTGGTCTACGCTACCGCTGATAGCCAGCACTGCTTGGTTGACAGAGGTGTGTTCTCCCTGACTGATACAGCTGGGATGGCCAAAACCTCTAATGGAGAGGTAGCTCTGGTGGCAAAACCACCTCCTTGCCAGGACAGCGTATTTCACATCTGTGGGCTGGAGTGGTCTATCCTGGTGGCAGCACGGTTTTGCCGGTGGGAACTGCATCCAAACCAGCACTTGGCCATTACAGTCCTGCAAGGCAACTCCATCAGCATCGTACTGCCCATACGGGTTTCATATACAGGCTTTTACAGGTAGATCCACACTGCAGAGCTTTGCTCCTGTGTAACTGGAGGTGGACTTACAGGAGCTTCTTTAAAGTGGCATTCCCTAATTCATCTCTTTCTAGCAAAATGAGGATACCCTTACTGTCCCATGTTCCTTGTTAAGTAAATTGTTAATAGTGCTTTGGTAACAAAAGCAGCACTGCCATTGGGAGTGTGCAGTGTACGTCAGAGCAAACCAGAAATTATCTACATGCCATTTCCATTTACAGCATAAAAGCAGCCATTCCCAGAAAGATACCTGCTTGTTCTGTGCATTTACATTGAACATTTTTGGGAGACCTTCTGTGTCATCTTTCAACTTAAAGTCTCAATACCAGCAGCATGTTCTTATTGTTACCTTTTTGTATAAAGAGGAAAGGAAAGAAGACAGCATCAAAAAGCCTAAACTTTAATACCCAATTATGAGCTTTACCAGTAACTTCAAGGCAATTTTTTTTAAAGTTTAACATACAGATCTAATGCTGCTCTGCCCTGGCAAGACTAGCCCAGCAGCTGATAAGAGGCATTGATGATGAATGAAGTTATAGTCATGCTGAGTGTGGCTTTAAAGCAGTGTTTTGCATTTTCTCGGTATGAAAGTTAGGCTATTTATTCTTAGGGTACAGATTTTTTCAGTTAAGAGTTAATAAATACACCGGATTAGGTATTTAGAAGAATTAAAAAGCTACCCCTTTTATTTATTTATAGGAAAACCAGAAGTGTGGCTGCTTTAAGTCCCATTTATTTGCATATTGTTTTAATAGTGAAAACTTTGCAAAAAGGTAGATCCAAGAAATAGTTTATAAAGATCCATTGTAAAAGCAGCCTTATTTTTCTGGTCTGTGTAATAGTGCCTCTTCATACAGTCTACATCAGCAGCTGCAGCAGGTTCTTTAGGAAGAGCCCCTGTGCTGCATGGCTGCTGAGCCTGGTGGAGATGCAGCATTTTGTGTGTGGAGGAGCATCAGTGTGGAGGAGGCTGCACTGAGTATCGCAAGAGTACTTACAAAGTCTGTATATTCTGGATATTTAACTAAAGGCGGATAATAGGAACCAGGGGGATGGAGTGGGGTCTTGATATGGCAGAGGCATTTGCTAAATTGTGCTTAATGCCTGGTCTCTAACTTGAGATAACATTTCTTCGGTGTTCCTCTCTCTTTCCAGCTTGAGCCTCTTCCAGAAAAGGTTTTCCAGCAGAGAGCAAATGCTAATGCGGTGCATTCAATGGAGAAAGTAATCGAGATACACAGTGAGTATAGCCCCATTCACCCAGCTGGTTACCTGTTGGGTTGCCCTGTGGGACACCCGTTTGACTTCTCCATCATCCTGGCAACTCCATGTTCCCTTGTCCTAGTTTACGGGTGGTCGCTGCACAGTGAACTGGATTTGTGCAGCCACAAGCTCGTCTTACTCTGCGTGTAGTAGTGGATTGAGAGTGCACAGGGAGCAGTCAATTCAGGGAAATGCTTTGGCACTTGAGGAGGAATTAGTATTAAAACCTCTAAAAACTCTGTAAAGGACAGGCTGTCCAGCACTTAGAGTGTGCCTTTATCTCTTCAAAAGCAAGTCAAGTATCTCCAAATAACATAAGTCTCGTTGGGTGTTGTGGCACCCATTAATTAAGAACAGATAGGGATGAAAGTTGAACAAAGTATTGCATGAAGTTGCTAATATTGTAGGTTTATTTAGCTGGGGAGGTTAACATCATTGTAGTTGACACTTTCCTGGGGACATTCTTGGGGGATGGAGTGAAAGAGCCTGAGTAACATGAGAACCCCACTGCTAGGTCCAGACATCTTCCTGCTTCAACTGTTTATGGCCTAAAACTGGAGGGGGCTAGTTTCCATTTTATAGGGCAAAAATGGAGCTTAAAAGAGGCTGCAGCTTCCCCCCACCCCCTGTCAAAAAATGCCTGGTAACTTTAGAAATTTGAATTCCATTTCCAGAAGCTGCTCTGCAGAGTGAGTGCTCAGCACCAACGGGATACCTCAGCAGCACCTTGAGCCAGCCAATGATTTTTATTTTTTTTTCCTTAAAATGAGCACAGCAAATTAAAAGGATCTTTGAGTAAGACTCTCAGATCTGCTGTGCAGCACAGGAGAAGCAAAGATGTTTGAAAACGAGTCCCTCCTCCCCATCTGCTGGCCTCACTGTTCAGGTTCTTGCTTTCAGGCTTTTTGCTGTGGCTTCCTGGGTACCAGCAAATTTGGTGTGTCCTGCCTGGGGATCAAGAGAACATCCTTTATTCTCTCCCTTTGAAGCCTTCCCTATGCTCTTTCCACTGAAAAAGGGTGGCAAAGTGCTGACATAAAAAATGAATACAACTTAGACTTCTTTAGTCTCAGGTGATTTGCCCACAGAAAGAACGTGGCAGTTAGCAATGGACACAGATGTCCGGGTCAAATCTGGACTACATCCCTTCTCTCTTGCATATTTTTCCTTAAGTCTAAAAGTTTCTGAGGGTTTTGAAGTGAAAAAGGAAATGTCGTTACTGTTTGAGCACCTAAGTTGTCCCCTTCAGTCAAGGGAGAGGGATGCTGTACACCTCTGTGCAGCTTGGATCTTCACCTCCAGCACTCCTTGCACATTTGTCCTTTTGAAAATCCAGTTTCTGCCTCCCACCTTTCTTCCCTAACCAAAGGAGAAGAGCATCTTTCATTGCCAGACAGTGACTGAGCCCTGCTTTTGACATCCTAGGTGTCCTTAAGGGATGTGCAGGTGCATGTTTATCAATGCTCTCGATACCTTTTGGATTTAAAACCTAGCTTTTCAAGACACAGCAGCATAGCAGCTCCTCTGTTAGTACAGTAGCATAGCATTATCTTGCAGGGGTCTCTCTGGCCTCAGCTCGCAAGCCAGGGCTGCCTTGGCACGCGTTCCCAGGAACCTACTTCCACCTGCAGCTTCCTGTGACATCAAGTCAGTCCTTGAAGTGAGAGTGAGCACAGAACACAGTTGCATTTTGCATAGGCGTGATGAGTCTTCCCTAGGCAGTTCTCAGCCATCTGTAGAGCCTGGGAAAGCAGGAGCGTGGTGCTGGACCCGTAACAGTGCAGATGCCCTGACTGCCTCTCTTCTCACCTCCACCCCAGGCAAGTATTGGCATTCACTCCAGCGTTATGCCTCCACGGTGGGGTACTCCCTGGTTGAGGCTCAGAAGTGCGAGAACGAGGAGGCAGAGACGGTAACAGCCATGGCATCTCTGTCAGTGGGCGTGAAGCCAGCTGAGAAGAGGTGAGTTGCTTTCCTTCCTGTTTATCATCACATCTTGGAGTCTGCCCAAGCAGCCTTCTCAGTTAATCCTTTCCTTTTAACCATTGCACGCGCATTCCCCGCATCTCCTGTCCTCCACGGGTTCGCTAAAGACCTCCTGGGCTGGAGGAGAACAGCAGTGCCATGAACTCTGTGTGTGACCTTAGTATGGCTCACACTGTGCCTGAGCCTTCTGCTCCAACTGGAGCTGAACATGGTTTTGGACCATGAGAGGAAATTGATTTTGCTGCAGAAAATGTTAACGTTGCACAAGTGAAAACAGATTGTCTAAAAACCCTTCTTGGTGGTAAGTTTTAATTCCAGGTGAGCCAGCTGAGCACAACTGCCTGGGTGGGAAGGTGATGGGAACGTAAGGCATGAGACTTAGCACCACAAATTGTCCAACTCTGTTGTGCTCAACCCTCTTTTCTCTCTTTCCTCCCTCCCCACCCTGCCTGGCTGTGAAATCGCTCAGACCCGATGATGAACCCATGGAAGAGGAACCTCCCCTGTAGCATTCACCTTCGAGCTGGAGTTCTCCTGTTTGTTCGTCTTCGTCTTGAAGCTCTGCCAAGAAGCTTTCTCTTGTTACTCCTGCGTCCTGTCATGGTTTTTTCCAGAGTACGGAAGGACAACCAGGTGTAAAACAAAGCAACCGAAAAAAATCTCTCCATATCTATATGCGTCTACAGTATATATTTGCCGAAAAAGAAAAATGCCGGTGAAAAGCAGTAAAGGACTGACACGCTGGGTACTCTTCCTCTGGTCCTCACTGGGAGCGGAAAGGGGAACGATGCCCATGAAGTCTTTGGCAGAGTTGCCAAAAAAAAAAAAACAAACCACAAAGATTCAACAACACATACAAAAATCAAACAAACAAACAAACCTTAACATAAAACTGGTGCTTACAATTTGATTACCCACAATTCAGCAATCTCCGCTTGAACCACTCGACCCATCTTGTAGTTTCGTTTCTTGGATTTTTTAAATGGCTCTTGCCTGCCTGTGAGTCGACGACGTTCTTGTCGAAACCAGAACAATGGGAGATGGTGTATTTTTAACGGGGAGGGACAGGGAAAGAGGGACTTGTCTTAGATCTAAAGGAAAGGGAAAGAGAAGGGGGGAAACAGTAGCCCAGATGGAGTCGGCTTTATTGTCTCCAAAGCCATCTGAAGATGAGTTTGTGCCTTTTTTTTTAATTGATGGATTTGGTGCAGCTGGATTTTCTGAAGTTTGAGGAACAATGCCTTAAGTAAAAAAAAAAAAAACAAAAAAAAAACAACAAAAAAAAAAAACAACAAAAAAAAACCACCAACAACAAAAAAACCACAAAGAACACAGCAGTTCGTGAATATTTTTCCTCTGGTTGGGAAAGCCAAGAACTGCCATCAGGAAGGAAGACTTTTTGGCTTGTGCTGGCATGATGGTGGGAAGCAGGCATCAGCTGAACAGAGCGTCTCCAAAAACTGTCTACAAGTTTGGATTTGTTTTGTTTTCTTTCATTGCTGTTTCAAAAAAAGAAAAAAAAAAGAAGAAAAAAAAAATTAAGGTAGTTGCCAAGAAAGTGGCAAATACTGTTGGGTCTTTGAAATTCAACCATTTTTAAAAACAAATTTTCAAATGTTTTCTCTCTTCTACATTATCTAGTAATTGAACTTATCAATTTGGTTGTTGAAGCATGTATTAGACACAAATGCAGGTTTAAGACTGGAATGCTTTTTATTAAAAGCAACTAGCATGAGATATTGCTTAAATTGTTAGGTATAAATATATATATGTGTATAATGTATATTCCAAATGTATTCCAAGCTTAGAAACCGGATTCCTATGAATTATTGATAAAAATATTTATGATGCATTTATAGAAAAATATATGTAATAAATGCATACTATAACAGTAGCCATTGGAAGCTCCCTAGGGACAGATTTGTGAATTGGAACGTAAAAGGTGCTTTTGGAAAAGGATCCAGGTTGAAACTGGAGGACTTCCAGACGACAGGTTGGAAAGTTTTTCAGAAAGCCAACACATTAGCCACTGGGCAACTACCCTAAACATTTGTATTTTAATTTAAGGTTTTTAGTTGTGATCCTTTTCTAACAAAAAAAAAATGAGTTTTTTATAGCAAAGACTATGAATTTGCTGTTAATTTTTATATCGATATTTCACAAAACCCTAAAGAAGCCTTGTTTGTGTGACTGACATTTATTTTCTATTTGGCAGGTTTCATTTCCGAACGGCAATAGCGTCTAAACCTTTTTTCCTCCCACTTTCCTTGCTTGTACATGATTTTCCTTTTTTTTTTTTTTATTTTAGTTTTTTCCTTCTTCTTAAGTGTTTTGTACAGTGAGCAGCTTTCTGCAGGCGTAAGGAACTGTGGCAGATTGTCAGAGATTATTTTTTGGAAAGGGTGCATTTTATCGAGGAGGAAGGAACGCGATGGGCTCTTTTGTATAATGATACCGCCGACTGTATATTTCCTCAGTTCTGTTATAGTAGCTATGTAAAGAAAATAAGGAGTTTTCTTACCTTTGACATAGTAGTATTCCAATGGGCGATGTCTTTGTCCTCCGTGCGGATCGTAGCGAGAATTACAGGCGGCTTCACTAGCTGCCTACCATTGGGAAGGCTGGTCGGACACTTGTGGGACAGCTGGCATTTTCTCTCCGCCGGACAGACGGACACGCACACACGCTTCCCCATGTCCTCTTTCTCTCTCTCTTTCTCTCCTCTTCTTCTTCCCGTTGCTGGTAGGGTTGGAGAACTTTTCCCGAAGGTATTTTTTTCCCCCCCGAGGAGGTCGTTGCCCTGCGCCAGCCTCGGCTGTCGACTCCTGCAAACGGCGGGTCGGAGAAGCAGCAAAGCCCTGCCACAAAGACTTTGAGCAGCTTAGAGGAGACCGGATTGACACGCGTGCCTTCTTACAGCAGTGTAGGATAGCACACACCCCTCGTCCAAACAACCAAGGGTAGCTTTTTTTTTATTATTCTTATTTTATTCTGTTACGATGACAACTGACAGAGTCGCTTCCAGTAACTTATTTTTTTCCAGTTCTTGAAGCGGCTGTTTTCATTCCATTCAGGACTCACTCGCGGGAGAAATTTGAAGCGTAATCATACGTGTGAGCAAATGCAAGAGGCTTTTGTTTTATTCCTCGGTTTATAATGCAATTTAAAAACCAGACACTACTGTATTTGAGTTTTTCAAACCCAAGTACGTGTTAAAATGATTAATAGCTTTGGTCGCGTAGGACCATCCTCAGCATATTCTAAAAATAATTTTCCCGTGTAAAAACACGACATACCTGGAGATGATGTGGTTTGGTTTTTTTCAACCAACCACTTTGCTGCTGTGACCTAAAATTAATCTGGCTGCCAAATCTGGTGACTGACTTTAAGTTTTCCTTTTGCCGTGTACACGCTGTGGGCAGTAACCATGTTTACACGAGTGTTTCTGTTGTCAGCTCTTCCCTGGAGGGTTTTTGTATTTCTCTTCTCGGTCATGGCAAAGCTTTTTCTTTTCTTTTTGTGTTCCTGAGAGCTGCCGGCTGGCTGTGCTGAGCCGGTTTCTTTATAAAAATCGGAGGAGCTTGTCAGGATGCCACCTTCGTTTCTTTCCATCATTTCGCTCAGCTTTTTGCCAGGGATGGCAAGATTTTTCCCGAGACGTCAGAGCTCGTCTCTTCCAAACTCCCAGCGACGTGGATTCGTTTCACAGCGGTGCCCGCTCCCCAGGCGAGGTGGGGATGCTCTTCGGGGCCGGTGCAGGTGCAGAGAAGGGGGAAGGAGCCCTCGTTTTGAGGCTCACCAGGGTTTTTTCACCTTTTGAGCCATTAGCTTCTTCATTTCAGATGACTTTGCCGTAGGGTAGATGTGCCGGCAGGGCGGGAGCCCGGGATGCCCCTGCATCCCAGTGCGGTGCTGCCCAGGGCATCCTCCGTACCTGCTTGGAAAGAAAGGAGCATCTTTAAATCCTCTTTACAGAGAAGTGAGGCCCAGTTTGCAGTACACAAGTAATCATTGGGGGTTTTTGTTGGTTTGGGTTTTTTTACTTTCGATACAAAACATTCCTTTTTTTATTAGCCGCAGTCATGTATTCATTCCATTCTTCCTTTTGTAAACTTTTTTGGGCCCACGTCTTTTATGGGCATTGATATATATAAATATATATATAAATATATATGAATATATTTTTTTAAGTTTCCTACACCTTGAGGTTGCATGGTCTGTAAGGTTGGCATGTCTTTATATTGTATACAGATTTTGCACGCCAAACTTGGCAGCTTTGAAAATGAAAAAAAAAAAAAAATTGTGGTTTTGGGTTTTTTTGGGTTGGTTTTGGTTTTTTGTTTTTTTGTTTTTTCCTCTCGTGGCATTTGCGGAGACTAAAGGTTGGGATGTTGTTGTCACACACACACACGCACCCACGCACGCACCCACACAGCTACACACAAAGGAAGGAGAGTGGGAACATTTTTTGCGTCTTACTGAACTTAATAAGAAATTGTGCTTTTTATTGTTAAAAAAAAAAGAGTAAATAAAAAGGACTACTTAAACATTTCTCATTTTAAGAAGAAAAGAAAAAAAGACGTTTATCTAGCACTTGTGACTTACCAATAATAGAGTTTATTGTATTTATGTGGAAACAGTGTTTTTAGGGAGACTACGCAGAACACACAAAGTAAACTGCCTGTGTCATTTTTTTTTTTTTTTCCTTTTAATTTGGGTTGATACTTTGTTTTGGTTTCTCGGCTGGGTGGGGAGGTCGGATGCAACCCTTTGTCAACACACGTAGTCATTAATTCTAAGGAGATGGATGACAAGGACTTTAAAGAGTTAACTCTTCAGCACAGCTGCGTTAACTTTTTTAAAATTACTTTTACATGATGTATTATTGCTAGGTTTCACTTTAAACAGTCGTGTACTGTGCAACACTGTGGTTTAAAACGAGACTTTACATCAAAAGGAAAACACGTTTCTTCATTGTCATGAAGTTGAGCTCGTTCTCAGCTCATCTTCACTTTGTCTTTGATATTGATGAAAAAGTATCCTATTGAAAGAAAATAAATTAACACTTTTCTGTGCTCCATAGTGGAGGCGCTATTTTCCAATTTATGAGGATGACAAACTTATATATATAATATATATATAAAAGTGGGGGGGGAGGGGTTGAAACATTATTCACCCAAGAGCTTATTACAGATATGTAGTATCAAAAAGTTGTAACTATATTATATTCTACTTTATACCTATACATGCTCAGTATGACGTCACCATTGGTAGCAGCTACCGGTTTACGCTGTAATTTAGACACAATTTCACTCTTATTGTATGGACCCTACTTTAAGTGATGGTAGCATTCTTTGTGCTAAATTTTCTGATGGTCCTTTCTTTTACTTGGTGGAGTTGGAATATTTTTCTCATTCTTGTTTTTGTTTGGGGTTTTTTGTTTTGGTTTGGTTTTTTCTCTTTTCTTTTTTTTTTTTTTTTACTGGCCAATGGTGTCTTTCTCTGACAGTACCAACTTCAATTTCAACTTTATTAGGAGTCCAGTATTTTGTACCACATTATGACAACTTGTTATTCTTGTGGTGTAAATAAAAAGAAAAAGTTAATTATAGTACCACCTTGGTTTCTGTTGCTGATCTTCTTTTCGTCTGGTGCTTTGGGTGTGATGTGGTATTTCATCTGCTTTAAACAAAATGGATTCTTGGTGTTGTGGAAGGGGGTCTCAGCGCAAAGCAGCTTTTTGGTCAAAAGATACCCATGTGTATGTCAGGATGACCATGGCAGAAAAATTGCTAGAGCTTCTGCCCGGTTTCCTTGTTGCTCCAAGATCTGTGTTGACAAGTGCCTGCATGTAGGATTGTAGAATAATTAAAAAATCCCACTGAAATTGAATTTCCAGCAGGAAGTCTGTGAGAACAGCTGAATTTCCCCCAAAAGCCACCAGCAAGTGAAAACCAGGAAAATCAATGGAGGGAAGAACTGGCATTTTGTGTCTGGCTCTGTTCTGCCTTGTGGAGTTGTTAGTGCTTTATTTTGCTATAGCCGGAGCACTTTGAAGACAGCGGGGCATGGATCTGCCTGATCTCAAGATCGTTCTGTAGGGAGTGAGACGTGAGTCCCAGAGCTCCTTGTGGCCATTTCACACGATGCCTGTATCCGCAGGGCTGTGCCATGTACCCCCTCCAGCAGACATCCTTCACCTCCAGGGTAAGTCCCATTTCCATTCCTGGTTATCCAGTCCTGCTCTGCCCAGCTGTGCAGGCTGGGCGGGAGGCTCTCCCACAAACCCACGGATCAGGTTTGTGCCCCGTCTGAGCAGATCCTCTGCTCTTGCCCACATTGTCCATGGCTCAGGAGAGGTTCTCAATGTTGCCCTCAAGTTCAGGTGGGTGAAGCAGATCCACCCTTTTTCTTTCATGGTCTCATTCAGACGTGGCTTCCCTCTATTTAGCCTCTGTATGATCCTGCTTGTCCCTGGAGCCCACTGAACCATCTAAAATCAAGGTTCTCCATCTATGTCAACTGGAAGTGTCGCCTACTTGCATGGCAACCGACTGTGCTTCAGTCCTGATAGCCTTTTGCTGTCTTCCTCCTGGATGGAGAAGACAAGTGCTTGGGGCTCACATTTAAGCTAAGGCTCACGTACCTCTGCAGAGCGGACTTACCCACTTCCCATAGGAAGTGCTGCAGAGCAACCCTGGCATGAAAGGGAGCAAGCCTGATGCCACCCACCCTGGAGAGCAGCCTTCAGCTTAGTGTCCCAGCCTGTGAGTAGTATATGAAACAGGGAAGAGCAGTAAAAGATAGTCTAGGGACCTGCTCATCTCTTCAGTGTCTGTTACACCATTGGCAAAACCTAAGCAATTAGTCAAGGAGAAAAACACCTTTACTTCTGCAAGCCTGGATGCTCTCTTCTTGCTCATGTGGGAATGAGCCTGCCATACTCGGGGATCATCTCCGTGGACGTTGCATTAGCCCGTCCACTCAGCACAGCAGTGCGAGGAGCTGGGGAGTCTGCTGGGCCATACAGACTGACAGTAGAAGTGGCGGGTTGATGTTCACAGTCTCTGGGGCACCTCGTGGAAGGTGTAGGGGAGACCACCCAGGAAAAACTTGCCATCTTGGGAGCATTGCGATTCCCTTGTCAGCGAAGCATCGCTGCCGCTCCGCATGCTAGCTGCAGTCCTTCGCACGTGTGGGGAGCATCGTCCACCAAGGTGCTCTGAGAAGCGGAGGCTCGGACTCTGGGGCAGGATGGCCAGGGCGAGGGTGCAAACCCACGGCGGGTCTGTGGCACGCAGGGACAAGGCTGTCCAGGTGCACGTGCCTCTCCTCTTGGGGAAAGAGGCGAAGTTGCTCATGGCCGAAGCCTGCCTAAGCCATTGTGCTTAAAGATGGCAAGAGGACTAGAGCGGTGGTCCTGTGCAATGTCCAGCTCACGCGTGTAAGCCCGCATCCCTGCCCACGGGAGCAACAGTGGCACCACCCCACGCGACAGTGAGCATCACCCGTTGCTCCAGCTGTAGCCTGGGAAGGGCTGAGCGGGCAGAGCCTGTATTTGCAGGCAGGGCGACGGCCCTGGCATGGGGCTTGCTTTGGGACCACGAGTGACGTGGGGGTGGCAACTGGCTGTAATGCGTGCCAGCATGGCTGGGAGAGCGGCTGCAGCTCCTTCAAGAGGAGGCATGGGGGCTCATCTGGGCAGAAGGTTTGGAAGGGTCTTCCAGGAGCTGCAGGAGTTCATCTGCTGGTGTGAAATCCTACTGCTGGGCAATCCAGCCCGGCTCTTACAGCCTTGAGGCAGAGGGCTCGTTTCAGGGAAGAGCAGGGTTTGTTTTAAATATGGTTTCAGTCTCTGTGCGGTGGATTTGTCAGAGGCTGCTAATCCTTTAAGAAGCCCCAGGTCTCGCCCTGCGAAGCCAAACGTGCACTTTGGGCTCTGATAAATATTCATTGCTGAGTGGTGGTTTTGAGACCCTACGAATTAGGATGATGGAGGGAGGCTGTTTAAAAGTGCTGGGATGGATGTTTTGGAGGACAGCCTGTGACAGGACTTCCTTTGGCATCCCCAGGACCAGCGGTATCTGATTATCTGTGTCTGCAACAATACTTTTTCCTTCTTCAAGTCCACTGGTTAAAACCTGCTGGTCCAGCCCCAGGCATGCAGCTTGCTGGGGAGCAGGACCTGGTCTGTGAGTGTTGACGTGTCGGGCCTGCAAACGCATCTGCGGTCCAGAGCTGCCTTAATCTTGCCTGAAACGCTCTGGGCTCGCTGCTCACCATGAGCACATAGACGTAAACCTGACACAATGCAGCGGGGAGGGTTAAATTCAATGGTGTGGCATTCATGCCGGGGTCTCGGCATGAAATAATATATTTCAATAACTGCTGCTTTAGCCATGGAAATTTTTATAGCCAGAAATCTGTTAATCCTAAAGAAAATAATGTTGCACTGCAATGAATGTGCCCCAACCCCCTTGAGGTGGTTCCCTCCTAGCTCCTCCAATGCGTGCCCACGGCTGGATGCGAGGGGTGGATGCCCAGCCAGGCACTGGGGTGGGTGCTGCTCCACACCCTTCCCGAGACTCTTCCAGGGTTAGATGTTTTTTTTCTTTTCAGTTTTTTTTTTCCTCTTTTTTATTTTTGTAAAGGAGAAAGAGGCTGTTTCTCACTCTGGGCAACAAGTCAAGGCTTTGTGCTTTAAATGAATGTCTCCGCAGCAATGGGAATGCTGCAGAGGAAAGAACAGGGTCTGCTATTAAATATACAGCCCAAGCGCACAGGGGGCAAGAGTTCAGCCTGTGCCAGCAAAATGTCCTGCTTTTACGATAGGATTTGGATCTGTGCTGAGTGGAAACTCTCCTAAGGCTGGTGCATGGTTGATCTCTTACAGGCTGCTCTGAAGATCACTGAGGGTGTTAGGAACTCATTTGTTCCCCCTGCCTGGATCTTACAGGCAAAAATGTGGGCATAATCTGCAAAGCTGCCCTGGAGGTTGTTTGCTTTTCTCCAGGGGAGCCAGGAGCGGTTTTGCTGCTCGTGGGAGGGCAGGTAGGGGTAAGCAAAAGGCTGCCGCTGCCCTCCCTGGGCTCCCCAGCTGCAGGCAGAGGTCCTGGTGGGTGAGCTGCGGTGTCCAGGGCTCCCCTGGGGGCTGTGCGACAGGGCTGGCTCCGAAAGCTGTTTTCTCTCTCGTGGTACTTTTCCAAGAATCCCAGCTTCTCTTTTCCAGGTAAACTTCAGCTTGCAACTTTCCACTGCAAAAGCAACTGTTGCTAAGCAAGGAAGAATTATTAGCGAAACTCAGTTAAGTGGGAATTGAAATGCACTTGCCTTTAAGTAGTAACGGCTTTAGGGAAAACATAGATTTGGCAATAATGGTGCTGGAAAAAATAGCATGTGTGCTAAAAGCCAGGTGCTCAGGGACGTTGGTGCCCGTGCAGCAAGGGGACAGGACCAGGTGCTCTGGGACGTTGCAAGGGGATTGGGACCTGTGCTCAAGTTCCCAGCAGGGAGAGGCTAGGAGGTGTTTCACACTGTTTCCCCTGGAGCAAAATGTTGTCATACCTGACAAAAAGGTGCAATAACATGGTCAGGTCTGGGAATTTAAGAGCTTTCTGCCTGAGTATGGGAGGAAAGGCTAAAGCCCAGCCAAAGCAGCAGCAATCTGCTCCTGTGGGTGCGACAGCTGTGATTTCCTCAGCTTTAAGGGAAAGCAACTATCTCACATCCTATGTTGTTATAATCACAGTAATGCCTAAGTGGAAGGGCATGAATAGCCGTTTTGAACAGTCTTATCCCCAGATAGGTGGTATTTTAGCAAGAGGATGTGCTTCAGGACACCCAGGTACATAGCGGGAGGAAAAGAGTGGTAGATTTAAAAAAAAACACGAGCAAACCCAAGCAGGACCAGCCAGCATGGCTGGCTGGCACTTGAAGCTGATGCTCTTTTGTCCTGCCTGCAGACAGCAGTGACCCACACGAGATCCGTCAACAGCAAATCCAGCTGCAAAGAAACATCAGGTATGAAAGGAGTTTAACTCAAGAGATCCTAAAAGCTGAATCAAGGGCTGTAGATGGCCTGTAGGAACACAAGACAAAGCCTTGAAGGAAAATACCCAGAGACCCCACAGTAACTCTACCAAGACAGAGACTTTCAAATGCCAATAAGTCGCTGCTCCCAGGTGGAGCAAATACAGCCAGTGTGCAGAAAGTCAGTTCAGAGACTCTGGAAAGCCTGGTGCTGGCTAAATGAGTATGTGGTGTGGATGCAGAGCAATGGGATGGAGCCATTTTGTGTATGAATTAGATAGCGGTTGCCCTCACAATCTGCCATGGGTTGTGGCTGTAACAATGCATGTGTTTGAATGAAGATGCCTGTTGCCATGAGAAGAGAGGATCAAGGGGAAAAGAAATGCCTTGCAGACTGTGCCTGCAAACAAGACTCAGTCAAGTTGTCCAGTGACAGATTGATAGTCAATAACACTGGGCATTTTCCAAGGGAACCCCAAAGGTTGATGGCATCTGCTGCTAAGACTGTACAATGGAATATACTGATGGCTGCAGGTCTGACTGAAGATGTGAATAGCTCAATACGAGTCCTAGATGTGCTTGGTGAGGGCCGGTCAGGCTCTCCAAGCTGCAGGCAGTACAGCTGGTCCCCTGTTCAGGGGTCTACAGATGTTACATCATGTGGTGGCTGGCAGCTAAGCCCCTACCCAGCTCCTCACTTACTCCCCCGTGGCAGGATGGGAGAGAAGTGGAAGGGTAAAAGTGAGAAAACTCATGGGTCAAAATAAAGGCAGTTTAATAAGTGAAAGGGCCAGCGGGGGTCGAGCTGCAAAGGCTTGGCTAAAGAGTGTTGCAAAGCAGAAGGAAGGAAAAGCTGAGGAAAGCAACGGCGAGACATTCCCGAATGGAAAGCTGCTCCTGCGGGAGCTGCTCAGGGAACAGCAATGGGGAGCAAATCTCTGGAGGTGCATGAAAACCAGGTCTCCTCAGCAAGGCTGTGCAATGCTGTTCACAGGATAATGGAGAATATATTTTAATAATTGTGAAAGTGATAAAAAAACCAACTCTATAGGTTGTGGGGAAGTCACAGTCTGCCTTCTTTGCAGCAGCGTAACTTAGCAAAAACAGTTCCTGCTGAGGATTGAGAATATATTCATATTTCACGGCTGTGCAAATAGTGTCTCACAGGCTGCGCTAATGAAAGGCTTCAGGTGGGATGGAGCACATCTAGAAGAACTAATTACAGGCTGTGAGAAAAAGGGATCGTCTCTGTGTTTGCTGAGGGACTTATTGGGTTGGACCGTGGGATTTCTGCGTGATTATAAGGATGTGGAAATCTGGGAAGCCACCTGGGAGCTGACTGCACAGGGCTTGGATTTGTTTCTTGAACTCTCTTAACACTACCCAAACCCGAGAGTGGCCAGAAAACCAGGGACTGGAGCAGAAGCAACCGGTGCTTGGCCAGGAGCCCCTCAAACCCTCCACAGCTGCAGACATGGGACCAGCTTCCCCTCTGGGACCAGCTTGGGGGTGGCACAGGAGCCAAGAGCAGCAGCAGTCCAGGAGGGGGGCTGCCCTGTGGGGGGCAGGCATCATCCCCGTGGGTCCCTTAACGCTGGGCAGCAGCACACTGCCGTCGTGTGCTTTGCTTTCTGAGCTCAGAAGGGGACCATGAACCTCTCTGGGAGAGCCGTGGGGTTTTGTTCAGGGCAGTGGGAATGGCAGGGGGCTGCTCTCCATCATCTCATCACCTCCATAGGGAGCTGGTCCCCGAGCATCCTGCACATCCCCAGCATGATGCAACGGGGCAGCAGCTGCAGCCACCCACCACTCCAGCTCCTGGAGGAGTGGGCACCACAGTGCATGCTTCCAGCTTAGAACACATTTTTATCTCTGAAAGGGAAACAGATGGGGCTGGAAATGAAGTGGGGCCGGGAGGCTGAGCACAGGGAGGAGCAGGGCTGCCCACAGTGCCGGCAATGAGGCCCTGGTCTCAGCTGACGGCAGCAGCTCAGAGCTGCCCTCCTGGCTAAGGCATTGCTTGTGCTTTGCATCTTCCAGCCTGGGGACGAGCCTCCATGCAAGAAACACCGCTGCTATTCAGGGCTGGGGTGACTGTGACAATGAGCCAGGTGTCTTCTGGATGTCCACTAGGTAAGAGCGAATCTCCCTTCACCACATTTAAAGCACATTAAATGCTTCAGTAGCAATAACAAGATGTAATGGGCTAGGTCCTGAGAAAAGGTGGAGGCACACGTTGCTCCCCTACTGCAGGACCTCTCTACCTGGCCTGCTCTGAAGGGAGTGTATGGGGGTTTAAATAAAACCACCCCAGAAGCTCACTCCTGCATGGTGTGCGTGGCAGCAGTGGGGAAAACATTGCTTCCTGTACAGGGCTGATTGCAGAGAGCACTGGTGTGCACTAGCCACAGATAGGTGCCTTTTATCTGCTTTATTATCGGCCTTTTGAGCCATTTTCATCTATTTTTTCATTAATTCATTCCTCTGCTCCAAGGGGGAAAGGTTCGGAATCTGCAAATTCAATGCAATTTAAAAAAAGAAAAAAAAAAAAGGTTTTTACTGTATTTAGGAGGATACGGGTATGGACAGCATCATGCATTTGTATTTGTTCTCTATCAAAGCACAACTATCAAATGATCAACAGTTTCAGAGGGCCTGCAGAGAGACCTGTTGCTCATTAAATCAGGAGGGAACGGAGCAACTCTTGTGCTTTAAAGGCAATTAAATACCCAGAGTCCTTGAGAAAGCTTTCAAAATTTCACTCTTCACTTACATGTTTTAGTTTGAAGAACAAAAAGGAAAAAAAAATCCCTCCTTCCCCACTGCATAGAGCAATTTCTGAAATCCTCCCCAATCCCCATGAATAATACAGCCAGGGCAAGCTTAGCAACCGCCTTTCAGCGGGCTGGGTTCATTCACTGGTGAGCGACAGGAATTTCTGGAGTCTGTTTACCAAGGAGGTGGGTGCTGGCGCTGAGGATGGTCCTCGCTTGGCCTCCAAGCCAAGCCCAGCCTTGGTAGGGCTGCGTTGGGTCTGGTCTCAAATTGTTTTCTGCTGCGCTCCGGGAGAAGGAAGATGGTGACCAAAGGGGATAAAATATGTCTTTGGGAAAAAAAGGTGGAGGGAACTTTTTTCTGTGTAAGGGAGGAAAGTTGAAGCGGAGATGCTGGAAAAGCTCTGCTGGGAGCCCCAGGCGTGTCCCAAGCCCATCAATAACCCTGCCAAGTCTGGGGAGTGCCGGGCGAATGCTGGTGCAGCCAAGAGGAGAGGGTCTGCAAAGCCTACCCCGGCTCTTCTCGGCCCAGGTGCTGTGGGGATGTCTGCAGGCTGGGGGCCGCCAGATCGCCCACCCCACCTCCAAGAGATGCAGCCTGGGAGGAGGAGGAGGAGGAGGAGGAGGAGGAGGAGTGCGCGAGGCTGCTGGATATCTGCAAGCTCAAACCACAGAGTGGCTTCCCATAGCTCTGGCTGGAACCTGATCAGGGCTGCTTGGTTTCCTCTGAGCTGATTGATGATGGCTTCTAATACGTTGATATACTTCTCCCATTTTAGGGGATGGTCGATGCTTAGCATGTGGTTGGTGAAATGGCTCTGTGTTCAGCAGTGTAACAAATTGTCTTGGCCAGGTTTATCTGTTGGGCTTCATTAGGGACCTCTGTTGCGCCAGATTCTGGGGGTGCTGAAAATGAGACTTGAATTGAGTTATTCCTTGCGGGTTGTAGGCTAATTCTTCTTTCATCTAAAGCCTTTTCATATTTGACCTCTCTCCCCCTTATCTGTGACGGGTAATTTGATTTGCACTGTTATTTCAAAACAATTCCTTTTGGTTCCCTTTGTGAGTCGAGAAAGACAGGACTTACAACTTAAGTATCACAGGCTGCTTCCAAGCTCTGTTTTGAAGAGGCTTGGAGGGGGAGGAAGGAAGAGCAATCCAACCAGAGCGGTAAAATATCTGCAGATTTCATTAGGGCTCCTCCGAAGCACATCTCAGGCTCGCTCTGTGAGAGCTGGCGCGGAGGCGCAATGGATCACGCCATGGGCTGTCAGAGCCCTTGTTTCTAAGGATCCCAGCTCAACGTGCTGGTGCTGCTGGTCTGTTTAGCAAGTTATTCCTGGTGCAGTGCCATACAGCTCCTCTAGTTAAACCGAGCTGGCATTTCTTTCTGGAGGGAGGAAAATAATGCACAAACATCCAACTTCGCAGCTCCCAACCTCCCCTTAGTCGAAACACACGGCGCCTTGATTTTTGTCTCGGGGTCCGACGTAGCTGGTGTCCTGAGTTCATTGGCAGGGCAGCCGGCAGGTAGCTTGCGCAGCCCTCGCCAAAGGGGAGCTGGCACTGCCAGGCGGGTGGTTGAAGTGGCATTGACATGTGCTGTGCAGTCTGGAGGTTGAGCAAAGCCCATGCCAAAAACCTGAGGGCCACCCCATTGGTGTGGAGATGCTGGAAAGACATTGCTGAGAGTAAATGACCTCCCAATAACAGGCAGATGTCCTGCCTAAAATCTCAAATTTAGAGTAATTACCAACAAAAAAAACCCCTGCAGGTTGCAGGAGAGGTGAAGATCGGTATTATCCCTGCAGTGTTGAGCCTCATTCTCCAGAGCAGAGACAAACCGCATGGGCAACTTGCAGAAGTTGGGGAGAGGGATGGTGTTGAAGGCTGTAGGACACCTCTGGAGATGACCAGGTGAGAGAGTTTTTGCTCTTCCCCCCTTCTCCCTTGTCCTACCACAGGACAGGTTTCTTCTTTTCCCTTGCCCTGTCTGAAAGAGGTTTTACCTGCCTTGTCCTCAGCTTTGGGACCTCGGGGAATTGGAGTTTGTGCAGAGCAGCTCAAACGCCAAAAAGAGGAAATTAAAAATCACTACAAAAATGCTGTGAAAAATGTATTGGCTGACAGTGCTCAATGGCAGCTCTCAAAGCAAGAATATCTTTCTTGAGAAACTTAAAAATAATCTCACAGTTTTGTTTTGTTTTGGTTTTTTTTCTTGGGCAAAATTAAAGAAGTTAGCTCAAATGAACACTAGATTTTGGCTCATTGCTGGAAAAGTCGAGTGGGATGGGAAAATGCATGTTGACTGCCATCGAAACCATCTTTTGGCTTGAGCAGCCTTGCACTTGCCCTGCTGGATGGTTGGTGAGACCCAGTGTATGGTTCACGTGCTTTTTGAATTTTTAGTTGAATTTTCTTCTTTTCCAGACAACTTGGATTTCACTTGGAACCTGTCTGGTAGGATTTGGCTTCCAGCCTGCTTGGAGCTGGGGCCCATGGAGATTAATGACATGGAAAATGAGGAACGCTGACTGTAAAACTCTGAAATTGTGGGAAAAAGGCAGCTTAGAGCCAGCCTCGGGTGAGAAGGTGTGCGATTTGTTCGGGGTGGTGTTTGGAGAGGCAAAGGCTTCAGCAGCTCTTTCGGGGTAACAGCCTTGTATTTAACAAAAACATTTAAAAAAAAAGTCTGATAACTGCTCTCGTGAAGGAGCTGCAGTGCCTCAAGTACAGCAAGTCCTTTCCTTCCCCTCCTAAAAGGTGTGATCTAGGTTTCCGCGGTCAAGAACATGTTCACAAAAATACAGGACAGCATGGGCTGTGGCAGGGGATCAGCCAGAAATGCAGGTCTCTGATTTACCCTCCTGCTTCCAAGAGGGCATGTCCCTGTCCTGTTCCTCAGTTTTCTTGCCTTTCCCCTGCGTTACAAGAGCTGTGACAAGCATCCTTCATCATCTTCAGAGGGTTTTCCGGTGGTACCAAAGCCCAGGACTGCGGACATGCTGCTTCTCTTTGCGATGCTGAAAATCTCCAGTCTGATGTGCCTTGGTCATGCATTCAAGGTTGAACTGGTGATGGGATGGAGGTCCTCCTCCCAGTTTGGACTGGTAGGGGAAGTCGAGCTGTTTGGGGTATCTCAAGGAGCAGGATGCAGACATGGCCTGGCCACGTTGTCTCAGCAGAGGAAGAGGGATGCTGGCGGTGGCCGTTCCTCCTGGGTAAGGGATTCCCTCCAGACTGGCTCCATTGGGTCTCCCAGATGCAAGCAAGGAAAGCGGGTCATCTCCCTGGCAGAGAAAGCAACACAAAAATTCAGCTCCAAATCACCTCTCATGTAATGCTGATAGGAAAGAGTTAGCAGGCAGGGCTGGAAAATACCAGCCAGTAAGGTTTCCTCTAACACCAGTCATGGGAAACCAGAGCTTTATGAAGCCACTGCCATGTGGCAATGATGCCAGCCTTGCTTTTCCTTGAGAGCTAAAAGAGGAAGACTGCTGAAATTCAGGTTCAAGAATCTATTTTTGTCCAGACAACCTGCTCTCCAATGGGAAAGTCCTGTGGGTAAACTGTGCATCCCTCCAGCAGGCAGGTATGGTTAATTCTGGGCAGGGGGAGAGGAAACCTATGAGTATTATATCTGAGATTTTCCATGAGCCTCTGGATCATATGAAACAGAGCTACATGAGGCCATCTGGACCCCCTGCACCCTGGGGTAGGGTGGGAGCTACCCTGCACACCTGGCCTCATGTGCCTGCCTGTGTGTGCATGGGCTTCACCTTCTCCCAGATTTTGACTGCCTTCCTTACAGAACAGCAATTCTCAGTTATAAAATAGGGTGACCCACAGAAAGGACACAGGAAACCCTTAATTAGTGGGGGTGGGATGTTCCTCTACAGGCTGCGCCCAGAATTAGCATCCTAAAACTTTTAGGCAGCAGGAGTGATGCCTGCACCACCAGGCTCCTGCCAAACCTCTAGTTAAACAAGAGAAGAGAACCCTTCATAAGTAGCAGTGCTAGGAGCCTTTATTCATTACAAAATTCACCTAGAAACACATTTTAGGGCTTCTTTTCCTAAAAGAAGGGCCTTAGTCACCACTTACTGTAGCAGGACAGCTTGGCCATGGCCACGGCCACGCTCTGTGCAGGAGGGATACGAACAATGAAACTGAGACCATCCCTGGACACCTGCCGGTGGCAGGCTGGTGCCATCCAGAGAAAGCAGCACCACTGTTCAGGTGAATTTTAATCTGTAGGACATGGTTGTTTTCTGAACTCCTCGCCTGGACAGTTGCTTCTCCAAAAGCACTTGCAGCTTCAAGGGAAACGTGTTTGCAAAGGAAGGAAGATTTGAGGTGGGTGCAGCAAAGCTGAAGGAGGGAATACATGTTTTGGACATGGGATGAGGGAAAAAGTGATTTACACCTGTTTGTGTTTGCCTTTCTCCTATGAGACGGGTGAAATGGGACTGCAAAGCCACGTGTCTGAGACGGAGATGAAGGAGCACCAGTGCCACAGTTCAGGTTGTGCAACACATGCCTGCTTGAAGGCATTTTGTCACTTTGTGCCCAGGGGTTTTAGTGCTTGTTGTCTGCCCAGGGCAGCTGTGTCCTTCAAGACCTTCCTCTCCCTGTGTTCCCATGCCATAATCCCAATGGAGAGAGAAAAAACTCATTTCTCCCCCTCCCTTCCCAGAAGTGCACATGAGGTGGTGGTGGGAAGCAAATGACTTTTTGTTTTTCTGCTGCAGTTTCATTTCTCCGAGGTCCCCGTCGCTGCCGGTCCCCAGCAGAGAGGCTGTTGGCTGTCCCTTCTGCAGCACTAATATGGGCCCATCTCTGGGAGGAGAGAGAGGTACGTGATGATGGTAAATCTCCCATCTGTGTTTCTCAGCATCCTGCCTTGAGCTGGGATGGTGGACATAGGCATGAGATAAATCAGCATGGTAGAAGCTCGGAGACCAGTGATTTAGGATGCCGGTGCACATCCTTTTCTGATTGTGACCCTGTGAAGGCGGTCCATGCCTGCAGCAGTGGAGGAGGGACAGGACCGTTAAGTCCAAACCACCTGCCTCTCTTTTTCAGCCTGTTAATTCAGCTTGATTGAATTAGTGCTCCCTGGCTGGAATCAGGGTGAGGGCAGGCTGCTGCCAGGTTCAGTGGTCCTCTGGTACAGGCAGGGGGCTGCGCATCTGCCACAGCCCCCCGGCACCCACGGAAAGCAGCACTGTGGAGCATCCCCACCCTGGAGGGGATGGGTGTGGGGTTTGGCCCTTTGGTTATTTTCTTTAAGCCAACCCGGGCAAAGAGTAAAAAAACTGGTGAGTAGGGAAGATGAGGATGAATGAGTCCTTAGATGGGGAAAGGTGGAAATCACCTGGAAAGGAGAAAAAAGTAGATATGTATTTTTATATATATGCGTGTGTGTGTATATATATATATTTTATATATATCTAAAAAGTCTGACCCAGCCCTGAACTTTTCTGGCAGGGAAGCGAAATTCATGAGGAAATATAGCACAGCCTGCAATTCTTCATTGTATCAGTGGGAGCGACGTTACTGGGGCCAGTAAATCTGCCAGATGGCAATGGGGGGGATTAGGTGGGAAGGTGGGACCCACAGGAGGGTGTTGTGTCTCCCCTCCCCCAGCTCCTGCTCCACCCCCACCTTCTTCGTTAAGGAATGTTAATCATCCCAGCTCCCAAAGTGTTCTCGGAGGTTTGTTTATAATAAAATCTTTATGGTGCTTAGAGGTTTGGTTTTTTTTCCTTTCCCTCTCTACGTTGCAAGATGGTTGCGTGCAAGGCTTGGGAGGGGTGGCAGCTCAAATCAGCTATCGCGTAGGTATCTCTGGGGTCTCTCCAGCTGCAGGAGACTTGAGGTAAGGAAAATCCAGCAGCACTACAGGCACCTGGTGTGATCATATGGACTAAAATTTGCACTGGCATCAGGCTGTGGTTCCCTGTTTGTTAATAGGAACTCATGGTGCAGCATGCATGGTGTGGCATCACACGGCAGCATCAATGTGACTGGGATGAGATGACTGTGGGCTACCTCCTCCCACATTGCTTTGAGCATCCTGCAAGCCCTTGGTGGGCTCTGGTTTGCTCATTGGGTGGCTTTTGCTATGCTGGGGTAAGCTGGGATGGGCTCAGGCTGCAGCCAGCCCCCTCCCTCTCCACTTGCCCTAAGGCTGCCCATCCATCTGCCAGAGCATTTTCAAGAAACTTTCAGAAATTTAATCTTTCTGAGATCACTGCCCTCATTTAGGTTAGTCTGCAAACAAGGAATGGGCTCAGAAGTTATCTGGAGGGCAGGGGAGAGGAAATAACCAGACAGATACATGCCTTGTTAATCCCAAAAGCCTCATGTGCTTAAGTAACCAGACCAAGGCTGCCAGGTTAGGGTCAGTCCCAGCTGGGTGTTGGCTCCCCCATGCTTTGCAATGCTTCTGACACATCAAGGAAAAGCCTTTTCAACAAACGCATCAACAAACAGAGCAAAATAAAAGACTAAAAAAAAAATAAATCAAGTGACTGGCAGAGAACCCAGCTGGCTGCTTCATCCCTGGGTTTGTTTATTTTCTGTAGATATCGAGGTCATCCTCACCGCTCCGTTGTTCCAGGAAAAACTGCGGTGCGGTCCTCCATCCCCGACCTTCCTCTTGCTTTCCCTTCAGCCTCCGTTTCCTCCTTTCCCTCGCCGGCATCCCGTGCGAGCAGTGAAGGATGGGCTGTTCCTCTGGAGGGGAGGAGGAAAAAAACTTCTTCCCCCAGGCCCCGCTGTGATTTCTTGCGAGTGTTTACAGGATTCATCCTGGCAAAAAGCAAACAGGCGGGGGCTGTGCCAAGGTATGATATCACAGGGCTGACGGACTCCAGAGCTGCTTGGACAGATCAGGGAGAGATAAAAGGGGAAAACTGTCTGATTAGACTGGAGTCCCAGCCGATCACCTTGAGAAGATATATGGAGTAATTTTGGGGGTGGGGGGGATAATAAATGCTGCTGTCCGGAAGGGCAATGCTTTGAGCTACCATAACCAAGCTGGACCTCTTCAGAGCCTGCTGAATTGCACTACAGGGTATGTTTCAATGACCCAAGGGGGATGCATGCACAGGAGCAAAATATTGACCCGTTTGCTAGTGATAAAACCAAGCAACCCGTTGCTCAGCTGCAGAGCTCCCTGCTTCCTGACACGACTGTCGATAAAAGCTTTCCTCCATGGGGGGGACTTGTCAAGCAGGGAAGCACGGCAGGGCTTGTGTGCAAAAGCCAAGCATGAAATCTTGCTTTCCTTGCAGCTGCCTTTCCCAGGAGGCTATCAGCAGTTCCTCAATGCCTGTGTTAGCAAGGAGAGCATGCTGAGGGAGAGAAACAGTGGCAGGGATGTACAAGCACAGCGCTTTCTGCAAAGTGGCATCCCAAACCAAAGGATGTTTTTTTGAAAAAATACCCTGAAAAGGAGTTTCACTGCATTGCCCCTTCATCCAGCTAGCATGTCTTTGCTTCTGCTGGGTCGGTGGTGCAAAGAGCCTGCTCTCAGGAGAACCCCATTTCCCAGTGCCACAGAAATACTAATTAATAATATTAATTGGATAGGTCTCCCTCCCCATCACGTTTCTGCATTTGAACTATTAAACTTGTTTTGTATCTTAATATCATAGTGCATTAATAATTGCTTCATTGTGGGTTGGGGTCTCAAGTCAGTAAAATGTAGCTTTCCAACAGCAAAACCAGAAATATTCTTTGTGTCACAGGATTGGTGCTAAATTGCCTGTATATAATGTACGTCTCCTCTGTCCCCAGCACTTCCCAAAGACTTGTGTGTTGTGCTCTAAGAGGAATGCTTGGGCTGGCTCTGACCCACTGAGACACACACTAAATTACTTGGAGAGAAAAACAACCCACCTCAAGGACTTCCAGACTTAAAAAAAAATGTTCAACCTTTCTTCCAGTTTTTTCCACATGGAAATTTGCTCTAGTCAACACAGGCCTTTTAGTTGAGGCTCATTTGAGCTTTTTTTTATTCATTTATTTTTATGATGCCAACAGGAAAAGGAGAAGTCCTAGTGCCCAAGGTCTGCCTAGGTGAATACATAGGGCAAGACGTTGCTTGCCGAGTCCCACAGTGAGAAGAGAGCTTGGATGACCTCATGGCTTTATGTCATCTCTGATGAGGGATCACGGAGACGTAGGATCCTGGTGAAGCCAAGATTGACCACAGTGAACTAATCAAAACATACGTTATAGCCCACACATCTGTCTGGAAGTGTTTTAACCAGCCATCCATGATATGTTTGCAGCACTGATTTTTCAGAGCCTGTAATTACTGAACAAGGTAAGTCCAGCCTGGATTTCATCATCCAGCTTTGTTTACCACCATCCCCCAAAGGCTGCTCCAGGGCATTGCTGCTGACCCAAGGGTGGCCTACAAGGTGCAATAGTATCTTATATGTGGGCTTTTGCATTGGGTTTTTAATTTATTTGCTGCCACTGAAGATTTCTCACAGGAGCATCCCAGCTGAGAACACAGCCCCATTGCACGGGGTTCAGGCCAGGAAGGTGGGGAGAGGCAACCTGTGCTACAAAGCATTCAAAAGAGAGGAGAAGCACATGGGAACGTAAGCCCTCTCCTCCCCAATTTGCAGGTGGGGAGCTACCATGGAGGTGCATCAGTGGCAGGATGGGCTTCACTCCAATATAGCTGTGTATTCATCTATTTCCACTCGTCCTCCAGGTTCCCTCTTGAAATCAATGGGAGCAAACCAGCACCTCAGAGGGCAATTAGTCATGTCAGGCTTAGGTTGAGATGAAGCAACCTCTCTCCATTAGCTCTGTGACAAATGGCTTAGACACAACCCCATGTTCAGAGGCATGGGCAGACGTGTGGCCCAAATCGCTGTGGTGGAGCTGAAGGATGCCATCTGAAATGTGCCATGAGTTACCTCTTGCACGTCAGAGTTTTTGTTCTTCCCATGTGAAAAAATCTGTGCTTTGCTGTGCTTCCAGGGCATCTGCTTGTCTTACTCTCTTTCCTACCCAGAGCCCAGTGTTTTCCACAGACAAATGGGCATTCAGACCAGCCCAACCCAGGGAACATCACAGTGTGAAGTTAAACTGAGCTATGCTATACGGCCGTGGTTAGAGGATGATATTGCTTACAGGACAATACTGTTTATAGGATGATATTGCTTATAGGGTCTAGGCAGCAGAAGCTCAAGGAACTTTACCTGATAAATAGCAAAACGTCAGCAGCTTCAGATGGTTTTGATCTTTTCTCAGCTCTGTGATGATTGATACAATGCAGCACGGGTGTGCCTGCATGTATCACTGCAGGCAGTATTATCATGGACAATGCATAGACAAAACATTCTAACATGCAATGGGAGCGTTAGTAGGGATTGGGTCAGGCACCAAAGGCATAGGCTCCTACGTTCCCTAAAGCAACAAGGTGTTTCGGTTGCTGGAGAAGCACTATAGGCAGCAGAACACTGTCTCCCAGACCAGACTAGAGAACTGCGCTGCTTTTGTGTGGCTCAGTACCCCACATAACCACCATAGCCCCTTTTCCTTGGCATACTTGTGGTTGGGAGTTGCAACAGTGACCTGAGAAAACATTGGTGTCCTTTGTCTGGTAACACAAACCAATTAGTGGGAAATGACTAACTGGGATTGGACCTGATCCTGTCTCATCAGCACTCTGTCCTGCAGCTGCAATAGCAAGGAGGGAAAACTGGAGAGGGTAGGAAAAGGGAAGGCAGAGCAAGCAGCATCTCTGAAAGCCTGGAGGTTTTCTCCTGTGGCTGACTGCCTGTGGGCAGCAGCTCCCCACCAAAAGGAGAACATCAATGCAGGTGTCACCGTGCCTGTGAGGTGTCAACAGCTTTTTGTCCAAGCGCCACTATGCTTATGGTCTAGGAGACCATCTGACCAATGTGTGCAGGACAGGGGTGGCCCTTGGCCTTCCTGATACCCCACACTAAGGCAGAGGGACCAGGAGGAGGACATGGGGTTGTGGTGGTGGCCTCTAGACCACTGTGCCTGTGCCCTGTGGGTGCCATTGGACATCACTGGACAAGGGAGAGCTAAGGGACCCAGAAAGGTGGAGATGGTCTCCCACAGCTCCTGAGTAACCCTTTTCCTGCTGTAGCAATTAGGAAGGCTCAGCTGGACCTTTGCAGGGGGTTGTGATTTGCTTTTGAGCATCCTAAAGGGTTTTGTTGGTGGTTTGGTCACAGGCAAAGCCCCCTACCCCATCTATGGACAGCTTTATGGGAACTTGCAAGTGATCTGCTATCTGCTTATTTACATTAATGAACTTCAGAGACAATATGGGTTGTGGAGATCAAGCCATGCTGACATGTTCCAGATCAGTACCAGCATCTGCCTTTAGGCAGGTGGGCAGCCTGTGGCCCGGAGCCTCCTCTGCCTCAGTGCCCCATGGCTCCTGGATGGTGAAGCAAGAGAGACACAGCCAGAGCCAGCAGTGTTCTGGGGACAGGAGGTGCTGTCCCATGGCATGAATCAGAAAGCAAGGAAGTTGTGGGGAATCCAAAAGTACAACTCCTGTGACATTTCACAATGGAAAACTCTGCCAAATGGGAGTTACCAAACCTTGTTTTCTTAAAACTATTTTTCCAAAAGGAAAATGGTTTATTTCACCCTTAGAAGATCTCACAGGTCACCAGGCAAAGTTGTCTGTATATTCTTCACTTAGGAGGAGGTCGGGTGGAGGACACCCAAGGTTTCATCCTCTCCTGGGTCTGTGGTGGGTTCCTCTTGCCCAAAGGAGTGTTTCCTCCCATCCAGTGGTTGCTCCACTTCCGTGGCCTCCCAGAAAACAGAGTCTTGCAGAGCAGCTTGATTCTTATCTCCAAAAGATGCGCGCCCCGGGCTCGCAGTGCAGGATCGCTTGTTTGCAGGGTGTTGCAACCTCTCTGGAAGGGGGCCGAGGCATGGGCGATCACATACATTTTGAATTAGGATGCCTTGAACTCCTTCTCATGCTGCCTGCGCTGTCCTGCCTTTGCAATTCATAGCTGTTTCTGCAGCTCTCCAGCCTGCGGTTTGGTTAGTTTTCCCTCCCCAAAGAGAGAACCCCAAGGGGCTTCGTTCCCCAACCAGCATCAAAACACCCCTCTGCGGAGAACAAGCTTGACATCCCATGTGGCTCCACCATTTTGAAGGTTGCTTCAGCAGCATGCTGATGCCATGGATGATGGGGAAAACTTCCTCACGTCGATGCTGTGAACTTGGAGTGTGGTAGACGTCCATACCCTGCCCAGAACTGCAGAGCTCCCCAACCCACTAACATCTATGTTTCCCAGGAGGACACAACAGGAGGACATCATCCCCTCAACTAGTTACCTTCCACCCCCCTCTAGTGGTTATGGAGCCAGTTGGGTCTGTGGTGGAGTCAGAGAGGCAGAGAGAAGCACAGTGTTGCAGAGTAATGGCTTGTTAATGGCTTGTTTCATCGTTAATGCCATCTGAAGGCCACAAGATGGGTTCCTGCTCACACAGAGAGATGTGTGCCCATGCAACACATCCCTGGCATTGCCAAGCTGCAGTCTGAGCCACAAGCCAGGGTGGTGGAGATGGGGGGCACACCCTCCAGCTTCCTTTCTTGCTTTCTTTAAAAACAATATAATTTTTTTAAAGTAATTATCTTTTCTCCTTAAAGAAAGAAGCTAAAAAAATGAAACTAAATTGGCTACAAGGCATTAAATCTGTCGTCTCCATCCCCCCACCTCTGTCTTGAGCTTGTAAGATTATGGGGTTTCGGTTGTATTCATGGGCTGAACCAATTTGAACATGTGGCCGAAAGCCTGGAGAAGAAAGATGTTGTTAATCTGATGCTCTGGCTTCAGTTTCTGATGCTGTCAGCTTCTTGGAGAGTTAAAAATGAGTAGATGAGAACCGAGCTGAGATGGGATAATAAATATCAGGCAAGGACCCCCTTAGTTTCTCCGCTGTCGCCTCGAGAGATGTTTCGGAGCTGGTGGTAATCATTGCTGAGCAAACATCTGTGTGTGTGTGAGCACACGCGCATCTCCTTCTTGCTAAATATTTCACGAACGGAAGGGAGGGAGCTCCTCACCGTGCAGGAGCCGAGCGGGACACCTGAGGCTTAACATGGGGTCTGTGACTTTGTTTTTTCCCTCTGTGACCCACCAGACCTGGCCTTTGTGCAACCCAGAGCTGGTGGGCTCCATCCATGTCTCTGCAATGCCATGGCTCCAGCACTTCAGATGGGGTTGGCTTTGAAAGGCTTGGTGACAAGACGGTGGTAGAGGCAGGGGTACGTAGCCATCCCCCAGCTCCTGCCCTCTTGCATTTCACCACCTGGCAGAAGGTTTTTTTGGGTGTCAGGAAGGAGGAATATCCTACTTAGGGTAGACCTCACTGACATCTTCCCAAGGGCATCTCTGCTGGGATGGCAGCATCCCTGCCTCCAGGTGATGGGATTAGCACTGAGGGAAACAGCTGCCCTGTCTGCATGACTGGGGAGATGCTGGGGCAAACCCAGCCCTGGATAGGCACCCCCCAGCTGGGTACCCGCACCTCTCCCCATGCCCCGCATTCTCCTGGCAGGGGGCTCCCCTACCAGTCCTCCTTGGGAATAGCCCGGCCAGCACTCCTTCCCCGCAGCCATGCCTGCCCCGACCTTTCTCCCAGCACGGGTCCGGGGACCGTTGTGCTTGCCTGAGTGCTGAGATTCCTTTCCCCCCCCCTTTGGAAGTTGGGAAGTTTCCAACATGAGTCACTGTCCGCCTCTTCTCCGTAATTAGCGTGCTGGGAGTTGCAAGTATGACTTTGGTGTAGTCTACTAGAATTAATCAAAGTGTATTTTACACATTTAAATGCAGTAAAACCATCATCCGGCCAAATCCCTCCTGACTGGCACAGCCCTAGCCCCAGTCCTCTCTCCCTCTGCTCTTTCCTCCTCTTTTTTTTTTTTTTTTTGGTCTCTTTTATCCGTCCCTTTTAGCACTGTTTCCCACAAATGCTCATAACCTCTTTTCCCCTTAGCTTTGGCAGAGCCCTTCTCAGGGAGGTTTATTTTTTTGTGCAAGTTTTGCAGCCCATTTCCTTGTGTCCATGAATGTCTCACTGTGGTCGGGTGTTGAGAATTTGGCGCTTTGGGCTTTGTTTGTTTGCTTCACAGGCTTTTGACATCTTAAATAAGAGAACAATTTTACCATTTGACAATAGGAATAAAAACAAGTGACCCACCCTACTGATTCTTTCAACTCCCTGTTAAAGCCTCTTCATTTTTAATTGATTTCAGGACTGACCAAACTTTTTAAGGATCAAAAAAATGTGATTTGGACATTTTTTCCCTCTCTGTTGGCCATCTTGTTCTATAATAGCCATATGGGTGGAAGAGCTCTGGTTGCTTTGCTGATGTAAGCTCTGTGCATGGTGAAGACCATCTCCAAAGCTCTGCCTGGGGATGCACATTGGTGAAGAAGCCCCCCTCTCCAGCTTGCTCAGACTGGGCTCAGAGGTGGGATGCTCAGTGGTCACAGTGCTGGTGTCTTTCAGAGCAGTCTTGAAGCTGTGTGCTCAGACTGGTCTCAGGAGGGGGGGGCCAGATCTGACAGTGGGACTCACCAAATGAATTTACTTGACCCCTACCTTGCTGAGATAAAAACTTAAGGTTTAATTAATCGTCTTTACTCCACAATTTGCATTTGCAGGCAATGCTTGTCTGGGGAGGTGGGGTCAGAGCTGCAGACACCACAGAGTGGGTCTTGAGCTACCTGCCATCACCAGTCCACTGTGTCAACAAAGACCAGAGGGGTAATTTGGCAAACCCAGCGGGCTCTGCAATGAGAATTTTGGCTTAGTGGGGTGGGTTAGTGGATAAAAATATGACCAGAGCCCAGGAGGCTGGGACTGGGGAAGGGCAGGAGATGAAGAGTCCCAGCAGAGGAAGATGTGAGTGCACCCATGGGTGCATGCTCCCTGCCCTGCACAGGCTGGTTAACCTGGGTAGGAGAGCAGCCACTGCAAGCAGCTTCTCCTGAGCTGCCATCACTGCTCTGCTCGGTCTGTGCAGTGCACCATGCTCCCGCGGCAGGGGGGGGATTGCTGTGTGCTTTCGAATACGTGGTCCTGCATCTTACACGATGGCAGCCTTTCCTAAGGTCTCATGGTGGGCAAGTCACGCATGGTCATTAACTAAACACACTCCTCTGCCTGCTCTCTGTAGCTGGAAAGGACAGGCAAAGCTTTGCTATAGTTGTCCAATGTCTTGGACTGAAGAACTCACTTCAAAAAGGCAAGGACTGCTTGCAAGAGGGAAGCTACAATCATCCATTCCCCATCTGACATCTCCTGTGAGAACCGCACTCTGCGGGTTAACGGCGTAACTATGTTAGAAATGTGTTGAAACAGAATACAGGTTTTCTCTCATGCAGAGAGTTGTGCTGCTGAGATAAAAGGCATGCTGCAGAAGAGGCTTGATTTGGGGATTTAGCAGTGCAGGTAGGAATGCTGAAAGCTCAGGGCTGGGGGCTGGTCTCCATCCAGTATTTTTCCTTGTAACAATGAAATGTTTCTTTCCTGGAAGTGGAGTGCAGATTCCCTTGTCTTTTGATACCCACAGTGTCTGCCGTAGCTTCAGTTCCTCCCAGATGACTGGCAAGTTCTTAAAGACAAACTTTAGAGCTGGACTTTTGCATTCCCTCTTCATTTACCCAGCTCTGTTTTCAGTTCTCGGGATATACATGGATATATGAGCACTGACTTTTCTAGCAGCAAAATTTCAAAAAGTTGAAATACTGATTTGGGATGAACTGAAAAATGAAATGTTAGAAATTTCTGGCAAACCAAAATTAAAAAAAAAAAGAAAAAAGATACATTCTTTGTCAAGCATGATATTTGAGTCAGCCTGAAATGAAATATTTTACTTGGACACTGACCATTTTATATTGTAAAATTAAAAAAAAGAGAACTTTCGAATCAAAGTCCTTTCAGAGTTTTCACTTAGAAACACTTGAAATATGCCTTTCCAATTTTTTGCCAGATTTTATTGTTAAAAGTAACCACTCCATGAAATTTCTGCAAAATGTTGTATTTTCAAAAATATCCATTTAAAATATATCACCCACCTCGACCTATTTTGGCTTTTTATGGCTTCCCAAAGCCCCAGCCAGCAATCCCCAAATAATTAGCTGCTCTCTGCAATCTAGGAGCTGCACATCAGCAAGCCAAATTTCACCTGTAAGTGATTGTCAATAAAGCTGAGGACAGAATCTGAGAGTTCAGGAGTTAATGAAGAGGAAGATGGTTTTTGGCACCAATTTGGGAAAACATCTCAGTCCAGCACAGGCCTATAGCATGTGCTTAGATGCAAGTGTGTGCATAAGTCCTATTTGGCACGTGTTTGAAGTGCTTTCCTGAGTCAAGGCCTTCAGTTTCAACCTCCTAAAAAGTTTTGGCAAACCATGAAATGTGCTTAAAGACGAGAAATGAAAACATGTCGTAGCTGGCAATAACCTTTCAGTTTTGAGGGATGTTCATTTTATAGGTCAAAGACATATGGGAAAAATTCATACATTTCCCAAATAACAATGCATAGCATTGGGAACAATTTAATCTGAAACAGCAACGTGGGTTTGGGTCATTAATGAATCTTGGATGCAGTCATCCACATGCTGCAAAACCCGTCTGGAACAGGGCGCCAGCTAGCTAAGGATGGATGCGCCCTGATGGATTGCCAAATGAGATCCCACCTGCACCTAGAGGCTGGTGGTCGAACCCATGACAACCAGCACAGTGCAAGCGTGGGTTGTCCAGGCACTCAGGGTTGAGCGCCGACCACCTGCGTGTCCCTCACACCTCGTCCGAGGAGGTCCCCAGCGGCCAGCTCTTCCAGAGCTCCAAGATCCAAGATTCAGAGCTCCTCCAGAGCCATCCTGGCAGAAACAGCATGCCTGCGAGTGGGAAGTCACTCCGCTCCAATGCTACAAGCGCTCTGCAAAGACCTTGGCAGTGTGAACTCGAGGGGAGCCAAAAACATGACAAGGGTGGACAGGCATAGCGTGTGTGTGGGAGGTGCAGAGGTCGATACGGAGACAGGCCTGCCTCCTCCGAAGAGAGGGAGGCTGAGCCGTGCCTGGACAGGGTCTTCACAGGCTTCCTCCTCTTCTTGTGGGAACCAAGCTTGTCCCCCCTCCTCATCCCGGAAAGAGTGAAGCGTTGAGTCAGGGCAGGTTGCTCTCCGTCACAGCGGATGGGGTTTTGGAAGGAGCCTGTCGGAGTTCAGTGCTCCATTCTGCAAGATAATGGGAACATCCCAGCCAGCAGGACTTGGCTTGGGATTTTGACTGTACAAAGGAAACCCCAGGCTTATGATTCGTTATCCCCCCCTGCTCGTCATTTGGCTCCGTTTCAGATCCAGCCTGTAAAAGGCACTGGAAAAATTACATGAAGGAGCTTGATTGCACGTCCACTGCATTAGTTGACCCCAGAGTGACAGGGCCCCATGGACCCTTTATTTTTATCCTGGGCTGGGATTGCTTTTCGGTTTTGCAAGAGAGTTGGAGGTTGGGGACTGTGTGACTTCCAGGACAGGATGCAAGCCTGGAGCAAAGAACCCACCCTCTGGCACTAGCCAAAATCCACAGCCTGATTTTTCTTCAGGTTCACGAGTATGTTTGTGTTGGTAGACCAGACAGTCCTGGAGATCCAGGAGGGGATGATACATGCATGAGTGTGTTCCAGCCCTGTTTCCAAACGTGAAAGCCTGAGTAAGGTAGAGTGAGTATCACTTGCAGCTTCATTTCAGCTTCTGAGCCTTTCAAGCACGGCAGAGATCCTAATCTCAGCTGCTGCTCCTTTCATTAGGGCATCATCTGGGAAAACTCCCTCTGCAGATCTGCTGTCGGCACCAGGAGATGGAGGGTTGATAAGGTGCAGGTGGCACGTGCTTTTGCTGTTATCATATTTATTCAACCTACTGGAGGAAGCAGCATGGTCCCACCTAAGCCCATTGGTATCACTAGGAGGGAACTACACTTAGACCCTGACTTGGACAACACCAAATATGTTCTCTTCCCAGTGTTCTTCCTCCTGCCTCTCCTCCTCCTCTTCATTACAGCTGTATCCACACGATGGCACCAACCCACAGGCACTGTCCTTCACACTGAGCTAGGCTGGGGAGGTGAGAATGACCTGGTCAGGGGAAATTTTCCTTAACAGCCCTGGCCAAGTGGGCTGGAAAAGCAGAGCCAGCTGAGCTGACTATGACCCTCACCACTTGCATTGGGTGGGAGATGCACATGTTTACTCCTGGTTGGGGGGGATTTAGAGCTACTGTTGTTGGCAAGTTCATCACTGGTTGTGACGGGCAGTTGTTCACGTTGATTATGTCTCACCAAGGCATAAATAAAAACATTGGGCTCTTCAGGGATTGCAGCAACTGCTGAGCAGTCGTCCACAACAGTTGGGTCCCTGGCCAGGTCGACACAGGAAGATGTGCACCCCTAGCCCGAAGCTGTCATAAGACTTTGGAGGAGTTGAACCCCACAGCTCAGAAATTACCCGCTGGTTTTGAACTGTCCTGTTTCAGTGTGGTCGATAGGAGTTGAGACCCAGCTGAAACCCCCAAACATGTTTTTAACTGCAAGCCCCCTACTCCCTGTGAGACGTGTATCTGCAGCTCTGTGGCAGAAAGTGCATTCAGCTCCAGGAAGGGTCAGGTTGTCCCAGTGGGTTTTTCACAAGCAGGTGTGAAAAGTAGCTCCTCGCTTCAGCAGGATTTGAGCACCCAAATCCCTTAACCTCTTTTGAAATTGTCTATCTAAATCACCTCCTCCTTGCGTGGCAGCAGCCAATTTATTTTCCCGTGCCAGCTGAGCTTTGAAACTTCCCTCAAAACAGGAGGGTGCTGTCAGATGAGCAAGCACCAAGAACCACCACTGAAAAAGTGCAGTAAGAGAGTCCAGGAATTGTAAAGCAATAGTAAGCCTGAACCTTTTGGGAGACTCAGAGCTGTCCACAGCAGTGGAGGGCAGAGGGGCTTTGCAGCAAGCGCCATTCCTCTCCAGGACATGCGGTTTCCCAAGGAGAAACACAGATGATTTGCACCTTGGCTTGTGCAGTTTGGTTTGCTCTTTGACACTGAGCTTTAGCTGGACTCTAGGGTATGAATGAGTGCAAGCAGCAAACTTGAAAGCCAGCCTCATGTTCTGCTTTTTTCCTTGTTTTCTCTTCAAAGCAAGCGAGCACATGCATTTCTGGCAGTGGGGTTTGGTTTTGCACTTTCCAGCCCCCAGCGTGTCAAACGGGGCGCTGATGCTGTGGGAACACGGGTGGCAGAGCCATTAAAACTGGGCAGCGGGACTGCTGATCTGGCGAGACAGCCATGAGGTTTCACGTCTCTGCCACCTTTATTTTTCTAGCAGTCCTGACTAGCACTTTGTAAATTGAAGCAAGGGGCAGGATACTGGCCAAAGCTTCCCAAATAGCTTGGGACTCGGGATCATAAGGAACCGCCCTCTGGTTTTGGGGAATGAAATATCCCTCTTGTTAAAGAGAATGTGAGGGGGAAAAAAGTCAGCTTGATGGTACTAAATGAAAATTTATGAGCCAAGCTCTTTGAGGAGGAAGGTAGAGGGAGGCGATGGTTTTGTTTAGAAGTGAAATCATTGGCTTCGAGCCTGACCTTTGGCTTCTTCTGACCCCAATACTAATGAAGGGGAAAGGGTCTGGTCATATAAACATGTCACAGCATGAGGTTCAGTGGGGTAAGATCTGGTTACAGCCCAGCAGAGCTGTACCAGCGGTAGCCATTCCCAGTCCACACTGTGCTGTGGTGCTGGGGCCGAACTCCCCCCATCCTGCCTTGAGCAGCTGCCTCTAACAAGGCTGGGGATGCGTGTGCTGCAGCCTCCTTCCAGCGAGCTTTTAGTCTTACGTGTCGTGCTCTTTCTCGCCTAATACCCTAACATCATCCATTGTGGGGAGGGATGGGATGTAGACAGAGGAGACCCTGTCCACCACGTTGCACAGGGTGGGAGCTGGAGGGTAGGACAGGGACACATCCACCGAGGACTTAGGTCCCACTTATCCCAGATGGTTGCAGAGGTGTGCGGAGTGAGAGCTCTGCAGATCTGATGGACGTTTTGAGGAATTTCTTGCAAAGGAATTTTCTCCTTTCTAGCAGGAAAGAGCAATTTTTAATAATGTAAAATATCTTCTCAATCCTTTAGTGGGAACACATTGCTCCTGCAGCATTTGCAACAAAAATGTTGACATTGTTGATTTAATTCTGCCATGAGGCCATGAGAGGACCATAGCTCTGTGGCTTTGCTGTGGTTTAACCCCAGCCGGCAACGAAGCCCCACACAGCCTCTCGCTTACTCCCCTGCAGTGGGATGGGGGAGAGAATTGGGAGAGTAAAAGTGAGAAAACACATGGGTTGAGATAAAGACAGTTTAACAGGTAAAGCGAAAGCCGTGTGCACAAGCAAAGCAAACCAAGGAATTCATTCACCACTTCCCATCGGCAGGCAGGTGTTCAGCCATCTCCAGGAAAGCAGGGCTCCATCATGTGTAACCATTACTTGGGAAGACAAATGCCATAACTCCAAACATCCCCCTTTCCTCCTTCTTCCCCCAGCTTTTATTGCTGACCATGACGTCATATGGTTTGGAATATCCCTTTGGTCAGTTGGGGTCAGCTGTCCCAGCTGTGTCCCCTCCCAACTTCTTGTGCACCCCCAGCCTCCTCACTGGTGGGGTGGGGCGAGAGGCAGAAAAGGCCTTGGCTCTGAGTAAGTACTGCTCAGTGATAACTAAAACATCCCTGTGTTATCAACACTGCTTTCAGCACAAATCCAAAACATAGCCCCATACTAGCTACTGTGAAGAAAATTAACTCTAGCACAGCTAAAAATTAACTCTGTCACATCACTCCCACCAAACCGCAAAGAGCTGTCTGAGGTCAGATGTCCTCATGCTCCCCAGGAGCACCAGTGCCCGCCAGGTACTACAGCCTGATGCCACGTGTCTGTTGGAGGGGAGGTGGCATAGGTGGGGCAGGGTGGTGGCCACGGGGCTGAACAGCTGCTGATTGTCACTGCTGTGTAGAGGAAGCTCTGATGAAACATGGTCTGGTGGAGACCGGTGGAGCGGGATGGAGGTGTCTGGGGAAAGTGATGGAGAAAAAGCAGAGCAAATACAGAGGTCAGAGGCCTCATCTTGGATGGATGCTGAAGAGCGACCAAGGTTGGTCATGTGTGAGGCTTGTGCCTGGGTGTGGCAGATGTGTGGCTGGCCCCATGGATGGGATCTGCCAGCTTTGGCATGAGCCACACCAGCACAGCGAGAGGGGCTGTGCCCACGGAGCTCCTGGCCCAGCATTTTCGGTCCTTTACCCCGCCAGGGCTTGCCCTGCCTGCCACTTGGATGGAGAGCCCCGCACAGCCCCCAGCCTCTGCTGAGCACCCAGAGGGGCAAGGACGATGCCCAGCCAGCTCCTCGTACCACGTGTGAGGAAGCAAAGAGCTATCAGAAGGAGAGGGGTCCGGGTCAAAAACTGTCAGCGCAGGTGCCGGAGCCGAGCCTTGGCGTCAGACCCAGGCGGGCCAGGGGATTGTGGTGCGAGTCCCCACCTCCCACCGCGCTCTGCGAGCCGCTGTCTCGCGCATCGCCGGGACCTTGCCAGCTGGTCCCTCGCCCAGTTCCTGCTGAGTTTCCACCAGATCACTAATTTGGGAAAGCAAGCTGCAGTCTGGCAGGCCACTCTTGAAAGAGTTTTCTGAAATAGGGGATGTTAGGAAATTTCATTATGTATCTTGCGGCCATGTGTGAAGCAGGAATGTTTTTTTCAAATAACTACCCGGACAACTCAAAGACATGATGAACTGCGAACGACCCACGAAGACCATTGTTTCTAGTAGCTGGTGAAAAAGCCACAGTGACCAAGGCAGGGATGTCAGACCATGGGTTGAAAACAATGCTGCTTGAAGTGGTGGCATGAAGCTGGGGGAAGGACTCCCCTTCAGCAGCATGACTTGGTGCGGGATTGGGGCACACACACGATACTGACAATAAGGAAAAATCCAGAGCAAAGTGTGCAAGTGCCCAGCCTCAAACTACCTTTGGACAAGAGCAAATTTACGCTGGTGTGCCATGCCGTCGAACGTGGTGCGAGCACAGCAGCATTGCAAAGGCTCAACTGGAAGCACATGCTCTGGCCATATTCATCATCCAGGCTGGAGTACGGATAAGGGAGGCTAACCCTTTTGTAAGTGTTGGCCGGAGGAAATATGACTTATCTTAAAGAAATGAATCATGTTTCAGCAAATGCTTCCTGCAGAAATATTTTTCTCACAGCCTTTGTTTTGGGTTTTGGCAGATCTGGAGTTGCTGGCGTTAGCAAAAGCTGTCCCTCCCACCCACTGTTCCTGGGGCTTGAGTAGGAAATAAGAAATAAAGGCAGAGGGTACGTGGAAGGCTAAATCCATCACCACTTCTGCTCTGTGCTGCAGCAGGATATGGAGCTTAAAGGCAAATTTCAAAAGAGATCCCCAGATAAAGTCAAGGAGAGCTGTGTGCTTGGCTGCTCTTGCAAATGTACCTGTGCTGGGCAGTCAGCTTGCAAATCTGCCTTTATGGCCTCATACAAATCCCTGTCAGGTGCTGAGGTTTGCTGGAAACCAGCCCCTAGTTCCTCCTTTCTTTCCTGAAAACTAGCATTTTGGGAGGGGGAAAGGGGGTATCTCTTGTTTGCATTTCAGAAAAAGTGAGGTTCACCCCAGAAAAAAAAAAGAAAAAGCTAAGTTTTGACTTGCAAATCAACCCTTAGCTCCTCATTTCCTTCTGCAAAGGCTTTGACAACGTTCCTGTCTGCCTGCAGGGAGAGAGCACCGTTTGCAATCGTCATCCAGGGTCACAGTTCAGCAGGGGAGTGAGGAAAAAGTCCATCTTGATTCTGGAGAACTTCAAATTTTTTCTTCCCAATGGTAGGGAGTTTTTCATGGGAAGGCAATTTCATTCCTCTGCCTGGCAGGCTCAGCGATCATTTTAAAACGGACCCCTCGGGGGAATAAGGCCTTTAAAAGCTCCATTTGCTCCCAGTCGTTTTACACAGTAACCCAAGCTGAAGTGAAAGATCTTTATTTAAATATGAATTAAGCTCCAACCTTACTCTTTACTGCGTTATTTTCCTTTGAGGTTTACTTTGATATTATTTCAAAGTCTTGAAGCTAACAAAATGCTGGCCAATATTTAAAGTGACAGGAGAGTTCTGGAAAAAGATTTAGGAGGCAACTGAAGTCTTTCAGTGCAGGGCTCTGAAACAAGACAGGAAATCATAAAAGGGCTGAGTGCACTTTACCATGCTCAAAACAAATTCTGAGACTACAAAGGCGAGTGAAATGGCATCGAAACCACAAAAAGCATCAAGATACAGCTGAAAAACCTACATCAGCTTGAATTATTCCATTAAAACACGGGTGAAATGCTAGTAATGTATGGCATTTGCTTCTCATTGGATTTTAGGTGACCAGCTTATTGCTACTGATTTAGTGCTAGAAGTGGGAGAAAGTGTTAAAGATGAGACATAAACTTGTGATTTTTAATGCATTATGAAGGGAGCATGCCTGAGTGATGAAGGGATGGGTTGTGGAAGAGGGTATTCTGCTGGGCTTGACCTCTCCTTTTGCCTTTCATGGCTCCAGCAGTCCATCTGCTGCTGAAGCAGCTGCTGGAAGAGGTTTTGTCTGTCTGAAGAAGATGGAGGAGAGCCCCAAAGGAAGGGTCTGCTCCTCCCAAACCACTGTGTGTGTTGGCCAGCCAGGTGGGGTTCAACACGGAGGGCCAGGGAAACACTTTGGAAGCTTTCTTGGGGTGGTGGGTATTGCTTCTTGGTATCTGTAGTTGTAACCTCTCCTCCCATCGAGCACTTTGAAAGGGATCTCCGAAGTCCAAGCGTCCAGAAGTCATCTGTGGGTTTTGAGATCCATGTTTGGTTGAATCCACTGATGAACACAGCCCTCATTCAAAATACCTGATGGCATTTCTGGCCAACGCTGTAAGCAAAGCTAGGCAGAACAGATGGAGGCCACGTCCGTACTGGAATGAGAGTTGTGCCATACGGGGGATGACCACCTGCAATGCTTTGCTCCTTGAGCCCAGCCAGGTGATATGCGAGATTAGTTTCAGCAAAAATCTTGGGCAACAGCACTTTCACACCACTTGTGATTTCTGGGTACAATTTTTTATCTTTATGTTTAACCCTGATAAAGGCTGCTTTGTCGCTATGCTTCATAAGAGCAGTAAATAGAGGATTTATCCTTGTCCTGATCACATAGCTGACTGCATATGGGTGCCCCCAGAAGGCTCACAGGCTCCCTCCTCTCCCAGGGTTGGGTGGGATACAAGCTCCCCTAGCCAAGTTCTCAGTGCTGAGACAATGCTAACCAACATAGACCTTTTCTTTGCCGTCGTCCTTTGAGGAGGACTGAATTCGCTGTCCCAGAAAGGGTGCCTGGGTGGTCCCAGCTAAGCGAGGACTTGAAGTTCACAAGCATTCCTGGGAAAAATTGTCAGTGCTCCCCCCTTCCCCAATCCCTCCTTGCTGTCAGTGTTTCCCAGTTGCTTGAAAACAGTGTGGCCTTGGGGGAGGCCAGGGAGAAAAGAGATCCCAAGGGGTGGGAATTGGGGTTTGGATTTGTTGGGGGTTTTTTATTATTTTTTAATTTGGACTGTATCAAGGACTCTAGGTGAAAATGCGAGTGGCAGCTGAAGGCTTTTTTCCCCCTTTTAAAAATGGTGGGGGTTGGTGGTGCTAAGCTAAGCTGGGATTGAGTAAAAAAATAAAAATAATAGCAGTGCACTCTACATCACCACCTCAGTGCTTGGCTTCTTTCCAGTGAATATTTTGCTTTGTTGTTAGCTGGACCCCTGCACAAAATAGCATGCACTGGGTGCTTTCTGTAGCCTTTCATGTACGCAGAGACCAAACGATCCAGGACCAATACTTAGCCAGACTCTGTGTGTGCGTGCGTGCTGCCACAGAGGAGCAACCTTGTTGTCGGGAGCTATCGCCTGCAGCTGAGCCTGCTGCATTAAGGGATTTTTTTGGTTTCATTCTCTTTTGCACAAGAGAGTCTGTTCCTGCCCTTGAGCACATCTCCATCTCTCACAGGGCGTTGGGGTTTCATGCAGGGGTAGGATTGGGAAGGACAAATTCAATCACCTTGGGAATTAGGGTAAGCGGTGTGATAAACCCTATTGAAAAAAACTCCTACATATGAAAAAGAAAAGTACATATATCTATGTTACGTCCTGCGCATGGCAACACAGCTGCAGTTTTAGGGATTGGGCTTTACCTTTACTTCGGTTTCTTCCTAACTGACCCACATTGCTGGCTATGGGCTGCAGCTCGTGCAAGATAAACTCATACAAGATGAAAAGCCTTTTCAGCAGCTGATTGAAACGCGTGTCTCTCTATTCATCAATTCAAATGTGTTTTCTGTTAAAAATCTGTTATCCGGAGAGTTTACAGCTCTCAAATTGTCAGGACTTTTTGGAGCCTTTGATAGTCTCGATTGTCCCCCGGGAACTGAAACCACTCATCTAAGTCCCATGGCATGGCTGTTTTCTGACTGCCTGACCAGCTTTTACAGTTACTACTTTTTCTGCCTGAAAAAGAAGTGTTGTATCATATCTCTGGGCTCCAGATTTACCCCTCCAAAGCCATTCACCCACAGAGGCCTTGGCTGACCCCCAGACTTCATGGAAGAGGTACCAACGGGTGCTTGTGAGCATTTATTTTCACCGGTAGCTGCTAGTGCACTTTTCAGAGAGAGAGATCAAATGCTTTGATCTACCAGGACAGGTCTTTAAATGAATGGTATTGGAAGATGGTGTTCAGCAGCCCTGACCCTTTGTAGCTTTGGCACTGCTATGGCTGCACACACCTGACCTATGGTGGCTTGGGTAGGTCTGACCATCTCCTCCTGGTCCTGGTCCTGTCCTGCAAGAGCAGAGCAGCACACCAGCGTCTTCTGACAAGCCATTAATAAGGCTGAAGTTGGATTTGGGTGCCCATGTTCAGAAAAATGTGACTCCTTGTGGTGAAATCAGTTTGGCGCTATCTGGAGCATCATTAAAGATTCACAAAATTGCAGAAACTAACACGCAAACACACGTACCCTGGGAAAAAAAAATAATTCCATTTGCTGCATGACATGCTGCATTGCATGACATCTGTTAAATTCACCTTCTTAAATGGTATTTTTGGCTCTGCTGGTACCAAAATCCCAGACTGAGATGTCATTTACTTTTAAGAAAGTAAGAGCTTCTAATGGATGTGAGGTATTTTACTCTATGCAACTGTGCTTGTTTTAAAATAAACATTTGACGTTCAAGCTCTGAAACCTATCAGGCAATTAATGCATCTGATACACACATGTATGTTCTTGATTTGGCATGTTAAAATGTTTTTCTCTGAAGCTGGTTTAGATGGAATGACATGATTTACTTTTTAAAGGCTCTAGACACCACAGTGTTGCTTTTTTTTCCCCAGAGTCGATTATCCTTCACCATCCTTTCTTCCCCCGCCGCCCAATACATCACTCCCTGCCAATTTCTGAGCAGATCTTTCTTACAAAGATCTGTTTTGCCTCTTGCTTTGCAAAGTCGACTTGATAATTCCAACAATGAACGCTGAGGCTCCCAAACTGCCTTTGCCAGAGACCTGCCCTTTAATCCATCTCTCTCTCACCTCGGCGTTGCAGCCCACATGCTCTCAAGCTAACCAGCATTGCTGTTAATCCAGCAGGGAAAGGGTGTGAGAATAAAAAGTCATTTGGGATAATTTAGCCCCATGTTGCCAGATCCACCGCAACTGTTCTTTAAAGGAATTTTGTAAAAAATTTTTTCAGAATAAATTCTTTTTAAACATGTTATTTATGACCTGGAAATTGAAACCTGGCTTCAGCATGTGTATGACTGAGGGTCTGATGGGGCTCTGCAAGGCGGTGGAGGAAGGCTAGTGAGCACTAGCAAAGCCCACCAGCGTTTGCTCGCAGGGTGGAAGGTGAGTAGGAAGGGGAAGCAGATCAGCGACTCTGGGCGACCATTTCAGTAGCACAACTGGCTTTTGTGGGTTGTCCATCTCTTCTGGGCACAATATGCAAAGGCCTCTCTGGGTCACAGGCAGAGCTTTTCTATGGCCGTGTGTTTGTGCAGCACCTTGCACGGCAGCATGCAGCCCCTCTTGTCTTTGAGAAATGCTTGCCCTTAGCATTTCCACCAGCCAGTGCGGTGGACACCAACTTGTTACTGTAGCTGAAGGCAAGCATGCAGACCAGTGGGTCTGATGCATACCGAGATATGTTGCATTTTGCTTAATAAAGGGCTCTGCTAAGACCAGAAGCCACTTGAGCCGTGCGTTGGAGCCCACAGTGCTGAAGAGGTACTTGCCTCCTCTGCAGCACCTGCAGCCTGAGCAAACCTCCTTAGCCAGGGTGCAAGTAAATAACCAACTCCTCCTGGTATATGCAGGCAGACATCGGCCCAGACAAGTGATGTTCATACCTTCTGCACGCCATCACACACTACCTGGGAACCAGCTTTTAGTGGCGAGTGTTGAAAAATTGCGGGGTGCAAGGAAGTGGCTCAGCTTCTGCTTGGAGCTGTGCAGCCACGAATGTAAATCGCATACCCCCCGGTAGCTGCATGACATCTTTATTTTTATTGGCAAGAGAAGCAGTATACACAGCAACATTGCAGTCTCTTAGCTCGTTAAAAATATCTCAATAAATAAAACAAATAAGCAACATATACACTGGAACAGAAAATGAAAAAAAAAAGGGGGGTGGGGGGCGGTAGCAAATCATGGAGCAATAAGGAAAAGGAGTGTGGAGGGCAGTCTGTAATCCAGGCTGTACTTGAAACAAATCATGCAGGGAGCTGGGGACACGGTGGGCTTTCTTCTTCCTTTTTTTTTTTCTGAGAGCCTTGGTCCAGTTTTGACATTAATGTACTAGAAATCAGGTTTTGAATTTTATAAAACAGACAAAAAACCCCAAAATAATACAGCTAAGGGGAAGTAAAATCCAAACCCAAAGATTTCTCATAAATGTATTCCTGAATTAAGATTTTTCAGAAAAAAAAAATTAGAAATAAAACCAAACACACAGACAGACAGACACAAAACCCCACAACAACGAACAATCAGGAATGTTGCTTCTCTTTTCTCTTTGGTCAGTCACTTGGTGAGAGATGTTGCAAAGTTTCAGACTGTTAGCTTTGGTGCTGTTTTCTGCTCAGTCTAAGTGCTCCGCAAGAGTTCAGAGCGAGGGAGGTCAAGAGGGGTCTTTTGGACCAGTTTACTTGAGGTTGTTAAGGTTTCAGAAGCTACAAACTTGGATATATCCCAATTCCACTTCAGTCTCAGACACTGGACAGTCTGGAGAGAAGAGAAGAAAAAAAAATGTAAGAAAAGAAAAATAAATACACTGAATACAGGACATCCTTCTGAGATATGTTGTCTGGTAAGTTCTTTTCCCCTGTAAGTCAAGGCTGTGGTTCATGAATACCTGTAACCATGTGTTGAAACCTGCTCCTGGTCCCGGCAGCGTGGAGGCACACAGTTAATCCAGCAGCTGGGTGAGTTCCAATGCACCCAGAGCAGCCCTCATTGCCCCTTAAACAAGTGAAATGGGGACATTGGATGCGCAGGCACCCGAGATGGGCTTTAGAAACCCCACCCACAGCAACTCTCAGCTCCTCCTGCAAAATCAGGCAAACCCTGCTGGAAATAAATATGTTTTCTTTTCCATGCTGGGGTAACACATTTATGCAATATCTGAGCACATCCCAAAACAGCAAAAAAATCAACCTAAACTTAACAATTCCTTTGACTTTTGGATGTATAGCCTAAATCCAGAGCCTGGTAATGTCACAGCCTTTTTTTTCGCATTTGACCACGAAATGGTAATCCACACGCAGGAGCAATGCATCCATCAAAAAGTCCATATGCTGACAGCAGCACCTCCAACCCAGAGGGATGTTGCGCTAAACCCCTGTTTTCCACATGGTGCCTGATAACCCAACCCTGTGTATCGTCTCTCTCTGTCCCATTTATCAGGATGTGACAAGATGCAGCAACGCATCGGGGAGCCCTGTTACCTGCGGAGTTTGCTCTGATCTGCAGCAACCTGCTGCTGCTCATTTGTGGGCTGGTGGGACAAACTCTGTGACCCAGCAGTGCCCATGGGAGATCCCATCCAACTTGGGGGAGGGATGGCTTTGCAGGCGAGATGCTGTTTCTGCCTTCAAGAAAGCCACTTCAGCTCATATATCAAAAAGCAGATATAATTATTTCCTCCCACTAAGGAAAGCTTCCATTTAGCTTATTTCCTTTCCTTTCCTTCTCAAAGTTATTAATTATCTAATTACAACCACATTCTGCAGATGATCTGGGGACTTGACAGGCTGCCCAGGACCACTTAGAAAAGCTTAACTGCTTGGTGTGTGCGAGCAGCAGTGGTTTGTGTATGCACACGTCTGACAGATGACAGGCTGGCCCTTTCCTAATGCTGGCGTTGCCGCAGCCCTAGCTGGGGAGGGACTCAGGAAAGGAAAATAAGACACAGGGAGGAGGAAGATACCATGGAGTGATTTTCTGATGGTCTTTTTTTTTAAATTATTTTCTCCAGCAAGCAGAAGGAGGGGGTGGAGGATGCTCACTGCCAGCTACATGAGGTATCGCTGTGCCCTGCTCTTCTCTGAACCTGACTGCTGGGCAAAACAAGGTGAAACCAGGTAGAAAGCAATACTGAGCTGATCTATTTCCACTGATTTGTTTAAAGTCTATCCAAGACTAGAGAGGTCAGCACAAAGGCACTTGTAGAGCAAAGTTGCCAATTTGCAAGCCGACTCCTTTAACACCAGGTGAGATGCCCAGCTCTGGCTGCTGTTGCAGTGCAGGATCTCATTTCCACTGGCCCTTTCTGGTTTCCAGCAGCTTTTTTGGCCTCAACCAACTGGAAAAAATGGGAACTTCACAGCAGCTCCATGCTAACAGGGTGTTTTGGCTTCCCCGTTACAGTGAGGTGAATGAACTTGGTCTGCCCTGTGGACGGCAGCACTGCTGTGCCCCCAGGCTCTGGCATGGCTCTGCCAGGTCCCGTCCCATGCACACAGGGCTTAACCCAGCCTTCTCCATCCCACACAGGGCACCAGGACCAGGGTCATGGTGGGCAGATGTGGCTGCTGCTCGGCCATCGCTTCGCTAATGCCTGGTTGTTAGCCCTGGCAGGACCAGATGATCTCGTAGGCTGTTTCCACTGCTATTTTCTGTGATTATCCACTGCACATTAAAGCAGCCTATCTCAGCTGATGGAGCAATATTTTGACCAGATACAGAGGTCACCCAAAGGAAGCTGCTATACCTGGCCATGAAGGGGTTATTCTCCTCATCCTGATATGTACTTGTGTTTCAGTTCACATCATGTAACATTTTGCTTGCTTTTCTTACCACATATTCTATATAGGATCCACATCAACAAGTAAAACCCGCTTATTCACAGACCCAATCTGTCAGCAAGAGAGAAGGAAAGAAATACACAAGATGAGACACACACACACACACACACACCCCGCCGTGTGACCTACTCGCTCCGTTTCTTCTTCTCTGGACCTTTGGGATGTTGGATGCTGACCACTTTTGAAAAATCTGGCTCTAAGTAGCAATTTTGAAAACACATAAATGGCAATGGAAGGAGGTGGGCTGCTGCTTGTTGCATGAGGGATACACTTTGGTGGTGGGATGTACGGAAACATGTCCACTGCAGGCAGAGAAGTGATACCTGCACCCAACCTGTTCCTCCTCAGTTACCCCCTCCAGGTCACTCAAAGAGAGGAGTACTGCACTAAAAACCTGATAGCATCCCACATGGAGCTTAGTAAGGTGAGGGGACTTCAGTGGCTTCTCAATTTGCTTGAAAGAGTGTTACATATATTGGAGAAATTATACTCTGAATCTGGCTCGTGATCCTCATGTCAGAAACCTGGTCCTTACTCGCTGCAGTTTGAATCTTGCAGGGGAAAGGAGCATCAGCTCCTGGCTGAGGAAGAGGGATAATACCCCATAATGATTTTGTGCTTTAATGGACTCTCCCAAGGTCGTGCTTCATGTTTATGATCCTATAATCCCAGAGGGGCTCAGCAAGGCATTTGTCAAAGCCTGCCAAGGCACTCAGCTGGTGGCTACTTCTGTGGCACTTCTCAGCTCTGTTCCCACAAGCCGGACCCACGGAGGTTTCCTAATGCACTCCCACAGGAATGGCTGCAGGTTTCTGATGGCAGCTGAATGATGAGGTATGGATCTATGGGACTTATTCTTAAAAGAAGTAGCAAAGCCCATAGCAGATTTCATGGGGAGGGGGCAGAGTTTCTTCCTGCCACTGAGCTGATGCAGTAGCACAGCAGGGCCTTGCAGAGCTTAGTTTTTAACACCAGCTCATGCACAGGTTTGCTGTGTAATTAATTGCTCTCTCTGCATGTGCCTCAGTTTCCCTGGCTGGGAAATTGCAGTGCATCCCTTCCTCTCTTACAGCATATGTGGGATTTAATCTATTGGTGCCCATAAGGCACCTTGTGGTTCTCCAAGGTATAGTTAAAGGGCATAATACCACATTATAACAATGCACGATTATCTGGGCTGAGAGATGATATGAAGTGAAGATCTCTGCTGAACATAGTTTCCAAGCATTTCTCTTACCCTTTAGCTTGTAACAGAATGTAGTCATTAGGCACTGCTGTATCACAGACCCAATGCAGTTTCCTCTGTACAGTGAATTGAGGGTTTGCTGCTCTATTTTTTCCTTGCTTTAGGAGCATTTCCCAGCCCCATAAGGAGCATTCCCCAGCCCAAGAGCACAGCATGGAAACCAGGAGAGCTGGGACCTGCTGGCTTGATGTAAGGTGGCAGCAAGAGCACAACCCTGGTTGCACAAAATTTTGCAACAGGTCCCCAAGGTCTTCGCTTATATGGAATTAGAGTGGGTTTGGTTACAAAGAGATTGAAATAATTTCTATAACATGACCAAGAGTGCAAATGAAATAAGAAATGCAGCAAAACTGTTTGAGTTTGTCTGTTTGTTGTGGTTTCTTTTTTTTTAAAGGATGCTTTTTCAACTTCTTTTAAAGTTGGGAATGTAAAAAAATGGTTCTGCCCCCAGGGCCTAGCCTCTCTCCCTCCATGTGGGCTTCGGCCAGTATCAAAATCCCTACCAGAAAGTGCTGGCCCACCTTCTTGCCTTGTGTTTGGGGCTGGGGTTGGGGTCAGGCAGTGAGTGGGGGGATGAGGGGTGTGAGCGGCAGTGTGGTGCAGCACATACCAGCTGCTCGCCCTGTGCCAGCTGGTACTGATTTTGGCAGTTGCCGAGAAGTTTATAGACTGTTTCCTCCCCCCTTCCCCTTCAACTCGGGGAAGTAAAAACCAGCGTGGGTCAAAGCCAAGACCCCAGCCCCGCTCGGTGGGTCAGTGCAGGGCATGCTGCCCATGGGCTGGCGATGCTGCCTTCAGGCACCTCCGGAGTGGATGCAGTTTCTGACCAAGCATCCTTGCAGAAAGGAGTTTGAATTGCAATAACAAGTTTCTTACAAGGGACATCAGTGGGCACGCTCCTCACCAACGCCGCGTGTGGCTGCCCCAGCGGTCTCAGCCAGCTCCCCCACCGGCCCGTGTTGTCCCAGCAGCTCTGCTGCCTTCAGCACCAGCCCTGACCCTGTGTTTTGCCTCCTTTGAAGTCTCCCTCCCAGACTGCACCTCCTCTTTAAGCATCCCCCACAACATTCATTTTAATGGGATGTTAACTTCAAGGGCTGCTTTTTTGCAGGCTGTGGAGGTTTGGAGCAGGGCGCATCATTGCTGCGAGGCAGGCTGGTGAGTAGCGGGACTGCCTGGGATAAGGAGGTAGGATGCAAGCAGAACAAGCACTGCTGGGCATGGGCGACAAGAGCTCTGCGATCTTCCTCCCTGGGAAAAAAACACGCACTGAGGAAGCAAATATTAAACCAGTCCACAAGAAAGCACTGAACAAACTCAGCTGGAGAACCCCATCGCCACTGTCTCGAAACTCATCCTTCCAAAATAAGTATAACCAGAAAGGATTAATACAGGGAAACATACAACAAAAGCCTACTTGGGCTATCACTGGTCCTTGTCCATGCTACACTATAGCTGGTAAGATGTTATGGGCACGTTACAGAGTGAATGGGGAAGGAGAAGTCCCCTGTTGAGTTGGATCTGCTTGGAGATAATGCCTGAGCAAGACAGGGCAGAGAGAGTATGTCAGGCAGTCACCTCTCTGGTTGTTACCCAGGTGTGTACTTTCAGGGTTGGAGAGCTTCTACATATTTACCAAAGGGAGGAAAACATGATGTAGATTAGGTAAGTTATTCTAGAATAGTCCAACCACTGGGTTCAAGCAATTCTGGGTTACAACACAAAAGGGGACGCTTCCGCTTTAGAAAATCAATAAAATGTTTCAGTCGGCACTAAGTAGCAGCTGCCCTTAATATTTTTTCAAAATAAATAAATGTGGCTAGTTCAGTTATTGCATTGTGTCATACCCCCGGTACGCCTGCCCGCCACACCAGCGCTGCATGCATCCTTCCCCGTGGGCACAGGGACGGAGAAAAACAACAGTGAACAATGCAAAACGTGACTTGGGGGTGCACGTGTCGGCCCCCGTGCCTTTGGAGAGAAAAGGTCAACATGGGCTGGCGTGAATTTTTGAAATGTCAAAGCAAGCAGCTCCAGAAATTGGGTTGTTCTTTTTTAGGTTAGGAAATGCCAAGCTGGAGGGGAGGACAAATCTCAGCATCTTGACTCTCAGGCCAGAAAGTCAGAATTTGGATTACTTCTGGCCATCAGAGCTCTGTCTCGCCTGGCTACTGGGACAGTGGGCTGGATGCAACCCATGGCAGGCGACCTGGGCTCCTGCAAGCATCCCATGCTCCTTTTTCCCCACCTCTGTGACCCAACTCAACCCCAGATTTGCCAGCCAAGGTGACTGCCATTAAGACCTATGTGGCAGCTTGAAGTGCAGAGGTCTGAGATACCCAGGAGGATCTCGCTGGGGACACAGAAGTCACCTAATCTGGCAGAGGCTGTCATCATCATGGGCATGGTCCCTACACGAGGTGCTCACTGCCAAACACCCCCAATTCAACCCTAAACCTTGATCATTCCTGAACTGGGTGAACCTGGGACCATCGCTCCCAGCTGTCCTGGGAACAACTGATTTAGAAAAAGCATATGGCAAGTATCAATTGTAATATCCACAGTCAGGTTTGTATGCTTTGCCTTCCAGCATCCTGGTCTTTTTTTATCTGCTCAAAACCTTCTGAGGCTTACACTGCCTGAGATGAAAATTTTCCATGCCCAATGGTGATTCCTCTTTCTTGTCATTGTTTTTGTTTTCTGGAGCCAGGGCAAAAATGGTCCAGCTGTTTCAGAGCATGGGGAGAGTGGAAAACAGCCGTGCTCCAAAAATGCTGAAGGCTTCCCCGTGACTGTGTTGGAGGCTGGGATGGCAGTGGGTGGAATGCTGAAAGGCAGCATGCAAATTGCCCAGCTTGCAAAGCAGCGTCCCACCTGGACCTGGAGGAAATTAAGTTTGTTTTGACCTAGTTCTGAGCCTCCCAAAATCGCCTTCCAACTATGCACGGGCTGAGTGTTTCTGTGAGCCATATGAAGCAGACCTAAGGCAGGAAGCACGGGGAGTTATTTTGGCTTGGCTTTTATCACAGTGCCGTTAAACTCGCAGCCACCGTGAAGCAGCAGAGATGTGCGAGGTTGGAGGAGAGGTGGTGGCTGCCAGGAGCTGGCTTGGAGCTGGCCTCATGACCAGCAAGTTGGGATGTACATGGGCAAAACAGGTATTTGCTACCTAGATTAGGTGAAATGTGTTCCCAGCAGAGAGCTTGGCCAAATTTTAGCAAATTAGCATAGTTCCTTAACCCTGGGAGATGAGTCTTGGCTCCCTCCTGCCTGAAGAAGCACCTGTGTCACGCAGCAAGTTGAAGTTAAGGTATGCCCAAGCACAGGCTGTGCATGCAGCCTTGCCTCTCTCCTGCCATGCCCACAAATCCCAAGCCCTCCTACGAAGGATCCTCTTCCCCTGATGCTGTCCTCCCTCTGCTTGCTTCACCCGAAACAAGAGCAATTGCTCCATAGCTGAAGGCAGCCCCACCTGTTTCTAGAGTTTGTAGAGAAGCTTTTGCTCTGTCAGTCAAAACTGGATGTCAGAAAGCAATGTCAGAATGACACCAGAGGAATTTTTCAAAGGCTTTTCAATTCTGCAGTTCCCATGCTGAAATTTCTACATAGAACTGGTATCAACGACTATAAAACCCAAAACACATGGAGAATTTCAGCTGAATTTGTCAAATCTTTAGGTGTGATTATGGAAACACAGGTCTCTGTTCTGTTTAAGGATGGGAAAACTCCACCTGCACATGTTTTGCTCCTGTTTATGCACAGTTTAATACATGCTTAAATATTTTTATAGCAAAGTCAAAGGAAGAAGGGATATGCTGTTCTGCGTATAGCGTACATAAAGCTACACTTGCTGCAGGCGTTGGCTGGTTCTCTACCAAAGGGTTAATCTCAAATTATCTTAAGGTGTTGTCAGCTGTCCTCAGAGCCAAAATGGATAGTAGTGTATATTTGAAATTTAAAACATTTTTGTGATTTGGATGGCACAAATTTGCAACTTTTTAGGAAAGATACTATATTGCTTAGCAGCAGTGGGACCTTTGCAAGCAGTTAAGCACATGCCCTCCCTTGCGGGAAAAGCCAGTGTGTGACAACCCCTGAGAAGGATGGAGAGCCTTATTTGGAAAGCCATTTCCACAATCCGACATTTTGGAAAAGGGTCCCCCTTCCACTTGACCACACCGCAACAGGGTGCCTCGGTGGGGAAAAACAAGACAGTGGCAGTGTGAGGTGGGACACCAATGCTTCAGTCGTGTCCTCAGGCACATCCACCTTGCTGCCCACACATCTGCCCGGGACACCAGCCCGTACTTGCTTGTACAATAGTCCCTGGGGATACTCAGCTGCAATGCAAGGGGCTGGGGGAACTGGCTGTCTGAACATGGCCAGAGGTGAGCAGGAGAGGTGAGGCACAAAGTGGAAACTGAGGCACAAAGGAAAGGCACCTTAAAGTAGCAGAAATCCCTTGATTTTTAGGGCATTTCCCACCACGAAAGGCTAAAAAGTTGGGGATGGGGAATAAATTCCCATCCTCATGGTTGCTTTCTGCCCTCCAGGGAGTGCTGGTCCTTGTGGCCGTGGCACAGACCCCTCCATGGGCCAGGAAAGGAGAGAGCCTGAATGCACAGCTGTCCCTCAAGCAATGGAAAAGGCAGCAGGGCCAGTCTGCAAGGCTTCAGAGGGGAGGAAGCAGCAGAGAAAGGAATTCAGATAATTGTGTACATGCAGGGAAGGGAGAGAGGGCCAAAATCAGATCTAATGCTGTGGGTACAGACAGACTGAAACCAGATACCCTGGCTTGTGTTTTTCTGCCTTTGCTGGTATGAACCCTTATCAACCATCCGCTCTTGAAGTCTCCCAGATGAAGGAAAGCCACAATTATGTGCATCTTACAGCTGGGAAACCATTTAAAAACATATCCCTCACAGTTGTTCATTCCTGAGCCGCAGCCCCACCCCCCCAAGACTATCACCAAATGTACCCCTCGCTGTCTAGAGGAAAGCCTCTAATCTAATTTACCCCAGGCTTTTCAGACCTTGGAGGATTTATCTGTCCATGGCTGGTTCAAGGGAAAACATCCTCCCTGTGTCCAGCGGCTCCCTGGTTTGTTATTGGGAATGTAACTAGCTGTTTGATGGGGATGTGGCATAAGAAAATGGAGATTGAAACCTTTTCTTCTCCCTCCAAGACTCTTTCTGTCTCCCCAGCCCATCCTGCACACTGTCGAGAAACGTCGATGACTTGTCACACCTTACTGTCTGGGAAAAATTGAGGGGATAAAAGATCCTAAAGAGACAACGCCAAAAAAAAGGAACCAATGGGAAAGCCCATGGCCATGTTTCATCCTGGCCAGCAGAGCAGGATGGAGCATACCCACGAGGCTTGGGACCCAACCAGCTGCCAAAGCCAGTTCCTCACCCACAGCTGAAATAAATCCAGGGCACTTGTGAGTGGTCCTCTCACAAAGAACTACCCACAGCAGAGAGAAGTGGATTGATTCAATTGTTTTCAAGATGTCTAATGTCAGCAAGCATCTGATATTGATTGAAATGACTGAATAATCTTGCTTTAAATCCCTTTTTTTCCTCCTCAGTCTGCTGCAGAAAGGCTCATTGATGCCCATGGCCACCCATCTAAACAGACATTATCTATGGAGTAGATGTCAGGGTGTGCTGTCCTGGAAGAGCTGCCAGACCTGTAAGGCGCTCGAGTCCAGTTTAACAATGCTGCAATGTATTTGTCGCTTTTTTCTTTCCTTTTCACCAGATTTTTTTTTTAATTAAAAAAACCCAACGTAACAAAATGTAGAAAACTGACATTTTAGAAGTGCATGATATACCATTTGCTTGCATGGATCCAGTGCAGTTGACATTGCTGTGTTTACCAGGTCTGCCTGTATTAAAAACTGCTTTATTAATCTATAATCTATGGGCTTATCTATTAACGTATTAATCAGCAGTTATTTGACTGCTTTTGACTGCCCTGTACTTAACTATTTTGGTATCTATCATGCAGCTGACCTTCTTGCACCCAGCTTGTATTTAAAGGTGGAAAATGAGCTTCCCCATTCTTCCAGCTTATCTCGGTTTTTCCTTAGCTCCTGATAACTGAGCTGTTGAGCTTTCCCTGGGGTTTCAGTTCCTTTCCACTTAAGAAGAAGGGAAAGATTCTCCCCACAGAGAGAAGCTGAAGGGCTGGTGCAGGCCCATCCTGGACCTGCGAGATACCTGCAAGCTCAGAGGTCCTCTGGGAAACCAGTTCTGCCCCGACGCGAATCGGCATAGATCACCCATGGCCATCAACGCGAGAAAGCAGGGATGGCTTCCATCATACCCAGAAACTTGTGGGCTTAACAACTTCTCATGGAAAAACTTGCCCTTTGGGGTCCTGAAACAACTAGAGAAAGCCACTTCTTTGTCATTTCAGCTTGTGGCTGATTGCCCTAGGCCAGATAAAATCAGTCACCTGGGGCTGGCCTCATGGTAGGGAGGAGAAGCGAGAGCTCTGCAAGGAAGCATTTTGCTGCTGGGATGCTCAGAGTTTCTGAGTTATATCCTGCCTCTCTGCAGCAACCTCCAGGCAGTTAGTAATGTTGGCTCCAAGGTGCTGTGTCCCTCCCTCGCCAGAAAATTAAACAACAACAAAAAAATTAAAGCTTTAAACAGGAAGGAGCTGCCCCCAAAGGAACATTTCCCCCAGCCCTGCACTCCTCCACAGCCCGCGCATCAGCGTCTGCGGGGCGGTGGGGTTCGTCGCAGCTGGAGGAAGAGGTAGGTTTGTGGGAGCCCCTTGTTAAAATCTTGGCAGCACATCACTGAAAACACGGCTAGAAATTGCTGAAAGGCGGAAGCTGCTAATGAGCAGTTGGAGCAGGAAAAAGCAGAGCTGCTTCGACAGTTTGAAAGGACCATCTAAGCTCTGTCCTCGGCTCTGCCCAGCTGCCTCGTGGGTGGCTCAGCAGAACAGGCGCTGGGGGACACCACCAGCATCTCCTGACCCATGAAAGGGCAAGCGGCCAGGGAAAGCCAGCTGGGGGCAAAGAAGGACAAGGAGGGAGCAGGCTACCACCAGCCCTCCCGGCTAACGGAGCCACAGAGAAAACCCATCACTGTTTCCTTGGGCTCCTCTCCCCTCCCCAGAGGCACCCACACATGAGCCTGGCTTTGCGCAAGAAAGGTGTGGAATAGTGGAACAGGGAGAGGGGGGAAAAAGGCAGGCAAAGAGATGTTCTTCTTGGGCAGCTCAAGTGAAATATATGAGCTTGAGGAGGAGAGGTAGCACAGACGCAGATGTGTCCTTAAAGAGTGGCTCTGAAGCTGATGAGGCTCGTGCCAAGGATGAGGGCAGTCATTTCACATCTTCCTCTGCCTCGTGAGCCCCACATCCTCCAGCCTCTTGGCTTCTCAGATCAACATGGGCTCCTGTTGCCAGACCATAAGCAATTCTGGGAAGGCACTCAGTTCTCCCTGCTCTTCTCCAAAGCAGTGCCGAAGTGATGGAAATAAGTTACATAGAAATCAGGTAAGGAGAGCAAAGTTGTTATGGATGGGCCATGCACTTCTACTGGGACGCTCACAGCAAAAGCCATGTGCAAATCTTACCCTGCACAAATACAGCTTGCAAGCTAAGGTTTAATTTATTTTTGAGACAGTTGCACAACCTGTTACAGCTTAATGACTTATGCTGTTAGCTGGGCTACGATGACTAACCATGTATCTGTGCTAAGCTGTTTGGAAAGTAAAATATATTGGTGTTTAAGACAAACATGTTCTTGTAGGCTGATTGAGACTATCTGGGAGGGAAATATTGATAGGAACATGTTTCTTCTTCCTCTTGGGAATATGTGAAGACGGTGGCTTAGGGCATGGTGTGCAGCAGGTTCTGACAATGCTGGCAGTCAACATGAAATGTGTCTCTGGTCCCTGTCTGTCTCTACAGGGATAAAGACAACTGAGATATGAAATGGGTTGTAAAAATACCCTTCTGCCTCCACCCCATTTTAGAATAGCAGAGTATTGGACAAAGGGAAACCTTTTCTCCTTCCCACTGTGTTCTTGCCAAAATAATACAAATTCTAGGAAAAACACCTTCTCTGAAAATAAATATATACAACTGCAGCTTTATTCTTTTTCCAAGGGAACTCTTCTGGTCTGGCCTGCTCAGCCAGCAGTTTCCTTGCTCTCCTTATTTTTCCTGTATGCGGCAAGTATTCAGCTGCAGTTTGCAAACCTCATGAGTGGCAGCATCCCAGTGGGAAGTGACAAGCATCATTCTCTGGCTCTGGGACAGGGCACTGGCAGATCCTGCCCCATGGATGAGACCTTTCCTACCCATTTCCCCACTTTATCTGTCCCTGCCCTGTTTAGATTAGGTACTTTGGGAGCAAGTCTTGCTGTATCTGTACATAGTTGAGCACAAGGAGGAACAGCCTCAGCTTTTTTTCATCAGTGCAGCATAAAGACTTGGTAATAACATTGACTACTAAGAGTAAATCAGCAAGTGGATGATAGCAACCATCCGTTATAACTGACTCAACTGCACGGATTAATGCCAGTGGAATTAATAACAAAAAAACCCTTGCTTTAAAAGTATCTATGGTTTAAACTCCTTACTTCAAAAAAACCAACCAAAAAAAGCCTGGGGGAACCCACTAAAAAGCGGAGTCGGTTTGCATAAAATCGATGGCATTTCCCGGGCTTCTGTGAACAATCCGTGGGACAGGTACGATTGCCTTACAAACTCGGGGTGCTTTTTAATGTTCGATACAGTCACTGACAAATAGCAGCCAAAACACCTGTAGGCCAGATGTGTACAGCTGTATGTGTTCTACTGCTGATCAATCTTCAGATTACATCACGCTCCAGATGCCTGACTTCAGAAACGCTTGGAAGGCAGAGCTGGAGCAAGCAGACTGCAAGCTTAGGCATTTCTTTCTTCCTGACGGTGATGCTGCGCCTTCCCTGCACGCAATGCCAAGCCCTTTTGTTGTCACCTTGACCTGTGTGATGCAACCTCAAAGGAAAATAGAGGGGAAACTCCAGCCAGCCATTTGGGGAGAGTCATTGGCATCCTATAGCCAGGAATAATGCCTCTACATGATTAATGTGCTGGGGAGATGGGCTACATACTGTCCACTCTGCATTTCTACCACCTGAGACCCCCAAAAAACATCAATGCCCACTTTTGAACTGGTTTATTCTGGTGTTTCTCCACACTGCAACACATGGCACAGCTTCACTGTCTCTCTATGGGCATGTGCATGTGTGCGTGTATAAAGGAACTACTGTGAAAGTCAAGCAATTTTAATTTTCAGTGGATTCATTCCCCGCAAGAAGTATGGCACTTGTGCCTATAACACTGGGAAGCAATTCTTTGCCTGCCCTGAGAGAGACTTGGAGGTGATTGCTGAAAAAAGACCCTGGGGTTTTTTGCATTTGGAGTAGGGAAGAAAGTTTTCCCTTTGCTGCACGTTTGCTCTTCAAAATTAGCAATCAGATACTGGGGCAGATTCCCTGGAGCTCAGGGAATTTAATCCTCAATTTTTTACACTTATGGATTTTTACAGAGCATCACAAAAGCTCTTAAGGGAAGAAGCAGAATTCTCCTGCCTCCTTGCCCAGCGTGCTCAATGTCACCATGCCCTGGTTTTGGCAGAGCCGGGACTCGCATCCTGGGTGACATTCCCAGATGTTTGCGGAGGAAAGGGTGCTACTTTGGCATCGTCCCCCTAGAATGAGGCAGTGTTTGAAGAATGTGCCCTCAGTCACCACACCCTGGTCCCTGCAGTCGGCAATCGCAATTGCTTGGCCCCAGCCCGGCAGCGTTTCATGCGGTGGCAGGTGCAGCTTTTTGATAACCACCCAGGCTCTGAGTAACAGCGGTGATTCAGTCTATGTGTTACTAATCTCCCAGGACTTTTGGAGGCGATTGTACCAGGCCAGGTCTCCATCTGGGATTAATCAACACAGCTTCATTGAAGTCAAGGGGACAAATTCTCACTTGGAATAAACCGGCTTAACTCCATTGCAGTCAATAAAGCTACTCTGATCTTTTTTTATGGCAAGAATAGTCCAACTCTTTAAAATACTTGGGGTTACAGGGTGTTGCCCTCATGCAGAGGGAGTTACATTTTTATACGCCAAACAATCCCGTCGGGGTAAGAAGTACTTGGCATCGAGTAAGGCACTCCAGCATGTGCCGGTGATGTTAACCACGCCGTGCTTCCGAGAAAGCCACCGGCCAACGTGCAGGGCTGGGGCGAGCAGAGCTCGGGACAGGAGCCCTGCTGCACACCAGGTCAGCCGCATTTGCCTTTTGGGCACCCTGTGCGTGACTGATGCTAACACTGTGCCTCTGGGAGTGACTTTGAATAAGCATGCTGGTAGACCACAGCTTGCTTTGCATTCATTATCTGCTAGTGCCCAGAGGCTCTTTCTCTCTGTCTTCAATGACCTGACAGCTATATTAACATGGACACAAGCCTGGCAAGAGCCATCCTGGGTCCTGCATCTCTCCTGGGACATTTCTTCCAGCCTTTACTGCAAGTACTGCACTGTACAACCCTTCTCATTAACTTTACAGCTTTCACCTTCCATGCAGATAGCATTGCCCATACTTAAAACCAGCCCTCTAGATTTCAGCCTGAGTCCTTTCATCCATCTGCTGCTCTTTAGTTTAATGAGCCCCTTCCTCCCTCACCTTGGTATTTTTCGGCAGCCCTGACCACCTCTTCTCCTCTTCCCATCTCTTTGCTACCCTCTTCTCAAGGCTGACTCTTTACTACCTGGGGGTGCCCAACACAGCTTTGCATGAGGGGACCTTTGCAGGACAAGTGACAAGGTTATTTGCATGGCTAGAAGGGGTTTTGGAGTCTGCGGGGGGTGGTGGTGGTGGTGGTGGTGTTTGAATATGCTATGCTTCACCATGGTCTTGTTTGCTTTGCTTTAAACCTCTTGGCTAGCTCTGATTGAACAAATGCTTGGCTGTCTGTGTTGTTTTTCAGCTCTGTTTGTGCACCTTAGGCTGTGGTGGCTACTGGAGGGGTGGTCCTAGTTAAGGTAATGGCAGGGCTTTCTGGAGAGGAGCGCAGTAATACCGGGGCTGCGAATCTCCCTTGGGGCTGGTCATGGGTGAAATATTTTATCTTTATTTCTGTGGCTTCCAATGTTGCCATCCTACTTCAGGAGTGTGGTCTTCTGAGGAGATAGCAGTATCCCACCAGTCCCTGTCTGGGCTCTGAGCAACTGTGAATCACTCATTTTTCCAAGAGTCATCATTGCTTATAACTCCACTTGAGGTTGGCTGGCTGCTTTACAGGCTTTCCTGAAACTGTTATGTGGGTAATGCTGGGCAAGCAAGTAACGGGAAGCAGGAGAGGGAAGGATCTTACTCACAACCTCTTTAGCAACACGTTTTCAGCCTGGATGGTGCCATGAGCTCCCCAGGATGAGAGCTGCCCAACCCACTGCTCTGTGCCAAGAGCCTGCAATCCCATAAACTGATGTTCTGAGGGTTTTAATTTCCTCTGCAACGACTAACTAATAATTTTTAAAACTTTATGTGTGTCGGTGACCTGGGATTGGACACCAAAGGTGGTGTATTCTGCTTGCCGTCTACCAGCTTTCTATGCTGCTGCTTCATGTTTACTTCCTATAAGTAAACTGTCCACTTCAGAGCTCTCATGTCAGGTTTTCATCACACTTCTGGAGTTTATGGATTCAGGAGAGGTAAAACAAAGTTGATTGCTCCCTTGCTGTTATTTTTCAGAGTGGAACAAACAGTCTCACTCCAGCAAGTTCAAACTCCTGGAGGAAGAAACACACAAAGAGGAAATCACTCTGCTAAAGGAGCATAAAAGTCAGCATGTCCTTAGCTTGTCTCCATTTAGTGAAGTATTTAATCACATGCCTAATGTCTAATGCGTGCCGTTAGCCCTGCTGACTTCAGTGGGATTTGGCACACACACTAAGGATGTGCAGTGTGCTCTGCTGAATCAGAACAGGCTAGCAAATGACTACCAAGAACTTGATTGTGTGTCACATGCACACAGAAGCCTAGAAAAAGCTCTGGAAAATTGGTTTACATGGTCTTTTCCCATCTGTTGTTCTGAAAAAGGCAGATGTATGTTTTCTTGTCTACAGTTGTCAGGGTTTGTTGGATTTCAGTCATTAAATGAATGGGTTAAGTCAACATTTTCAACCAAATTAGTGTGGATGACTCAGCTCAAAGCCAGCTGGCTGGTCTTGTTTAGGTTTGCCAGCTGCAAGCTGGACTTGTTTGAACCCTTGAGTTTGAACTCTGCTAGGTTCCCACTGAGCTAATAACCTGTATTACTGTGGTACTGATGCAATCCCCTTTCAAGGGGGGGGAGAGGAGCTCTCTGCATCTGTTCAAAACAAAGACTTTGTGCTTTGACTTTGGCAATGCTTTTCCTCTCTGAATTTCACAAGCTGTCCTAGGATGTGCAGACCTGAGCTAAGCTTGTGCTCCTGTGAATCTCTGTTTGCTCTGAAGATGCTGCTGGTGGGCTTCTTCTCTGACTGCTTGGGTTTGCAACTGATGATGAGCAGCTTTTCTGCTCTATACAATTGAGTTTCACATGTGGCTTATGTTTGCAGTACAGCAAAATGTTTCCTTAAGTTTCTTATTCCCCAGGTTAAATCTGCACATGTATGTTTGTGAAGCGTGAGGCAGGCTGGATGTTACAGTTAGTGATTGAAATGGAATCACATTGAATGCAGGTAGAGTATAGGGAAGTATTGGTCTCTCTCTGTCTAGAGAAGTGTGTGTGCATGGTTCTACACACAATACACAGATCATCTGTGATACCATATTTAGACTTTAAATATACTGTAGGTATGGAGGAGCACAGGATATCTGTAGTGACTTAATTTAAGCACTTTTCACTCCTCTGTGCTTTTTACCAGTTAAAGATGCTTTTGTTTTCTTTTGAAAGTTCTGGTTGCCACTCTTATTCAGGCACAGATGTGTCTCGTTATATCTATATGTACACTGCACACTTCTCCTACACATGTATGCACCTATAATACAGCACTTGCCTGTATCAGTAAATATTGGTGTGCATATATATACACACCTGTAATACTGTAAAGTTGGTGTTCATCTATTAGGGAGCACAACCATAGGGGTACCACTGACAACCAAAGAGATTCTGATTTTAGACATCACACCTTGTGGAGAAAGCCTCCTTTTCCACCTGATCCCCTGTTCTTAGCAAATGCGATTAGCTGTATTTCTTACTACATCCTCACCTGAAAGGTGAATAGGTTTCTAAGGATCAGCAGTTCCTCAACTTAAAAGGCTCCCTAAAACCAGCAGTTATTTAAATCGACATCAGTAAATGACTGAACACAATGAAGTTTTAAGAGATGGGGTCAGGGAGACTGCCTGGTTCTTGTAGCACATGCTTTTTCCTTGAAGGTGGAAGTAGTAAGAAAGGGAAAGGAACTCACAAGTTTCCCCTACCTGAGTATGAGTGCTGCAGCTAGGAAGGTCATTTCCCCGAGCAGCGTGCCTGGCTGGGAGCTAGTCTCTGCAACATGTCTGAAGCTGCAGTCCACTTGAACTGCAGCTGGAAACCTTGCAGCAATGCAACATGCTTCTGTCCCTGCGGGACTGACAGGAAGTTTTTGGAAATCAGCACTCCCCAAATGAAAATAACTCATGTCTTGTGCCATGCCTGCTGGCTGGGGAGGTGTCCTTGGACTGGGGGAGCTGTTGGGCCACACTCATCTCCTGGAAGTGCACGGATGCACCCTACAGGAAACTTAACTTGACATCCCACATGATTTGGCTGAACAAAGTGATCTCTGCCCTTTCCGTACTTATTTATATTTTTAGTTGACTGCATAATCTGGCCCTCTACAAAGTCCCTTCAGGAGGTCACACAGCTGAAATAATAGCTAATGAATTTTTAAAAATGATTTGGGAGTTATTAAATACTTTCTTCTTCCTTTCCTTCCCTCCCCTCAGTCCCTCTTTGGCAAAGGCTCCTGGGTTATTCCACCAGAGCGCTTTCCCTTCTAGTGCAGGGCATGCTGCAAAAGCAACCTAATGTGTATGAAGGAAGAACCTGCACTCATCTCTAAGTATTTGCATGCTGCCCCCACACTAGGTAGGGCTGGAATAAGAAATTATTTCAAATAAGAAATATGGCTGAAGCGTGCCATATCACAGGAGTGCCAGAGACTAAGGGGAACTGTTGGCATTGCTTGTCTTTTCAGAGATGTCCTTGTTCTGCTCCCATCGCCTCACTTGGCTGTTTCATCTCTGGTTACGGGATGGTCTTAAATCCAGGGGATGGGGCTCTTGGACTTTTCTGGTATTAAAACATCCAAACTATTCCCTTCTATGCTCCATTAATGAAAGAAGCTGACTTTATTCTTTTCAGCGGAGCTGTGCCTGGTTACACAAGCTAGGCTCTGACTGCAGAAATTGGTGGTTTGTACATGTTCTGGGGGAAATCTTCTCCACTCTTCCATATCTGCAAAGATCTTCCCATGTGTGTGGGCTGTGGATGAGATGCTTAGCTTTTGGGGGCTCACTGCCTGGCCAGGGGGTCACCTCTGATGAGACCCAGCCAAGTCATCTTGTTGGCTGAGGATTGCTCCTAGGCACAAGAGAGCCAAGGTAATGCCTGTGCGCTGCCTTTCCAGCAAAGGGAGCTGTGGTCTAGTTCAGGGACCAGAAATGTCTGTGGAGATGGCCTGGGCTAATGCAGTAGCAGGACATGTAGAGGCTGTTCTGAACCAGCTTGTGTCTTCTGGACTTCAGCTGTATACTTCAAATCTGAAAATGTTGCTTTATCCCTATTTATATTGGTCTTGTATGTTATGGATTTAAGTTTTTCCAAGAGATTCAAAGAGCAACTAAATGTTAAAGAATCTCAGACAGGAACATAGGCTGGCATTCTCAAAAGGATCAAGGAAACTTAGTACCTTAAAAAAAAAAAAATCTCAGCTCTGGATTGGCCCTAAATCTCTTTGGCCTCACCTCTCAGCTCCAGCCTGTTCATTGGACCTTGTCACTTCCCTAATAACAGATCAGAGGAAGGTAGTCTTGGCTGTTCGAAGGCCAAGTTCAGTGTGATGCTCTGGTGGGGAGTGGGCACTTGCACAAAGTGAGGGTGAAATAGTTTTATCATGCTTCAACTCAATGGTGTTTGACCATGTTAATCATGATCAAACAAAACAGCCTGGCTCCTTGCTGGGTGGGGAGCTGTGAAACCATCAGGGTGAGTTTTGACCTACCCCAGATTTGGTAGTAGATAAGAGCTGGGGACCTACTGCTCCCGTTGGAGAGCTGGTGGGGGCTTCAGCTCAACTTTGGGTTAAGGTTGCGACCAGGGTGGGAGAGAAAGTGGGGATATTTTCCTAGTATCCTGCAACCAGTCTCTGGGAACCCTGTTTACGTCTTTCTTCCTTCCCTGTTTTTTGTACCCCTAGAGGATGTGTAGGTGTGAAAATGGTGTTGCTGGCTCCCGGGAGTCTTTCTGCCTCCAGCCTGTCTCTTGACCTTGATGCTCATGGCAGGTCTGGCTGCTCCCTCTTCATCCCAGTCACCGTGTCTGCAACATCCATGTGATGCAGTGCCGTGGTCTGCACAGCAAAGTGGAGATCCCCACTGTGAACAGGCTTCTCACGTTAGGGTGATGCCTTGTCAGTCTTAACCTCCCTTTCTGATAAATCCCAGCTTAAGCTGCTCATTCTGCCTTTTGCCTCTTCCTCAGTCTCTGAGGCCCTTAGCTGCCTCTGCTTCTGGTCTGCTCCTCTTTCCTCCCCCTCAACTCCCTTTGCTCCATTTATGGAGCAAAGCACCATCGCTTGCCTCTGCTGAAATGAGAGCATGGGAGATGATCCCAGCTCTTGGTTCTGATTTCCTCAGCTTTGTGTTGTGCCTTCTCCCAGTTCTGGGCTCCCTGCTGTCTGTCAGGCTCAACTCAATACCAGCAAAGGATAGGCAGATGTATGTGAGCCCATGCGCTCCTGGCAGCTCTCTATAATATCACTGATCACACTTCTTGAGGCTCCTCCTCGCAAAAGGCTTCAAAAGCAGCACAAAATTCTCCTCCCATGTAATCAGTGTGAGTTTGTCCTGCCTTGGAGGAAGCTGATGCTTAAATCCCCTCTACTTCCCTCCCAGCACCAGGCATCGTCTCTTACAGTTACACTGCAAAAAGGCGCATCCTCCCACGGTCTCGTCCTATTTCTCAGGAGGGGCTGCATCATGGAGGAGAATCCTGCAGTTTTGTGGCTATCTGTAGCAAGCAAATGCCAGTATGTTAGGATCTACAGCAAAGGGGAAAAAAGTAATAGATGAAGTCACAGAAACACATCTGAAAATGTCCACAATTTGGGAACACTGCTGGCTGAACACCTGTAATGCAAAAATCTTGATGTTTTCTGCTTTCCTTTCTTCACCAGAAACCTCTCTTGCTGTTGTGATGTCTAGCTTTAGCCCTGCTTTATTGGTATTTTATTAATGTCCCACGTAGTTTTTTAATGATGCTATTAACAGAGCATGTAATGTCTTATTTAATGAATTAATATAGTATTTTTAATAGGCTATGTTTCTAGTCTTTGGATTTTAGGTGGAAAAGCTTGAACACATGATCTTTGAAGAGTTCAAAACTAGCAAAAAGAGCTTGAAGTATGGTTCCTGAAATCCTGTCTCGGTTCCTGTCTGATGTGGGGCCTGGCAACTGCCTGGGAATGGGGAGGAACCAGGGGCACAGGCTGTTCAAAGCTGCAGAAACACAAGAGGGCTTTCACAGCAAGGTGGAGAGAAATGCTCCAGGCATCAGTGGGATTTTTAACAAAGGAATTCAGTCTTGGATTCAACAGCAGTTGTCACTCTTGTACACATGGAAGTGAGGAGGGTTGCATCCCTGATATAGGAAGTCAGAGGAGAAAATTAGTCCAAGAGGTGTTTGGGTCTGGGTTATTATCCATCAGCACTATGCAGGCAGTTCTGTGTCTGCCCTGAGTTTTACATCTGTGGGCTGACCATAATGGTGACTTTTTTTTTAAATGCATCCCCATCTCTGCAAAATCTCTGATGGTTTGTGGACCACAGCACTGCTAATTTAAAGCATGCCTAAATATTTAAGGAAACTCTGATTTATGCTGTAAATGCTTGCTCATCAGTTTTCCTTTTAATCATTGCAACTGTTGGGACTCTAAAGCCCCCTTGGCTCGCCTGGTCACTTTGCATGGCTTTTTAACAATTCTACTTTAACTGGAGACCTTGGGATGGCTCTGGCCCAAGTGAACTCCTCGAGATCCTTGTGCAGTATTCTCCTGGTGGTACCCTGAGATCAGCAGATGCTGGCCTTTCTCTCAACTCCCACTCAGTGCCTCAAATCCCAGGGAAAGCTCTCCTTCCGCTGCTACACCCTGCGCTTTGAAGACAAAAACGATTCAACAAGATCTTGGGGGCTTGTATGGTTCAGCTGCCTTCAAAAATTCGCAGGGGTTTCCAAAGCTGAGATAAGGACACCTCTATGCACAGACTGCTCAGTGTCTTCAGTGCCAGCCCTCTGCAGAACTTCCTCAACATTGCATGCATACTCTGCCTGCTTAGTAAGACTTGTCTGCCTGTGGTAAAGCTAATTCTCCCATCTATGCTCTGGTCTACCTGTACGCTATGCCTGTTTGCAATTACGCACTGAGCTCTTCCTGAGTTACACAGCTGAGATGTCCTGTGCCTTCAGCCTGGTGCTTCTAGCCCCAGAAAGCAGCAACCAAACTGCCTGTGGATAAATAATTTGGGATTATAAGGGACATGTTGAGCCTGTGCAACTCCAAGGAGCGTCTGGGTGCAAACCACTCTCCAGCACAACGTGGGTGCTGGTGCCTGTTGAACCAGAGTCTTACTACTGGCTTCGGCAGGAGCAGGCTTTGGGCTGTATTTTCTTTTTTCCCTGTGCCGCGGCTGTGCAGCCTCCTGCCGCTTGTTTGGAAAGTTGTTGCTTGCCTTTGCCGTATTGTGCTGCCTGGAGCAGTTCCCGGAGAGCAGCACAGTCTGCTCTCTTCGTTATCTGCTCCACTAATGCGTGTGCCTGCCTCTTTGCCTTTCATGTCTGCTGCTTTTTCTCCCCCCCCCCCCCCCCCCCCCTTCCCCATCTTTAGGTCACTTGTTTTGGGTCACTTTTTTTCTTGGTACTAACTCCACTGCAGGGTTTTCCAGACTTGTTGCTTTTCTGACTCTGGAGGGTTGTTTTGTTCTCATTTGTTTTGTTGGCCAGAATACAAAAGGTTAAACAGTTTGGAGAACTTTATTTACTGCTGAGGTAGGTTTCTAAATCAACAGTAGGTCGTGTAATGGAGTGACTCACAAAGCTGCTTAACCTTTTTCCTTCCTTTTTGTCTCTCTCCAAATCTGAAGCACACATCTGCAATTTAGATCGCTGAAATAAGAAGCTGTGAAATGCAAATAAATTGCTGTAGATAGGCTGCTCAGCCTGGCCCCGGTGCAGAGCCAGTTTCCATTTGGCAGCAGTCAGATCCCTCTGGGATGCGAAAAGCACCTAAAAATACAGGGTACCAGGAGGATGTTCTGCACTGTGAGGGGACAACCAGTAAGGAGGATGCGCTGGCTGGGAGGCACAGGGCTGGGCAGAGAAAAACCAGTCTGGTTGCATGTCTCTACAGGCACTTTTTGTAGGAAGGTCCTGTCTCGTGTGGGTTTTACAAGGTGGGCAGGCAGCAGACATTCAGAGGTAAAGTATTAGCATTCGCTTTTCAGAGGAAAAACTGAGGCACCATCCATCAACCAAAAGTGCACGGGCAAGTTGGGTCTGAATGAGGAGTAGATTCAGCCTGGCCCCTTCATTTAGGGCACAGTGGAGATGAGTGTCCCCAGGGTGGGCTATGAGTGCAAGGAGAGCAAAGCCTGCTGGCCCCATTGCATCAAATGGCATGGGGTAACAAAAGAGCTGCTGTCCTTACAATTAGCCCTGAGGCTCTGGTATAAACTGCCCTAACGAGGGACCTTGGCTAGCTGGCCAGAGCAGAGCCAGCCCCAACACCCCATAGCACTCGGGGTACAGGTGTGCACATTCCCCACCAAAAGCAGCAGTGTGACATGGGCTGGAGATGAACAGAGCAGATGGGAGCAAGTGTGGGGGCTCCTTCAACAACCATCTTCTCTGCAGAGGCTCCCACTTCGCTGTCCTGCAAAACACCCTGTTTCCCAGCAGCTAAGTGTATGGTTATAGACCCCCCCCCCCACTTTTTCCCCAGCAGCAAAGCAAGGGTGGGACATCTCCACTCCCAAACTGCAATCAAAACCCCACGCTTCTTCTGTTCAGCAGCTCTTGGTGATTCTCTTCTAAGAAATTTATGAAATGGCCATATTTTGGGGTTTGTCCCTCTTGTGTTCCTAACCTAGTATCTTGATTATGGTCCTGAAAGCTCTCCTGTGCTGTTTTCAGGTATCTCATCTTAAAATGCAGATTTTGAGCAGGGGCTGCTAGGCAAACTGGCTCTGCTGGGGCACAGCTGGGTCTAGCCCTGTGGGTACAGCACCTCAGTGGGGCTCAGCTTGTTAGCGTGCACCCCAACCTTTACATTTTAAAGGAGTTCAGTTCCTCAGGGAAGGGTAGATGCTTTCTGGTAGACCCGTGGGTACCAGCAGCTGGCAGTGATGCTCATCGTATCCCATGCCTGCACGATGTTTGCTGAGGTGCTGGTAGAAATGGGCTGTATCCTGGCAGGGGTTTGTCACGCTGGTACAACCTGATCGATTTAGTTGCTATTGTGTGTTACAAGTTGTGATGTAAAAAAAAATAAATTGCTTATTCAGGGTGCAACCTGCTGCTCCTGGCTGTCAGCCCATGAGATTTTTTGCAGTCACGTACAGGGTGTTTGCATCCACCATGCTGCAGGGTGGCATGCCGTGGTTGCAGGATTAGGGCCTCCCTGCAAGGAGGCCTGGAAGGCTTGGGAGAAGTTTTTTCCTGTGTTTAGACCACAAATTACTTTGCTCTTGAAGCCTACCAATTCTATGAGGTTTTCACTAATGAAAGGACTGCACTGCATGACCGGCTTGGAGTAATCTTTTAAAATTTTGGTTGTTTATTGAACTGGCTATTGATAAAGGAATGGAGTAAACCCGTACTTGTTTTGTTTGGAGCTAATCTAAAATCTCCTATTAAGATGAGGACAGTACAGCTTTAATCATATACATAGAAAAACACACCTAGTAATGAGAAAGTAATGAGATTTTTTTTAAAAAAAACAGTTATTCTATATAGAAAGAGTATGTTGACAACTGTCTGAGCATCAGCTGGTTGATGTGCATGAAAAAGATTATTTCCAAGAATCTGAGCTACAGCACTTGCAGCTTAGCTTGTCTGTGCCTGCTGCATGGATCTGCCAAATGCTTTTGATCAGAAACTGCTGCGCAGTGTCAGTGAATACTGCTCATCATCAATGTCAGTGAATACTGAATGCCCCTTGCAAGGCAAAACGTTTCACCTTGAATTACGTGGCTGGCAAAGCAGCAGGCAGCTGCGTCTGCAATGTGGTGGAAGTGCCTCTGATGCCATTTGGCGTTCTGACTCTACATTAAAGAACCTGGGAGATTATTGTTCTCATGATCACTGTTGTGGGATGTGCTCACTGCAAAATGTGGGTCCTCCTTCGTCTGTGCAGTGAGGCAGCTCCTGGCTGCTCCCAGATATGCTGTGTGCTTCCTGTTAGACATACATGAGATGTGCCCCTTGGATGCAACCTCAAACCCACCTTACTCTTTAGTATAGTGTATCCTGCCCTCTAGTGCCAGAAGATGCTGAGTCAGCAAGAGCCAAAGGAGCAAGCTGTGCTGTGCTCCTGTGACCTTCCACCTTTTTCATCAAGCAGGTCTCTCTGAACCTGGGAAACTGCTAATTATGGGGCTGCTAGGTTAGGCAGAGCTGCTAAATAAGTTTGTGCATCATCAGGATGTTTGTGCAACAGTTTGGGGACTGGGTACCTCAGTATGGCTTTGGAGCAATCACAGTTCCTTGGAAGTATCTTTTGGAGATATTTTCAAGAAAAATGAACTTTGTGATGGAAATAGGAATACATGTGGCAGGCTATGTGAAAGAAGGCTTTGGAGGTCAGAAGGTTGTTTCACTGAGGAGCTTAAAAATAGATCTTGAAGCCTTGGGAGTGCTTGGTTGTCATGTAGGGGACAGATAGAGCAGGGATAACACCTGGAAAGAGGTCTCTTGCTTTTCTCCAAAAGAAAAGTAAGAATAATTTTCTGTTGAAAAAGAAATCTGAGAGCCTTTCATTTTGTTACCCACTCTGCTGGGAGGGGAGCGGAGGTTTCCCCAGCCATTGCCTGGGACTCACAGGAATGCTCCCAGCGGGTATCTGCTGTGAGCCAGGCACAGCCCATCAGTGCCCCTCACAGCTCCTCCATGCTCATCACATCTCCCTTCCTCCTACTGATGTCACCCTTCCCTCCTGCTATTTTTTAAGACCCCACCAGGCAAAAGCTTGAAGATTTGCAATGCAAGGACACAGGCTGTCGTGGGCTGGTCCTGGCTGCAGAGCTGTGCGTGCCTCCAGCTGGGCAGGATCGGACCCACCGGGGGTTTTGCACAATTTCCTGGGTTATTTCAAGCTGTTGGGGGAGGTCCAGCCATGGGAGTGCTGACGGGGCCATGAGTGGGAGGGGCAGGCGGCTTTTTTGTACGCAAGCAAAGCTGCAGAAAACAGAAAAAACAGTTTTGTATAAACTACTCTCCTCCTTCCCTGTCCCCTCGTCTCCGATCAGAAACACTGGAGACTGGGGAAAAGGGGGGGGGGAGAAACCACAACACAAAACGCAAGCCCTGAGAGGTCACCCATAGTTTTCCTCTGATGAACGGCAGAGTGTGAGTGCTGGCGTAGCTGTTAGGGTGGGTTTGTTTCTTTAAGGTGTCTCCCAGAGGGAGGATCAGCAAAATGCAATGTGGCAGCTATGGTAACTCCTCTTGGCTTTCAGCACAGCCCTTGCTGATCGCACAACTTGCTAGTGAAGAAGGTACAGCTGTCCAGGCCTTGGCAAGGAGTCCCACCCTCTGCTTGCTGCCAAATGTTGGGGTTTTTTATTTTTTTATTTCTTAGTTTCCTAAGAAAATGAAAATGGAAGGAACAGCCTCATCTGCCTCTCAGCCCCATCTGATGCCTCCTGGACCTGCTGGGGTAAAGCCTGATGGTGCTACATCCCTATGTGATGCTGGGATATTGGCAGCCAGGGAAGCGGAGAGCCTGCTGTGGGCTCCTGTCCTGCTGTAAAATGCTGGGGCTGGGGGTTGACCAGGGTTAATGGCTGGGGTCCCAGCAGTGCCTGCAAAGGGCTAAGTGCTTTTGCTGGATCTGTGTTCAGGGCTGGTTTGTCTTTCCTGGTGTGGACATCCCCATGCCACGGCCAGCTCACGTGCACACCTGCAAGAAGTGAACCAGCTGGAACTGGTGAGCTTGCCTGGGGCAAAAGCCTTGCTGTGTGTTGCACCACTGGGCCAACAATTTTCCTGAGTCACCTCCCTGATTGTGCCATGGCTGTGGAGGTGCAGGCGCCTCATCGGCTGTGTTTGCACCTACAAAGCACAATGCAACAACTCAAAACTCTCCAGTGTCCCAAACAGTCCCAGCAACCAAATTCCCTACAAAGCTTTAGGCATTGAGTCCTGGCCTGGGCTCCCTGCAAGAGGTCCAGGAAGCTTTCCCCTCTTCCTCTCCCTCGTTGCATCCACTGTGGCTGTGTTGGCCCTTGCCTCCCAAAGCACGTTTGGGCTATAATGGCCTTGTCCCATGAAAAAAGACTGTGCTCAGCTCCAGGACGTGACCGACACCGCCCCATCCCCAGGAGCTTGCCCTGTGCATGCAGCCTACACTGCTGCGGGAATTCTGTGTGGTCCCTATAGCTTGTCTGCACCAGGGGCTCCTGCTAGCCCCCAGGGACAAGTCAGCTGTGCCAATAATGCAGGCAAACACCCTTTGCGTGGGGAGGATGCAGTTTGCAAGACCTCTTTAAGATGCAATGTTAAGACAGGCTCGTACTGGAGTTGCGCAGCACAGGGTGCAGCAGCTCACACGGACAAGCTGCATGTTCGCGTACAACGGGAAAGCTCGCATGGAATTGCTTCCCTGGGGTTCTCCAAGCTTCTTTGTCAGGCTGGGTCTGCTAGTGTGGTGTGGCACGGCAGAAACAACCAAAAAGCCCCTCGTTTTGAAGTATTTTGGCCGTACGTGCAATTTTAAGGATGTGACTGAAATGAAGAGCTGAAGGGCAGACTGATCAGCGCGGTGGATGAGTAATTCAAGGGGGAACCCTATGGATTGCTTATCTAGAAAGAGGTCTTGTATTTTAAAATAATGCAGATGTTGCTAGAGGTGTGTGAGAACTTGTGTGGTAGCATTTAAATGAAAGATTAAGAAAGAATGGCACTGGGGAACAAAAATACATCGCAACCGATTTGCAAAGCTGGTGAAATTATGGCATTAGGAAACAGCGCTGAACGTGCTATAAACAGGAGGTTTATTTTCTGTAGGAGCAGGGATGAGTGGGCAGATCTAAAACATACTCAGGACTTCTACTCATACCTGCTCAGGCATTATGTGGTACTTATAAAAACCTTTCTAACTGCAGCAGAAAATGAACCAATAATGATATGTTTGAGAACAGTAAACCAGTATCAAAAAATGGAAATATATTTGAAGACTGTTGCTTTTCAAGCCAGATATTTCTCTTTCATTCTGACATAATTCACAGCTAAGAAATAGCTACAATTTTCAAAGCCACGTCTTTTTCCCTTTGGCTCCTCAGCCACTTTAAAATATGTACCTTTTGCCACCCACCAAGAATGAAAGTATTGCCTGATTTACAAAATAACAGTGCTTACAAGTAACATTTTCAAATTAACTCAGTCCTATTGAAAATCAACGTGTCTTGAGCTCCGAATTCATGGCTGAAAATGCTACCCCGTATCCCCAGCCTTCTGAGCATGTGGCATTGGCTTGGGGGTACCTGTAATTATATTTTGGGAGTGACAGGATCTTTTTGTGGTGCTCTCCACTACTAATTTCCCTGGCATGAATGCGTAAAACAGTGGTGAGTTACTCCTTTGTGCACATTAAGTTATCGCAAGACGTATTGATCAGTAGGTTGTGCAGCTTTAAAATTTCCGAGGCGATTGCTGGAAAGGGATTCTCTGATCTCCCTTGCTCTTGAGGCACAAACTTTGGCTTGAATTGTTCAAAACCCAGTACTCTGAACCAGCTCTCTGCATCAAAACCCAAGTGCAAGCTCACCATGTCTCTACGGAGAAGGTGGTGAGAAAGCAGATGCTCAGCCGCACTCCAGTTCCCCTGCAACAGCGAACATTTCAGACCCATACGGTATAAAAGAAAGATTATTTAATGCTGGTAGTAACAGGAATCTATGAAACAGCCCTTCTCATGGAAAAGGATGAAAAACCTTTTGCAAAATATCTGGTTGTTCAGTGCATAAAACCCCACTGAGCTGGAAGAGAGCTTTGAATGGAGAGATTGCAGGGTCGTGCCTGAAGCATTGTGCTTGCGATTAGAGGCAGGAAAAAGGACTCAGTGATATTAGAAATTTCCTGAGCTCATCAGGCAAAATAATTTTTTTTTTAACAGATGCAGAATAGCCATCTCATCTAATGCATGAAAATACACATTAATATGTTGTCTGCATAGGTTTTTTTTTTTTCCTTAAGACAATATTATCTCATCTGCCCTGCTTTTATCATGTAGTTTTATGCCCCGGTATCTTACTCGGAAGTTTCTGTGGTGGTAATTCCCTGATACTCCCAGAGGCACTGCCATAGCTGAAAACTCCCTGGTTCTGTGCAGATGCTCTGGCATGGGCTTAATTCCTGCCACCCGCCCCACACCATGGCACCCACTGATGCCTCGTGCGCCACAGCCTGCTGAGCAAGCTTGCCTGTGCATTTCGGGGGGGAAAAAGACTTAAGCTCACAAGAGTTGGCAAAAGGAACCTGTGGGGTACAACTTAGTGTGTATGTGGCATGGAGGTGGTGATGGGCATCCCGGTGGGAAGCGTGCAAGAGGGGTGAGGAGGCAGTTGCTCAGTTTTGACACATGAAAAAGCTATTTTCCCCATCCTAACTCCTTTGATTAACTGTTTGATTGTGCCCCAGATGCTTTTCTCCTGGGAACCCTGCTGTGCCTGTAGTGACGCTGATATGAGGGGGTATTGCTCATATCCAACAATGTGCTCCTGAGGAGGACGACATCCCACTCTGCCCCTGCGCTTGGGGTGGGTGGCATCGCCAAGCACCCATGGATGCTGGGGCTTCTCCTACACCATGCTGTGCGCACAGCTCAGCCTGTGGCATCACTTTCCCCCAGGGTCTTTGCTCTGAACACCCAGGGAGGAGCTTATAACTTTTTCTTAAAAGGGCAGCGCTTATATAAGTGCTATTATAGATATTTCGTCCTTGGCAGAGGCGCATGGCAAGCGCAGTGAGATGGGGCTGTTTAGATATCGAAAGGAAAGTGGTGAAATGCAGAGGGCCAGCAACACCATTTCATTGCTGGTCCTCTGTATTTCACCGCTTTACTTTCAACAATTAAAATGCCGTTTCATTGCTTCTCTGTCCTGAGCACCTTCAGGGTGGGTTTTTGTGCTGTGGGGTGAGCATGCTCCCGACAGCATCCGTGAGGTGATGACACAGGGCTATCGGGGTGCCGCAGTGCTCCCCAGTCGTGCTTTCTGCAGAGGGATTAAAGTCCTTTCTTGTTCTTAACTGAAGATAAACAGCCCTATTACCAATGGTAAACTGTATGTTGGGAAGCGTAGGCCTGTTTGCCTTTTTCCTGAGTCTGCCCTTATTTTTTGTTGGTGTTTTTTCTAACATCCCCATGTTTTTTCTGAGCTTCCCGGCCCGGCCAGGAATTTCTTCTAATGAGCCATATTACACAGTGAGATTTCGCCAGGGTGCATGTGAAACATGCCATAAGGGTCAGTCTTAAATATGCATGCTTGTGGCTGTGCAAGATCCCTCTGGCAGATTAATTTCATTAAGGAGCTTGATGTTGGGGACACTGGATGTGGATGTGCCGGGGAATCCCCCAGCCAAGGAAAATGCTGCTTTCTGCATGAAAGCTTCTCCCTGGCTCCATCCAACCCTACCGAATTTTTCCAAGCTGGATCAGCTGGTTTTTGGTTTTTTGTTTTTTGCTTTTTTTTTTTTTTGACAGGAGCCTCAGTACAGCCATGATTCCCCCACCCTTAGCTGAGCAGTTAGGTTTATTTACATTTAAGCACAATCATATTATTTTTAAAGGAGGCCTGAACAGCTTAAACTGAAGGCATAATCACATAAATTACTGCATGAGGATTTTTGGTGGCTAAATTAATCCGAAACCTAATTCATACATTTTAAAGCATGCATTTGGCAGGTCTAATATCTCTTAAGGAAATGGATAAAGTTGCTTCTTGCGGGTGGCAGTTAACAAGGCAAAACTATCTTATTAGGAATTCAATTAAAGCTAGTACAGGCTTACTGGACCTCTTCCAGTAAATATATATCAAGCTGAACCAGTAGACATCTGTCTTCCCCCCCACCTTTTTGTTTTCCAAGCTTAAAGGTTAAAAGATGGAGAGGAGAAGATGGGGGGGAAGAGGAGGGACTATAGCTCACTTCTAGCTCACCATACAGTTCAGGGCACAAGGGTTATTTTCTTTTTGATGTCTTATTGCTGCCGCAAGCTGAGCGAGACTGGGTCTGCCTAACTCCCATCCCTGGCTGAAATGCAAAAGCCAAAAGAAAAAAAAAAATCCCAAATCTCGTGAAGGCTCGCAAATGAAGCCCCTGGGGGAGGTCTGGAGGTGCCCCGCTGCTTCCTTTCTGGGGGGAGCCCAGCACGGGCAGGATGAAAGCCTGCGCACTGACAAACACCCACTGGTTGCTGGTTTGGGAAAGCATCTGGGCTGCCTCTCCTGGGTTCAAGTTCAGAGGATTAGATCAAAACGCCCTTTGCACCCAAAAGACTCAGACCCTGGGGAGGTCGGTCCAGAGAGATCAGGGATCTAATGGCCTCTTTGAAACCCTCTTCTAGCGATGGGGCTCAACAGTTGTTGTTGCTTATTTAACATTTTTATGAGTGGTACCGAAAGCCTCCCTGTCCCATTTGCACCCTCCTCCACCAAGGCCCTCCTGTCTCCAGGTTCCTGATGTTGCTTCCTGTGATGTAATGCCTCATTTTTTGAGGAGAAAGGATGATTTTTTTTTTCCTCCTCTTCCAATGGAAAACCCTCCTTACTGCTAAATGCCGAAAGCCTCAGCCTCTAAGGGTGACAGATCATGGAAAAAGTTCAAAGGGAGATCCTCTGTTTTACCAGTCAACCCACCCAAAGAAAGCCTTGCTTTAATGCAGGAGGAGAGGCACATCCCAAAGAGCTACCAGAGCCCCAGTCCCCATCTTGCATGCCCGTCCACACACACACAGAGAAAATATAAGCGCCAGCAGTGCCAGGGAGGTCGAGCACAGCCTAACAAAGAGCCCAGCTGAGGGGGTGCTTGCTGGACAAGAACCTCTTTGCTGCTTAACTGGCTCCCCTTGCTGGGAGAAGGACAAGGGCATTGCAAAAGCTGGCCCCGATGGCACATTTGCTGTGCCCTGGCATGGGCTGGCTGGACCAGCTGCCATTGGCTGGGTCTGGTGTGGAAGTGGTTAAAGAGATGGGTATGAGGGTAAGGGCTGCCTTGCTTTGATTTATTGGCTGGCTGAGACTATTTACTTGTGTATGATTAGTTGTTGTTGCTGAGTGGTCATCTTCTACAACTACAAATCTAATTAAATGCTGGGGTGCCTAGAGTCTTTTTTTTTTTAATTTTCCCATGGCAAATATTTCTACAGTTTTAATTCTTGAGAACTAATCATTAATTAGCACAAGGCTGCTAGTATCCAGCTGGAGGACTTCTTGTTTTTCCTCACTTCCAAATTTGCCTAAGAAGTAAATCATAATCGAAGGTGTATAGCACTTTCCAAGTCGCTTAGAGCAACCCACTGAAATGTCTGATTGGATCGTCAGCTAGCAAGGAGCAGCAAGGTCACTTGGAGCCAGCTGAGGATCTGGCCCAGTGCATTTTTCATGGCACAGCACTTGATTCTAATCAGCTTTTTTTCCCCCCTTCCTAATCTTCTGCAAAGCCTGGGGATGGGGGAGGAAGCTACCCAAAATGTGTGCTTTCCCCGACCAGCATCTGTAATTCCCTGATTACGTGTCGAGCTCGCTTTGTGCTTGGGGTTGTGGTGGCATTCCCTTACATGTTCATGGCCTCATCAAACTATTCCTATGGCTCTACAGCAAGACATAAATTCTGGCGATTTCAGGCTTGGAGATTTCAAAGTCATGCTGAACCACATGGAAATGATTCTCAGAGCTACAGCTATAAAAGTAATTATATTGCTAGTGGGAAAGAGTGACAAGAAATGTCCCCAAAAGAGATTTCAGTGGTGGTTACAGGATCTGTCCTGGCTCTGTAAGAGGCTGCTGTGATCTCCAAGGCTAATTTATCACCGCTACCTATAACTCTATGAAATATGCCCCAAAAAGCACTGAAGGAAGGAACATGAAGGGAGATTGCAAAGGAGAAGCATTGCAATCTTCCCCTTTGTTTTAATGAGAATGCCTCATATGCTTTTAAAATTAACAGATGACCGGCGTGAGGATGACTAATTTGGAGGCAAATTAGGTCTGCTTAGCTGAAATGTATGCCTTGACTGTTCCCTTAATGACCCTTCAATGCACATCCCTCCCGACAGGACTTTTACCGCAGCCCTGGCTCCAGCGGATTAAGTAATAACATGCTTTTGCTGCTCTTCTAAGCAGTCCTTCAGTTTTGATCCAACATTTTCCCTCCACCATGCATGTCTCTAACTCTTTATGATCAGTAATTAGTTTATATGCATCTAGCCCATGGCAGATTTGTCTTTTGCATGTCTCCTACTCCAGAGTGTTCTCCTTGCACCCTCTCTTTGTAAAAGCTCTCTGAGCCTGAGCGTTTTCTGGCTGACTGCAATGTACTTGGTGTCTGCTGTGTAACAGATTTATTCTTTCCCAAGAAAAGACAGGAACATAAACAGAAGATCCAAAATGCATTTTGCTGGGCTTTTAAGTGTACTAAGATGAACCCCCTCCCGCTACAAGCCTATTAATGTAAATACCAAACTTTACAATCCTTCCCGTCAAGGAAACGTATTTACATTTTTCTAAGGATGCGTATAGAAAAATAGGGCTTTGGGAACAAAAAGGGCTTAGTTCTAGTGTCACAACACCCCCAGTTGACTGTACTGCTCTCATGTACTATAGAATTAGGTTGTTCCCAGGGCCAGCAGAGATAACATCTGTTTGCTTCTTTAAGGACAAAATGAAATAGGATGCTAGCATTTTATACTGGAAACAGCCCTGCAAGTCTGAAGGGGCAATAGTAAGAGGGCTGCATATCACACACACACATTGCATGCGGCTTGCCCAGCACAAAAAAGATGGGAAAGGTGGTATTAGTGCCAGTGCCAGCCCACGGGAGGCAAAGGGCTCATCCCAAACCCTGCTGCAGCGAGTGGGAAGGAGGGGGTTGCTGGGACACTGGTCTTACTGCCACGGGGGTTAGGGCTACATTGTCCTTTACACTTTGCTGATGCTCCTGACATCCTGGTTGGACAGGATTTTTCCTACTAAATGGAACAGCAGGAAACATTTTCTTTTCTCCTGGATTTTTTTTGCGGTTTAGAGCATCTTCAACATTCTGAAGGAAAAAGAGAAAGGTGGCTCCAAGGGAAGGGGCACAGGTGCTGGGGATGTGGATGGGGAGATTTGGGGGAGGAGGGCTTTGCTTCTCATGTCTGTTGAAACATCCTATTGCACTAATTGAAGCGCAAAGCTGTGCCTGTTTCTCTTGAAACTACCGGAGTAAGTTGTCTGTAATTATGTGGAACAGAACAGGAAAACCTCTCATGGCCAGAGGAGTGAGCAGCAGTGACCTGCTGGTGTTCACAAAGGCCAGGTGGCATTTTACCAGTTCCCAAGGCTCTGATTTTCTAATCAAAAAGCTCCTCTGATTTTTATGCAGCTGAAAGGGAATGACCGTTCCTCCAAGGAGAAAACCTTTCCTTGCCTATCTCTCCCCAAAACCCAGGGAAAAGGGAGGACGGCCACGGCGATCCAGCCTGAACGGCACTCACCCCTTTGTGCTCACACAACATTTGCAGTGCTTGCTACTCCCTAGGAAAGACAGGAGCTGGTCCCAAATTCAGATAGCTATTTCTTAAAGTTTGGGGGTTTTTTTGCCACCAAGACTGCACAGGCTGCTCCCGTTATGCATAAAAACTCCTCTGGTGGGGACAGACCCATGCAGAAGTCCATGTCACGCCATCCAGCTAAGTTTGCCCATTTTAGAAGGTTTCTCGAGGATCTTGTCGTGTTTTTTGTTTTTTTTTTGCTGGCAGACATAATTTTTGTCGCCATAAACGATAGAATTTGACACCGCACCACACCAGGCCATTTGTCAACAACGTTTTCAACAGTTCAACCGCACGCGTGTACATGCACACACAGGCACAGAAAGGAGAGGCAAGGGGGGAAAGTCCGGGGCCTCAAGGGAAAGGTGACCTTCCTCTATAAGGCATGCAAAGACAGAGCAAAGAGCCACCTCTAACCACCGGGCTGGAAGTCGCGTTACGGCAAAGACGCCAAATACCGATTCACTCCGCAGCAAACTGAAAATGCGTTGGGGTTTGGCTCTACGTCATGGTTTTTCATGCAGTCCGAAATGTTGCTCGCAATTTCTTTTGGATAGGGACAATCTGAACATCTACATGTACAATCTGCCTCGTCAGAGCAATGCTAATAATAATTCAACTGACAGTGACTTTTAAATATGGTTTAAAAAAAGCGGGTTTTGCTGCTAAAGTACTGTGTGATAGAGAGGAATGGTTGTATATTAGATAACAGTTTTAAAAACATCATTGACTAATGGCAGCACATCATTTGGGACACAACAGAATAAATGCATTGTTCCATCCCAGCACTTTACTATTCAGCCAATCTAAACTGCTGAAGAAATACGTGTTCAGGACATTTTACATCTGTTTTTGACAAGAAGCCTGGGTTTTTGCATGTGTGGGTTTTGGTTTGTTTTGTGTTTTGTTTTTTTTTAATCTATTTGCTGCAGCTTTTTTAGCTAGATTAGCATAGGAAAAGGCGCTCTTATAAACGGGGGGTTTATCCTTTTAAAAAGCAACTTGACTTCAGCTTTTTGCAGTTGAAATTAGGGCACATCAGGCAAAAAATAGTAACACCAGCAATAGCAATAAAAACCCACAACAGCAGCGTTACCTATTTAAACAAACCTAAACAACAGACAGTTTGTGCAATGGATACATTAACCAATTTTTTTAACAGTGTAATATTTTGGGGGCTCCCTGGAAGAGTGTGTGGAAACCTTAATTGCAGCACCAAAACGCAAACCGTTTCAGGATGGAAATGAAACATTTACTTGAAGTGGTTTCTAAAATGGTTTTAAGTCTGCATTTTACACCGCTAGTAAGTCCTGGTTGAACACTTGGCTTTTTCAAACAAGGTACTGCAGTTGCATCAAGGGTTTTTATAAACAGGCCGTTTATTGCTGCTAAAACAAAGATGGATTTGCGTCTTTAAAAAAGCCTGGCCAATGGGCTGGGATAAACTTTCTTTTTGTCTTTAAGGAGCTGATTCTCCACATGATGAAATTATTTCATTTTATATCACGCGCGATGTTACAAGGGGGGAGCAAATTTCCCTTTTGAGTGTTTGCTTGGCAAAATGGGTTCGCGGGCTCTGCTTTATGTACTGAGCCTCAGAGAGCGACCGGCTGTATGCAAACTCTGGCTGACACAACACAGAGCTGCTCTGCTTAATTAGCTTGAGATGAGGGTGTTATTAAGGGCACCCCTTTTTTTTTTCTCCTTTCTTACTGTTTATTCCTCCCTCCATTAATATTACAAAGGCAACTTAAGAGGAAGTAGTTTTCTGCTAATGGAAAATGATGAGGAAGGGTTTAGTGATGAAAGTAAGTAAGAAACTACATCTAACAGCAGCCTTTGCTTTACCGGCACTTTGGGGAAGGGAAACCGAACACATACGAAAATTTGGCAAAGTTTCTTCTATCTTTGTTTGCTTTTTATTGTGTGAGGGGGAAGGGGCACAGCCCAGGGTTGCAGCCGACATCTGCTGCTCGTTTCTTTTAAGAGAAATGCAACCTGGGGCGAACTCGTCGCTGAATCCCACTCAGGTCCTGTGGAACCCCTGGTGTCCCCCCAGCCGGGAGCGGATGCGGCCGCCCCGGGAGCCGATGGCTCGGCACCGGGTTTTTTGGGCGCAGCGACCCGTGGAGCGGGGCAGCAGCTGTTTTGGATCCCCTTGTCAGCCTGTTGTACTGATCGCCTTTTCCTCTCTTAAAACCCCTCCCTGAAGCAGCGCTTTCTGGCAAATCTCATGCAGCAATGCTTTCCCCCCATCCCTCATCAGGCAGCTCTCAATGCTGGTCCCCTCTCAGCTCCCCCATCCCCGCAGAGCAGAAACGTGTTGATTTTTTTTTTTTTTAAATGGGGCATATCTCATTCTTGCCTGCCTGGCAGTCTCTTTTTTTTTAATTTTTGCAGGCGTGGGGGAGCGGGAGGGGGCCAGACGCATCTACACTGCCCATGTCACCTCTGAGTCTGTGGCCCCAAACCCCTGACCCAGCAGCATCCCCGTGTCCCACCAAGCCGTGCCACCTCTCCCTGGGCAGGACCGAGCCCCGTGGCAAAGCCGGGTGGGTGGAGGGAGCTGTGGGCACCCCATCCTGCAGCCAGATGTACGCAGAGCATCATCCAGGAGAAGAGAAATCGGTACCTACCCCTTCAGCAGCTGGGCTCGCCTGGCCCAGGCGGTGGCTAGTGGGAGGCCGACATGGACCACGCTCCCTCCATCCTCCATACGGAGAAGGCATAACTCAGCCTCTCGTGAGCCACGTAACTGCAGCTCGTCATCTTACTGTCCATCTCGTCGCTCTGTAGCACCTGGTAGAGGAAGTCTATATACCGTGCTGCCAGCTTGAGGGTCTGGATTTTACTGAGTTTGTCAGAGGGCAAAGTGGGGATGATTTTCCTCAAGGCGGCAAAAGCTTCATTGAGCGACTGAGTCCTCTGCCTCTCTCTGACATTGGCCAGGATCCTCTGGCTCTGCAGTTCTTCATAAGATTGGGAGCTGGGACTGGACTTTTTCCCCCTCTTCCCTGGGTTGGGGCTGCCATCTTCGCTGGACTTCTTACTGTATCTTCTCTTCCTGCCAAATCTCTTTGGCTGCCTTTCCAGCTCCTCTTCACTGGTCCCCAAGCTATCCACAGGGGAAACAGGAGAACTGGAGCTTTCTTCCATGCTTTCTGCAAGAAGGGGAGGGGAAGAGACTTTCCCCCCCTCCTTATGTTATGTGAGTGTGTGTGTGTCTTAAATGTGCTTTAAATTCCTGAGACAGATCCTTTGGAAAAACAGGAGGGCTTTTTTTTTTTTTTTTTTTTTTTTTTGCTGACCAAACGTTTTCCAGGTTGCTTGAAGGGCTCTTATTTCAAGGAGCGGGGTTGTGCAAAAAATTGAGGTCTTGGAGAGAGGAAGTTATTCTAACTTTTTGGAAACTTTAGCTGAGCTCAGTTGCTAAATAGTTGTCAGAAGTGAGGGAGGTGCGGGGCTCCCTTCTGATTGGCCGGCCAGGTCAGTGGGAGGAAAGCTTTTCCCCTGCTAAACTTTCACAGTTTTATGTTACACTTAACTAAAATCTTGGGAATGCACCTCAAATAAAAGATAGCTGACGACCACCCCCTGCCACCGCCACCCCCATAGATGCTGAATTTGCAGCACCTCTCTGGGGTAACCCCCCCCGCCAGGGTTTTTTGGGGTGCTGGTCTGCTTGCTGAGCGTTTGCAGGCTGCCTCCCAGCCCATGCTGCTGAGGGTCCCGCTCCCAGCTCCAGAGCCAGCCTGCAGTGGTACGTTTCCCCAGTCGGGCTGCAGGGTGTGCGAGCCCTTGCACACCCAAGAAGGTGCCCCATTTTTGCAGAACGGTGCCCTATTTTGCACCCCTGGGTGCTGAGGGTCTTGCAAACTCCCTGTTGCCCCTTTGCAAGCTGGCCCTTGCAGCAGACGGCTCCCTAAACCCTCTGCCCTGCGGAGATGGGGGGGGGACCTGCCTCCTGGTCCCATGGGGTGACCTTGGGGTGGCAGAAGTCCCATGGGGCACACTGAGCTGTGGGAAGGGTGGAGGTTTGGGGGCAGCCAGGGGAAGTCCCTTCAAGCCCCCTACTTGTAAGGGCTATGGAAAGACCCTCCTGGACTAACCCAGTGGAATCCAAAATATGGGTCAACTGGAAAGCAGCTAATAGTTTGTAGAAAACCACATGGAGCGTACCCCGGAGAGGCAATGCTGGCCATGCAGCCCATCTGCCTACCATTTTTCTCCCCACTTTTTCTCCACCCACCCCCCGTTAAATACTAAATAGTACTTTTTGTGGAAGCAAGAGCTGAGGTAGGTAGGAGGACGTCTTTTTCTCCAGAATATCCTGCTGATGAAATCGTGGTATCCCAGCACATAAAAATTGTGGTAGCAGCTGCAGGGTTTCTGATGTATCAAACAGAAGATGACGGATCTATTTTTCCTCTCCATCACACCAGGGAAAATGTGGGAAAACTCTGCTTGCTTCCGTGGAGCTAAGGCAGAGCAAAATAAGATTTGGACCTCTGATTTCAGTTACAGCCCAAATTGCAGGAACAGACACATTCCTGAGCAGCAAAGATCACGTTTTCAATACGGAGCAGGAAAATAAAATAAAACAATAATAATAAAAATAAATAAGACAAAAGAAACTTGTAAAATGTAGATGTTGTATCAGAAGAATTAGTTTGGAGTAGATTTCTTTGCAAAGTTTTCCAGTAGGTATCAACACTCATTAATGGAAAAAATAATGTCTGGTTTGATTGGAAAGTGTTCCTCGGTAGGAGAAGGAATTTTGGCTTGCCTGGGGCTGACTCCACTACTGGTAGGTAATGTTTATAGTGGAAAGACTTCCCCAGGCAGCCCCTGGGGAGAGCCTGTGTTTGCTTTCAAAAGGAAAGGTTTTCAGGTGCAGCACAGAAGTCGGAAAGCGAGGCAGTTCTGCAAATAGATTTTTAATCCAATTTAGAGACCCTGGCAAGTCAGACAGGACGGGTGCCTCTGCCGCTCACACCCCAAAGCCAGGGTTCCAGAAGGGCTTAGGGCTGGCAGCTGGGGTCGAGGGTTGGCAACTGCTCTGCATCTGCAACCTGGAGGTCCGTGAGTACAGGGGGCTGGGATGGTGTCTACCAGCCCCCGTGGACCTGAAGGCAGATACCATCCTTGGCTGAGCTGGGGCAACGACATTTATACTGGGGAAACCTGAGTAACAGACCCTTGCCTGTCCCGTAAGTGAAATAAACTGCTATCGATAGTGGTGCCGATGTGAAACTGCGGCTCAGAGTGCCAAACACCCCTCATGAGGGGTAGTTGGTTTGTACTTGGGGTATTTAGAAGTTTCCTCTTCTTAGTGCGTGGGATCATTTCCAAGTATTAAGAGAAGCCATCGCTGAAGACTGGAGGGGCACCTCCACTTTCCAGCTGCAAAGATCACGGTTCTCCCAGCAAACAGGTTCCCTGCTAACAGCACTGGCTTGTCCGTGCTTGCACTGCATTTATGGTGGTAAGCCGCTGTGGATTTGCAGGGATGTGTGGAGCATGGGAGGGCAGTTGGACTGCGGTGCTGGAGTGCACTGCCCAGAGGTGCTATAGGTGCCTGCAAAAGGCTGCTCAGGGAGGGAGCAGGGCTGCATTTTGGTCTGTGTTTGAGAGCACCAGGAGCAAGGGGAGCAGACCTGAGCTTGCAAGAGCGAGTGGAGCTGCTCGTTGCTGCCTCTCCTCTCCCCCTGCCCTGCCGACATGCGTGCTAATACTTATTCTGCATCTTCCTTTTGCCCTGCCGTGACCACCAAAGGCAGGACTTGATTTCCTGGGGAGTGAGGTGTTTCCACGGGGAGGGACTTGGTCCTTCCAGGGGTTGGGGACAGGGATTTTGGGGGTGGACTGTGTGGATGTATGTCCAAATGCCCAATTCTCAGCTGGCACAGGCGTTTTGCCTTTGTGATAACCACCAGGGCCATCCCATACAAGTGCGGCAGGAGACAAGAAACTCCTGGGCATCATGCTGGAGCCACAGCGGCAAAAGGACGTGGCCGCGTGGCTCAGTCCTAGTCCAGCCAAGTGACTGCTGCTTCTCGTGCTCTCATCCGTGCCTTTCTGGGCTGTGCAGTGCAGAGCAGGAGCGGGCTCCGGCGGCAGAGCAACCCCTCGCTCCTCTGCATGCCATGGCTATATTAAATAAATAAATGAACAGCCCCGGCCCCCTGCCTGGCTTCTGCGAATGAGCCCGAAGGAGTGTTCGCATGACAAAGCGAGGCAGGATTTCTCCCTAAGGGGACTGTTGCTGTGCGTTGCCTCTAAATGTGCAAAGCTTTTTACTATCAGGCAGGCTTCATTAGGGGAAATTTATGGTGAAACTTGGCTGTGTCATAATTATGAAGTCTATAAGCACGGCTCCAAAGAGCATCGCTCCAGAGCTGCTGTGTATGTGTGTACTCTTTATGGCTGCCGAGTCCCCTAGCAGTACTTAGTGCCAGAGCTAAGAACGGTGTTGACAATACTGCAGATATCTTCCCCTGGAGCAGACCAAAGGCATGGTCCACTCGTGCACAGACCCAGGTGAAATGTGATCTGGCTGTCCTGAAGGAACAAGGAGTTTTGAGAGGTTTGTGGGGGAGGCACGTGGTACGTGGCAAAGAAGGATGGGGTGAATGCATCCTTCCTGCTACCACAGCAGGGTGGGAAAGAGGTTATGAGATAAAAACTGCGATATGGAAAATAGTTTTAGTGATAGTTTAATGCCCTGTTTAAATGTGACATGCACTACGATGCTGCTGCTGTTCCACTGCCATTACCAGGCTCCTAAAATTTCTTGTTAGAGGGAAACAATGAACACAGGCTGGGCTTTGGGGACAGTGCTTATTCTCTGTAGGAAGCCTGTGGTCCAGTTGTCCCCCTGGCAGGGCTTGGCCAGCAAATCACCCTTCAGCCCCTCTGCGCTGCAGAGGAGAGCATTTGGATTTCTGCCTCCTGCCACCCTTCCCTCTGCCCGCAGTAGGAAGCGGGGAAAGGTTGGGTGCCGTGGCAGTAAAGCCGATTGCATTTCAGCGCACTCAGACTGCTCTTCCAGCTCCCCTCTGTTGGGGGAGCTGCCAGGGATGCAAATTTTTGGAGCAAACTGAAGAAGAAAGATGCTGTTGTGCTTACTGCCTTCGTCCTCCTCACTACCTACTGCTGCAGAGAAAAGCATCATTTCTCCTTTCAGAAATGTCCCTGTTGCAAATTACATCCAGTGTTGAATGGCCTCTACTGTAGCCAGGTCTAATTAAGCTCATCTTTTTTTTTTCCCCTCACCTTTGGTGTGATTTAGGGGATAATTCCTTAGTGCTTGTGCAGCAACCACTAAATGTGATCTGGTGCGTGCATCTTCCACATGCTGTCTTTGCAAAGGCAGTCGTGTTTCTCCTTGCACTTCTGCTTTGTGGGCTTTGTTTCCTTATTCTTCATGTTGTTCCGCGGCAGTGGCCAGACGTGGCAGGCAGATGTTTCCCAAAGCATTCACCCTGCAGTGGCAAGTTTATAACCAAAGCAAAGGAGCGGTGAGTGAGCTGCGCAGATAAGAGGCAGGAGGTAAGGAGAGCGAGGCTTTAGGGATAAGACAGTTGGAGCAGAGCATGGTTTAAAAGTAATTGGATACGCTAATGTCGGAGTTTTGTGCAGGAATGTACATCTGTTTCTGAACTGTTACCAGCTGATGTGCCCGCTCTTCCTTTCTGCTTCCTCAGTTATAAACCCTCAGAGCAGCAGACACAAGCGAAGGAGAGGCTGACCCACGGACAGCGAGTCCTATTGCTCACTAATCCTACCCATAAATGCATTTAAGGTCAAGGCGTGCTTTTGATTTGCAAAGGCATTGCTGGGGCAGCTGGGTGTGCTGATGCCTGCCCTGTGGGGAGCAAGGTGGCAGCTCTATCCTTGGTTTGATGGCTCCATCTGGCTTCCTCGGGTTTGTGCTTGAGGAGGCTGGAAATAGACCTTTTTAGGGAAGACTTTATAGGAGAATGACAGAAAAGAGAGAAGGGAAGGACTTAGAGATCTTCCCAGTGGACATCTCTTTCTCCTGAGAAAGCCCCACAGGCCCTTTGTCCCCCTCCTTTATGAAGGAGGCAGCTTCATCCAAGCTTTGACAAACCAAGATGTGAATTGCAAGGGACATCTTTCCAGAGTTTGCTTTATTTGCTGTGTATAACGTCAGGACAAGCTGTCTACAGCGTAATAATGATAAATGGAAATCATAACTTTCAAAAAAAACTATGGTGACTCAGATTGTTAAAATGCACTGTATTTCACAGCTTTTCTAGCCTAGGCCCGGATTCTGCAAAGCACTGGAGCATGCCTTGGAGAAGAAAGGTGCATCTGAGTCCTGCTAACTTCTGTGGGACATAAGCAGGTGTTTACGTATATGCTGAACTTCTGATCTGAACCCCCTCTGAAATAAGAAGAAAGATCCTTAGTGACTTCAATAGGTTTTGGATTGGGGTCTTGAGCATTAAACTGTTGGAGGACCAATTCACATCTCCTGGTTGTCCAAGCTCTGTTGTCAGTAGAACAAGGGTAATATAGACCAGACACAGTTCTGCCTCAAACGCTGGGTGCAGTATTTCAGGTCTGATCAATGATTGCTGGCAAGATTAGAAATCCATGTAATTTCTCAAGTCGGTAGCATTGGAAAGATAGCGTGTGTCCTGCTGTAGGAAGAAACCAAAAGGCAGTGACATCGCAATTGTGGATTCTATTTTTAATGATAGTGCAAAGCAAAAAGAAGAACTGGCATTTGGGGGAGTAAAAAGTAGTAGCTATCATGATTCCAAAAATAACATTTCTATTTTAGATCATTTACCCAAGGCCACCACTAATTGCAGATTTGAGTGGAACGTCTCCCTGGGAATCCATAGGGAAGACAGATTTTTTTTTCCTCTTTTTGGAAGGTGAAATATAAATTGCAGCTGCAGCAGTAGTAACTGTATCTTAAAACCTGGGCTAGAAAAAAAAGAAAATATTGTTTCATGAACTGAAAAATCAAAGCATGTGAAATATTTGTTCTCCTTGCCATTTCCTCCCCCATCTCCAGCCTCATTAAACTGGGAAGGAATGACTTCCAACCAACGTCAAGGAGAATCCAAAAGCAGCCTGGCTGTTCCAACAGCATTTGGGCACTCATGGAAAGGGTCAGGCTTCTGTTCAATTTTTTGGACTGCAACACCCACTTCAAGGCAGATATATTCAAAACAACATCAAGTTTGACTTTCAGTTTTGAGCATTGCTTGACAGCTTCTCCGTCTCCAGAAGATGAGGTGCCGGGGCTTGCTCCTGAGATGAACCTTTGGTTGACTTTAGCAATGCAAGTGCAGACTATGGTCTAGGAAGGATTTGGCCAGGCTGACACTAGTGTAGGGAGACTGACCACATCTCCTTGTTCAGGCCATGGAGAGACGGACTGTCCTTTCTGTGTCCCCATGGTGGATCCTCTCCCTGTCAATTACAAAACAGGTCTGCAGAAGTCGATGGCCTCAGGTCAGTGCTTTGCCGTCATCTTTAATCTGCGAAGCCCCAGAAACAGCGTAAGGAAGGCACTGATTCCATAAAGCAGATTTAAGGCTTGTAACTCAGTTGTCTTAGCCGCCTTCCACAACCCCCTCTGAAAGGGTCGGCAGGATCCCAGGGTAAGAACCTGCTGGGCACAGGTTGCCTTTGCAAACACCGTGCTCCCTTGTCTATCTCCTGTTTTGGATCCAACCACTGACTGTAGTGGTGAGCACAATAGTCTGTGGTTCAATTACTCTTTTTACACATCTTGAAACCCATAGTTACTATGAATTCACATGGCTGGAGAGCCCACCAAGGAAAAGTCCAAAGTACTGTTGCTTGTATTCCTGCATTTCAGTATTTTTGAGGATTAACCAGGACAGAGGTAAATCAGCCTTGTGGTTAACTGCATTGTGAGGTGAAAAGATAGCAAGAGGGTATTGGAAAGCAAAGCATTGGTGTAATTATACTGCCATTGAAATAAATGGTTTTCCCCATGGGTCCACATAAGAATCTTTCTCAAAGCATGTTACAAATCAGCTTTCCCCATCTACACTCAAACCACTTTGAACGCTATGTCAGGGGGATGCATGGCACTGGTGACATGTCTCCTTACTGCTGGCCAGAAGGGATTGAGAAATGCCTCCTATCTGCACAGACGCCACCTGAAAAATTTCATGATGCGTGCAAAGGCAGATCCAGAAGCAGCTTTGTTTGCCTGGGTGTATCGCTCAACAGATAAGCACACAGAGAGGAGGGATTCATTGTCCTGAACCTTCACCAACTAAGTTTTAACTGTTAAGGATACATCTAGAATTTAACCACCAAGGTACAGCATTTTGCAGTTCATATGTTGAGTAGAGGGGAAGCTAAAACGATAAACTAAGACACAGGTAACTATAAGATAGCTCTGCTCGGAGAAGGCAAATCCCTCCCAGGGGCTGGGTGCGTCTGCTGGTGGCTCCAGAGCAGCCCCAGAAACAGCTGTGCTGGAGCCCACTGGGGTTTTTGGAATTGTCAGGATTTGGAAAAGTCACAATTCTGAATGCCAGGGCAAAACAAGGGGAAACTTGTTAAGATTTCTGAAGTGAGAAAAACTGAATTTTCAAGGACAAGTGGATGGGGTCACTTAAAAGAAACCATTTGTAGTCTCTTTGGCCAGCTCTGAACTTTACCTTGGCTTTGTCTGATACCTGAGCTACTCATAGTTTGCAAACACTGGAGCCCTCCTTTGCCCAGATAAAAATGGACAACATCTGTCCTCATTTCTCATCCCACAGCACTATAATTCTCCAATCATTTCTTACAGGGTTTAAGCCATAGTTGAGGCCATATAACATGTTGCATATGTCTTCTGGTTAAGGGAGACTGGACAGCTGGTTAGCAGCACTTGTTGATGGGCTGGATGGGTCACTGCTGAATGACAGGTCATTTATCATGGTTCCCAGCAGTTAAAAGTCCTGCTTTTGAAGTGCTCCCACTCCCTATCAGCCTGGTAGTGGGATCTTAGGGATGGGACCTTGGTTTCCTGTACCAGAAAGGGAGAGGTCTACTGGTTGGGCCATTGTCACCGTTGGGCCAACTCAAGCAATTGGGCAAAACCTCCCCTAATATTCACCTACTTAAAACAGGGAGGTACACCTTCTGCCTCAAAGGCTATGGAGCTAGTTATGGCCAAATAGCAGCTGTTCTGCCATACCTTGATGGAAAAAACCAAATGCCTATAATTTGTTTTCCCTTTCTTGGAAACACTGCTCAAAAATCATAGCCACTCTTCCTTTCTTATCCATCTTTTTTAACAACATTTTAACTTTTTATTAAGTTCTTTCCCAACAGTGCTTCTCTGTGCTCTCTGTGGGCCTTTAGACATTACAGATGTTCCCACAGCAGCAGGGCAAAAATACGGCATTCCAGCCTGCTTATTGCTTTTTGTTTGAAGAGTATGGGACTAAGGCATAGCCTCAGGAGAGCTGAGGCTCATGCTCTTTGAAGGCTGATGGTGCTGTTTAATGTCTTCAGTGGTTTAGTGTCTTAGCAGGAGGGTGGGACCTGGTGAGGATCCCTTCGATATCAACAGACAAGTGAGTTGGTTTAGGTCCTTTGTGTCTTGCTTTTGTGTATTTAAATGGCCTAGAAGAGGGAAGGGGTATTGCCTTGGAGAACCCCGTGGGTGACTGGTGAACTTCTTGCCAAGCAGATAAAAAAAAACCTGACAGAATTGGTTATTGAGGGAAAAAAATGTTTGTTTTCTAAGTAGAACAATGTTTTGTGAAACATGCCAACATTCCTAGGAAAATATGATTTATTTTGGAAAACCAGACACCCTAACTCTGACTCCTTTACTGCCACGTGTTGGAGTTTAGTTTTACTTGTGTGCCCCGGTACTTGAGCTGCCTACTGCCCCTGCTCCCTCCTTTGGACATCCCTGATAGGCCATGGCAGCTGAGCAGGAGGGGGCTTGCCATGTCCTGGGTTGCCTGGCCGCCAGTGGAGTGGACACAGAAAGCCAGTGCCTCCCTTTGAATTCTGTTGCAGCAATGGGCTGGTACCTTCTGATCAAATTGCTTGGTTATCAGCTGATTTGGTTTCACTTCGGTATTTAATTTGATGCTGAAAGGTTGAAATCTTCCGTTTAAGAAAAAAACCAAAATAATTGTTGAGTAGCTACACTTACAACATCAGAAGGGAGAGTCAGCCAAACCTGCTCAGCTGAGAGAGGAATTATTTTTCCTAGACTGATTAAAACTTCTGCATTTTTCTTTGTCTTTACCAACACCTGTTTAACTCAAGCACCTGAACAAACTTTGAGGAGAAAAGATAGCTTTGTTAAAGACTCAACTGGACCCCGAAAGATCGAGTTCCACTTCAGAGACCAGGGGAAATCCAGGGTTGGCATTCCTAGTGAGATCTAGGGGAGAAAAAGCAGGAAAGGCCCATCATTTTTTTCAAAAACAATTACATGAAAAAGCCCCAACCCAAACAAATTCTCAAAAGTTAAGGTTGGTTGAATGTAAAAGAAGCAACCATAAAAATTCATGAATTAGTATCATTGGTTTTGGATTGTTGTTCTAGAAATATTAAGTGAACTGACTGTTTTCTCAAGAGTAACAACATTTACCTGTGTAGACCATATTGTCTGTTGGGACATCATGAACCACAGCACAAGTCTTCTTGATGTAGATCTGGTTGCAAATACACGACTGTATAGACACTAAAACTGGTGTAAAGGAATGTGTGTGTAGTAGCCAAAGCACTGGAAATGAAATTATCAGGGAAACAGCTGTGCCCCTCGAAGGCACAGGAAGAGCATTCCTGCAAAGCATCTGTGGATTTGCATGTGTAGTGTCAGGGAAGATGCGTCTTTGGGTGAGGCAGCAGGTATTTTAACCTCCCCAGCCTGCTGCATCCAGGAGTTAGGGTGTCCTTCCCCCTTTCCATTGATGCCTTGCTCCGTTGCATCCCTGGTATTCTTTGCTGGGCAAGGGTGACTTGCTCAGTATTATCCTGAGCCTTGCTGTGTTGGCATTGGATGGTGGGAAGCAGTGGGCTTCAGCAGTACTGTAAGAAGCTGGGCTCTAATTTGTCTGTCCCAGCTGCCCACATCCTACCTGCAGCATCACAGATGAGAAGCGAGCTTGAGAAATACTCCTTTTGGTGAAGCTGTAAGGTGTGTTACAGGGCTGGATGCACCACTGCACTCTTCGTGGTGGGGTATGTTTTGGTCTCTGTGGGAGAGAACAATGTCCCATATGGTCAACTTCGAGCATGCAAGTCATCACATTGAAATTAAAGGGGTGATGCATGTACTCAAACCTTCAGGAGCGCCCCAGTTCAAGGAGGTGACGTGGGCTGCAGCCTAAGGATATGGTCTAGCTTCCATGTTATCCAGTCCCTGAATTAAGACAATAACACTGCATAGTAGGTCCCTTTTTGCCACGAGGACGAGCACCACAACCTTTAGTGGGTTGCAAAGTATTGCATTTTTGTGTATTTTGAGCTAAAGCTGAAGAGGTCTTTTAACTTGCATTTAATTGGTGAAGGAGGAGAGCTATAAAGCATACCTGTCCTCAGCCTGAACCTCCCCCAGCTTTTTCATTATCAGTTGAGCTTTGCAATATTTTTTTTTTTTCCTGGCACCGGTACTACTGTGATGTTTCATTTCCTTCTCTTTTGCGCTTTTGGCAAAGATAAAGTTTACTGTCGGTTCCACTATATACTCTATCAGGTGACTTGGAGTCTGATCCACAACTTGCAAAGTCAGCAGAAAACTTTATGTTGCTCTCAGCAGGCTTTACAGCGACCTTTAATAATTCTGCCCTCCCAAGGGGCCTGAAGTACGAATCCAGTAGGCATTTGTCGTGTCTCAGTCTCCTAAAGGGCCAATGATTTCTTGCAATATTTTTGTAGGTCTTTGATCCATCACTGTTGCTTGATTGTGCTTTGAAGACTTAATAGCGCCCCATATCCCACACTTATTAAATTCAAATTCTCCAGTTGCACTTCCCTGGAAGATACATAAAAATAACACATGGAGGAAATATAACTGGAAGATCCTTTGTATAAGCTGACTTACATTTCGTATGTGGGGAAGACGCTGAAACCATTGCTTTTGCACTTGTGACAGAACCGTCTGTATAATTTTGATACACTGGAGTATATCTGAAAAAGCAATAATAGGTCAGGGAGCTGCGTGCTGGCTTCAAAGGCTCAATTTTCAGTATGCCGCTAGGCAGTCTTTCATTTAGAAAGAATTAGCATTGGAGACACCTAGCTGTAGAAGTTGCCATGGGCTCTGACAATAGATGTGTCTGGTGGGATTTTAGTGCAGCTCTTCTGTAGTTCTGCTGTTGTTGGGAGGTAGTTATTTTGGGATTGGGATAAGGATGCCATTAAAGACTCCCAGAACTGCTCAGCTGATTGAAAGGGAAGGGTAAAGCAGTGTGATAAGCCATTTTCTTGAGGACAGTAGAGAATAGGGTGGGAGGTGCAACCAACTTTGGGTGGAAACACTCTCGCATCCAAGCAGGGGGACAGATGATCCATTAACTGCTGGAAGGACTGGGAAGGGAGAAAACAGGAGTCCCACAGGGATCCCCAGTTCATGAGGTCCCTTTACCATCCTGCTCACTTAAAAGAGCTTCCGCTCAAGAGTGACAACGCGGGGAGAGCACAAATCCACAGTGAAACTGGGGAAATAATTTCAGTCACTCTCTATTTTCTGGGGTCTCACTGGGAGGCAGGTGGGACATTTCTGATAAATTCCAGTAAAGCCACCTGATTTCTGTGCAAAGTCCCTTGCAAGCACCAAGCTACTTGCAGGCACGTGAACAGACATTTACTCAGACCTCGTCTCCATAAAACCATGTTCTCTACTGGAAAGCTCTTCTCTCTGCCTAAGCAGGGAAAGAAGCCTGAGGAGAACAGACAGAGCTTGGCTGCACCAAAAATAAAATGGGTGATGAGCAGCCTTGGCCAGGGTGGTGGAAATAATTCCATTGACTCTAATTTGCCCTGGGTCAGCCTCACCTTAGGAACTGTGAGATTTGGGAGGCTAATAAAGAGCCAAGGTCTCCAGTTCAACACCACATAAGCACAAGCAGCACTTTCTGAACCTTTGGCGGGGCTGGTGGCACACATACCTTCTAGCTTACGAGGCAAAGCCTAAATTAAAAGCTAGAAACGTCAGTGTCTCACAGCATGTTGTGCAACCAGAGCTCAGTGATATTTTGTAATTAGAGTTGCTCCCTGGTTTTGGGTTGTTGGGTTTTTTTTCAGTGGGATCTGATTTTTTGATGGGAGCACATGCTGAAAAACTGATTCAGAAAGCAAATAGAAAAAAAAATTAGTTGGTTGAAAATAAACAACTTGTTTTCAAGAAAGTTGTGAACTTCCTAAAGGAAGTTTCCACAAGCATGAAAACTTTTATTTGAGGGAAAGCAGAAGGCTATATGCAGCAGTGCTTACTGCAAATATTATAAAAGATGAATCTTTGGTCTCACCTCATTGATACAAAATTCACCTCACTTTCAAAACTGAAAGCCCCAAAGTGCTTTTTAATATGATCTTCTTTCTCTGTTCAAAAATACTTCTGTGGACAAGGATGGAGGGAGGTTTTAACCTGAAATCTTTGCAAGGTTGTTGTTGCCTTCTCAAAGGTACATAGAAACATAATGCGCAATTGAGGAGATGCATGGGACCCTGGAGGAAATGGCTTTCGTGTGCTTTCTTGTCATGATGTGAGCCTGCTAACAGCAGAGTGGGCTTTTTCAGTGGCACTTTTGGGTCAATCAGCAAGTCAGATGTGCTCAATCTGTTGATGCTGAAGGGCCATCTGTCAACCCTGACTTCCCCAAGACCCTTCCTCCCAGCCCTTGGTCCCCAGATGTGGGCTTCATACAGGAACTTTCCAGCCTGGGCAGCCTTCTGCATTGGCATCTTCATTCTGCTGTGTGGCTGGGGACCGTGAACATAGAGGAATGAGGTGGGCTGGTTTTTTTTCCCCCCAGTGCGTGTTCCCAGCATTGTATCTCACAGCTGCTGTATGGGTTTACCTCCCTGCAGCGGGAAGGAGGCAGGAGCAGGCAGACAGCATTGCTCCCCATATGCAATGGGGTAAAACACCCGGTGAATGCAGCGGGAGCAAAGTGAGGCCAGTGCAGACCAATTAAGAAATTTGCAAGCAAACATCTGTCAGGCACTCAGCACAGATGAGTAACAAAATCAGACCAGAGCAGACATATGACGAAATCCTTCCATGTGGAGGGAAGGGGGAGGGGGACAGCAATCCAACGTGTACTAATATTTTCATTATAATGCAAGGCATATCAGTAACACACACACGTGAAGCTATGGAAATGTAGGGTATGTTGTTGTGCCATATGTTTTAAATATCATCAAGTAGGCCAGTTTTGTCGTATATTTGATATTCTGGCTGTTGTCACTAGGACGGGACCAACAGATTCATATGGAATATGAATTGGCCTTGAACTCAGTCTAATCGCTGACCCAAAGAGAGTTTTGCAAAATGCATTTCTAACCTGAGAAATGATAGGCTAAATTTTGTGCTGTGGGAGGAGGGCGATTGGTCGTACACTTGACCCAGATACAAATCTCTTGGGTTAAAAATAAAGAGGCTGTTGGATAGCGGGGACCAAAACATGTCACTGATAAGATTTGTTTTCCTTTTTTGTTGTTGTTTTTGCTGGAAAATGCACCTCAGACAAAAATCGTTATCATAATTTTTTGGAAGTTACAGTTTTCAACATTTCCCCCTCAGTGTTTCACAGCAAGGAGGAAGTAATGAAGTGTTGATATGTCTACATTTTTAATTTAATTACTGTAAATCTTCCACTTTCTTTCAGATTCCCCCCATTTTTTTCAGGAAACAATTAAACATGGAAGAAATCTTATTTCTTGTATTTTTATTTCTTTCCTCTTAAAAAGACAGGAAACCCACACAAACCCTCATTTTGAAATACTCACATAAAAGTCTCCTAAGTTTAAAAGAAAACCAGAGAAATATTTCTGAGGACAAGTTCTTTCACTCCATTACTTTGCTCCTTTTTGCTTTTCCTTTGGGAGGGTCTCCCTGCCAACAGAAAGGGGATAGAGGAGAGACAGTCAGGGTGTGGAGAATATATATATTTTTAATTATATTATCAAGCAATTCCTGATTATTTCCCTTTTTTTTTCTTTTGAGAAAAAGAAGGGTGAAGGAATCTGTGAGAGGGGTAGTGGGGAACACCCGTGCATGACAGATCCTCTTTCCTCTTACCCCCACCTCTTGGCAAGGAAATTGAATTCATGGCAAGTTTCAAATGAAAGCACCATGCTAGGGGCTTTTTTGGGGTGGGAAAAATCTGCTCCCTTGTCTGGGCAGCCCTGGTGTTTCTTTGCAGGACGTGGGCTGGGACCCGAACATCTCGCAGGGCTCCTTCCTGTTCCCACGTCCGTGCCAGGAATCAGACTCCGCGGGAGGATTTCGGATAACATGTCCTGGGAAGATGGGAGCCAGAGGGGGATGGAGCTCCCTCTCGCAGAGCCGGCCTGAATCTGCAGCTCCAACACGCCCAAGAGCACGAAAGCTGGTTTTGTTGCTGGAGTTGGCAGATACGTGCGCAGGGATCACAGCTGATGACTCAGAAGGTGTTGTTTTTACGGACACTTTGCTGACTACAAAGTCACTCTAACAGTTGGTTTTATCCTGCAAAACCTGTACGTAAATTGCATTGCCTTTCCCCAAGAGAAATCTGTTTGCTTTCAGATTTGCTTTTCTTTGGTGCCATCGGTAAATGCAGAATTAGCTCATCATTGAAGTTTAACACTTTCAGAGACATGGAGATTTGCTAGCTCCCTGCACCTTTTCTTTTCTTTTCTTTTCTTTTCTCATCAGCTTCTGCTCAGGGAAATCAGTGCAAGGTAGTGGATGCAGTGGACTTGCATGGCAGTACTTAGACTGTAACTTGGTCTGCAAAACTTGCATTGCCAGTGATGCAGAACAGAAAGGGAGAGAAGAACATCCATCACCCTGGTTTTTAAGCTCTGGATTGATCAGCTGGGCTGCTCGGTCGTAACATTTGCTGACGGTCCTCTTTGCTGTGACTGCTAGCATTGCATTTCACAGGTTAACATTGGGTGCAGAAAGCGTCAAGAGGCAGAACTTGTGGGCATTTCTTTGTACAACGGCCTTCTTCAGAGCAAAACTGAGGAAATAGGGGATGGGCCAAATCACGCTGATCCGGTGACAATTCAGGCTGGGCTCCTGGGAGCCATTAGTGCTCTTCACTGATTTAATCAAGCGTTCAGAAGTTCAGTGCCAAAAGGGACTGCCTGATGGCTTTGACTTCCTGTTTATGGCAGGCTGGAGCACTTTGGCCAGACACCTGTGCTGAGTCCACTGACATGTTTGCCTAAAATTTGCCACTGCCTACCTCTCTCTTTCATCTTTCCTTTTCAACTTTACCTATATTTTTCCTGTGTTATTTTTCCTTTTAAACCTTTAAACAATACCTCTCTGCAAGTTCCCTAGCAAATGATGGCATCCCTGCCATGATGGAGATGTTTCACCCAGCCCCATCTTGAGCCGCTGCACAGCCCACGACTGCATTTCAGTCCACTTACCAAATGTGACAAGAGCAATCCTGGCTCCTTCACTGCAGTGACTCATAAGGACAAGTTATTAAGATATTAAGTCTCAGGACTGGGGCCAAGAGGATTCAGACACTGCCTGCATCACTGTTGCTGTCTCTGTCCTTCTCCATGCTGTGTTTACATATCAGCTGGAAATTTCCTAAATAGGCTGATTCTAACCATCAACAAATACCGTTCAGATAATGCACATTTCATGGTAGTTTCCAGTATTCTGCCTACAGGAGGATATAAAAACTTCTTTTGTTATAATATAGCCTCCTTGGCAGCTTGTAACTCAGTGGGAAAGGCTCTGGATTCCTGGAGGAGCACACTGTGTCAGCGATTTTGGGTATTTCAGGGAGCGTGAGGCCTCACTGGGGAAAAAAGGAAAGCCCGAGAAAAACTCTGCTCTCCTTTTAAGATGAATCGGTAATCAAATTAGGTCAAAAATCAAAAAGTGCGAGTAAAGGGTGTGAAAAGACATTCTCTCTCTCAGCAAATCTGGTGGGCTTTTATAGGAAGCGGGAGAGTTGCCAGCTGTCTACTGAGTGTGTGTCTGTGTCATGTTTCATTTCAAAATGAAAATTCAAGAGACCGAAGGCTTCCATGCATGCATCTCCCAGGGCTTTTGTTAGCTTAGCAAGGTGGCAGCAGAGGTAGCCTCCGTCCCTGGGCAGGCGCACCCCAGCAGGGGATGCCCAGTAGCATTCACCACGGAGGGTGTGAGGACACTTTGGAGACTTCCATGGTCTACCTCCTCTCTAAGACAGGCATAAAGGTGTCCCCAGACAGGATTTCTTCCATCCAGGGGGTTTCCCATTCTCCACTTTCCTGAAGAACCTTTGCATTTTCAATGGAGATTTTTTTTTTTTTTCTGAATGCAGGTGACCCAGCCAAAAGGTTCAAATAGTTTAAAGTTTTCTAGTGAAGTTAATTCCCCTCACCCAACTGACTTTTTTGCACTGTCAAAAGTTTTTCTGAAAGGGGTCTGCTTTCCTTAGAAATATGAGTTCATCTTTAAAAATATCTCTAAAGATGGGGAGAGGAGGTAAAAATTTTTAAAATTTAAAACCACTGCAAACTTATAATTTTCACTGAAAATCTAACCCTCAACAAATTATGGAGCTTGGGCAGAAAATTTTGACTGGGGGCAGTTTTGGGGCTTTTTTTTTTTTTTTTTTAGATTTTAAATTCTAAATCCACACAGAGCCTTGTTCTCTGCCTTCTTTGCTATGACCACCTCCATAAAAACAGAGAGAGAGTTCATGTATCCAGTTATGAAATGCATCACTTCTTTTTTCTAATGGTTTTTCAACAGAACAGCTTAAATTTTAGTATCTCAATGAAAAAAAAACCCAAACACAACCCAAAACATTGATACAATAACCTTTTCATCTTCCTTCTTTTCCCCCTATGCTGCTCTGCACGGAAAAAATGTCTTTTCAGACAAAGGCTGGAGGGTTGTTGGACAGGTGTTGCGCATGTTCACCAAAGAAAATGTTGCCAAAGTACAAAACCTTTCATAAAAGTTGAAAGCGGTAAGGTTTCTTTTAACATCTCTTGTGCTTTTTCTTGAACCTGTGGCTTATGGGGTGGGCACACCTTGGACGCTGTGCTCTTTTTGCTCTCAGATGTGTAGCACTTCCATGTGATGCTTGTAAGTGGGAAAGGGGCAGGTAATCCCTGCTCTGAATATCAAGTTGAAAAGGAGCTTGAAATGGCACTAAAAGGTGGAAGAAGAGCCTGGGAGATAAATTTAGGATGGAGCTCCCTTCTAGGGGCCTTCCCAGCCCCCTGCTCTGGGAAGCACTGCAAAAAACTAAACTCCTTGGGAAAATGCGCTTACGAGTTGTTGTTGTTGTTGTTGTTGTTTAGCTGTCATGTTAAAAATGAAAGAGAAAGATCCTCCAAAATATTTCTTTTTAATAAAGTGCCTTCTTTCAACAACAAAAAAAAGACAATTCAAAGGAATATTTCAGGCAGCTGTTTTTAATTAACTCACATGGTCAGCTGATGGAAGAATTAAATTAGAGTTGCTTGATTTTATTATGGGTCCACTTTACAGACCAACAAAGGTAAGAGGCAAAGCCTCCATGGAGAAGACTCATACCAGAGTATGAGCTTCCATTTCTGGCTGGAAAATCTCCCTCTGACTCCCAGCATCTTTCAGCTGGGCTCACTGGTAGTTTGAAATCTGCCTCTCCATTTATCAGCTCCATATCTTGAACTGAGTATATTCTACATGAATTTATTTTTAATCTTGTGCTGTGGTTCAATGGGCTGCTTGGTGAAGCGGCTTTATAGACCCAACGTGTGCGCTTTTTTGGGAAGATAATTACATGAGTTCAAAGTCTCGTCAGCCAATCGTATTTTGGTATTCATGCAAGCTGTTTCATAATGCTGTTTTGAACCCTGTTGGTGGCATAATTAAGATTTAATTAAATACAGGAATAGAAACATGTTGTTCATTTGACCATCTGTGAGTCAATGACTACAGTGGTTTTCTAAGTTTCTACGCTACATGCTGTTAGTGAGTGTTTCATATTATTTTCCATCTCCCCAACCATACTTGCACGTTTTCAGAGCCACTGAAGAGCCAAAGCAGATATTATAATCTTGTGTTGATGATCATCTCTTTCTGCTGTTCTTAGCTATTGATAGTATTGAGCAAAGTCAAACCTTTCAAGTGCAGCAAGAGCTGCTAAGATGATGGGGAACGGGAATGGCAAAGAAACGGCAGCTTAATCCAAACATAAAAAGAATCGAGGGGGTGCATTTTGTTCCCTGCATTTTTTTTTTTTTTGGTGGTTGAATGTCCAAGCCAGCAGCACCCAGGCTATAATAATAATAATAATAATAATAATAATAATAATAATAATGCAGATACTTGTATTTTTCTCAGTCTTCCTACAGCACCTAGCATGAAGCAGCCTTGTTCTCAGCTGCAGGACAGATATGACAGCAATGTTCAAACTGTGGCAACAGTCAAGTATCCAAAGTGCATTGTTAGGGCCCCGGAGTACCAGCTTCTACACAAACCAGAGCTCAGAAGATGTTTAGCTGATGTGCCCAAAGTAATACATTCTTTGGTTTGACAAAAACTATTTGTGAGTTGGTGTTGAATATAAGTTAGATTTAAATGAAAAGGGTGGGGTTTTCCCTAATTAAAACTGGGGTTTTTGCTGAAACTTTAGAAGGGAAATATTTTGATTTCAACAAGATATTATGAGACTAAACTTGGTTAAATGTTGTGTTTTTAAATAGTGCAAAATTCACCCCAAGCCAAAACTGAAGCTTTTTGTTTCAGATACAATGAAATGTCATGTTTGATCTGAACATTTCTTTCTCTACAGTTTTCTGGTTTAAGGGATAAAAGAAAAAAAATGTTTGAGTTAATTTAAACAGTATTTATGCTTTCTTGATTTTTTCTTGGGGAGGAGAAAAGAGGTGGGGTCAAGCATCAACACCCAAAACAAATGCTTTACAAAGCTCTTGCTGAAACACCTAGAAAAGGATAGAAGAGGGATTTGCCTTTGTTCCTGTTGATTCCCTGTTTTACAGTCTACCAAAATAGATTATACATTTTCTTTTCTTACAATACAGCTTTTAAAATCAGAATTTTAATACATTCGATTAATTCCTTTTTCTATATTTACATCCCTTTTATCTCTTGTTTTCGCTCAGTTTTTTTGTTTTCTGCTTTAGGGCACAGATGAGGGTGACCGACCATGTTAGCAACAGTAGAAGGATACTTTCAAAAACTTAAAAAAATATTTCAGAAAGTGAACATTTCCCAGAATGGGGTAAAAATACATGGAAAAATACTAGTGGTTTATTTCAACCTCAACAAGAATGGATCCATGTGCTTTCACTGTCATGGTCTTGATAGACAAGAGAGTTTGTTTCAATGCTTTACAGTGATGTTCTTGCTAACAATGGTCTCTCATGAGCATGTAAAAGACATGACTATACTATCTTCTCTGACTCTTAATTTATCTCCATTTCCATGAATTTTCAGAGCCCCAGAAATTACTATTAGTTGCCATATTCTTCTACCTGATTCCAGCTGCTGGCTAAACAGATTGGAGGTGGGGAGTGATCCTGGTGCTTCAAAGCTCACCAATGGGCATTTTGGTCCCCACCATCGTCAAGTAGTGATAACAGCCCTGTGATCCCAATTTCCAAACCAACCCTACTCTCCTCTTGCTGCAGTATGCCCCAACCATCTCTGGCTCTGCTGCTGTTCTTTGTACCTTTATCACGGTCCGCATCACGTTGTGGAGAGCTCATGGCTTCCAGTGCATCAGCAGTTTTTGGCAATGCATAATGGGGTGCTCCAGGGAGCTGTGGGACGGGGTCTATTAGCACTTGTCTGTTGAGAATCAAGGACACTTCTGAAAGAAGGATCCAATGTAACAAGGAGTTGTTTTCATTCTTATGCCCGTCCCCTACTTCAACAATGTTTGAAAGTCCCTACTGGTTTCAGTCCCACCCTGTGGAAAGCCTTGGGATTTTGCCGGTGTTAGGACAGCAGGAGTTTTAAAATGTTTTGCACTCTGTCCCTGCTCCTGCTGAAATCACTGCTGCTAACATCACTGATGGCTCAACACCGAGCGCTTTGGAAAAATCCCACCTTTGTTTCAACAAATGCAGGTTGTGCAAAAAATGAGCGAAAAAGTTCCATTTCGCAGCTGCACCCCCCGTCGAGTTGCACCGCACGCTCGCTTTGCAGCTGATGAGTGAATGGCATGCCACTCGCCTCCAGCGCTGATTTGCGGCAGACGGGGATCTGGCTCAGCACACGGTGCCGAACGGTGCCGCTGGCCCTGTGCTGAGATGTGCTATTGGGATGGATGTGAGTCAAGAAGCTCTGACCCTCCCGGCCTTGCAGGAGTTACCTCCTCCCCAAAGCCCTCCAGGAATGGGCAAACCTATGTGAAATGCAGAAGCCGCTCATAAACACCTGAAGTCAATTTCAAAGGGCAGATCTAGAAACTGATGTATTACTATTGCACAGGGATATCTGTAATTTATTTCAAGTGATCGGCCTATAATTTGAATATTATTTGAATTTTGAATATTTTTTCATTTTAAAAAAGCACAGTGCATGAATATTTCTTGTCCTCAAAGTAGAGCTTAGCTACATCTCGTTACTTGACATAAGTCTCTTTAAGTTGTCCCCAATGCTATGCATTTACAACTACAAATATATGCAGCATGTATGGCCATTGCTGTGAAATAGAATTTCCTCTGGTAGAATTTGCCTCTGGACAGATGTGGTTAAAGTCACCTTTCTGTCTGCTCAAGCAGATGGGCTCCTGCAGTCTCTGACTTCCTTAGGCAATGCAAGAAATGATAAGAGAGGCAGAACCAGGACCTTCATTTCTGCATTATTCAACTTTGTATCCTTTCCCAGTTGCTGTTAGAAATGGTTGGTCAGTTTTAAAATTTTTTATTTTTTAACAAAATTAAATTTTCCATGGGAAAAGGTGGGGGGCTTTGCCTGCGTTTGTATTCCAAAATTAGGAACATAAAATCAGAAAACACTGTTAGTTATAAACAAAAGTAACCTCAGTTTTTATTAAAAATTTTTAGTGTGCTGTAAAATCAGTCTTTGGCTTCTGGAAATACAGATATTGTGGAGGAAAACATTGCATTTATTTTTGGGACAGGTACATTCACTTCCTGGTTTTGTGAATTGCCTGACACCAGCAATTAAGATAGGAAAGATGATTGACATTCCCCCTGCAAAAGCTGCAATTTTCAAGCAGCTTGGCACATTTTTGAAGTTCTTACTTCATCTTTGACCTAGTGGAGGGATGCATTTAAGCCTGGCTTTATTTAGGGTCCCGCTTAATCCTGCGTTAAGCATGGAGGGTGTTAAGACTCCGTGAGCTGCATTACTGGGGTGGCAGGGACCTTGCCGAGGTTTTTATCTCTAACTACGCACTGCGAGGAGTTTCCCTGAGCTCAGAGGAGCTGCTCAGAGGGAATAAAATGGAGCACATCGAATAAGTCGCTGCAGGATTGGGCTCACCGTGTGTAAAGCACTGTTGTAAGCAGTAATGCTTTCCAGGCTCGTGGTCTCAGCTAGCTGCAGCTAGCTGCCGAACATCTTTTTAACCTGTTTTGACTCCTCCAGTATTGACAGCATTGCTTCTAAAACACAGTATTTGGAGAGGAATAATTTCTTCTAACGTTTTTCTCCTCCTTGCAGTTTCTAAGTGGAAAGGACAGACCTTTATTTGCAAACGGGTGAAGAATACTGTGGTGCTTTGGGTTTTTTTTCTCCCTAGATGTTTTTTTGGCACAGCTATGAAGTAATTTTTTTTAAAAAGGTAATAGTCACAAATGCTTAAAAATCTGCTGGTGTTGTGGTTCCCAGAGGGACCTCTCCCAGCTGCAGCCCCCATGATGTTGTTACCATGACGATCTCCCATTTTCCTCTAAACTCTGGCACACCACATTCCATAAAATTTGCACAAAAATTGTCTTTGTTGTAAGCAAAAGCTGGTCAGTCAGGTACTTAACATCCTGTATCAATAAACGTGCTGGTAGAGCTGACTTTCCCTTCTCAGGGAGAGCTGGAGGGGTTGTGTTAAATATATCTACGGACGATCCCTAGGGCTGGTTTACAACGGAGGTCAGAAAGGGGGGAGACTGTATTAGCGATTTGTTGTCTCTGCCAGGAGATATGCAATATGTACACGTCCAAACAGGCTCATGTCCACGTGCCCGTGTTTATCTGGTCTTCCTCTTGCAAATGCAAAACTTCAGGATTGCAGCCATCCACAAGCCTTGCGTTAAAGAATTATGCCTCTATCTCTGCTGATAAGAGTGTTTCCTGTGTTTAGGTGCAGTTTAAATGGAGGTTTCCATGTGAAATAAATGGTTATCTCATAGGGGAATGATTCTTACATCATGGTAAAGCTCATTTGCAAAATATCCCATCCCATGTCCAAACAGGCAAAACTCAGTTCCAGATTCAGGCATTTTCTCGGATGCCTAACAAGCAGGTCTAGCCACAGTAATTACAGCAATATACTGACTCGAACATTTGGAGACACCAAAATGTACTGAAACCTGTATTTGTGCCTGACATATCATTTTGGATAAATTGTCAGAGCAGCAGGTGTGTTATTCAACTGCTATCTTATATGTGATGTACAATAAAATATTTTTAAGTGCTTGGACATCTTCTAGTGAAAGATGTTGTGAAAGTGCAAAGTGCTGTGGTTATATTGAATGTGAAATAAAAATAAAGGGTGTTGTATTTTGGCTATTGCTTATGGGAGGCAGGGAGAGGAAAGTATTTTTATGTTAAAAATAATTTGTAATACAGAAATAAAATGATGCTCTGTAGCAGCATAATAAAACAAAATTCCTTTGCAAGCTTCCCAGTAGAATATATATTTTTTTAATTTAATGGAATTAATCCCTGTTTGTTTACCCTCTTGATTATATTAACCAGCAAGGTAGTGATTAAAGGCAGGAGTGTAGCTCATGCTAATTATATTTGAACCCCCTGGACCTGATTCTTTTTAGTGAGAGATGATTACAATAAACACACCTGCACCATTTTACAAGCAGGCTCGGTCCTGGCTTGGGATACCATGCTGCTGGGAAAAGCCAGGACTTAACCCTGCTTGCGGACGCCTTCATACAAAATGTTTTCTCCCCTGCAATCCGGGATCTGCTGCATGCAAGTGTGTGGGCACGCTGCATCCGTGAGGGTGCTGGTGGTGGGAGAAGGACAGCCCCGGGGGGACTGGAGCAAGTGGTTTGTTGGGTCTTGATTGAAAATTGACTAAAAGCTACAATTAAATTCCTTGTATCCCTCAGCGTGCAAAGCAAAGGCTAAGCGTGCTTACATGCGAGCGTGTGTACGTTTATGTTAGCATCTGTGCCAAGTTTGGCAGTCAACATGAACTGACTCTAAAAGACCCATTTTGGTGTTAGCCTAAACCAGTACAAATCATTGGCCCTGACAGTTTATACCAACTCAGGAGCTGCTGCCTTGTTATTTTGGAGCACATAAATATTCTCATAGAAACTAAATTTCCCTTCTGTGTGCCGGGTTTAGATTGATATATGGCGGATTAAAAAAAAAAAAAAAAACTAGCAAAAGTTAATTCACCGCGGCAGAGTGGTTTGGGGAGATGATAACATATTCCTGCCACTTAATTAAAACCAGATTTTTATTTGCTATACCTTTTAATTAAAGAGGAACAAGATATTTGCCCTTCTAAGGCATCTGGTTGAGTTTATGAAATCTGGGGAGATTTTTGTTGTTTTTCTTTTTAGTCTGAGATTCAAATATACTGATCCGCTCCACCAGAGTTTTTATCGAAGAGAGGCTAGACAGCTTTCTCCTCAACTCTGAAGGCAGGGAGACAGTTACAACCATGAAATTCCCCTCCGGATTCAAGCTGATCTGCGTACAAAGCGGGGAGGGGGGAAGCCCTCCCTGCCCTCCCTGCAGCTGTGAACTTGAGCTAGCAATAAGTAGCAAGGTAACAGAAATCACAAAGAAAAAGAAGAGGAGAAAAAAAATTTGAGTAAGCCAAAATCACTTCCATCGCTGTTTATTCAGGGTCTTAAATGTATTTAAGCAATGAGAGAGAGTATTTTTAAAAGTACTTATTTTGCATTCATGTGCTAGTAAAAAATTAAACCAAATTCCCTGAATGCTTTTTCAGTGCAGTTTTCTGACTACTTTTTTTTGTTTTGAAAAGATCAGTATTTGTATTAGTTAGGAATTTGGTCTCACTCTTAACTATTTGTGCTAAACACCTTCAGAAGAGAGGGTGCTCAGCTCTTCCTTAGATAATGTTTAATTTTATGAACTGTCTCAAAAGATAAGGGTGACACATTTTAACATCAAAATAACCAAGGTTAAGATTGCTACAGATTTCACTTGAATGTTCCAAGAGCAAGTTATTTTGATAGGGTGCAGTTCTTCCTCCACGGTATTCGAGATACCTTGAAAGTTTGTAATTTCTAATATTATTATTTTTTATCAGCAAAACTTTAAAGGGTTTGCCAACTCCTTTCACTGATTTAATGTCACAGTTTTACAGGATTGTTAAGTTATTGATTATCAACATTATTAACTCAACTTGCTGGGAAGATACCAACCGCGTATTACTTTCATTTTGCAAAGCAGTTCAGTTTCAGCGCTGGCTCAGTCGCGTGTTTTGCTGATGTTTTACCCCATGGAGAATAGCTTGGCTGTTGAAGAGCTGCGCTGGGATCGGTTCATGAAGATGTAAGAGTCGGTAGAAGATGTGGAAAAGGAAAATAAAGTTATTGAAAGACCTTTTCTGGTTTTTGTTTGGCTTGAGGATTTTTTGCCCCCTGGAAGCAGATCCATCATTCTGCTGGGGCAGCGTAACGTTTCTAAGCTTGAAGTTTTCTTACTGTCTTGATGCTGCAGAAATCCTAGCCCGTGGTGTCAGAAGGAGAGTTGGTTATTGTCTATTGGAAACTTGCTGATAATATGGAATTACCTTCCTGGAAAAGGTTGATTTAAGAGTGCAGCACATATTTCAACAGCAGAAAAGAAAACCAATAAGCTACTCAATGTACGGTGTCGATCCATCAAAACACAGGAGTCTATCCTTCATACTAATTGCACCCTCACCTCCACTGAAGCCAGCTCAGCCTAAGCACATGCTTATATTTAAGTATGTGCTTTATCACTTTCCTGGACTGCTAGAGCAGGATTAAAGAGCAGAAATGCTGCAAACCAGCCAGTTAGGTGGGGAAAAAAAATCTGTGCAGAGGCTTGTGCTAGCTGGGAAAGTCTGCCTTGCTATATTTAACTTGTTATTGCAAACTTGTCTTGCTGCTTCACCCAAGACTCTTAAATACGGTGGTGACTTTGGATGAGTTGGTGTGTACCTCCACAGGTGGAGGAAAATATGTAATGGGGGAAATGAGTATTCTATTAGAAGTATCCACTGTGATTTAGGCAGCATGAGGACAGAGGCACTTGCAGCAGGAGGTGTGCAAGTTGAAAACCTTGGGAATCACGGGTTTGAAATGCAGGTATCTGAATAATGAGAGAATTTGATGTTTGTCGAAAACCAGGTCTTCAGATTAGCTCACTAGCCAGGTCTAGTGCTATAAGATCCAATAATAGTTGCTACAGTTCATATAACTTTATTGTCCTCTGGAGAACTGTGTAAATGTTAGCTTGGGAAATCTCACACGCACGCTTGAGCAGGATGCGTGTGTGCATGCATGCATGCAGGTATGTGGTTCAGCCTTGGGGGTATCGGGATCGGGTTTACTTCTGAGGAGCTTCGTGGCCATTTAGCAAAAGTCCCTCTCTGAGAATCCCAACTTAAATCTCGCTCTGTGACCTAGGAAATGGGGTTTTGATAAGCCTCATCTCTGAGCATGACTTGTTGCTGGAGGGGTAGGCAAGTGGGAAACCTGCCGGGCACCGAAACACTGTGAAAACACTTGCTATGAGAAAGGGTCAACCAGACTGGTGTCACTTCAGGACTGATAATAATTGTTGATCTCTGTATGTGAAGTTTTATTATTCCCTCTTCTCCTATCGCACATTTCCAAGAGACAGGGGATGCATACACAACTGCTCGTATGCACTCCAAATAGGCAAGCCTGTGATTGCCCTTCCCATTGCTTCACTCCATTTTCATCTCTGTACAGCAGTGTCTAACGGGAACTGCTTGGGCTAAAATTTTCCATGCTCGGTGTCTGCCTCAGCTTGATTATTTTTGGAAAGTGCTTTCGGAGGAGATGGCTTAGCCATTCTCGAGACTGTGATGAGAGAAAGAGGCGTCTCGCTGCAGGGCAGGCAGCCTCAGATTCCAGAGCGGGGTGCACAGGGAATGGTGTGCTCTTTCCTGGGTACATTCAGGATCAGTGGATGCTCTGCCTGTAAGGTTCTGTGCGCCAGCTCGTGTTTTCTTGGCTCTCCTGGGTGCTGTGCAAGAACTATGCCAATGTTTCTGAGCACTCAAACACTGCAGACAGGGCATTGTGAGGCTAAATAATATTTCAGGCTCTTTCTCTATGCAAGGTTTGCAAATAAGGACTTGGAGAGAGGGCAGAAAGATGCATAAAAATGGCTTCAGAAAGGTAAAATGCATGGGATTTGGTTGAAGTGAAGAGGCATAAACTGTAACCTAATTGCAGAGGTAGATATCTAGGCATACACTTTATCTGTACTTTTTTAACAGCCGTTTCTGTTTGCTGTGTTCCCCGAGGTGATCCGCTTTGCTGGGGCTGAGCTGGAGCAGGAATGCTCGCAGGAGTCGTCCTCTGCTCCTGGGAGGGCGAGATTTTAATTCTGTGCCACGAGAGGGCAGTGCCTGCAGCTGGATTTCCCTCTGCTCAAAACCCTCCCGGTACGCAGGCTTTGATTGTGAGTGTAAAATAATATTATCTGATTTTATTCCCTCCCTCGCCCCCCTTTTTCCCCTCTCCTGGCAAGAAATTACCTTTGAGATTGGAATCGCTTTGGCTCTGACGTTTCCCTGTTCAAATGCGCTCGGACTTAAGCAAACAGACTGGGTGGGAGTGGGAGTCATCTAAAATTAGACACAGTGGTTGTAATTGCACTTTGTTCCCACAAAAGGAGCTGATGTGGCTTGGGCGGCTCTTCCCAAAGGTCAGGGCTTGCTGGTAGCCCCTACAGCAATATCCTGGGTCCCTACACATGGATTTATTGAGGGTATCCTGTTGGGAAAGGAGAGCGATGTGTTGGATTGTTGTAAGGGGATTCCCACAAGGCATTTAGGATGCTGACAATACATATTTAACTTTCACTTGAAAGCCACTACAGACTGCCTGTTTGCCTCCTTTCCTACCTGTGCAAACTGACTATCTTGCTCCAAGGAGCGTCCAGAGGGAGAGTCCAAGGTCCAGCTTTGACAAAGGAATTGGCCCTGGCCAGGCTGCTCTATGGCCATGCAAAAGGAATAGTTTCATTGCCTCCCTCCCAAAGTCTGACCTAGGAGCAAACACCTTCTGCCACGGATTCCAAGGCCCCACAGGACAACAGTACCTATAAGAAATCCTCAGGCTGTTGTAATCTCCTCCTGCTGTTTCCTCGGGCAAGTTTCCTGGGACATATCCCACACCTTTACACCAGCCCATGCTTAACACTATGAGAGCATGGCCCACAGCCTGGGAGGCCCTGCACAAAATGAAGATCATTGGTTTTGAAGGTGAATGAAGGTTGTGACGAAGTGCCTGTCATGTGAATAACACATCAGCTTTTGGGCCAAGAAAGTGGCCGGTGGAGCCAGGTAAGAAATACAAATTGCTAATAGCAGGCCTGCTGCTGCTTCTACTTCACCAGCTGGTCTTACATGGCCTGAGATTCACGTGTCAAGACCTGCAAAGCTGTATGAGCACAATGTAGGAACTGCCACCAGTCGCCATACGCCACTAGCTCTGGCTGCCACCCCACCTGCAAGCAGATCCAGGACAGACCATGGTGGTAGCACTCTCAAGGCTAGGGAGTTTCAGCATGAGAGGTACAGAGAAACTTTATTCATCTCTGCAACAGGAAGGCAGTGATGAAAAGACTACCTGGGAACTCCTTTGTTGACTGCCCTGCTCCCACGGTAGCAGATGTTCCCATTATTTGAGGAAAAACATCGTGTTTCCCAACCAACTGATGCTCAGCATCAGAAAAGGGACTGGTGTGAAGAAACAGTGTTTGGTGTTTGGCTTAGGGCAGTTTTAACACATCCATTCCCTGAAGTTCAGCCTTCTCCTCCTAAACAGATCTAGAAGGATGTGTATGGTTGTATGAGCACAGACATCTACAAGCTGGGGTAATCCATCATCATAACAACAGCTGTGGAGCCATGTCCGACATTCAGAGATTATTATCCATGTGCAAACTGGACCCACTGTGGCTGATGTTGCATTGCTGGAGTAAGATTTGGAAAGACAGCCATGAACTGCAGCAGGATGATGTGCAGAACTATGTACAAAGCCAGTGTTAGGCCACCTCCTCTCATCCACCAGCAATGAGGCTATGATAGGGGCTGTGTTCTCCAGACTGCTTTACAGGATGCTAACACTGTGGAGTCTCTTCTGTGTGAAATGGTGGCTGGCTACTGAAAAGAGGTAAAAAACATCATTGTGCAGTTGAGCTGTTTCTTCATGCTGAGAGATTTCTGCCTCTTAGGTCCATGTTTTTCTTCATAACAAAACGTTGTGGTGCTGCAATGCTTTGCTGTTGGGGTCTAGCCTCACTTCTGTAGTCCCTGTCCTGAAAACTTTAGTGCAGTCAACCAGAGACTTGAAAAGGACCTTCCAAACTGTCCAGCTTCTGTATAGGCAATATGGGAGTGACCCGAAGACGGTTCTCTTTAAATTAGGGCTGTGGGTTACAGGAAGGCAGGCCTGCCTCAACAATTCTCAAATCTTGAACACCACAGCTCAAGCAGCTTGTGTATCACAAGATCTTCAGTGGCCAAGCTCTGGCAACATTTAAGAAGCAATATGAAGCTGTCCAACTACTTGTCTAGTCTTGTTTCAGGTGAAACATGAAAGTCCTTTTTCCATGCTGGCAGAAGAAGAAAAACAAATGTCCCTTCACTCCCAGGTCTGTCCTTTAAAGAAACTACCAATGCCTTCTCAAAAGAACAACTCCTTTCTCCACAGTGGGGATGTGTTTTCTTTTGTTCCAGAGTTTCCCAGTTGATGAAGGAGAACCACGGTGTATTGTTTCAGAAAGGGTCAGCAGTTTAGTTCTGGAAGAAGGCAGGTGTAACAAATAGTTCTCACTTTTCTTGGCAAGGACCCTGGTGAGCTGGAAACGGGGACCATGTTTCAAGTGAACAATTCTTCTGATGTTGATGGGCCCCTAAGATGGTCCTCAGAGGCTGCGATATGAGGGTGCCATACTTCAGCACTACCTGGCTTCCTTCCATAAGGAGGTTTGGCCGTTTAATTTCTGGTGAGAGGATCCTGCTGCTTTGTTAGAGACACAAGGAAAAAGCAGAGCTGATCTGTGCTGCGTAGCAAAGGAAGCAGAGCTGAAAAGACCAGTGGGGCATTGAGACCTGCTTTGAAATTCAGTGTGCTCCTTTGGGAACATGCTGATGGACTGAGGAGCCTCGCAAAGGTCTCCATCTTCATAAAGTCATCTTGAAATCTTGACCTGGGCTACGGTGTAATCTACTGTGTAGGGACTGCTGTACAATTAGGTTGTGTGTCTGTGTATAATAGAATTTGTATAATTTATGGGAACTCTATAGTTGTTGTTCCTGGAATAAAATTTCAGTGTTCAGGAGGTGAGAAGAAGAAAGAGAAAAATGAGGGTAAATATCAGCAGTTCCCTGGCAGAGAATCATACTGTGCTGCCAGTCAAGCCTGTTGACAGGAGACCAGAAAAAAACTGGGCAAACTTCTATCAAGCATGACACAGGGAATGAGCCAGAACAGGCAGGAGAGAAGATGGGTGGACATGGAGCATGTCTGCACACAGCAGTTACCCTGGATTGATGTGGAGCGTAAATGTAGTGCACAGAAATCATTGCCCCCCTGGGTCTTTCTGCCTTATAGTCCACTTCCAGGAGCTGAAGTTCAGTCACAAAAATGCAGGCTTATTTAAGAACAAATGTGCCCAGACCTGGAGATATTCAGGAATGGCTGTCCTGGAAAAAATCCCTGAAGAGCCAGTTTGCCTTTTGTACCATTCAGCAGGAAGAGGGCCATAGCACCGACTTGGCTTCCTTCAGCCAGAGAGAGCTGATACCCTCTTTATTTGCTTTTATTCATCCCAGATGAATGGAATCATCAGAGAGGATGAAACAGAGACTGATCTGATGGCCTGACACTTTCACCATTTTAGCAGCTAGCGGCATCCAAATGATTTAACAAGACATCACCCAAGAAGCATTTTTTGGTTCAGCACCTTTGGCCGGTACGTCAGCTGTAACAGCCTGTCACACTCCAGGTAGCTTGGGGAGGGCAGACAGAGGTGGACTGTCGCCTCCAGCCAGCATAAATCACATGTGGCTCCACTGGAGGTGATGGAATGATACCGGTGTCAAAGCAGAGTGTGTGTGAGGAGAAACAGCTTCATCAGTTTTAATGGTGGCAATAAATGTATTGACTCCTACTTACTGACTCAAGAGCCCAGGATTAGTGTTTTAACTCCCAAAAGGAACATTTTTATTTCTGGTTTTGACTTCAACCCAAACCCCAATCCTTACATATCCTGCTGCAGGATTTATTGGCTACAGTTTTTCCAAGCTTAGAGTCATCATCGAATTCCAGCAGCCTGTTCCTCAAAGTCATGCCTTGTGCAATGATTCCTTGACAGCAGCAGTGATAGGTGGGAGTGCCTCCACAGCAGGGCATTTTGCAGAGCTTGCCAGCCTGCAGACCACAGGCCAGCTAAACTCAAACAGCTGGCAAGTCCTGTAGGAACTCCATGGTGGTGGTGGTGGAACTGGGCTGCAGAAAGCGCAGCAGATATTTCTGGCTTTCCTGGCATCGCTGTTTGAACATGGAACATCAGTGGTGGTTGTCTGCATCTCAGAGGAGGACTTCATCTGTAGCTACCTTCCTTAGCTGGAGCTACCACGTTGAGGAAAATCTCTTTGTTCCAGGACAATTCTTCCTGCTTTTGCCATTAGGATGCTTTTGATACTAATGTAATCTCCAGATTAGTTGTCCATCCACGGCAAGCAATGAATGAAACTGAGAGATTGTCCGACACTACCTTTATATGAGTGTGCTTTCCTGCTGCTACTGCACACACCCAGACTGCTTCAGAAGTCATTCTCCAGGATTTCTAGGCTGGAGCAAAGAACAAAGAGAGAGATTTCTGCTTGTAACCAGGTGCCTGCAGCAAATATTTATTTGTTTCATAACATGGCATTATTGTCTTTTATCCAGCCCAAACCTCTGCTACAGCATAAAGAAAACCAAGGCAGATAGTCCAGTCTCTGATACCATTGAAACAGGGGATATCTGGAGCCAGGAATTTTGGACACCCAAAGCTAGCTTGGTGTGAAGGAACTTTTATAACAGATACATTCCCAGTTGGAGGCTATTGCACCACTAGCAGTGACAACGCTAGAGAGGGTTATTGCTCCCTGATGACTACAGTGTGAGACCTGTGGGGTCTGCATGAAAGCATCTTGGAGGGATGAGTCACAGGTCCCTGTTGCCTTCAGTAAGGACCTTGGAAAAATATACATCCTGATGAGAACTTGCAGAAAGCCCTGTTGGGTCTATTTGGACACTTTCTAAATAGCTGGCTTGATTCAGCCCTCCCCTTCCCATATGGACACAGATCGTGCCATTTTTGCAGATGCATGATGGTGGTGTTATCTCAGGAGATGGGGACATGCAGATCTTTCCATTTTCCATTGGTGCAGAGCTGCAGGCTGGCAACAAAACTGCATAGATGGCTGAGCATCACACCTTGGGCTCTTTAAAGTGTTTCCTCTGGCCAAAGGGGGATCGTGGCATTAGGACAGCTTGCCACCCTTGGTCTGCTGTGGAAAGGCTTGTTCGGCTTTGGAAAAATGGCACACGGCTATTCCTGCCCCTGCATGCCTCAGTGAGAGTGTGGGTCCTGGGTTACTGAGTGTGATTCTGAGATAGGTATGGAGGTGTCTCAGCCTTGGGAGGATGGCTGTGGTTCCACTGATGAGACTGAGCCTGCCTTAATCTTACCAGGAAGGTGGTGATGTGACCACAGCTCCCAGGTGTGCTGCAGAGCTAAGAGGCGAGAGGCTGGATGCTTTCATTTCCTTTAGGTCCCAGACAGGTACTTGGGCATCCTGGACCCAAGCACCAAGCCATCTCTGACCACCCATTGCTGCTAAGCTGTGACACTTGTGTCACCTTCAGTGACACAGAGGATCAGCATTGACAGAGCAGGTGGGAAGGAGTGGCCTCCTCTGGGTGCCATCACACATACTTTCTCAGAAAAAAACCAGCCTCCTGCTTCTGTCTCCCTGCCAAGCAAACCTGGATCATATTATTTTCCCATTCTTTCATGAGTACAGAGGCCACAAATGAGTAGTTGTGGGTCAGGAGGACAGTGGGGAGACCCTCCATGCCCATCACTTGTCCTGCTGGTCTTGCATAGGGGCCTCTCAAGACTTGTGGATCCTATGGATCTCTTCATATCGCTTTTGTAGGCGTGGATAGTCAGTAGGTATTTAAAGTACTTCTCACCTTCTTCACTGCTGAGCCCTGCTAAGCTCAGACTGTGAAGTGAGCTGAAGCAGGGTGATGACACAGACCTAAGTCTTTCAGGATGCAGAAAGGCGGACTCATATCCAAAAGATCAAGCAAAGCATCAGCTGCATTGCTGTACACTGTACATATTGCATGGCCCCATCTGGAGTGCTTCACCATTGCAGGAAAAATAGAGGTGACTTCAATACTACCAGCTGGAGGTCCCAGCTGGGTTCCTGTGTGCTAGGTATTGCCCAGGAACACACAGTGAAGCATTTGTGGGCTTGGAGGGACTGTCAGGTAAACAAAGGAGCAAGAGGGGAGTGGATCAGCACATCAGTGACATGCCCCAAGTCATGCAGGTAAGGTAGAAACAGGAACCTCAGCCATATGCCCTGATTTCCCAGCCAGGTCTGTGTCTGCAGGACCTGCTGCATTTCGAGCAAAGGAGAGGAATGGATCTGGAAGAATCAATGATTTCATATTTTAGAGATTGTAGAGAGTTACATTATTTACTTGTTCAAGTAAAATCCAATAGGTATTTTTGTAGTGAGTTTTTGGTTTGTTGGGGTTTTTTTTAAACCAAAATGAGTAGTTGCATTTTCAGGTGTTTTTTTTAAGGTTTTCACCTTTTCAGGCACTGTTTCCTGTAAAAATTCATCCAAGTGTCTTAAGTGGGTGAAAAAGCAAAGAGAGTCAAAAGTTCGAGATTAAAATGTTTTATTCTAAATTGAATGAAATACATTGTTGCATCTGAGGTGATATTCCCCCTTTTGTTTTGACAGAAAAATTGAAAAGGTAAAAAGGTTCTTTTCAATTTTCCCCTCAAAGGCCCCTCTTCATCTTCGCTTCCCCCCAAAACCATCAGAGTTCAACCAGAACAAAACCACAGTTCCTGACACGGTTTTGCTTTGCAGAGAGCAAAACTATGAGGAGAACTAATCAGTATGTCAAAATAAATACATTCTCTTTTATCTAGATCTAGCATCCCACCTGCTAAGAAATGCCATGATTAAGTACATTAAGGCAGAATGTTGTCAGATCTCCAAGTACACTAGCAGGGCATTAGAGAAGTGTGCAAGTTGTACGATGGCTCTTCTTTACCAACAAATTGATTCAGAGCCTTTACAGTATGGGACTGACAGGGAAAATAAAAAGCATTCAACTAACAAAATGTTAGCTTTAGGGTACACTCAGGTAATGTGGGAGAATTATGCCAGAAACAGCTATAGGCCTTTCTTCGTGATATTACTTTTGCTAATATGAAAACCCTCATTCTTACCATGGGCTGCAGAATAGAATAGCTATTCTGTGGAAGCAACTCCTTGGTAATCATTTACCAAGTGTGAACACACTGCTTTGCCTCTCTATTTTATTGCAAGGGGAATGTGGGGACGTTTCATGTTGGAAGAGTTTATCAGAGCCTTCCCGATTGTTGCTGGAGCAGCCTCAGGTTGCTGGCGTTTGCTCAAAAAATCACAAACCAGAAACATTATGTAAAAATGTCAAAAGCCAGCTGCTGCCTTTGCATGAGCATTCAAGCTGACATGTGCAAGGGACATAGAGGAGATGGTGCCCAAGCACTAGCAGTTATTGGCCTTTTCATACCAAAATGCCTTGGACTCAGACCTCCCAAAGTTGTCACACTGGGAGGAAGGCATGAGAAATTTTGGAGACACGCACAGACAGAAAGACCTGTCTCTCACTTCCTGAAAACTGGGCCTTCCATGGCCTCTGTGCTCTAAATCACTGGTAACTTTTACAGTTATGGCCCAGGACATCTTAAGCCATGCAAAAGGTTGCAACAGGTGGTGCTTAGCTTTTTCTTGTGATCAGGGGTAGGTTTTTCCCACATGCTGGAAAAGTGATTGGGACACAGTTCTCATCCAGTGGAAGAGAAAATGTTGCTCTGAATGTAATGACACTGATTTTTAATCTGTTTTGTTATTTTCATGCAAGAGGAGTCTGTCAGTGTGTAAGAAACTAGAAGAAAGAGAAGCAGAAGACCCTACACAGCAATGAATTAACACCAAAAGAGGCTGGATGCTGGACATGTGGCAAGAAAGTGATCGTGACAATAAGTAAAGTAGTAAGTGCCAAGCTTTTACTTGTAGTACTGAGAATTTAACAGCCGGTACCCAGCAGTCAGGTCATCAGGTTTTGCAATATGCTGCCTTTAAAGCTCTTTCTTTTGGGTACCTCTTAATCCCACTTTACCCAAGACAGACGGGCTGTCAGATCTGCACAGAACAGAAGGGAGAAAGGAAAACAAAGTAAAGACATAACACATGAATTTAAAAACATTTAAATTAGCGTTTAACAAGTCAACTATTCAGCCTCTCCAGAAAAGCAGCCTCATTCATTTAGATCTTTCCAAATGGAGCTCTTCAGATATATCAGTTAACTAGAAGCCTGACAAAAGAGATGATCCCTATGAGAGCCAATTGTGTTGTTTTAAAATCTGTTTATCTATTAAAGGTGGGGCCAGCTGGAAAATAAAATGTAAATGTTCTCTGTAGTCAAGAGAGTTTTGATCAGTGGGATATCAGGAGTCATTTTCCCAGTCATGCAGCTAATGGAAATTAATAGGAAAGGAGAGAAGACTTAATTAACTTTTCCTTTAAAGTAAACTTATTGCTTTTTCCCTGCAGGATCTGTCCCTTTGACACTTCCCGGTGAAATGAAAGGAGAATATTCTTTTGCAATGACTTTTCTCTACTTATGCTGCACTTTTTGAAGGCTGATATGCTTTCAAGGCCCATTTCCAAAAAGTGGAAAATCCAAAGGAACTTATACTGCAAAGGGACAGAGTTAGAAAGGGGGTTAATTACCTTATGATGCAAAGTGCCAAGAACTACTGAAAATCCCCCTCTGCTCCTCCCTGCACTGCTAAGTAACACAAAACCTGTTGCTTTCTATCTGAGACTCGAGGCCCCATGTTGGCACTTGGGCAATTTCCCACCTTCACCATATGGTGGACTGATGAAGCAACATATTCTGGTGGAAGCAAGCACAAAGTTCAATCCCACATAAGTCAGGATTAAGCACAAGCCAGATAGAAAACAGAATAACAGTCCTTCACTTTAAAATAGAAATAATCATATAAAAATGTAAATTGCAAATGGGCTTTTTCTCCCCTATACTTTGAAACAAACCTGAAATTTGGATGCACTCTCTTGTGTATCCTGGTTCTCAGTGTTAAACTGTAATATCTCTGAGAAACTCTTGATTACTTGAATATATGTATTTTAATAAATGAGATTCGGTTTATGTTCAAGGCCAGGTGTTTTTCTCAGTCAGGTACAAGCTAAAGAAAACTAGTAAAGAAAATCTCTACAGGCTCCATCAGATTGCATTATAAAAGAACAGCTTTGCACAGAATAAAAAAAAAAAAAAAGAAGTCTAAAAATATATTCTGAGAACAAGCAAAATCTTTAATCTTGTTTGTAAAAGGAACCATTCCCATGAGCTTAGTAAGTTGTTCTCTCTCTTTTTTAAGAAAAAAAAAGATCCTTCTTAAAAGAAAGTTAGAAGAAAAGGTTGGATTTTTTTCTTTTCTATTGTGACATTAGTTAGCTACTCTTTTTTGAAGGCAGGTTGTACGTTGTCAGAGCCATTTGCATGTGACAAGCGGGTGTTCAAAAGCAATTTGAATGATTCACTCCCACTGGCAACCCAAAGCATTGCCGAGATCCCCCCAAATACCACCCTTCATTCACTCACCGCTTGTATTCCAGGTTGCCCGCTGTTGGCTTTGGAAGCCGTCCTTCAGGCACCGCTCCACATAGGATTTGGGGTCGCATCCGGAGAGGAGGATCTCGCCCAGGAGAGCGATGTAGGCGATGGCCAGCCGGAGGGTGTCGATTTTGGAGAGGCGCTTCTCGTACGGGAAGGTGGGTACGTGGCACCTGAGCTGGTCGAAGGCCGAGTTGATGTTGAGCATCCTCTTCCTCTCGCGGACGTTGGCGGCGTGCCGCTGGGGGAGCTGACCGGGGAGCGGTGGCGGTGGCGGTGGCGGTGGCGGGGCGGCGGGCCCCGGCGGCGGCGGCGGCGGCGGCGGCGGCGGTGGGGAGCTGTCCAGTTCAGCACCCCCTGCCGCTCCGCCCGCCGGCACCCCCAGGGCATATGGGCAAGTAGGGGAGGGCCAAGGGGAGAATTGGTCTGGCAGGGAAGAGCAGTCCAGCAGGAAGTTGTCCAGCTGAGAGCTGGCATCCGCCTGGTCCCAGAAGAGAAATTCGGGAGTGGAGGCTTCCTGCTCGAAGCTGTAACAAATTTCCTCCATCCTCTGACCTGCCAGGCTGAAGCAAGCCGATGGAAGTATTTGCAACTTCAGACTGAGCTGACTATCAGGGAAACGAGATTCTAATTTCATTAATACCCCCTAACCCCAAAAATATCAGGGACAGGGAGTCCTGGTTATGTCCTTGAGGAAGACTATCACCAAAGTTTCCCCAGTTGCAAATCCAAGGGGGACTCGTGATTTAAATACTTCATGGCTCCTCAGCAGGGGAATGATGCTATTATTCTCCACTCAAAACCAATTAGTACACGTGCTTCTCTTTTTATTAGCTATTGACTACAAAACAATATGAATTAATTTAACAAGAGAATGCATTTTCTATTGACTTTCTCCTGAAAAATCCATTGAAGTGGTTATTGAGTTCTTCCACAAGTTCACTCTCTCCACTTGCTATTTAGAGTAGGGTTCACATAGGGATTTTGTTGTTATTGTTGTTGGTTTTGGTTAGGAGTGGTTGGAGGAAGAAACAAAATACAATCTTTTTCTGGTAAAGTGTGAATAGCCCCACATTCTCCTATTGCTGGACAAACAAAATGCTATTATAATGCTGTCAGAAACACATGATTCTGCCCTCTTTGACAGCAGAAGCTAGTGGCATCTCCCGCACTTCTAGCAAAAGAATGGTTAGGATAAAGATGTGGGATGCACTGTTGTGTTACATTGGAACACAGTAGTACCTCATATTAAGTAAGCCAACAACACCGCATTTGGTTGCTGCATGTTCTGATTCACACTTATATTACACATTTTGTGAGCAATGCAGACATTCAGTGCTCTGTCTCAGACCACATTAAGCACTGGAAAATAACAGCAGCTGTAATAACCACAACGGGTGCAGTCCTAGAATGGTGGACCAGGTGGTTCTTGAGAAGTGCTGGAAACTGGGAGAGTAGCAGGTGTCCAGAATCCCTGTGATGCTGGACAAATGGGGTGGAAGGTGTTAAGCACCACCAGAACTTTAAAGCAGGTGCATAATATAAGTGGGTGCTTCAGTCTCTTTGATTTCCGCAATACTTAAGCCAATGTTTAAATTCATTCAGAAGTAGTTTAAGTCATATTTTAAGGACATAAATGAATGGAATGGAAACATGTTTTAAGTTAGAGAAAGCCTAAAGGCTTTTCCTGAAGCATGTCATAAAGAACTTTTATCAAGACACTTAATCAAATGCTTGACTTCAAGCACAGACTCATGTCCTGCTGCTGTGTGAAGTTTCAAGAGATGTCTACTGTGAAGTTTATGAGCCATAGGCAGCTTTCTGATAGGAAAGCTGAAAGCACAAGTCTCAATAGCTTCAGATAAAGAGCCAGAGAGCAGAAAATGACCTGCATTTTCAGTGGATCCAAAAGGATGATCGGTCCTCCATCTAACAATGGCTTAGGATGCAGTCCTGATAGATTTGCCCTGTGAATAGAAGGATTTATTTTAAGATAAGGCATAGGCTATTAATGACTCTTCTTAGTAACCTCGGATTTTGCCTTGTGGCAATTCTACCTGCTCCAGGGAGTTCAAGGCAACAGAAGACAGGCTGCAGGAAAGATTTTTGCAAAGAGTAGATGTGAGAAGGTTGCAGTGTATGAAGCTCTGTGACTATCTTTTTTCTTCTTGTTGTGCAAATTGAACAGGAAACCCATTATCTGTAAATCTGCTTGACAAAGGAAAATACCAAGTGTGACAATACAGGGCAAATAGGATTTAAATAATGAGAATGTGTCTTGCTTTCTCTGGTCAGCTCGGGGCACAGATTTTGTACTAGTTTTGTACAAAGTAAATAATTTGTCATGATAGCAACGTAGCCAACAACAAAATATTGGTATTGTGATAGTCCATAGTGATAGACAGCTTCTGCTCCAGATGAAGCCCAACAAAGGACAAGGCAGCTGGCTACAGGGCAAGAGGGGATGCAGGAGGGGTGAAAGGAATGGCCACAGTCACAGGTGGCAGAACTGAGGCTTGAACTTGGGCCAAGTGATGTTGAGTTCACTCTGCAATGGTTTCTTTTAAATCGTATCACTGTATTTCCCAGTGTCATGTACAAGTAATGTTCCCCAAAGAAACGACTTATTACAGGCCCCAGGCTTGGCAGTGGGGCTGCATCTCTGATCCCAGCAGTCCCTTCTACACCTTTGTAAGCAGATTTAGGCTCAGCTATGCAGAAAACAGGCAGCAGAAAAGCCTTCCTGCCTGAGCTCCCTACCTCTGCATGCTGCACCACCTCTACCCAAAACACCTCTGCAGGACTGCTGCTGCCTTGTTGGGCTCCCATGGATGCTTTGCAGTTCCCATATTTCAGATTCTCTTTCAGATGCTTCTACAGCTCCCCAGTCACTGTTTAACTGAGCACTTGGTAGTGCTCATTTGGTCACCTTAGGCACAAACATAAGACACTTTAAAATACTGACATCAGGACGAGAACAGCAGGTCTTCTCCTGAACAGGGCTCTGGAAGAGACAGTTGTCCATCAGGAGCAATGGGCAGAGGCAAGGAGGCTCAGCAAATAACATAGTTTTATGTGCTGGGTTCCTCTTTCTCAGCAGATGCTTCTTCAGTGCTTAACGTTCCCTTCCAGATCCATCACTGCTAATAGTGTTGCCTGGGGATATGTCTGGCTCCACAGATGGAGAGCAGATGTTCCAGCAAGCCTACTTTTAACATGTTCAGGGGGAATTTGGCTCTCTTAGAGAGATTCTGGACAAAGCAGAAGGGGGGAGGGTAGGGGAAGAAAGAGAGAAATGCAAGGAAAGATTTCCCCTTAGAAAGCCAGCTATGAAAGAGGTCAGGTCTCAGAAGAGAAGCTGAGGTTCCCATCCCTCATATGAACAAACCTTACCAAAACCTCAGACCTGTTGCACTCCCAGTGTTTCTGCAACTCCGTTTGTCAGAGACGGAGGGAATGTACAACTAATTGGCCTAATTTTGCACTTGTCTTGAAAATGTGGGTGAAGGAGTCTCCAACAGGGAATGAGGTAGCACAGGTACCACACTGAGTGGGGGTGCTGTTGATTATGACATATTGGTATAACTTCAAGATCTGCTCAACCACCATTTTCCCCAAAACCTCTTCAGACCCAGTGGGATCCAGAAATAACATTTGGCTGCCAGTCGTTTTTTAGTCAGTAGGGTCTAATGAAAGCAAATTCTTGAGTCAGAAACTTTGTCCTGTGTTTATGTCTATGATTGATAGGCTTTAGAGACATGGTCGTTTGGGTTTGAATTCTTCCAGGTCTAGATATCTATGTCTCCCTTTATAATTTTCCCTATTCATGCTAGGAACTACCTTCCTCAGTCCTGTCCCCCTTTCTGTGTCATCTAAACAAATCCACCCATAGCAGACTCTGTGATTTTGCCTATTTCATAGAATTTTGGGTACAAACCTGCTTTCAGGGAATATTTCCACTGCAGTTTTTTTCTTCACAGTGCCTTAGCAGCTGAAAGCTGTTACCCTGTACCTGTATCTCAAAGACAACAAGAACTCCTGTGTTTATTTTGGAGGTAGATTTTTCTCTCCCTTTCTTGTCCCATTGGTCTTATTTCGGGCTGAGCTTGGGGAACCTTTCCAATGACATTTTTAGTGGAGCCAGAGAAACCTCCTAGTTCTGGCAAAATGGCCTTTTTTTTTTTTTTTTTCTCCTGGGAATTTAGTTTGAGCATGTTTCCATCATCTTTAATTGCTTAATAAAGGGAGTCAGTCCTTGGCCTGGACAAAGCACAGATGTAGAACGGATCAGCTGCTTTACTTTCAAGTTAGATGACTCCAAAGTACAAGTCCATCATGTCATTGCTGTTAATCCAACATTATGCTGTGCAGCTCATCATCAGAGCTGGGAATTGCGTCCAAGATTTATGGAGAAGACCAGACGAAAGATGCAAAGATCTTGGGGAGTACTTTATCCAGGTGGGACAGTGCAGCTCTTGGTGGTGTGGCTCACTCAACGTGTGTTAGTAATGGCACTGCCAAACTACAGCTACACAGAAGGATCTCCAGGACCTGAGCTGGCCTCATAATTGGCTGGTTATGCTCCTTACAGCCACAGTTAAAGGGTGGACCACCAAGCTCCTATACCTTCTTTTAAGCCACATGCCATGCCTGGGATACCTGAATTACTGGGCACATCATTTGTGAAGTGCTGGAGGCAAGAAAAGTGCAAGTATTATCATTTAACAATGGAATGTGCTTCTTTTTTAACCTGAAACAATAGCAAATGTAACAATGTAATGAAAAGCAGAACAAGGATTTCCAGGGCAAGAGAATTTCAAAGGGATAATGGCTATTTCTTAGATGCTAAATAATCGTGAAATGAAACCTTCATAGCATATGCAGGATGTTGATTTTTTAAGTGAAAAAGGTAACAGGACCTTTATTATTCACAGGGTAGAAACATCAGACGTCAAAGTTTGTGGAGGAAGGCACTGGTGAATGATTGTTAATATAACTTTGATTTATTTCATTATTAGTATAAACTAGTCAAGACGCTCTTTGCTTTAAAAGTCTTTGGTGTTTAAAAGTGAACACAGTTACTTTAACCTTTCTGCAGGGTGTTTGCAAAGTTACAGAAAATTAATCCCAGTCCCTATGAGAAGGAAGTTATTTTCTCTAATAAAAACACTCACTCGTGGTTTCCCCTTTTTCACAGAGCTTTTTATAAGTTGGGGGATGACCTCTGGGCTGCTGCTGCCGCCAAATAGTTACTCATTCAACTCACTGCACTGGGGTCTGTGACTGCTTATTTGAGTGAATGGTCATCTTTGGAAGACAACATGTACATCAGCCTATGCTTAGCTGTACAGTTTTGATCTCAAGGGGATAGAAGTACTCATGAGAGCTTCTGAAGGAAAGTGGTGGTCCTTGTGCAATGGCCTTAGAAAGGCTGCTTGCCCTGCATTTCACTGTGCTTCTTCAACCATCTGAAACATACCCTAGAAAGGTTAACATAATGCTGCATCCAGGGATTGCAGATAGTGCCCATGAATAACCCTGTCTCTATAACCGATGAGAAATATCTCTAGGGAGAGGAAAAACTGTCATTCATGTGACATTTAGTGCTGTTAATAGTGGTTTTATTTGGATATCTCAAAGTGGTGACTTTAGATCTTTGCTTCTGTTTCTGGGTAAGTGACTCAGCCATGAGCTACTAAGAAAATCATTCTGTGCCTGCCTTCTTGAGAAAAACAAATCTCAGCCCCTTTGCAAAACCACTGTAGAAAATACATATTCTGCAAGTGCATGACCAGTTTTTAAACAGGTGGGTTATCCATTCCTGGAGCCACAGGTGCCCTGTCTTTGGGTACAAGAAATCCTGAATATCTGCATTGTTTGTAGTCATGATTTAATGAGAAGAAAAAAAAAAGCCTACAAAAGGCCAACAACTTCTGTCTCCCATACCGGTACTGAGGCTAATTTTTTCTTCAGCCTTTCTGCTTTCCCTAAGAATAGAGCTGATGAGGAGACACAGCTGTGCCCAGCCAAAAGGATGGGACAGAGAAGAGACACATGCTTGTGCAACTCCACCTTGCACCCCTGTCAGAAATCTCATGATGTTTCCCATTAGTGTGTCATCTTTGTGGGATTTTGGAGGCTGAGGCTCTCACAGTGCACCAGACCAGAGAGCAGAGCCTGAAGTCCAGGCTGGTGTGGCTGATGGCAGGGCTCTGGCCAGGCTGGGACCTGTTCCCCAGCTCCCCCCAGCCCCACTCCCCTCCTGCTCACTGCACCTGCACAGCAGTCCTTGGGACTTGTTAATCACACAGGCGGCACCTCATAAACCTGCCTGGAGACCTCAGGTTTGAAAACAGAGTCACCCGGGCAGATTTACAGAGTGATGTCTGTTTGACTGACAGCTGTTGCCACTTTATGGGAAGCCAGCACATGTTCGCACTATAAAACAGGAACAATAGCTTGGGAAAACATCCGCCTGTGTGAGATGCTCCAGTCCTGCTCTCCATCTGGGAGGTGGTTCTTCCTGGCTGCTACCAACCACCTTAGATGTGCTTTGGATGCAATTCAGTTCCTCTTAGCATTGGTTGACTCAGTGGACACAGTGGCAGGACCGAGCATGCACAAAACCTGTTTCTAATGGAGATCTGTCACGCTGTATTATCATAATGCTGCACTGGGGAAGAGTCTTTTTTTTTTTTTTTTTTTTCCAATGGGTTATTTTTTGTTGCAGAAATGTCTCTAAGAATTCAGGAGAGAAAAATCAGAAATCTAGGAACAAGATGAGGTGCCAGCCATGATGACAAACTGGTCTGGAAGAGAAAACTCTCTCCCAAATCTGTGTGAGTACAACGACAGTAGCAGATGAGGACAATGACAGTAGTAGATGGGGACAACCGATGGACTGCTGTACTCCATGGAAAATGCTAAGATTAAGTCTTAAAAAGCAATTTTGGAACCACCTGGGTGGGCTGTTTACTGAGCAGGGTTGGTGAGGACACAGCTCTGCACTTGGACCCCACACTAGCATGCCCTGGCTGGGAGGCTTGGAATGACCAGCATCACAGTCCTCTTCCAGGGATACTCAGCTGAAGATGATCTCACTCTATTTTTCAGTGTTTCCTCCTTTTTCCTGCTAGCAAGTCACTGCTGCATCAAAGGCAGAAGCCGGTGGTCTCTGCATGAAAGACAAGTGTCTCACAGCAATAAAGAGGGACCCAGGGTCTTGGGGAAGATTCAGATCAGGTGAATCACCCTAAGTCAAAAATAAGCTTAATTCCACCATCTCCCATCCTTCCCTTCCTGCACTGAATCAGTGGTGATCAGCAGTGGCACCATTTTCTGGGGCAGGTCTGCAGAAGAGCAAGGTCATGATTACTTGAAGGGCATGAGAGAAAGAGGCAGAGGCAAACAAACGAACATCAGAGCGAAAGACCTGAGAGCCATTCCCAGCAGCACAAATGCAATCTCCCACCATAGACTGAGGTGTTTAGATCCACTGTGGTAGGTGCCAGTCATCTTGGGCAGGGTTCCAAGTGTGAATTCCAGCTCTATGAATTCAGCATCAACAAGAAGCAAGTTTTCATAGGATTTGAAGCCAGAAGGGAATAATTAAGATCCTCTAGTCTGATCGCTGTGATAACACACATCTTTGGTTGTTACCCAGCAACTTTGGCCCCAAGCCCAGTGGGGATCTTCTTGTTGCAGTTGGATATTTTTTAAAAGGATACATCCAATCTTGATTCAAAGTCTCCAAGTGATAGACCACCAAAGGATCTGCATATGTTGGCAGGCCATTATCATCTTTGCTGAAAGCATGTGTCTGATTTCCTGACCAAAGACCCTACCATGCCTGTTATTTACTGCCAAGTGCCCTGCTCAGAAAGGTCAGATTTGTAGCATGTCTTGGCACTGGGGGACCAACTAGCAAATCCTCTGGAGGCAGAGGACACCCTCCCCAGCACCAAAACCACTGGGAAGAGCCAGACCACAGGAAGGACCTCTGCCAGTGGCACTTCGGGGCTGCACAGCAGCAGCCATAGGAGCAAGCAAATGAAGATGGAGCAGGGAAGCACAGTCCAGTGCTGCTTCCCCAACAAGGCACCTAACTCCTACTGCCTGTTAGCTAGGGACCTACATGGGAAGCTGGATCACAAAGTCATCCTGTAAAGCTAACTTTAGCTGCCTGTGGAGGAAATGTTGGCACTTGAACTGGCTGAATGGGCTCTCTTTACTGATGCTGGCAGGAAATCAGAAATGGGCAATGGAGTAGGATTAGTTGCCTATGAATGGGAGGACACCTCTACACCAGATTCCAGGAGATGAATATCACTTACAGTGACCACAGTCTACCTGGTAGTCTCTAAGCTGGCCTACAGGATGCTAAGCTGGGTCTGTTTTCTTACTTGAGTCTTTATTCAGCAAGCCCACAAGCAAGTCCATTTACTGAAGCTTTAGGCATGGGAGTGTCTGCAAATGCATGATTCTTTCTACATGCCTATGCATGTCTCTGTCTCTGCCCAGGTTAATGCTGCCTTGTCATATTCAGGCTGCATCTTGAGCCCATGAGGAAAGAAACCCTAACTTTTCAAATAGTTGCAACCCAGCATGAACCAGCCACAGCTCCAGAAGTCTCTAAATTGCAGGTTGTTGGAAGCCAGGGGAGGATGCCGGGGAAACTATTAGCATGAGCAGATTCCTGTGCTCTTTCCATGAGCATCCAGTACTGGCTACATCTGAGCCGGGAGAGTGTGAATTCCTGGCCAGGCACAGTATGGCTGCTCCTGTGAAACCCGTAGATGAGTATCTGTTACTGCCGAGCAGAACTGGTCAATTAGGTCATGACGTTAGCTTAAAAAGCCTTCCTCTCTTTTCCATCTGAATGCATTTGGGGGAGGCTATTGTCACCAGTCTGTAGGGGTTATGTATTCTGGTTTTCCCACCAAAAAAAAAAAAAAAAAAAAAAAAAAAAGAAACGAAACCTGAGTTTTTCGTGAAATCTGCTTCCAAAACTTGTCATTTGGAGAAGACTATCAAAAACTATTAGCCTTGCACTGAAATTTGGGTCAATCTTCAAGGACTTTGTCTGAAATTTCTAGCCATAGCAAGGAAGACTTAAATGGGAAATCTTCTGAGAAACCTCTATGCTCTGGGGATTTCTGCTACTTCACCGTTCTGGGCAGTCAGCGAATTGTGATGAGCACAGCTTTTTGCAAACTCTGTCCTCCCTGTCAGCTGGAACTGTGAGTTGCACAAGCCACTGACATGAACAATAATGCATGGGAAGACATTGCACAACACTTTCAGACCTCAAAGGTTCTGCAGTTCATGCCATTCATGGGCAAAAGTTGGGTCCATTCCTTATTTTAACTGGAGAGATGCATTTAACTGTGGCTACTGCATGAAGGCAAAAAAACATGGCTGGGATGTTTCTGGGAGATAGGTCATTAAATGGTGTAGCTGTGGCTGGTGAATACAGTGCTGCAGCTCCCAGAGGGCCAGCTGGCAGTGTGCAGTTCCCCCAGAGTTCATCTATATGCTGTGGTGGCCATGTAACATTCAGCCGTTGTGGAGAACTTAGGAAAGGGAGAACAGTATTTTAAAGGTGCTGTGTGAAAATCTCATCTCCAGATGGAGAAACCAAGGCACACCATGGGTACCAGCTCAGGAGGCCAGCAAGCCAGCCACATGGAGGAAGGATTAAATCTCATCAGGCTCTGTCTGCTAGGAAACACAATTGTCCCAGCTCCAACAGCTGAGCTCTTAGTGGATGCCCAGAAGGTACTGGCTGGTTTGTGTCTTACTGTTGTTGTGCTCTCTGTGTAATATGCCCTTCCAGGAAAATGCCATTCATTTAAAATAGTGAGCCCGTTTTTAAAACGTGTTTTGTATTTTGAGTGCAGGTCAAATAGCAGACACTTTTGATTAATGCAACATTGAGATATTGAAAAAAAAATAATCACATGCCTCAGTGGGAAAAGGTATAAAGGACAAACATTCAGTGCTGTTCAACATTTTGGGGAGGTGGGGAAATGAGCAGGAAAGATCATACCTAAATAGAAAGCTAAAGCCAATGCTTGCAATTGCCAAGGCATCAGCCAAAAGGAAAACACAACTCTGATCGCAGTAAAATCATGTATGAGTCATGATGGGCCAAGAACAAGTTTGCTTTCTTTTCCCCCTCATTGAACAGATGATGATTAAAAGATAAATCATGCTTGGAGTCAAATCAAGTGATTGGATTAAAGTTTAGTTGAGTATTTAGAGACTGTTTGGGACACAATGGAAAGCTAATTGAAAACTTACATTTGTGAGACCCTTGAACTCTCCAGCTCTTAATAAAATACTACTGCAAAGTACACAAGGGTTCCCTGTGGGAGAGATTCCTCTCCACAAGTGCTTTTATTCCTCAGGTATGTGGAAAAATGGTATTCATTTTCTCTACAAGTTCACCAAAGCAAACTATGTCCATGATCGTAATTCAACTATTGCTCATGATGCAGTAACTTAATCTATTCAGCTCACTGAAAATCAGTGAAGCAAGACAAAGGAAAGTCACTTCTTTAAAAAATGAAATTTTAAACACTTCATTCTTTTAAATAGTCTTTGCTTTTCTCAGCAGCTGGTATTCCAGAGTGACTGGATGCCTGCATTGGGCAGAAGTAACTCTGGAGTCTCAAAAACTATGTAAAAATTCCTTCTAGATGTATTGTAGTAGGAAATGTCATGCTTTATTTGTACTAATAATATAATTGCATTCTGGAATCACCCCCAGTTCTTGAGGAACATACCCAGCCTGTGGCTTCAAAGCATTGTCCTTTTTGGTGGAAATACCAGTGAAACCCACAAATAAAGAGAATAAATTTCCCCATGTCCACACACACACATGAACACACAGAAATTAAAAACCTGGTTCTTCATTTGGCCTCTGTGTAACCAAGCACAAGTTTTTCTTGGCGATCCTTAACATTGAAGTGAAGTTGCAGAAACTCTGTAGTCGGGTTCGTTTGCCCCCTTGCACTCATAGATTCTTTATCTGACTTTTTACTGCCCTGGAGGATGGGATATCTTAGGTGGCAACAAGGCATTTTGCAGCCAGAGTTTGCATACTACAGGGCATTCTAAGCCAGCGGTCTGGCTTTCATGAAAGCCAGCCCTCTTTTAGCTGCTACCAGTAGAATAGAGAAGCAGGGTTATTCAACAGCCCTCACATGTGCAGGTCAGATGTGAACCCACACCATCCAGGTTTGCTTCCAAGGGAGGAAAGGTGCTGCCCTCACCCTTCATGCCTGCAGTACCTGGGCAGGCTGTTGCATTTCATGGCCCATTGGTCCAAAAATGGGTGATGAATGAGTCCTAAGAGGAGCATGGTACAGCTGTCTTCTCCTCCATGTGCAAGAGTTTGCATTTCTCCAACTAGCTTGACCTTTAGGACAGTTTTTCTGCAAAAACATGTGTGCACAGAGACCATAGGTGAAAAGCTCAAGTATAGAAGTTTGGGGCGGGGGGGGGGCGCGAATTGGAATACATTATGCTTATTTCAGATTATGAATATAAATTACTTTTCACACACTTTTCAGACTGGCACAGATAAATCTAAGGCAAACCTGACTAGATGCTTTAGTAGGTGTGATCCCAGTGTGATCAGCATGCTTTAAACCCATGGGGTTTAGCATTGGTCATAGTCCTACAGTTCAGCCAGAAGCAATGCAGTACCGCTAGAGAATCAGGTAAGTTGCAAAAGCAAAAACTCTAAAAAAATGCCCAATCCCCAAATCCCCAAAATATGACGTTTACTTTGTATGTCTTCCTGTTGGACAGTATGGCTGCACAGGACTTCAGGAAGCCATGCAATCCCTCTTCTTTCCCTAACGCATGACCAATGGCACATTTCAGTCCTAACAGACATGTCTCACCTGTTCTTACAGTCTGGCAGTGATTGCAGCCTCACTTAGTGCTTTCCTGTCCTTACTAATAGAAGATATTTCCTAATGTTCAAACTGATTTTTCCTTTGCTTCCACTGGTATCTGTGACTTCACAGTCTGTCCCCATGTTCTGTCTTCCTCTTCACCTTTTACTTAGTTGATGGGCTTAGCATGGCTCCCTTTAACTTTTTCACATAGGTCATGTGTCCTCGACCTCCTGCCATTCCCTTTCCTGGGCTACATTTTGGACCAACAGGTCATGTAGACACAGCAGAGCAGGCTGGTACCAGGAACAGTCTAAGTCCGATGACTCCAAGCTCTACATGAACTACCTCACCTCTGCTAACGTAAACATGGGGATCTCTACAGTACATGGCTTTGTGCAGCTTGGCCATATCTGTTGTAGACAACTGAGACAGAGGTGAAGACAAGGCATGTGGGGTTAATATTTTGGGACTAATTAAAGCTACCAAACCAGGTTAAATCTACTCTGTTGAAGAGTTCACCTCATTGCCTAACTATTGCCTCCCACTGACTTCAATGGAGCTTTCACTGAGTGCATTGCTCTTTAGCATCAGTGTTTCATGTGCATCAAACAAAATGAAAATGTTAAAATAGTCATAAAGCTAACCTTCTGTTTGTGCTAATTAAAGTCAATTGCATGCATCAAAATGGGAAGTTCACTATAGTATCATTGCTATATGATATGCCCACAAAAGCTAGCCCAGCATTCGCTTTTTCTTAACAGCTGTAGTTTGTTCTTCATTAGAAAGCTTTATCATGTCTTAAAGTGATTAATGCATTCTGGGAGGACTGGGTGAGAAGCCAGCAGTCACAAACTATAGGACACTCCTTGGTGGATTAGAGAAAGATGGATCAGAAAGATTAATATGTTTCTATTCGTTGTTGCAGATTGCAAGATGTTTCATCTCAGAGCTGAAGAATGTGGGATGGACGCATTGCTGGAGGTGACACTGTGTCTTGCAGTCGCATGCATGTGACCTCTGTGTGGAGCTGCCAAGAACATGTTAGAGTGAAGAACATTTTAAAGATGGAGACCATTTTGAAGATGGAGAAACAGCTGCTTTGGGGGTCATGGTACTTGCGCAGCACTGGGAAGTGCGAAGGCTATGTTTTGTGATGCCTGAGATGACAACCATGTGAATGAACATCCTGTCATTTGGGGAACCTGTGGTTTATACTTGTCAGGATTTAACCCCAGCCAGCAACTAAGTACCACATAGGTGCTCACCCATTCTCCCCACAGTGGGATGGGGGAGAGAATTAGGAGAGTAAAAGTGACGAAACTCATGGGTTGAGATAAAGACAGTTTAATAGGTAAGGCAAAAGCCACGCATGCAAGCAAAGCAAAACAAGGAATTCACTCCCCACTTCCCATCGGCAGGCAGGTGTTCAGTCATCTCCAGGAAAGCAGGGCTCCATCGTGTGTAACGGTGACTTGGGAAGACAAATGCCATCACTCTGAACGTGCCTCCCCCTTCCTTCTTCTTCCCCCAGTTTTATATGCTGAGCATGACGTCATATGGCATGGACTATCTCTTTGGTCAGCTGGGGCCAGCTGTCCCGGCTGTGTCCCCTCCCAACTTCTTGTGCACCCCCAGCCTGCTCGCTGGTGGGCTGAGTTGAGAGACAGAAAAGGCCTTGGCTCTGTGGAAGCACTGCTCAGTGATAATGAAACCACCTCTGTATTATCAACACTGCTTTCAGCACAAATCCAAAACATAGCCCCATACTAGCTACTATGAAGAAAATTAAGTCTATCCCAGCCAAAACCAGTACATTCTCCACCCCTAGATAAGAACAGTTTAATAATTGAAATGAAATAATAATAATGATAATAGTAGTAGCAGTAGTAATGAAAAAGAAGCTAACAAAAAGAGAGAAAGATAAAACCCAAGAAAGCCAAGTGATGCACAATGCAATTGGTCACCACCTGCTGACTGATGCCCAGCCAGTCTCCAAGCAGCGATTGGCCCCTCCAGTCCCGTCCCGTCCCGTCCCATCCCCAGTTATGTACTAAGCATGATGTCTGTGGATAAGCCCATGCCAGAGCAGGTACATCTCAAAGCGTCTGTGGCTGTGGTTATGTCTGTGCTGCAGCAGGTATACCTCTGAAAGGACTGTGGCCCAAGGAGAAGTCCATGCTGGAGAAAGGTACACCTTGAAGCATCTGTGGCTGTGGATAAGGCCATGCTGCAGCAGGTACACCTTGAAGCATCAGTGGCTGCACATGAGGTCATGCTGGAACACCTCAAAGCATGTGGCCATGGATAAGCCCATGACAGAGCAAGTACACCCCTGGAGGGACTGTAGTCATGGGTTAAGCCACGCTGGAGCAGTTATATCTCTGAAGGCATTGTGGTCCATGGACAAGGCCACCCTGGAAGATGTGCACCTCAAAGCAACTGTGGCTGTGGATAAGTCTATGCCACAGCAGGTACAGCCCTGGAGAGTCTGTGGTGCATAGATAAGGCTCCACTTGGAGCAGGTACACCCTCAAGGGACTGCAGTCTATGGATAAGTCCAAGCCGTAGCAGGGGCAAGGGGAGGAGTTCATTGCAATGTTAAACCCTATGGTCTGGTCCAAAGGGACCGGGGTGGAGATTGTAATGGAAATACCTTTAAATTGTAACTGGGGACTTGAGTTGCATGTTATGGGAATTACTGTAGCAGAAATCCTTTGTTTCTAGCCAGGCTAGGAGCAAGGGGAGGAGTTCTTTGCAATGTTAAACCCTATAACCTGGCCCAAAGGGACCAGGGGTGGAGATTGTAATGGAAATACCTTTAAGTTGTTGTAACCCATGATTTGAGTTGCATGTTATAGGAATTACTATAGCAGAAACCACCTGAACCAATGGAGGACAAGACTTAGAAGAAACAGTGCAAGTGCAGCAGTGACTCGACCTGAGCTGGCTTTGGTGCTTGATAACTCCACGCAACACACCACCTCTCCTGTCCTGAGTGACCACCAAAACAGATGGAGCCCTAAGTCATGGACTAAATGAACTCAGTGGACATTTTGTAGATATTTGTGGACATATATTAAGGGAATGATATCTGTGTCTTATATCATTGGATGGGAAGGGTGGTGGTGGTTAATGAGGTTCTATTGGATAGTGTGGGGCCTGAGCATGATGTAAATGGTATGGAATAAAGGGTGGAGAATGTACTGGTTTTGGCTGGGATAGACTTAATTTTCTTCATAGTAGCTAGTATGGGGCTATGTTTTGGATTTGTGCTGAAAGCAGTGTTGATAATACAGAGGTGGTTTCATTATCACTGAGCAGTGCTTCCACAGAGCCAAGGCCTTTTCTGTCTCTCAACTCAGCCCACCAGCGAGCAGGCTGGGGGTGCACAAGAAGTTGGGAGGGGACACAGCCGGGACAGCTGGCCCCAGCTGACCAAAGAGATAGTCCATGCCATATGACGTCATGCTCAGCATATAAAACTGGGGGAAGAAGAAGGAAGGGGGAGGCACGTTCAGAGTGATGGCATTTGTCTTCCCAAGTCACCGTTACACACGATGGAGCCCTGCTTTCCTGGAGATGACTGAACACCTGCCTGCCGATGGGAAGTGGGGAGTGAATTCCTTGTTTTGCTTTGCTTGCATGCGTGGCTTTTGCCTTACCTATTAAACTGTCTTTATCTCAACCCATGAGTTTCGTCACTTTTACTCTCCTAATTCTCTCCCCCATCCCACTGTGGGGAGAATGGGCGAGCACCTGTGTGGTACTTAGTTGCCAGCTGGGGCTAAACCACAACAATACTGATTTCTGGTCTGAAGTATGATGGGAAGGTGCAGTGCAAATATATGTGATCATCTCAGCTTGCATCTGGCTATACTAGGAAACAGGAACGCTTTGTACCCATGTTGGCTGGGTGATGTGACAGGCTTAATTAGCACTCATTGGAATCAATATGGTAGCAGTCTGAGAAATGCTGTGTCTTCCTCATAGTGTGACAGGTTATGGTTTTGCTGTGCCTGCTTCAGCCATGAGCAGATGTTCACTCTGCCTACCCTGACTCTTTTTGCTGCCAAAGATGTCCTGCCTGTGGCTCTGCCAGCAGAAGGCATGAGTCACTGCTCTCAAACCTGCATCCCTGCAAAATCTGGCAGTGAAAGCAAACCAGAGTGGGTTTTGGTGTGCAGCCTCTAGCTTCATGCTTTCATTTCAGCAGCCATGGGGTTTATTTAGTGGAATAGATACCCCAGCTAAAAAATTATTCAATCTCAGGGTGGAATATTTGAATTGACTGAGCTCATGGTGTCAAAGCATTGCCTTGCTTTGGAAAAATGACTTGCATTTCCCCCTTGCTGTGGGGAAATGAAGAGTTGAGGGGTTTTTTGATCTGGTCTTGAACAAAAAGGAAACTCACACACCTTCTTCAGAATAGGTAGCATTTTCGGATCTTGGAGAGCACCTCTGAGTGCTCTGAAATAGCAAGTTGAACACGGACTGAGATGTGGCAACTCCGTGTAAGAGCCATAGCTGGGAGTAGCTTTGAAGTCCCCTGTGTCTGAGGCCACGATACCTCATAACGTGGCATTTTATCAAATAACTTGTACGTGTCTCTTCACTACTGCTGCTGGATTTGATGAGATAGGCTGTCTGGGTGCTTTGGCTCGGACTGCAGTTTGTATTGGGTGTCATAAAAAAGGTATGCATGATTTCAGGCTCTCCTCCCCTTATGGGTCTCTCATCTCCTCTAACGAAAGTAATAATAATTATAACAATAAGATGATATGCATTATCCTAAGGGCCTGTACACTGAGTCATAAGCCAGGAGCCCTTGCGTCCCCCTGAGAGCTCTTCTGTCAACTGCTGTTAATATTCCTGTGTTCTTTGCAACCCTTAAGGTTAGCAAACCTCCATGAGGGGGAAACTCCTCCAGCTACATGCAGAAAATACTACCAAGAAGCTGAACAAGATCACATTAGGTGGAGTCTGGGGACATAGGGCCCTGGATGGATGCTAGGAGAACAGCATGAATGTCTTCCTCCTCGTCTTTGAGAACAACTGTGTTGGATTACATGTGCAAACTCATTCTGGTTTGGGTTTCCCCTCTAAAGGTTAGGGCAGATGTTGTCTTATGAGGCTGTGGTGGTATTCCAGCTAACATCCCTGGGCTGTGTTTCAGGTCTAAATGTCCCACTTTAAGGCACTTCCTTTGGGGGTGGGCAGGCAGCTGAACAAAAGGGAAGTAAAGCTTTGGACATCTTTGCTACCCACTGAACACCCTATGCTTTGTGCCTACAGACCCATATTTTGCAGAATCAAAGGCACTTTGAGAGAAGTGGGAACATGGGACCAAGGGACACTGAGCATCCGAAGTAGCTGTGATATACAGCATGAAAACCGAGGGAGGTCTATATGCTGAGCTCTGTGGCATCTCCATGGAAAGTGTAACAGGAGAGATGAGAGTATTACAGGGTATTAATGTGTTTGCCTTTGGAAAAGAAAAAGTCTCCTAGCTGCAGGAGCACAGATTTTGTGCTGTATTCATGGGAGTCCTTTGAGAAAGCAAAGCACGTGTGCTGGCCATTTCCTCAAAGAAAATATTCTTTGTGAAAGCTAATAATTTTAGCAGGGATTCCTTTCTTCCTCTTGAGGAGAGTTAAATGAAGTTATGGGTCAGTGAGAGGGCACCTGTGCAACACAGGGGAAGAATTTCCAAAGCTTGAATGTAGTCCCTTCATTTGGAGAAGACCTGGTCACATTGGCTTTCCAAAATGTTTTCTTTATTAAAGATTTTATGGGTGCTTTTTGCTGGTTTGCAGAGGCTGTTAAGCCACTCTGAATTGGTAGGACTCAATAGATGGAACTGATAGAAACCTTAGGAAAGTTTTAACAATTTTCCTTCCACAAAGCAGAGCTTCCCAGTAGTCTCCACCATACTTGTCCAGGTTTCTTGATACAAATATTGTGTAATTTCCAGCTGTGAGTGGCATTGTTCCTCCTTCCAGCTGATAAAAGGGCATTGTCATCTAGGCCTATGAAATGCCAGCCAAGTCTGTTATGCCAAGGTCCTTCTGCATTTCTATTCTCAATCTCACCCCAAATCCCTTTTCTTCTGAGATATGAGATTGGAAGCTCTCTAGAGAAACTTCACTGATAACGTTCAGACTTCCTGTGTGTAGGAACTGGGCAGCCAATAGCTGGGCTATTGGGCTGCAATTTCCTCACTTAGAAATTACTTTAAATCATAATCGAAGCTCGATGAGGACTGTACATTCACAAGTGAAATTAATAACTGGCTGTTGAGTTTGTAGTTCCCTTGAATGAGGGAACCCTTGGAAAGCCGTTGGGTAAAAAACTGACTTGTGATGGGAGAGCAGGGGCCAGAAGCTGAAACTAATCTTAATGAAAAAGGGTATCCAACAAGCGGCTGCAGGGCTGTAAAGTCTGCTTATTCAAATCTCCACTGGACTACACTTCTTTGCATCCTGATTTTGAAAGTCCAATTTCCTGAGAGATTGCATGATTATTATTTTTTAATCTAAAATGTATGGCTGGAAGAAAAAGCATTTTTAAAAAAAAAACAAAAAAACTGGCAATGCAAATGAGATCATTAGCGGTTTGCTGGAAATGCCGTACATTGTGTTGCCCAAAACTTGGCATTTATGGAAGTGACCAGCGGGGAGGAAATGGAATTGTTCTCATGGCCGGTGTCAACTTGGATCATCAAGCCACACCGCAGATTTGGCATCTCTGACGGAAAAGAGAAGCTTTCCAGTCCGGTACGATCCTGCTTCACAGCGTCAGTCGTTGCGTAGGTTGGGGTCGGTAAGGATTGACAACTGGGTGGGACAGCATTGTATAAGTCTGGCACTTTCTTGTCTCAGATTAACGATCTTCAAATCTGGTTTTCAGGGACACAGACTCACTCACACATAAATAAAAAACAGAGGGAAGCTTTTAAAAGACTCAGATGCTTGGTATTCCAAGCAACAGCTAATGCAATGCCTTGCTAAGACATCCCATTGACTGAGAACATAGACGTCTTTTTGAGCCTTACCTTTTCCCTAGGATACCCCTTTGAAGGGCTTGAAAGCTGCTTTTCAAACTGAGCTCTTGATCCTGGTTTGCTGGCTTCAACTAAAAATTTAGCCTCCCTTTAGCAGGGTCCTGCAAAAGACAGTTGTCTCTGGAAGGTGGTACAGCCTGCCCAAGGTGTGAATCAACCCCTGGAAGGTTCTCTCTATCAACAGATGAAATATAAGGCACCTTCTTTTACTTAACTTAGTTGCTGCAGAGAGGCACCCATAGCTGGGGAGGATGGACCCAGGGTCAACTTCACGCAGGTCTGAGCAGTTATGGTCCAGGAGGATGCACCCATGCAGAGGTGCAGCAGGCTCAAGCTTGTGCAGCCAAGGTAAGGAAGGTGAAGCTGTTGTTACATGTCCCCTCTTGTGTTTGATATTTCACGAGCCGTTGTTGGAACAACCCCACCTGGTCTGGTCAGGCTGTGCCAGCACCACGGGCCAAGATTCAATCAGGTTGTTGTTTCCAATTAAAAAAACCCACACTACAGCTATAGAAACTGAGAAGCCCACATCTTGGCAGAGGATGGGCTTGAACACCATTTCAATGCAGTAACAACATTAAAGCTCCATCCTATTCCCATTGAAGTTGGTGGCAAAGCTCCCGTTGACCTCAGTGGGAGCAGGATCAGGTCCCCATATATAAACATGGTTGGGAAGGATCCATCAAGGCCTTACTCCTGGTTTGGGGTCTGGGGATGTCAGTGGTGCTTCCACTGAGGCAATGCTGGTGGAGCAGTGGCATGGGTCAGAACTCGAATTGCATCTAATCAGTGCCCCATGGCTCTCTGTGCATTTATCAGATGGAATTTCAGGCTGAAAACAAAGGGATTGAAAGGTTGAAAAACAACGAAGGAATGCGCACTTGGCAGCTCTGCTAACCAGATGTTTGTTTCTTTTTCCTTGTTCTTAACAATGACTAAAAAACTCGTGAACAGTCTCAAGCCCAGCACAAGGTCAGCCTGAAACTAGGTAAGAGGTGTCGCAACAAGGCAGAACGAACATCTGGGAATGGAAAATGTTAATTTATACCAGGATCTGGTCCTGTGGCTCAGAAAACACGGCTGAACCTTCAGAAGGCTGGGTACATGTGTGCTTTCCCTTGCTACAGCGAGCCCCATCGGTCGTGCAAAGCTCTCACGGAAGTTCGCAATATTCCCTTTGTGCTGTTGTGTGAACTGCTTCCAAGAGCAGTTGAGCTGTTGTGCTGGAGTCAGAGCAGAAAGAAGCCAATGTTAAAGCAAATATATACATACATACAAATATATGCATCCATTTGCTGGAAAATGCATACCTAAATAATGGAGCAGCAAATTGTATGTTGTACTTCACAGAGCTTTCAAGGGAGAGAACAGCCCTTATAGAGTGCCTTACTAAGTAGCATTTTTCATTATATTGCAAGAGTTGCCTTTCTGAAGAATCCCTAGTTATTTTTTATAAAATCAATTCAAAAAGGGAAAATTACTGGGAGAGAAGCAGTAATATAATGCCCTGAGGCTGCAGAGCAGTAAATTGAATCTCTGGCCTCTCTGCTGTGTCACCCCTGATAATATGCACTTCTTCAGCAGCATCTCCTGAAGACTGTTCCCAGGACCAACATCCTTTTGTCTTGTTTCACAGAAAAACACCTCATTAATCAGTCTGCAGAACATCACAGTAAAGTAGGTAAATAAAAACAAAAAAAAAAGAAAAAAAGAAGAAAAGGTTATTAATTTTTATTAATAGGGAAACTAAGCCAGAGAGGTAGAAGTGACTCATTCTTGACTTACTGATTCATTAATGGTGGGATTAAGAGCTGAGCTCTTATTAGCTGACCAACTGGCTTTTTTTCAGATCGCATCTGTCTAGTAGTGACTCCACAGCCAAACAGCCTGCTTGGCCAGGAGGCAATGTTTTACTAAACCAGTGTGTTTGAGATTGTGATTGCCTGACCCTACTCTTAAATCAATGCGGCAAACAAATCATTTTTTAACAACTGGTTCTATCAGGTATGACCATTTCCAGGGAAAAAAGAAATTGGATATATTTAAGCTCAAGTACTTAAGCATGGTCAGTATGTGACAGTGAATCAGTTTAATTGGTTTAGATTTGTAAGAAAATAGTACTGTCAAGAGGGTTAGGATTAGGGTTAGGGCCAGCAGGTGCTTATCAGTACAACCTGCAAAAGTTATGCAGTTTGATACATGTGAGCATGACATTAATTAATCTGTGAGTAAAACCAGACTGCACTGCCTGAGGAGGATAACCCTGGACAAAATCAAGCTGTAGTCCCCAGAAAAATATGCTATTAGGGTAGTTTCAAAGTGCCAGGAGCCTGGATAAGGGCAGTGAGGATGCTCTAACAATAGCAACAATCCTAGCAGCTCTTAGGAGGAAGGAAAGGAGGAAACTATTTTATTAAGCAGTTTCTTCCTGAACATCTAGTAGCTTGCAGGTCTGCAGAGAGCTTCCAGTTGGGAAAACCTGCCTCACCACAGGTACTGGAGCTCTCACTAAGAAAGGTTTCCTATCAGCCCTCTCATCTGCTTCCCCTGCCTTACCAGCAGCTGAGTGGCCTCCCAAACTCATCCTTCACCCAGTTCTGAGTTGATTCTTCTCTGTCTTATAGCTTTAGTGTAGCAGACACGTGGCACAGCCCGGACTCTCCTTATGCCACCCACTGGGCTCAGGGACATAATTAACATGCTCACCAAAGAGCAGCTATTGTCTGGACCACCTCACTATGTAGAGGGATAACAGAAAACATTCCTTCTAGAAGAACTCCTGTGCAAGGGTCCAAGTTACTCCATTTTCATCCATGATCCAGCAGGGATGTTGGATGTGCCTCTGCACCTTGAAAAGGAGTTACCTGATCTGCTGTGATGTACCCAAGCCTGTCCATCCTTCCTGTGGCCGAAGCAGCATATTTCCTCAGCCTACCAGCACTGTCTGATGCCCTCAGGCAAGGCAGACCATCAAGCAAGCATGTTCAGTGCACTTTGCAAGGGATCTCTCCCTCAAAACTAAAGCACCTTCTTGTCTAAGCTGGATGCCGCAATGGTATAATGTGCAGGAGAGGTGCAGGCTCATTTTTGTTCTGTGTTTGGGAGGAACACTCACCGATGCTGAGGCTATAATCCTCCCTCCTCCTTCTGCTCCCCAGATCTCTGGCTCTCTTCAGAACCACATTGAAAAGAAATCTTTGTTTATGGAGTTTCTGGGAGCCTCAGGTTTGTTTTCCTTCCTCCTTCCTCCTGCCAACACTGGAAGTGCCAAAACATAAAAGAGAGGCATTTCTCTTGGAGTTGCCGGCCATGGTTAGAAGGAGGAATGCCAGAAATCTCAGGAGAAATCTGCTCCTGATCTTCCCAGCACAGTCCTGCAGAGCGGAGGGATGGGGAGAGTTCAGCAAAGCATCTGGGCTGCTGGATGCCAACACAGCCTGTGTTCCAGCTGGGGATGTGTCATTATTCCTTTCGATAAGGACAGTGGCACGCAAAGTCAAGGCCAGAGGAAGGACTGCCGAACACTCCAGAGGTGGTAGCCATCTGCTTGCAGATTTTCTGTGCATGAAAGCATTGGTTCACTGTGTATTTAGCACAGATGTTGAAGCCAAAGCCTCCAGATCCACATCTTGGGCCGCTTCAGTGGCACTGCGGGCTTCAGTGATGGGCTGCCTTTTTGCTGCAATGTGTGTTCTTAACCAAGCCCCCTTCTGCCACCTGACTAGCATGTTTCACCATACCCAAAAGCTGCTTTGAAAGCAAAGCTTCACTCCCCCTTTGAAGATCTGAGGAATGGGAGTGAAGCAAACAAGTTTGATTCTGCCTTAATGGGCTTCCAGGGTGGAGTTAAGCCTCCCTGTTCCCAAAGAGGTGTTGGTGGGAGCCAGTAAGGCATCCAAGGAAAGGCGTTGAGTCCTTCAGAAGACTTGTGTGTGAGCTGATGTTGTGCTGAGGTACCAAAGTTCCCACTAGAGAGGCATAATATAGAGAAGAAGCGAATTTTCTTGCTGTCCAATGTAGATGGCCACAGAAGGCCTTGGATTTTAACCTGGGACTCATGGGTGGGACCAGTTTGAATTAAACATCTCACATGCCAAAAGGCAGAATTTGGCTCTTGCTCTGATGTGCATGTTACTCTGGTGAGTGGGAAGGGTACTGTGCAGATGAGGGAGCTTCAACCTCCGGCATCAGGGTCATCTGTGAGCACAGGAGACACCACATGGAAAAAATCTGCTTCAGGCCACTAAGGAATTAAAAGGATCAAACAAGAGATGAGATTTTATCAGTATGTTGTTTGTGAAGCCAAGAAGGAAGACACTGGGGAGACTGTAACCTGGTGGCATCACAAGGTGGCACAGTCTTCCGGCAACCACAAGTTGCTGTGACCTGCTGCTGAGGGCAGCCAGGAGTTGAATGGATTTCTGTGTGTGAATCTCTCCTTGATCTCACTCTATTTCCTGTTGCTATTATCTCATTTCATGGCTTTTCTTGGCTGTGGTCCCAGCACGATTCATCTGAAGAGGTCTTCATGTAAGCTGAGAGAGGGGCACTGTCCTTAAAGACGGGTGTTTGGAGGATTTTGTCTATGTGTTGTTCCCTTAGAGCATTAAGATGTGTCAGGATCAGACTTCTACCTGACTCTTTTCCTCTGCTATCTAACCCTCCTGCTGCCTGCCACACTGGAGAAAGAGACTGCCATCTTTAAGCCATCATTCAGAAGACTCAGAAAGTCATAGGTCAAGACCTAGATCACCTTCTCTTCTTAACTGGCACACAAGTAACTTCACTGAGCTGTCCCCCTGCATGCTCCCAACCCTGTGGAAGAAGTAGGGTGAAAAGTTCAGCAAACCACAATCCATTTTACAGGAGACCTGCAAAGCACAAATATTAATACCAATAAAAAAGGAGGGGGTGATGGTGGAATTCAGTTGCCAGTGGCTGATAGACCTTCAAATACTTAAACTGTGAGCAAGGCTTTTAATCCACACACAATAAACTGTCCTACCTCCAGCATCAGAATAAAAATGCTTTTTTTTTTTTTAAGATGGATTATCCCCCCAAAAAACCTTGACATTGCTAGCTTTCCTGTAAACCATCAGTCTGGATATTTTTTATGATGTGCTTTATAGAGAGTTTGTTTCTTAAGACTCAAAGCAACATTGCTATAAAAGTATAAAAGATGCGTGTTTTGGTAGTGGATGAATGCCATTGCCTTTTTTTCCCCAGCTGGGAACCTGCTGAGTGGGTTAACGCCACTTGGAAAAATCAATTCTTCATGTGTGGGCATTCATTGGCAGCTTTGAAGCAGTGCAGATTACAATGCCATCATCCTTCTGGTCAAGAGAAACACCATAGCAGCTACTCAAACTAAAAGATTAATTAATAAGTTGCAAGACAAGGGGAATGTGCTTGCTTGGACTTCCAGCACCAGTTTTGCTGATTCTTTCTTCTACAGGCATTTTCACATCACTTTTGCAGCACAGTTTTGCTGTTGCTGTTCTCTGTTCAAGTCATGGAATAGATTAGATAATCCCTAGGCCTTTTCCACCTCTAACACTTGTGGTTCTGGTTAAATAGCTGTCAAGTTCTGAATTTAAAAGAGCAGAACAAGCCAAGGCTTTTGAGGTTCTGTTGGGAGGATTACAACTTATAACACATTCCATAGCCTTCCAAAAGTGCCTGCACTTTTGGGTTTCCGGACAAGAACTGTTATTCAGCTTTCTGCAGAACTCTTTTGTAGTTTACCACACAATCCAACTTTTCTTTCTGCATGAAGATACCACTAGCCTACTAAGGCTGGCTTTGGTGGAAATCTACCCTCCCTTTCATTGTTTACGACTGAAGATGTTTGCCTATTGCTGAAGCAAAACAAATTTCCTTACAATAAAAAATTGCATCTGCCAATTCACTTTTAAATGTGGCTCTTGGAATTTATAGGAAAGTAAAAGGTCCTAGGGAAATGAATTGTTGTCTTGTAACCTTGCCAAGTATACATAAAAGAGCTGATAGGTCTTTGGCCTACTTGCTTTTATTGTGACCTATAGGCTGCACATAAATACTGTATCTCAGATGGTGCAGTTTAGGGCTGTGGAGTTTTCGAAGTAGGTTAAGGAGCTTTTTCACCTCCAGATCATTTCTCTGAACCTGGCTGGCTGCTGCTTTTTGCAGTGAGTCGTCACAGCAGAGAAGCAACTGATTTGTGGTCTTAATGGAAATGCCAAGGAATTACCAGTGCATGAGATGCACATTTGCATAGCATCACTGGATTCAACAGAGTTGTACCAATGTAGCCGGAGAATCCGATCTCTCACCAGCAGAGGGTCTCCCAGTGGAAATGCTAGGGAGAGACGGGACAGACAAGCTCTCTTCCCTTGGCCTCCAAGACATGTCCTGTTTTGGTGTCTTTTCTGCTGGGGACCAAGTAATAGCCAACAGAGCATTGCAACATAACAAGAAGACATGTCATGACAGTGCTGTTTGGTATTGCGACACAGGCATGACTTCTCAGAGGTCTGATCAACAGACTTGCCATCGGCCAAGTGTTGAAGTTTTTATTATCTGGGCCTGTCTTCCTTCCTGGTGCTGTTTGTTTATAGCACAGGAATTTCAGCCTTGTCCTTTTGAGAACGTCCTCTATGCTATTAGATCTTTGCACAGCTTTACTAGCACTGGTTGCTCCTCCTTTTGTATATCATCTCTGGTGTTGGAATGCAGCTGCATTAGGTGCACTATAAACACCCCACCAGTGCAAAAGGCTTGTGTCTGCCTTCCTTGGGAAGGACAAGGTGACAGAAAATTCATCCCTGGGAGAGAAGGGGTCTCTTTTTTGACACAAGGAGCCCGACATCTTTGTAGGTTTGAGCTTGGAAGCAACTGGTGACTGTGAGCTCAGTGGAAATAGGATGGGTTGCCCTATTGTAGGTGAGTGGATTTAGCAAGCTCTTGTGGTCAAATCTTTCTCTTCTATAAGGAAAACCTTGAAAAATTTGGTGGTGAGCCTTGGCCTTTGAAATGGTGCATGTCCGGGGGAAGGCTTATTAACTTGGCATCTGGATTTGAGGTTGTTAATGCACCAGAGACTGTAGCCAAAGACTGTGGGTTTGGGGAAGGGAGAGGTTTTTTGTTTTGTGTTAGCTATATGCCATATTAATTACATACAGAACATACAAATCTTAATTATAATATTTGTATTATATTCTACTATCATTCTTCTTTAGCACTGTTGTGGGCAGTTTGCTTGCCTGTCACTATAACCACATGCTGTTTGCTCCCGATGAGACTGCTTTCCAGTAAGTAGCCTGTGTCTATAGTGAAAATGGGGCTCTGCATGTTTTTTTCTATTCCCTAGACAATCATGGTGCAATGTGATGGGAGTCAGGAATGTTTGGGGACAATGTGGGAAAGAGGCTTGTGTACATGACAGATTATACCATATGTTTTCCTTAGCTTCTAGATTAGCTAACCTTGCAAAAACCATGCTCTGGGTGACCCTAGGACAATCTGGACCATATTTCTATGCCAGTCATAAAAGTCCATTAGACTGGCTTTAGCTGCAAATCAGAGTAGTTCAGGACACTTAGTGTAACAGGAAACAGATTTGGGAGACACGGGTTCAGAAACCTTATGGTGGACCTATGAGATGTTCACAACACTTATCTCTCCCTTCTCCTCCCTCCATTACTTAGCTGTAATGATTAAAATTCTGATTCTTGTTTTAAAGCAGACCTGGATTTCTCACTCAAAGTAAGGAGTTGGCTTCCTGGTTTTGTGCAAAAGCCCAGGATTGTCTTTCTCAAACCTAAAGCTTTGAAATGGGGTGGATATCCTAGCTAATTCTGCAAGTACACCTACATTTTATGAATCGGATCTTCTCTGAAGCTGGGACCGTCTTTTGTGTCCCAAAGGATCCTAAGATGGGAAAATGCATACTTGCCAAACTTTTGATGTGAGTAAAATTGTATTCCTGTTACTCAAAAGAAATACATTTTATAATTTGAAAGTTAAATTATAAGGATATCAACATTTGGGGATTAAAAGGCAGTAGACACAATTACCTCTGAAACAGGAGGCTACAGAGAGGTGAACAAGTTGCCATTTTTCTCTGACAGCTAGTTTGCAGGTAGATATTCTGTATTTTTAATAACACAGAGAACGCATCTGTAGCTTTGCTGCAAAGTCCCCTCATGCCTCCTCATCTCCAGAAGTCTTTGGCATCGGTTTAACTCTTTTCCTGCTGAAACCAATGGCAACATACAACTGCTTCTACTCTGCATTTCCTTGCTTATATTTTGGTAATTTTTTTTTTCATTGACTTTAAGGAATGATGTTGATTTGTTGCTTGCTCAAAAAGATTAGGCTTCTTCCTTCATACTTTTTTCAGCAATCCACATGCATCACGGGGGTGGAGGAGAAATAATTGGCCTATAACTTTGCACAGCTCAGGGAAAACATACAATTAGCATTGCTGCAAATTGCTCCCGGATGAAATTGGTGAGCTGAAAAGTAGAAAAGCCAAAGAGCCCTTGAAGTTGGAAAATTTCCCTGTTTGCCTTAGGATGTTTATGATCTTAAGACATCAGCTGTATCTCCGGGTCTTGTTTTCATAATGGAGTATCTCTTGAGATTTCTTCCACCAGCGTTGTCAGTGTTAGTGTGGGAGACATCAAAGCAAAGTGAGATAACTGGCAATGGGCACGGCAGCGTGGGGTAAAAGGTGAACGCTTTGTGAAATGATGCCTGCAGGCTGTATATTCCACATCAAATGCAGGCTCTCCTGAGCTTTAAAACCAGAGCACCATAAAACTCTAGGTGACTCCCTTAATGGGTTTAAAAATAATTTTCCCAAGCTTGCTCCCCATTGTTCACATACAGCCTCTCACCTGTGACGGAGAGCAGCAGCAGGCTGCAATGAAGGGGCGAGAGGGGAGAGGAGACACAGAGCAGGAAGGAGCCAGAGGCAGCTGGTAGTCTCACAGGGTAACATAACTGCTCCGGCACTCCCCAAGGCCAGGAGCCAGGTGCAAGGGTACATGTTCAAAGGAGGCTGAGGAGGGAGGTGCCCAAATCTCATGTAAAATCGTTGCAAATTGGACAATTATTTGCCTTAGGCTTCCATGCTTTGTAGTAATCACTGTGTGGGAGAGAAAAGTAGTGTATGTATCTTAAGTATTAAAGGATGAGATGGTATTTTGAACATCTCTTTCCCTCTTGTGCAGTCTGGTGTGCCCAGTTCTTTCCTTTACAATCCTGTTCCATGTGTAAAGTCTGAAGCAGTTCCATTGGCAAGGATCATGCATGAGCAGATCATTTGAGACATGGAGCCAGTTTGAACAGAGACTTGTATGGGCTTCTTGAGGTCAAGGGGATGGGAAAAAGCAGTCCCAAAGGATCTAAAATATTTATCCACTCAGTTCTCCATTTGTACCCCAGTGTGGTGGGGAGATGCCAACCCTGACCCACCCCATGGCAGGGAATAAGCCATACCCTAACCTTGACCTGTTCCTTTGTGTCACTAGAATACACCCAAGAACAGCTGAAATGTCTCTTGTTCTCAATGAATGCTACCAAAATTCTCCCAAGAACAACAACCATGGGGAACCAAGACATGATATTTATAATAGAAACAAAGATCTGGGAAAACTGAGGACCTGCTCACAGCTGGAGTGGACTGCCAGGCCAGATGTACCTGAATCCTTGCACCAGTGCAAAACACCCCAAAGTATGACTTTTTTTTCCTCCTTTAATTTTTTCTCTCTTGCTAATGAATTCATGTCATGGCGGTTGGAGCTATTTCATGGCACAACTTTTTTCTTTCATGGTTGAGTTGTCATCCCCTTACTCAAAGCAGGGATGACCATCACAGTTAGTTTCCATGCAATCTGACGCCAGGTCTTGCTGTGTCCTAGCCTAAAGCCCTGCCACCAGCTCCCTTGGGCATGTCCCAATCAAAGGAGTGACATGAATGTTTCCCTGTCAAGAGCAATCGATTCTCTGCTGCCCACAGGCTCCTCTGCTTAGGACCACTTTGCAGGCAGAAGATTATGTGTCTCTGGGGAATGAGGGAGAGGAGGAGCTAGCAAGGTCTGAAGTGGTGTGATAAGTGCTGGCAGGATGGGACTGACTGTGGTGCTCTGGAATAGATGCATTAGGAAACCTTCCTTTCAATCCCCCCTCAAATGCTAGTTCCGAGGAAAAGGGTTTATGACCAGATTAATTAGGGGATGTGAGCAGGCAAACACTGAGTGCAGCAGGTCCTGGATACTCAGTGAGTTGGAGGTGATGCCAATGACAGGGAGCCAAAGCCAGGCTCACTGGTAATTGCAGCAAGAAGGTGCCCGGTATCCATGTCTCTGCAGAAGAAATGAGAGCGGTGTAATTGGCAGGAGGGAGCAGGTGTGAAAAGCCCAAAGGCATGATCCTAAAACAGCCACAGCCACTTAAAAATCAAATCCCAACCACCCTCAAAAGTGTTTCTCCCTTTGCAGCTCTGCTTAGTGCTTCCTCGGGAGAGAACAGTCCTGCCATTCTCTCCTTCCATGGACATCTAATTGGGACTTTTTGGAACAGCCAGACCATGAAGGAGCAATTTACTGCTCACTCTGCGTAGAAAATGAGAACCATGCCCCTGCAAGATGGGTCTGGTCTATGCCAGCCCATAGCTCTGGGAACAGGGGCAGAAAAGGAAGGAGCTCTTGCAAAGCACATAAAAATGGTCATCTGGAGATGGCAGTCACTGTGGGACTGCATGTGCTTTTTTAAAAAACTGAAGAGAGGTGGGGGGGGTGTCATTATTTCCAGGCTGTTGGTGTTGTTAAGCTGAATGTCATGTGAGAGGTATGGCACAGTCTTGAAGTAGGCGGGAGGTACTTAAAAGGTCATTATAGGGAGCAACAGCCCATGCATAAGGGCAGGAACCTGGCTCCAAAGAGAGGGCTATCCAGTAGCAGCATTGCTTAGAGGCAGTGACCAGGACAGCCTTCTTAGACATGACTGCCTTGTGCTGCAACATGAGACCTGTCCCTGGGGGACCATGGCTGCAAACGGATGCAAGCGGAGGACCACAGTCTCCAAGGAAGGGAGGCAGGCAGGCAGGTGGAGGTGTCTGATAGCTGTGGAGACCTCTTCCTGCCTGATCTCACTGGGTATTGCATCGATGTAGCTGAGGTTGAGAGGCTGCTCAAGGTCACGGTAGAAGCTTGGGGCTGGCTCTTGGACTGCCTCATTACAAAACTACTCAGACCTGTGTCTTTCCCGGTTGGGGGCGGGGGGGGGGTCAACGCTGCTAACACCTCTCAGTCCTTTCCTTGAAGCTGGTTTTGTCCATACAGCAAAGGTATGAACTTGGGCTTTGAGAAATATCCTCTCCTCATCCCGTAAGTGGTGTGCAGCATCAGTTAATCACCTTCAAACCCTGCCATTTCCTACCTCTACTTTGCAGCGCTCAAAAGGATTTTGAAAGCCTGTGGAAATAGCTTCATATTGGCATGGTTCTGCCCTTAGAAATGCACATGTGTTTTAGGAACAGTGGGTTTGGAGGTGTGGATGGCCCTTGACTTCAGTCCCCTCGGGGGACTTCTGTCTCCTCTGGGGTCCCTTGGCTGGGACTGCACCACAACAAAGAACTGAACACAGCATCCTGCCTCCTCTAGGCAAGAGCAGTTGTGTCCTACAGAGCTAGTAGTATGAGGGGTGCCAGTGGAGGCCATTGGAGTTCACGCATTGCTGGTGATACGGGCTTCTAGCACACTGTGGCTTTTACTTATTAAATTCTGCTCCCCCCACTCCAAAGGAAACTTAGGAAACTGTTTAAATTTTTGTAGGTGAAGTCAAGCATTCAAATGCTAGGAAATGCCAGATTTATAGTTGCCACTGTAATCTCACACATGTGCTTTGATACAGCCTTTAGTAACCTGACTCCCTGCATTTCTCAAAAAGACTGCATAGGGAGCTGAATTACGGCTGCCCAGATAAGCTTGGATCAGGCATTTCCAGCTTCTGAGTACCTAACTCTCCCACCTACGCAGCTCTTTGACACCGCGTGGTATAAGCATGCAGGCAAGGCAAGTGACACAGTGTTTTGTGTGCAGGGTAGTTCAGGGTGTTGCAAGGTGAGAGCATGCAGGTCACCCTGCTGTTGTATGACTTTGAGGTTGCTGTGCCTGAGAACTGACCCTGATCATGTCCGCTCTCAGAGCACTTAAATTTTGTAGGTTTCCTGCTGCAGTGGTTTTACTTTTGCAGGCAGCTTTGAAAAGTGGTGGCACCTGACCTCCACTGAAACCAAAGGCATGACTCCACTGACCTCTGAGCATTGCCTGTAATATTCTCTCCAGAAATCCCCAGAGGTGCATTCCCCACTGAGCCCACCTGTGTTTGTTACAGTATGATAGAAAGCAAAATATTTTTTCTGAGAGGATGGAGTTAATATCTTGTTCATTCACGAGTCTGCTTAGGAATTCATATTATAGGTATTACCTAACTACAGAGTCCAGTACCAGCACTTTGTGAGCAAGTTTTGGTTGAGGTGAGCAAGTTTTGGTTGAAATAAGAAAGCCGTAAGACTGCAGCCTGGGTGGGAAGGCATGGAGGACTGGGAAATCAAGTTACTGGCTGGGAAATTCCACCTGAGTTTTGGTTTCTGGTTTCAGGATAACAGTGAGACCTGTCCATGTCTCCCGGTTCATGGTGTGTGGCGCCTGATGCAAGCAAGGGTTAAGGTCATTAACAGTTTCTAGAGGTCTGTCTTATTGCAGACTGGGACTCTGAGGTTCAGTGGTGTCCATCTACTTGGTCTCAATTTACAGGGTTATGCTGAAAGTATGTGTGGATTAGGCAGGAAACAGAGCTGCAGAGGTCCAGATCCACGCATGGACTGAGGTGATGGATTGCACTGGAGTGGCTCCTCAGAGACAAAGTCAAGGGCATGCATATCATGAACACAGCCTAAGTCTCCTGTGGCACCCCTCTTGCTTCTCAGCTGATGCTCTTCATGGTCAGATAGTGTTTCCTCTTATCTCTCTCTCTCCTATTTCTCTGCAAAAAAAATTCCTACTCTGTATCTTATTTTTTTGTTGCTTTTGTGTCAGAATGGGTCTTTGATTGCAAGCCTTTGCATATCTCAATCAAGTTGGGTCCTTTCTTGTTCACACACTGCTGGAGATAATAAAGCCTCAGCAAGATGTACTTTGCTAACATCTTTGTGTCCTGCGGGCAGGACACATCCAGGTGTTTCTCCTGTAGCTGTGCAGAATATGTCATGGCAGCTGGTGTAAGGAATATTTTTGGTATAACTTTACCCTGTTGCCTTTCTGACGCTCACGACGCATGGAGCTACTCTGCAAAGCAAACCAGAAAAAGAACAGGAAGCTTTTTTTCTCTTGGTGGCTTCAGTCTCCTCCTTCCTTCTGCAAAAAATTTTGATTTTGTCTGTCCACAGAGGACTTTGACTAGAAAATTAGAGAAATTATGTCATGAGATTAAAGCTGGCAGGGGAAGGGCCTGCTTTAATTTCCCTATGGTGTACACATCCCATGTTCAAGGACCACAGACATCTTTTTTTGCAGGTGTTGCCCCAGTGCAGAATTAAAAGATGGTGGGACTGGAGTTAGCTCATGAGAATACCCACACCAAACTCCACCACTGCTCCACGAGCAGCTTCATGCCTGCTGTGCTCTGCTGCAGTGGCTTAGAAACAGTACCCATCCCTTGGTTTGGAAAAAGCAAACTCTGAACCACCTAATGAAGTTGCTTAATAAGAAAGACATTGGACAATACCTCGTATGGGGTGCCAAGATGGTGTGGGGTCACTCTGGGCTTGCGGTCTTGGCTGAGTCTCCAGGTTGCAAGCTGAGGGCCCTAAACACAGCCCATGGGAGAGATGCCTTCCTGAAGAGATGGTACAGAAAATACTCTTTGCACAGTGGGTTTGAATCACCCATGTGGCTGCTGGAAGAGAACGATGACTCTGCTTGCCTGACAGACCTGTGTAACAGAAGAGGTCCAGCCAATGCTGGGGTTGCTCTGACCTGTGCTTAGCTCCCAAGCCCCGAGTAGAGGTGTTTTGCAAATGAAAGGTTCCTGTGTGTTTTCCTCTTCTACATTGAGACTCCAGTATCCTTCACATCTTAGAGAAGCTATGATTGAAGCCAGTGCAGAGGACTTATGTTCCCCATCTCTTCCTCCAATAATCCAAACCTGAACTGAACAAACTTCATAGTTGCATGTATGCGTTATAATAACTTACAGTAGAAGATAGAATTCTGATGAGCTGAGCCGATTCATATCCTTTGAAAGGAGAAATGACACATCTATTTCTTGAGACATGGAATGTATCTCAGTAGCTCATGGAACTGGACATGAGAGTGAATCAGATGGATGAATTGTGAATTACAGAGCAGTCAAAATACAGTTCAGTTTTCTTTAGAAATCGGTCATTTGAAGGAAGTTGTCAGAAGATCAGCTGAAACTGATATGACTTTGTGTTGTCTCAGATCTGAAGGCTGAATAATTGTGTTGTTGACCTAATCATACAAAAATGTTAACATTAATGACTAATAGAAATTCCCCACTTAAAGAAAACATCTGCATGTTCCAAAATTCAAACGTTTGGAGATTCCCAGTTAGGACCATCTCTGAAAAACAATTTCCCTGAATTCAAAACTGTCTTGGTGTTTAACAATGATTTACATTACAGCTGGTGTTTAGTTAACCATACTTTCTTTTAAGCTATCTGGTGGGATCCAATTCAGGCCACATTGGAGGATTTCTGTCTATCTCAACCTGCTATTTAAAAATGGTCCTTTTGACTAATTCTTTCATATAACACCAGCAGTGAGAGTCCACTCTCAACTGAAGATGCAATAAAAGGGAGAGGGTATGGGAAGACAGATGGAAAACAGATTTTCCTTGGAAGAAAAGCAAGAGTTGACTCGCTCCCAATCTATAAAATACCTCTTTGGGGAGACAATTTTGGATATGAGAGAGTTTTATCCAGAAGGTGAAGACATAGGGATGTATCACCTCAGGAGAAGACTGATTCTACAGCAAGGAAGGTAATTCCCATTCTCACAATTCACACACTGCTCCTGGATTGCAGTAAAATTGTTTCATTTGGATGTGGGAAGCCATACACCTTGCTCTTTTTCAGATTCATCTTAGTGCCCTTTAGCACTAGATGAGCTATCCATGGGGAGAGAAAAGAGGAGGGAGAGTATTATTCAAATGAAGGATGAAGCTCTTGGCTACAGATTTGAAAGTGATTACAGGGAGAAGCCATCACCAAGAAAATGCAAACTTTGAAATGTATCTGATGTGGCTCCTTGCCAGCCAGAGGGACAGAAGCCACATGAACCATCAGTGGAGCCCTGTTGTGTCCTAGGGATTGGTCTCCTTCTCCGTTCCATTTATGCTTAGTATAGTGGTCTTTGTTGAGCTGTAGCTTTGGTAGAGCTGCTTTGCATCTGTTCAGGAGCTCTCGGCACATGCATAAGGCAATTTAAGATCGCTTACCCTGTTGGTACCTAAAGAAGATTCCCTGCATGCTGGTCCTTTCACTCTTCTGTCTTTTCTTTTGAAGAGTCTGTTAAATCACGATTGGAAACATCCATTGGAATATTTTCAGTTGACGTATCATTAGGTATTTTTTCACCAAGCTGCAGTTCTGTTTGCCTGTAATTTACTAACATCATTCAGAGACCACATATGATGAATCAATGCACTCTGCTTGCACTGGTGTTGTCATATCTCTGATGCTTTCCTGGGTTGTATGCTGCAGTCAGAGGTAAACTATTGTGCCTGATCCAGGGAAGTCCTCTGGTTTGTGTGATGCATGAGGCTAGGGTAGGTTGCCACAGTGGTCTTTTGGCTATGAGCTATGAAACAAAGAAATCTTCTAAATGAAAGGCTGACAGTGGAAATTTTTGGCTAAAAAGGGATAGCAGAAGTCCTTGCCCACTGACGTCTTTGAGATCTTGGTGACAGAGCAGGATGTAGAGGGCAACGGGTAAAGGCATGGAAATGGAGAGTAAGTGCTCCATCAAAATGCTCTGGCTGAGCCTGGAAGCATGTCTTGAACCTGTCTAAAGTTGGAACAAAAGAGATCTCATGGGGTAAGCACAGCTGTTTACCCAAAGCATGTGAGTCAGCCATGGACAGGACTGGAGCCATGGGCAGGCGTGGCCAGGACAAGCAGGGAAAGAAAGACTAGGTGCATGCAGCCAGAGCACTCCTTCCTAACACCAAAATACTTCATCCTGGTTCATGGTCACTCTGACGTGGCCAAACCCCTGCACACCAAATTATTTGGGAATGATTTTTGGACCGCTCCATATATTTGCACAACCGAAGTGCTAAGAAGACACACAGCAACTAAAGCAGAACTGCTGCTGTAGCCTGTCCATAACATGTCAGATGGGATTCAGCAAATTCAAATGGCTCCTTGGTCATGCAAACTGCAGCCCATCTCTGAGCAAAGAGACTAGGTCAATCACACATGCTCTGGTACTAATTATTTACTTCATTCCCATGTTGTGGCAAAGAAGGACAGGCTAAAGCAAAAGAGGGCTCCAGGACATTGAAAACCATTGGATACCCTGGAACAAATTGAGATCAGGAAATACAAGGACAACCTGTGGATCAAAGGGTATGAATCCAGGTTCCCAAATAAAGGGGTGATTATGTGAGCAGTTAAGGAGGGATTAGAATCGTAGGTGATAATAGTAAGCAGCTGGAAAGGGAAGCCATAAAGAGCCAGAAATAAAATAAAAGACAGGTGGACAAAAAGAACAGATGAGAGAGGTGTGATGGGAATCCTACCCCAATTAAAAATATGAAACAAAGTGCTCTGATGCACCTCATGTTCATATAAAAGTATGAAATGAGGCACCCTGTGAGGTGCTCTGACTCCAGGTGATACCCTGGCTTCTTCCACATCTTCCTGAGTTCTGATTTGGGCAGGAGACTATGTTCCCTGGAAAAGGGATCCTCTTAAGAGGTGCCTGTGTGATAAGTGAAGTCTTCGAAGTGTTACTGAAATGCCACTCCTGTTTCATAGGACTGTGGTCAGGCAGACAACCATTCTAGATGCCTCCAGCTTTTCCTTCATATATGATGTTTCTTTCTTAGCCAGAACGTGACTGTGTTGAGTTGGAAGGAAAAAGCCTCACAGATTTTGTGAAAAACACTGAACATCCTGTGCCAGGAGCCAGTTTTCACCTTTGCTGCAGGCTTGTAGCTGGGATTCAACCAGGAGACTTTATAGCTCATACCGAGAGTCATGGTTGCTTGCTCATCTTTGTCCTTCAATGTGTTTTAGGTCTACAAGACCTGGGTCTAAGTTCTGTGGCTGACCTGCCTGTAGATCCATTGCAAAGGGTGACTCTTACAGGAAAGTTGAGCTAGTCTAGCCTTTCAGCAAAGTTTTTCATTCTTACGTGGCTAGTCCACACTTAAGGTTCAGCAAAATGGCTTTCACATGCATGCTGGACCCATCTTTGCACTGAAAAACTAGAGCTCCACTATTTCCAATTCTGGTTCTTCGTAACTTTTACATGGAGTCCTTGTATTTCCTTTCACTGCTCAGGAAACTCTTTGAAGCTAAAGACAATAGCACATGGCAGAAAGGAAGGAGTAAAGCCAAGTTAACTTAAATTTGCTTTTATTCCTTACTTTAGGATAAGAAGCTATCCCAAGCCCTTTGTATTTATGCATGACCTGATCTCTTTGCTATAGCTCTCCTCTTTTTATTCCTCCTGCAAGAACCATCACATTTATGTATGAAAAACCAAATTATATGTTTAGGGCATGAAGAAGGCAAGGATGTGTCCTGAGACTTCCAGCCTTAGTTTGGGGGTTTTCAGAGCTGTGACACCTATCAGGAGCCTGGTGAAGAAGAGGCAAACTCATAGTAGGAGTTGCACCACTTTCTCACCACATGTGCACAGGCCACCTTCCCATAAAGGGAGAAGGAAGACTAGGATCAACCACCCATCAGCTAGGATTTGGGAAAGTGGGGCTGGAGTTTGGAGGATTTTGTGAACATTTTGTCAGGCACAGCTGCTTCTCCTTGTTGCCAATGAAAATCCCTTGCTTTTTACAGCTTCCCGCCTTGTCTCATCCCCTGCACAACTTCTGCTGGAAAAGTTACCAAACAGACCATGGAAGAACCAAATGCCAGCATTCTGGAGGCTTTATTTGCTGTCCTTTCATGTGCAGGGCCGGTGCATTGTTTTTTTTTAACGTCTTCCTGGTCATACCTTCCCTTGCTTTTTCTAGCCAGTGACTACTTGCCAAAAGGACCTTTTTAATAGCTAAATAATTGAACTGTTGCAGTTGGAGCTGCGCCAAATTCTCAGTGAATTTTAAAGGGAGAATCTTAAGACAACTGGGGAATAATAATATATCTTTTGAAGCCAGAGGAAAATCTGTGGAATCCTGAAGTTATTTCTCCTTCCCCACCCTGTAAACAGTTCCTAAAATGTTCTCCTAAGCTAAACTGAAGCCCCACATTTGTAACCAACCTTCTTGTCACTGTGTATTCCCATGATAGAGTAGGAAACTATGTAGTAAATATCAAGTTTATGGTTTGAAAGAGACTGATGTAAACAGTGGGAGAGAGCTTGAAGTTGAAGAGAGTGTGTCCCTGATCAGGTCTTCTGCTGGAAGCCTGATGAGTTGGGGAGGGAGGGGGAAATTGTCCCATTTCTTTTACGTGAACAAATAAATGTGAGCTCCAAGTAGGAGGAATGGTCCAGTGATGCTGGTTTGGGATTTGGGAGATCACAGCTCACTTTGCAGCTCTTCCAGAACTTCCCAGTGTGAATTTAGGCTAGCATCCAAGATGTGACAATTCAGCTAAAGATACTCTTCATGCAAGAAACTTGCATCCAGTGGAGCCGGGTCACCCACGGCTCATGAGAGGAGTCTGTTCTGCTGGGTCCCTTCAACTTTTTTAAAAGAAAAGAAAAAAAACACCAGAAAATAAAAATGTAGCAGGGACACTAAATTTCCAGGCCTCCAGTCTCCTGTGATTTTTAAAATTGTTCTTACTGCTTTGCTTCCCCTTAAAATGTTTCAGGCAGCCCTAGAAAGTGGTGGCTGAAAGGGTCCAGAGAGAGAGACTGGGAGTGATTCACTGTTGCACTTTTTCAGTTTGGATATAAAAAAGGTGACTGATTTTTTAGAGGGTACATCTGCCTATTTCCAGCTCTGTGCAGGAAGCCAGGACCAGGGGTCCAGGCTAGCTTTCCTTTAGCTCTTGCACCATGACTAATGTAGATTCAACTAACCACATCTGCTGTCAGTTGCATCTGTCCAGCTGTTATGCTGAAATCAGTACTATTCTTCTTGTTTTATGTTTAGACTAACGCTTAAGTCCAACAGGAGTATTTAGCTTGTCCCAGCTGATGCTTGGGCATGTTTTGGACACTCTTTTTCCTACTGATTATATCAAGAAGTAATTGTCTTCTGTACCTACAAGGGGTTTTGTTAATTTATTCCGAAATGTGGGGTTTGCTTTTGCTATCCCACTGGAGCTGCCACAAAAGGCGCAGAGAGCAGGAGGGAGGTAAATCTTCTCTGTTTTTTTCTGAACATTTCCTCAGGTCTGTGTAAAGTAGGGCTGAATTCCTGGGCTCGATTTATTGCTCATTAATATCAGCGCTAGTATCTCTGTTGGGTTTAACTTGTACTGTCCAGGTCTGGCTTCCCTCAGTGATGGATGCACGGGCTGCAGCAATGAAATGTATTGCCCTGCAGCAGCTGCCTCTTCCACCAGCTCCCTAGCTGCAGTCGAGGTTTTGTAAGCAAAAAAAGGAAGGAAAATATTACAGCCACTTGTCCTGTGCTGCAGAAGGACCTTTCCTTGCTTTCTTGCAGTTCTTCAGTCTGTCCAGTCATCACAATCCTCTGCAAGAATGCACTGGTCAGTCTCATCAGAGAAATACAAGGGAAGAGTTACAGTGAACAGTGACGTCATGCAAGGAGAAAGAAAATTATGCTGGAAGGGTGGTTCGGACCAAAGCAGGACTGTGAGAAATGAAAGTAGGGGTTAAGGGTCAGGCCTGAATAGCCATGAAACTTATCCCAAATTTTTCTCATGCTTCATCCATATGTTTCCAGTTTGACTCCCTGATGTTTCTGGTGCAATTCTCACCTTGCAGTCCCAGCTCTGCCAGTCCCTTCGAATGGCAACAGCAAGTGAAGCAACTGTCCGCATACGCTCAAACATGTTAAAGTGAATAAAAACAGGTACATCCCTTTTTTTGTGGTTGAAAGGAGGAGTATGGGAGGAAGGCACTTAGTACAGGCTCTGAGCTGTGAGACCTTGGGAACAGGCAGCTTCATATCTGTGGCACATACTGAAGCCATTTTCCCCAGTTGATGAGGTAGATAGCACCTGACAGACTGGGGCTTGCTCTCTTCATTTTGTTTTATACTCAGTTTTTAAAAGCATGGTGGCTGACAGCGTGTGTACGCACACTCAGGTAGGACACCTGGCTTCTCTGCTGGGAAACTCTTAGATGCAAACAGCTGGAGAAGCTGTCAGAGGGAGTCTTACTCCAGGGATGAAGTTTGACCGTGGTCGAGGTACACAGAGCAAATGACATTCAGGCATCTGCTGGCCTAATCGCTTCACTTCCCTGTCTCCTCTCCACATCCCCCCAACCTGCAGTCAGTCTGGGAGACATATGAAGCATATTGCTGTGAGGTTTTAAAATACTTGGCAGTGAGGGAAGTGTTGGGTGAAAGATAAAGCCAGAGGTACCTTTTGTGTGGCAGGAGCCAGAGATTATTGCAGGTTTGGAGTTCTTGGGCAAGGATTTTGCAAGAAAATCTGTTTTGCAACTTTTTTTTTTATTGCTTCCTCTGTAGACAACATGCTTAGCTGGCTCATTACAGCATTTACCAAGAATTTGTTCTAGGACAGTATTAATTTGACTGTCAACATGCCGGTTTTCTACCACAGTTCTGTTTCATGGTCTCCCTTTGGGAAAAAGACATCTGCCCAGGAGCAAATGCTTACCGTGACAGGCAAGCTGCAGTCTCCTTTTCCTCAGAATCTACATTTATTTTAGGGATGAAAAGATGTTTCCAATGCATTTACAAGGGCTTTAACCTAGAATTTTTTTGAAGTGGTTGCAGTTTGGGACACTTGTGTATGCCAGCAGCAAATGTCATTTTGGTTACCTTTTGTTCTGATTTGAGAGAGGACCCAGGGCAGTCACTGGAGAAAGTATTTGAGAGAAAACAGTAGAGGTCATTCAGCTTTGATCATCCTTTCAAGTGACGTGGCTGAGAATAAACCAAGGCACAGCAAAAAGCAACAGTCAGTGTCTGGGAGACAGAAGAGCATTGGGTCAGGTGGCAAGGCTTTGATGGGCTTGACCAAGGAGTCATGAGGAGGACAGCATTTCTCTTTTCATGGGTGAGAGACAAAGCCAAATGCAGGACACAGGAAGTCTGTGAGTTTGCCTTCAGCCTTCTTCGCCTCTGAAAAGACAAACTTGCGGATTAGAGCAGTGTCAAGAAAACAACAGACGCTGTAGTTTTCAGTAGGGATGAATGGGCAGGAGCAGAGGTGAGGGACCACTAGCTGTGCCTGAAGGACAAGCCTACTGTGCTGGATAGTGTCTCTGACATCTGAGGCAGGGTATTCATGCTACAGTTGCTTCTCTCTTTTTCCCTTTCCTAAACTTGAGCGTGTGAGGGCTCCCGATCAAAATGTTCTCCAGCAATTTGTGTCTTGACCTCAAGCTTTCCAGTGTACCAAAGGGAGGGCCATGTGCGTCATCCCTGCTTGACTGTGCATACACCAGCCAAGTAGGCTCCTCAGGAGAACGATACATCACAGTCAAAGTGGTATGAGGAGGTAGGAAAGCGAGTCTCTGCTTTGCTCCTGCTTTCTTGTGTGACTGCAGTCAAGTTAGAGAGGGATTTTCCAAACCATTCTTTGCCAGGTTTCTGCAGCTGTGTCCTTCAAAAAATGCTACGCCTAATGTGTCTGCTTTTGTTCTCTATCTACAAACAGAAATACTTTGTCTCCTATCTTGAATTGAAGCTCTTCGCAGCTTCAGAGTACTCTCACTCTGTGTCTGGACAGCTCCCAACAACATGGGTCCTCACTGGAGCTGGGGCTTCCCTGTGATTTTCTTACTATTACGTGCAACCGGGAGTGTCCTGGTTTTCTTCAGCTGTGCTGAGGAGCAGAGGCTGCAGCTCGGCATGCTTGTGACTCATGGTCCTTTTTGCATTTGGATCTGATAGCATGGATGAGTGGGTCTTTGGGGATACAGCCCATTTTAGGTCATTGTGCTACAGTGCCCTAGATGTACTGTGGCTGTGTACAGATGTTGCATGCAAGTCTGGATATGTTTTTGAGCCTGACAGATGCCTGGTAGCAGCTGTCCCTGTGATGGGACCTGTGATGGAAATCTGGAATGAAAGGCTAAAAGTCACTAATTCTACCCAGTCTAAACTTAATGGAGGGGAAAGAGGACATTTCAGAATTTCCTCACACCAATGGGTAGCCCTGCAGTGATCAAGCTTCCTGTCCTTCTCCAAATTTTCTCCTTAAAACAGGTCCTTGGCATGATACCAGCGAAGTGTAATTAACACAACTGCTGCTGATACCTGGGTTTTTTACCTGTCGGGTTTTGGCTGGCCGTCATTGTCTCTTTTTCCACTTTTCCCCCTCCATTTTTCTTGCATCTTCCCACATGTCTTGGACTATGAATGCCCTGGGGCTGGGACCAATTGATGTGTTTGTACACCTTCTGCCACCATGGTCTAAGCTTCCAGGTATCACCAACTACAGGCAGCAGATAATGGTTATCTGTTGACCAGAGCACTGGGGGAGAAGGGAGGTGCAAGGGGCACATTAAATGTTTGCTGTTCTGTTGAGTTCCTTGTCCATATCCTAGAAGCTGTGGGACATCTGTCAGAAAAGCTTTATTTAACCTATCATTCAATCCCAGTCTTCACCCAAGTATCCCACTTCTTTTTCACTGCACATACTCTTTAACCCAGCTCTTCTGAAGTGTACTCTCTTGCCACATATGACTTGCATTAGCTCTAATGAGAACTATCCATGCAAATCTCCCACTCAGCTAACAGTGACGGTTCCTGGTTGACAAGCTAATCTCATCCATGTGGAGAGCTTTTCAATTAGGTGACTTTATAGCTCAGTAAAATTAAAACTCGTTAACTTAAAAAAAAAAAAGTTTAATACTTTATTTGTGGACAGCAGGCCTAGCGCTTGCAAATGCTAACTGCTGCACAATGTTTGATGGTCCAGGATAGACCTGTCAGTAGAGACAGGTAGAGTGATGAAGGGAGGAAGATCCTAGAGATGACATTCAGAAATGCACAGCATTATTGCTGACTTTTTTAGGAGCAGAAAAGATTCAAGTATCTTTGTATAGCAAATATCTTCCTTTATGGGTATGTTTGCATGGACTTCTTGCATCTCCTGTTGCATGCAGTGCCATAATGATCAGACATGGTCCTTAGGGATGCTGCACTCAATACTCAGGATGGTCTGGTAGACTCAGGATTGAAAGCAAGATTCAGAATCAGATGTAAGTATTGGCAAGATATTCTCCAAGATGCAAAAAAAGGTGTTTAATATTGCACAGAAGGCCACAGTTCCTGTCTTCTGTGGATATTCTGTTCTTAAAAACTTTGGGACTTTGAGATGGCATGGAAGTTGTAAATGACCATGTAAGCAAGCAAACAGAAACCATGCTGGGAACTGCTATAAGAGTAATGAGTTGATGTGACCCAGGACCTGTACGTGCTCACCTTTATTATTTCTGCAAAACTCTGGGTGTTTTCCTCTTTTTCTTACAGATGAGGGATGCAGACTTGGAGCTTTAGGCTGAAATTTAGTGGAATTCAGGTATTCTGAACCCAAAATCACTCTCTTGGCAACTATTACACAGCTGCAGCCAATGCATGAAGTGCCTTTTCAGACTCCTCCTGCATCTGATTTTTCCTTTTTGGTGGCCTTGCAGCCACAACTGTTTGACAAGGCTGAGCAGCTTGATGCTTAACTTACTCCCTTAATCAACAGAAATGTGGAAAGTGGGTATTTCTGAAAAGTCACTGGGCAGCGTCAGGCTAAAGATCCACTTCTTCCCCCAACTCTAGCCAACAGTTCTTGCTGAAAGATACCTCTCCCTCTGGGCATGCAGGTGGATTTAGCCAGGCCATGTCTTCCAGCCATGCCCAGCATGCTTGGCAGGCGTACCCAGATGTCAGCCAGGCACAAGAATCCACATGCAATGATGGTGTGCGAGATGCCAAACTCTTACCAGGTCGGGAGTGAGAAAATGCAACAGAAGCGCAGCCCAACTCTTACCACAAGCCCACCATCATGTTACTGTACAGGCTGTGTGTGTGTGTTGCCATTATGGTATATGGCCCACCGAGTGTGTCTGAAAAGCCTGCTTGGTCCCTGGCAAAGGGATGTTCCCAGACGTGCTGCAGAGACTTTGCCCATTGTGTGATGTGTACAGCATTTTTTTTGCTTTCTTCCAGAGAGGAACATTTCACCCACGATTACTTGGACACATTGCAAAAAAATAAAGCATTGCATTATAAGAAAGGGAGCCGCTCATTTAGAAAAAATAATGCAAAAAGCCATGTAAAATGTGAAATAAATATAAAAGAAAAGAAACCCTGTACAAGAGCCAGCTGCATGAAAATCCCCATAAATTGTGAAGATTTCAGCACTGCGATGAAGTCATGCAATCAGGAAGATTGTGGTGTCTTGAGGAATGACGCAGCCCAACTTGCGGCCCACATGTAGCTTGCCTGCCCTCTGTCACGGCAACAGAACAGGCTAGGTAAACCTTGTGGCCATCAGATTCCCCCAGCCTGAGTCCCTCACCCCACATCTTGGCTGCTTGTAGCATGCAGGGGATGGGGATAAAGCTGGATGGGGTCAGGCAGGAGAGAGAATGCAAAGCCAGGCAGGCATGGCTGTCCTGACAGTTTTTCTGAGAAATAGAAAGAGCAATTCAAGTTTTTTGCATTGTTTCTCGCTGCAACACTCACCATAGCTAATTAAGATTACAGCTCTGGTTATGACCCTGCAGTTCTGACCTCGTAGTGCAGAGAAAGACCCTACATGCTTTGCACCTCCATCCTCTTTCCAGGAGAGATATCCATTCCTAGGTGCCAAGAAGGGACTTCTCTGGCATCTCTTGGCATCCCTGGGAATCCCTCTGTGCCCGCACAGCACCGGGATTTTGACCCAGGCCAAGGTATGCCTACTGAAGAACTGCAGATGCTTTTGATACCCCAGGAAAGGCTTGATTCTTGTGTGTCTGTGTATGCGCTGTGCCACATCACTTATGGAAAAGTCAAATGTGGCTCCCACAACCACAAAGGGCTTCAGAGAGGGCTATGGATCTGCTGACCTAAGTCAAGCCTAGATCAGAGAGGCCACCAAGGTCACAGGGAGCTAGCACAGATGGTGCCAAGTGGTGGGGACAGAGTGACATGCTCAAAAAGTACCATCCAGTTGCTTCCCAGCCACCTCCTCATGGTGATGTGAATTTCTCCGTTTCAATAAAACTCCAAATTTCTTCACAGAAATACTTCCAGCCCCTGGTCAGAGGGCTGTGCATTGTTTGCTTTGATTTTGTTTGTGGTTTTCTTATGGTGGAGGCTCACTGGCTGCTCAGAGGTCTGGCTCAATGGTCTTCATATTTTTCAAAACCACTTGACCTTAGCTGCAGTTAATTTGTGGGGCTGATGAACAGCAGGCCTCCCAACTGCTGTCCTCAATCAGTGACGAACAGGGACAGCGAGCCCTTCTCTCACTGTGAAAGGGGAATCAGTGCCCCGCAAAGCCATGAGGTTTGTGGAAGAAGGAAGCTGATGCTACGCCACCATGTATTAGGAACAGAGATTTTTTCCCAGAAATATCCAAACACTTAGACAGCTCGACAGCAGCTCGACAGCAGCTCAACACTTCTGGTGCAGTGAGATTTCACAGCATCAAAATCAGATAAAACAGCTCTTCCAGGAGTTGTTTTAGTATTTCTGAACTGCATGTTACAAAAGCCACACTGGTGCAGAAGAATTTCAGCCTTCTGTATGGCTGCAGTGCTCACACAGGAAGGAGCCTCTATGAATTACAAGATGAAGGGAAGTATGAAGGAGCCCAAGGGTATTCCATGCACTTCTGATGTGTGAAGGCAACCAAAAACCAACCATTGCATGTTAATCCTTACCCCTATCTGATAAACTGTGTTATACGAGACATGATCAAAAAATAATTCTCCTCCTAATGGTGCAAGTTTTATCTTAATTCCCCTATACCACGCTGACATATTATGCTAATTACTTAGCACTATACACTAATGCATGAAATTGCATTGCTGTTGCAGACTTACTGCAAGACCTATATTGTCTATCTTGATCTATATTGTATTGGAACCAGCTTCACTTCAGTTTGCATTTGCATCCCTGATCAATTCTGAATGATGTTTCTATGTGCCTAGAAAAATCCCTGTTTGGGGAGGACTGAAACACATGTTTTAACTCTAAAAGTGTGCAGTGAACCCTTTTCAGATACAGATGTATCCTAAACAGTGTGAAAGGTATGCAGGCTTACATGGAGGCCAGGAGAATTCATGTGCTAAACAAATTTCACCTCAGAGTGAAGCTGATAACGCTGTTGTGGTAATGGTCTTCCTGAATGCACCTGCATTTTAAATGGTACAGCTGGTCCCAGGCCTTTTTTCACTGCCTCTTTAGCCACAGGGCCGTACACTTCGCTACTGGTATTGCTCTTGAAACACTATGACTTTGCTCACTCAGCCCTCATGTTTTGAATCACTGTTGCTTGGGGGGGGGGGAGTTGTTTTCCATTCCCTGAATGCTATTAGGAAAAATCACGAACTGTCTGATTATTATTTTTCTTTTTTTTTCAGTCCTAAAATGCTGAGAGTAATGAATGTGCTAAACCTCACACCACCAAAAATGCAAGGAAATAGAACATCTATTTATAAAAATAAAAACACAAATTGCCCCCAGCATTCACGCATCATTAGAAAGCTAAACCACAGCCCCAGAAATCAACTCCTTCGGTCTGAACACGCGCTCACCGCGTGGGGAGGGATGGGCTGACACAAAGCCTCCCTGTAAGGAGGTGCATGGAGGAGCAGCCGAGGCACTGCCGAACCTCTGCAGCGTGAAAAACCCAGGAGGTGAACTAATCCCATGAAGACCAGGAAAGGTAATGAAGCAAAACCAAGAAGTTTGGGGAAAATCTCCCAGTTTTTGGCACTGGTGTTTGCACATATTATTTAGGGAAAAGGGAAGGAGGTTGGCAGATGAAGGACAAACTTCAGCTCTGGTGCAGGCTGCCTGGAGCCCCTAAGCACCTTCCTGGGGAGACGCCAGATCCTGTGATGGATCCCACCTTGGACCAGCACTAGCCTGTTTGGAGGGATGATGCATGTTCACTCTCTGCTCAGCCTCCCAGCACTCCTCCCTTGCACCTTGGTCGAGCAGTCACTTGCCGAGCTTAAATGACACAAAAGGGACGATGCTGTTTGCGTGTGCTCTGAGCTAGCGCTCGTTTTTCTCTCCTGAAATTCAACGAGCAGAAGGGTTTCATCTGGCTATGATTCTGAAACTTGATTCAGATAAATTAAGCTTTTAAAAATACAGCCCTTATGGCTACTTCCATTTGTTAGTGACAGAAGATTATATATGGTAATTAGGGAATGACTATAGCCTAAGCAAATATCCCTTTTTTTGTGCCTAATGAAGCTTTTTGATGTCTTTTCAAAAGGATCTGCTATGAAAGGAAGAGCAACACCTGCTGAATGTGGCAGCAAGACAAAAGGGGTGGCAGAAGAAATAAAGCAAGAGCTCACAAGGCTGTATCTGCTTCAGAGAGCTTTAGCCATAGCCCCTGCAGCACTGTTGGTTCTGTCTCAGGAGCCTGAGCCCTTCAGTGGGCTGTAAAGCTGTCTGGATGGTAAAGCTGTCAGGTGCAGTAGGATCACAGCAGCTTCTACTTCCTAGTTTATATAAAGATGAAAGGAGATAATAGACACACACACATGCATATCAAAAGAGCAGATGATTGCATCCAATGGCCAGCACGGGCTGCTTCTTCCTTTGCTTTGCAAAGTAAGCCAAGATAAAATTAAGGTCTAATGACAATTAGACCCTTAGGAGTAATGAAATAAGTAGGACTAATTCTCTGCTAGCAACTGCAGCTAAACTGGTATTAGACCTTCCCCAGGAAACAATCCCTTCTTTCCTTGCACTCTTCTTACTTTTATTTTTGTTTTGCCAGACCTAGCGGGGTTTTACTATTTTATCAATGAGAAGATGGACTTCTCTGCTCTTCAGTAAACTCACAAAAAAGAAACTGAAAACTGACATTTCTGTGAAAACTGTCTCAGGGAAAAAGAAGATGTTTTTCATTAAATGTTGTGAAATGAGAATTTTTTACCATCTCCCTTTAAACATAGATCCTGTGCTCTCCCTCTTGATAGGGAGCAGTGTAAATATAGCCTTTTCCTTTCCTCAACTTGATCCTCTTCTTCACCATGCCAGGATCGCTCTGGCAAAAACCCGGGATGAGAGATCCGGGGTTTGCTCAACTCACAGAGAGCATTTAGACCAAAGTGAAGCTCTTTGAGAACGCCACCCACAAGGGACACAGCTTGTATGGATTTGCAATATTTGCAGAAAATCTGAGCAGGTCTTTGAGCCAGTCTGTTGATGGCATCTCTAGCTGCAACTTTTAAGGTCTCGATGATCTTTTAAGGTACGTATGCTAACATGTTTGCAAAGGAAAAGGACAAAGGCATGCTGAGTATGCTCCTTCACATGGTGACTGGTCAGTGCTCCAGCAGCACCGGTGGTGCTCTGTCCTGACCAAGTGAGTGCGGTCCTGTGATTTATGATCCTAAACATGCCCAGCATGGGGGGAGAAAGGCCAGCCGCTAGCTCACCATAGGATAACCACACAGGAAGGGCCAAAGTGATGAGTTTGTGTCCGGCAAATTTACAGTGTGGTTGTTTTTCAGATGTTTGTAAAGTGCCTGGTACTGCCCCCAGTGCTGCAACACGAGGCTAAAAGGCAGATGCAGTGATGAGGTCTGGCTGCCAGGGGCAGATAGGCACGTTCCAACGCTTGTGGGCCAGTGCCACAGACGACACTGCTGCTTGACTCTTCCTCCATCTGCCTCTCGCTGCCTGAGGTCCTGCTGGGACTGGCAGGAGGGTGAGAAAAGAATGCCATTAAATTCGTCCTGCTGCCAACCTCCTGATTGCAAAACAACCAATGAAAGCACAGCCAAGCTGCAGGAACAGCAAACTGCTCTGTGCCTCATGCACACCCAGAAAGCTTAAAATCCCTGGGCATTGTGAGAGAGATGCTCTGGCTCTCTTCAGCAGCCAGACCACATTTTCTTTGATCCCCATTACTCCAGCTTTTACATCCTGAAATGCTTTGGTTCAACCCTCCTCCAGCAAAGGTCTCACGCCTTGGTCAAGAAGAGGTTGCAAGTTTCTGGTCTTAACTGTCACATCGATAGTCTGGGTGGCTGCAGGCAGCTCCAGTCATCTCTGCCTCTGCATCTGGCTGTAGAGAGGATAAGGAAACCCTCACCTCTCTGGTGGAGCTGAAGTCTGGCTGCTTGGAAAGCCCACGGCTCGCAGGTGGGAGGTGACGGCAAGCCAGAGACCGCTGTTGTTTACTCACCCATCTCTTCCTTTCAGCCTGTTTACAGTAGAGCTAATCCATGCTTGCAAAGTGAAGGCAGGACGCTCAGAGTTGTCAGCACATGCAGTTCCCAAACCCATGAATCAATCATCATGAGTCCCAAACATAAGCATAAAATATCTCAGACAAACTCAATTTTCCAGTTTTGAAACAAGGACCTTTTTTTTTTTCTTTTTCATTTTACCATTTTAAGTCTAAGATTTAGTGCTAAACTGACAGGCTTAACTTGTAAAGTAACTGGCAAATCTTGAAAGAATTGTGGTTTTCTCCTTCCCAAAGGACATTGCAAGTGACATGGTTTTTCGCTTTAGTGATAGATGGTACTTGCAGGCAAGTATTTAGATATCTAAGTACTAAAGCAGCCACAGGTCTGGTTCCTATCAATAATACATTTTGTCACACAGAAATTGAAACAGCATGGATACCACACATAGAAATAGAAGGGAGAATTATACATAAAATTAATTTTCCCCATAAAGGCACGTAGTTTCAGCTGTCTCAGTTCACAGGAGAGTCGGTGGATGTTCATTTCCTGGGGATTGCCTGTCCTTAAGTTTTACCTTTGATTTTGGGTATCAGTGAACAGACTTTTTGAAAGCAGCACATGGGTGGAGCCACATGATTGCAATGAAATTAGAAAACAAAACAAAACAAAATAAAACTCCAACCCCCACACCCACAAGCTAAACTAATGGAGTTGATTTGATTAAAATGTTTTTAAACTGAAGCCTGGGACCAAGATGAGTAATGAGATGTGAAAGCAGGCAAGTGGCACGTGCCCTTGAATGGCAGGGGAAGTATTTCACCCAGCTCAAGGTACCATTGAGATCTTCCTCGCCAAACCTTCAGTGCAGTAACAGGAGTTAATGGCCCCCTAGCTATCCTTTGGGCAGTGGAAAAGCAGTAATTGCTCCTCACTGCAGAGGGGATTATCAGGTCCTAGGACTAGTCACCACTCCCTCCCTTTTCAAGTCTTTCTGGAGTCCATAAATTATGAGTAATTTTAGTTATCTGGGCAGAAATGCACTGAACTGCTCTATTCTCAAAGTATTTATTTCCCTGAATAAATGTGAGGGACACAGTGTCTGCTCTGTGCACAAACATCCAAGGATTGTATTGTGGTATACTGGACCTATCTGAAGTCCCAGTGAACAAGGACTTCTGGGATGAGCATCCAACCAAGGTCAAATGATTTTCCAGGGAAACTCCTGGTTTTCTCCATGCATCAAAAGAATCTGGCAGACCTCAAAGAAGAGTTGTCATTTTGGGGATGCCTCATGTCAAAGCTGTGGTGAAGCTTCTTCGAGTCCTCCCAAGAGCTCCCTGGAAAGCCCCATGGCCATAGGTAGGAAGAGACAACTTGTAGTAACAGGCATATAAAGGCAACATTGTGCTCCCTTGGATGACTCTTGCAGCACCTTGCAGCCTCATGTCCTTAAATCACCTTCTGGTTTCTTACTCAGATTGCTCCATGGCCCATGGTCTTCCACTGGTATTAAATGTTCATTCCTCTGTGGGATCACAAGTTGGGTGTGGTGTGTCCTCATCATGCCCTGGATGTGCCTGAAGGAATGAGCCTTTCAAGGAATTTCGGATGAGCTCCTAGGACCCACCTGGCTTTTGTGAGGACATTTCTGTGCACACCCAAACCCAAACCAGCTGGTACAAGGAACTATTGAGTTCTGGATGCAGATCTACCTGGAAAATAGTATTCACCAACAAAAGTGTAGCATTACATTTTTTTTGAAATTTGTTTTCTTAATGAACAACAAATCTCTTACACAAAGAAGCAATACTTGATTTGACAAAATATTGTCCTGAAGAGTGTTAACTGGTGCTATTAAGGACATGTGTGGCCAGTATTTGCTTACCTTCTCTTAATTAACAAGGAATATTTCAAGATGTGTCACCCTTCCTAACTCTTTGGACATGATCTTTTTTCTTTCTTCTTGCCATATTTAGAAAAGACTTCTTGAATACTTTCGAGTTTTGTAAATTTCATCTAGTACAGTCATCCCATGGCTGCTCTGTATCTGAGGCTTTTCTGCCTTTAATTTGGAAGCAACTGTTGCTAAGGGACATTCATAAGGCTGATGAGATGGTTTCCCTTCAGACAAAGGGGTTACAGAGAGACCAGAGCCAGGCAGAGTCGCTCTGTACTATGCTCATGATAGAAAAAAAAAATAATAAAAAAAAAGAATTAGGAAGTCCAGCAACTTCAGTCCTGATTTTGAGAAGAATAAATTTAAGTCCCTTTCCTGCTATGAACTTTCTAGACAACTTTGGGCCAATTTCTCAGCATCTGCCATTGCTCCCCCACCTTGGAGTGGTGGTCAAAAGGCAAAGAGGGCTGATAAGGTAAAAAACAGCAGGTCCCATATAGTGCTTCTGCAACCCCAGTTGCCTGCCTTCACTGGACCAAAGGTCACAACCCAGTTCCAGCCTTTTCCTTTTTACTACACATTGATTTTTTCTGTCTGGTTCTGCAAAGACATCAGTCTGTGTCTAGGGCTAGATAACACCAGGCTTTTCGCTGGCCTTGCAGGATTGCAGCTCGCCTGTGAAAGCTGGCCAAGTGAAAAACAGCCAATAATGCCTTTTTTGATTGGCTTAAGTCGGTATTTTTAACATTTCTATTTAAACAAAAGCTCAAAAATCAGAGCAGGTAATCGCAAATTTCAGCATCAAGTAAATTATTATAGCCATGCTATAAACCCATAGGGATTTGAGGAACAAAGTTATAGTGAATTCTGTGCCAGAGCTGGAACAAGGAGCCCTGGGCTTGCCTTTAGGAAAGAGTAAGCTGGGCACTGCTTTAAAAAAGCAGCAACTAGCATGGAACAAATTAAAAAGGGAAGCAGCAAACTCCTCTGGGATTCCATAATAATTTAAACATTCCTCTGGGACATCTGAAGTTTGGAAGAAAAGGGGGTGGTGGTGGTAAAAAAATGTTTCTAACTTATAAGGAATGTTAGCAATAAAAAGGGACCCATACGGGTGTGCCATACCCTGAATTAGTCAGAAAGCAGATGTGTACATCTGCAGCCTCAACTTTTTCCCCTTGTTTTCTCTTCTGTTTCCTTCTTCCCTCTCCTTCCTTTCCCTTGCTTTTACAGCAGTTACACCTGCATGATGGAAGGAACAGGGAGGGAGCTGCAATGCTCAAAGCATTTGGTGTGTTAGGTCAGAGTACAGAACAATAGTGCCATAAATCAATTTGGGAGGGGAGCAAAGGGGGGGGGGGGGGGCTAATCCAGAAATAAACTATGTGTGAGTTTTATTTAGCTCTGTTGTTGCTGAAGGGAGTTCACAACAGGGTAGAAATAATGCAGTTTGGGGGGGGTTGCCTCTTTCTCTCCCCTCTCCAGCATGATGAGCTGTGGGTCTTGCCCATAGGGTGCACAGGGTCCCCACCTGGCATTGTCCCTTTCCTCTCTGTGTTGCTTAAAACCCCTTGGAGGAGCCACTGGGAGATGCCAAGGGATCCTGGTGTCCACAGCAATTGTCTACTTTGGCCCAGAGCAGCATTTAGCTGACTACTTAACATGAAAATCACTTTGTCTCCACCCAAGGAGGCAGGTCATCTGCTGAAAAGCCTAATAAGCCAATGGGAGGCAGGAACCTGAATCCCTCTTGCCCATGAGCTTTTAACATATCCTTGGCTTGCAGCTTGGGCAGGAAGTGATGGACATTCATTGCATGCAAGCATGCATGCACATATGCATGTGTATGTGTTCAGGGGGAGAAGCTGAGGGGTCTTCTCAGCCTTTAACACCAAAGTGAAGAATGCTAGGTTTTTGGTTTATTAACGGAAGAAAAAGGGAAGAAATAAAAAACCCCAACTGCCCAAAGCCCAAGTGTGACATAAGGAGCCTCGAGGCAACTTTCATCATGCTTTTAATGTGGTTTCCTTCATCTCCCTGGGCTCGCCTGTTTGCTAGAGCAGATTGTATTTAGATGATGTATTTACCAGATCAACAGGAGGATGCTCCCCCCACCATCAGACCCCCTACCCCATAACTGAACCTAACAACAACAATAACAAAAAGATCCGATGTGTTCTTTAAAAATACAGTTCTGCAGCACAGTGTCATTTTGTTCTTGTGCTAATTCCAAAAAAGCATTTGGCCTCATTACTCATCTCTGGAGGGAGATGAGCACTGGTCTGATTCCTAAAAAACTTCTCAAGCCCTCAGAAGCGTGAAATTTCAATTTCAGCTTCAGAAGATTGCATGTTGGTCCCAAAAAGAAAAAAAAATGCTTCCTCATGCTGGAACAATGTTGATGCTTTCCAGGTCAGGGTTTTGTCTGAAAAATAAATACAGCAGAGGAATCTTTCCCAGCATTAGCTAGGGCCCTCTTGTTCTTGTGTCTGGTGTGTGCAGCATGCATCCCGCATCTCAGCAGCCACTATCGAGGTCTTCCTGCAGAGGTTGGCTGTGGACATGCATGCACATTATTTTTCCTTTTCCCCTCATTAGGAAACAGTGATTCATTTGCAAACCGCTCCCATTGAAACTGGGCTTTTTATGTTGTATACCATGAGAGAGGGAAACTAGGAACAGTAGCTGTAATCTTGCAGAGAGACTGTTCTTCACACTTTGCTGTCTTAAATCTCTTATGATGTTTATAAACTTGTGGACCAACAGCTTTTGAACCAGTCCTATGGAATGATAATGCCTCAGCCTTCTCTTTCAGAAAGCTTAGTCAGCGGTAAAGGAATTTTGGAGCATTACGTTGATTTTGCAGATGCGAAAAGAGAGTTACAGAAATGGGGAGTGGAGAATGCAAAGAAAAGCAGTCTGAAACCAGAACCAAGGGCTTCCCAGCATTGATGCTGGGAAGCATTGTGAAGCAATCATATCTTGGAGGAGTTAAATGAGGCTCCCAATGGCCCATGATGGGATCCTTTGCCATTAAATCCCACCAGGGACTACATGGGTAGCAGCAGTGCTCTTCCCCCATTACAAGATGTCAAGTGGAAGGGAGTTGAGCTGGCCAAGGGTGCAGCAGAGCTTGCCTGTGTCTGTGGTCCAAGTTGTTCATTTTTAGCTCATGCTGGTAAGGATCCTATAGGTCGTCTCCAGAGGCTGATTGTTTTCCAATATAAGATTTCATTTCCAATGGACTCTCCATGATTTGATGGAGCTGGGGTGAAGCAAGGAGCTTTGTTTCTACAGAAGGTAAAAGGAACCTCTTTCCATGTTGATTTCTTTTTAAGGCTACATCAACACAGAAATGGGTTGATCTGGCCAGACTGCAAGACACGAACAGAAATTTTTGCCAGACTCTCAAAGGCGTGGGTCTCCTCAGCTTGGTAGATAAAGCCTCAGAGGATATGGGGGGCAGGGGGCACATTCAGACATGGGTGCATAAGAACAACCTTCCTCATTTGGATTAGACAGTCCAGATGTGTACTTCCCTGTGTTTTTTAACAGAGAGACTATTATTCAAGTACAAATAGGAAGAGGAGGAACTGGGGATACTTCGGTCTAATTTGGGCAGTTACACACAGTATTGGACAGTTCTGGCTTTGAAAGATCTCCAGGACAGGTGTTTGTCCTGCTTTGAGCCCAGCTATGCTTTGCAAAGTCAGCTGTTTAGCTGAAGCTTATGAACAAATAATTTCACCTAAGCTAAAGTTTCATCCAAGATCTTTTCAGCCCAGCTTGCTTACTCCTTAGCCTTACAGCTAGAAAGCTTTGCCTTCACTTTTTAAAGTGACGAGCACCAGATAAGCCAGTGAGTAGAAGTATTTTCATTGATATATATGTGGAAGTCAGTAGGTTTGGTGTCACTCGCTTTTCTTTGTCCCAAGGGTGCTTGAGGAAGGAGCTGACCATAAGCCCACCTACCTCATCTCCCTCCTGGTGAACTGCTGTGCACCTCCTGCTCCACCACATTCCCCATTCCCCCACCCTTGCTTTGCTAAGGAGGCCTTCTCCTTCTAGCCGTCACCTTGGTTCACCATCTGCTGCTCTGTCCCATACCAGCTGGCCCTCCTGAGGCACCACTGCCCCACTCCAGGGCGTCTCTCACCACTGAGTGCTCCTGGTAAGCACAAGCTAGTGACTGCTCTAGTTCTTGTGCTCAATGCAAACTGCAACAAGCAATTGATGAGAAATTGCAGACAAGTACAGGATGTCCCAGAAGTTAGCTTTGATGAGATTTTGGAATTGAAATAAAGGGAATGTCCAGAGAAAGAGAAACAGATGTCCATCTGCCTGAGCCTGTGTAAGCAGTCACAAAGTCAGGAAAACGTGCCACCAGCTTGCAGTATAATTGAAGCTCTCTTTGGTTACGAGCAAAGCTTTGCACCTTAACCCCCCAAAAAGACACACCCAAGGGTGCCAAAACCCCCAAGGAAAGCTCTGAAGCTCCAGCAATCATGCCAGTAGTGGGCATGTAGTATTTCAAGGCAATGCAGTGACCTGCAAAATGGGGAGAGTGCAGCCCCAGTGATGACTGCAGTGATGAACACAGTGTCAGACAGTGCAAGCCCGCCTGCTGCCGAGACAAAAGTTTTGGAATTTCCAGGCACAATTGACCCGTGTGAAGGTAACTGCCTGCAATAAATAAAACAGCATCGTTGTTTTTTAAATAGAAAGCAGATTATGATGTATGAGGCGTCAACTGTCACTGCAGTTGTGGCCCAAGTGTTGGAAATGCCATTATGGAAGTGCTCGTAAAAGTTTGGCGGGGTTGGAAAACTCTGCCTGCTGTTGCTGTCTGCCTTCAAAGTCCCCTCCTTTTGCACATGGGAACCTGTTCTGCTATAAAACATATCAAGAAATACCTTGATGATTGAATAGGAAACCATGCTGTTAGTAAACACAGAAATCTTGAATGCAGCAGAGATAGGTGCGCAGAGGCCCTGTCTGCTGCAGTTGCTCATGGGAGCTGAACCAGCAGCTTCCAAAGGTGGGTAAACCCTAAACTTCAGATGCAAAAGAAATGGCACTGCAAATGTTGGCATGAAGCAGAGAAACTAGTGGAGCAAATCCTTGTGCTCTGATCCCTGGAGAAAGATTCAGCAGCCCAGCTCCACTCTGCAATCCCACCCCAGGCATCACTCCGAGTGCCAGTCCCTGCATCTCCTCCGCCTGAGTGTTCGTGGGGCTGTGCTCTGCACCACACTGTTGTCTGGAAGCATCACAGGGCTGTGCAGAGCTAGTATGAGCTCTACTGTCTGCCTGAGCAAGCAGAGACTCATTGCCCTGCCCTTACCTTGCACATCCCTGCACAGTGACATAAAAAAAAAGCCCACTCCTGCAAGCAGCTTTTTGTTGCCAGGCCAGACAATATGCAAAGCTCCTTTGTAATCATCAGTATACCTTGGTCTGTAGCTCCTTTTGCAGTTCCTGTTCTGAGTTTTGGAGGACCTAACTGTTACCCCAGCTCTGCCAGCAAAGATGGTGACTGTCACATTAACAGGCATGGTTTTATGGGTCGACTCATGGGAGTAACACAGTAAGCAATGTGTCCCTGTGTATTTTTCAGGCTGCTTTAAATCATGCTTCTGCAGCCAAATGATGCCTGAAATTGCATATTATAAGCCCAGCTTTCAGAGGGTTTTGGTTTGGTTTTCTCTAAGTGCAGGTCTAGTATCTTGACTTTCAAACTGGCTATTGCCTGTAATCAAGTGAGTGCCTTTTCTACCTCACTGGCCAATCTCAGCCTTCAAAATGTGCAATTCAAATGTCTGATTAAGGCCCGCGTGGCTGAATTCTGGGCTCCCAGTTCAAACGTGGAATACTGTCTATAAAATTTTTTATATCATCTACAGTAATATTAGAATCATATTCCCTTGACCATCCTTAGAAAAACAGTTCTTGACACACTACTGGGATAAAAGAAGGAGAACACATGGTATCAGTAAAATCTAAGTTAACATACCATTCCAAGCAATAACATTACACTATATAGTGTAGCAACAAGCCAAGAAGTAATAATTATTGGGAGTAAGTGGAATCAAGAATTGCCCCCAGTGTTGCATTACGCTCCTTCCAGTGGAAGAACCTCAGGCACACAGTATATAATAACCAGTCCCATTGTCAATATAAAAAGGTTGATACAACCTTATTTAAAATCTCTCTTTTCCCTGTTAAACAGAGTGCAGCAGCAATTTGTGCCAGGGCTGCTGAGCAGTTTCAAATGTGTCCGTGAGGTCAAAACCAATGGGTCTGTTGCATTTCACGTGGTGCTTTTTCTTGTGATGGCAGTCCTCTTTGGCTGCCTGAGGTCATCATCTCGGTCTCTGTTGCCTCTTCCCTGTGCACCCCGGGGACTTGTCCTGCTCCTCTGCTGCATTCCTCCACCAGGACCAGCTTGTGGAGCAGGAGATGAGTATCACCATGCCCTTCAAGAAAGGATGCTGCTCTTCATTGAAGTTCAGTATGGTTGAAGCCAGCTGAGGATATGCCCTGAAGACACTGCCTGGGACTTGAGGTGGGAACCAGGAGCACTTGACCTTCTTTCTTGGCATGCAGCGGTGAGCAGGTAGGCATCTGTGTTGCACATCTCCCATCACCATCCGCTCAGTTCCCCCAGTTCCTCCCCCACCCTTCAGCCCCACGTGGAAGGACTCCCATCCTCAACTGGCCACCCTGCAGACCTCTTTCCCATCTCCATGAAGAGTAGCCCAACAAGCCCCTCTGTGAGCCCCCAGAGCCAGGGATAGAGAGCCCTGCCCCACCATGGCAGGGTGATTCAGCCAGCCCCCCCTTTCCCCCTCCCCTCGCCATGAGTCATGATTTCCCCTAAGCATCCAAGTTGCAAAAGGGGATGAAACGGCTTTGCTGGCCCATCCCCCAGCACAGCCTCCCTCCAGGAGACAAAACGGGGGGCTTGTGCCTCACCCCTGCTCTCCAGGGCCAAGGAGTGCTCCAAAAACACCCTGTTCTTCCATAGCCATGACGGATAACAGAGGTTTCTCCTCCCCTCTCACCTGCCCACACCCATCCTTGGTCTAGTTTACCCCTTTTTAAACTACCATGACATTTTTCCCCCCTTGAAAAAGAAGAGTGGGGTTGGGTGGTGGGTGGCTGGGGGAAGCCGACATGCATGCCAGGAATGCAGGGTCGGGTTTTGCAGGGTACAGCTTCAACCGCTTGGCAACTCCCCCCCTCCATCATCCCCCTCCTGATTTGAGCCATGAAAAACAACTTCCTGTCAATAAACACGAACAAAAGCTTGGACGCATCTTCAAAGTGATGAGTTATGTTGAAAATATGTTTCGGAGCACTTTGAATGTTCCTGTAAACTGAAGGGAAATGATTGTTCATGGTGCTTTGGCGTTCAAGGAGAGTTTATAAATAACCACCGCAGGTCTGCGTAAGTTAGTTTTGCCATGAGAAAAAATGCAACGAAACAAGGAGGGAGTGGAAGAAGAGAGGATAAAGGCCTAAGAGGAGCAAGAAATAAAAATCAGGTCCAAAACCTGGGGAATGGCATGAATTTTAAAAGTTTAAAATTAGCTGGTGAACACAGCATCACCCCCGTGCCCAGTGTGAGTTGGGTCTGCCTTTGGGAGAGTGTCTTCTCATTCATGGCCAGGTGCTGGGGGTGGTGGAGCAAGGCATGGATGCTGATGCTGGCCTCTGCACTGCCATTGCTGCATGGGACATGGAAGAAGGAAGAAAGCATACGGTTCCCATTGGTTTCCAAAAGTGAAAACATGTGCTGGAATCCCAGCCAGACGTGCTTCTTGTTATTTTAATGAGAAATTCCATAATTAGTGGCAAAAAATAAAAAGAAGCTACACTGCAAGTGAAAGAAAACCCCTCTCTCTCCTCTCCAGTGCATGATAGACGCATCAAAGAGATGTGGTGTTTTTACAAACATACATTACTTGACAGGCTATGATGTTCCTTAATCTGTTTGCTTGAGGGAATTAAAAAGAAACATAAAAAAAAGCAACCAAATAAAAATGACAGATTTTTTTACTTAAACAGTCCTTGTCTTAAACGGGCAATGCGCTCCCCACCTGTAATTCATTTGTCAGCAGTTAAACATCATTACAACATTAACAGCCAATCTGAATGCAGAAGAGCTGGGCTTTGTACAGCTATAAACTACAGGACATCAAACTGTACTTTATGGAGTAGGGGCCAGTCAGAAGTGACCCCTTCTAAACTTTTACAATTCTCTGCATTCTTCTGATTATAGTAAAGATTTATTTGAACTTTGATATATATATGTATAAAAAAAGAGCATTTTATTAAAAACATTTCATCCCAGTTCTTTAGTGAAAGAGGAGAGAGAAGAAATACTGCAAGACGTCTTAAGCTGGTAGATTTTATTCATCTTGCGAAGTGGCCATGGATGGATTTGCTTGGATTCATGTTCAGAAATAAACACGTAGTATTGCATTACATCCCGTTTACACACTTTGTTCTCCAAACATGTTTGACATCTAATTGCACAACTCCTTGGCTAGCTGGTATAACACGCAAAGTCTTTGTAAGGGATTTGCTGAAAGCCAGCTTTTTGGAGGAGAAAAAGTTCTTCAGTGGCTGAGTGCTGACGGATGCCCTCTCTCACCTACTTTCTGTTTGCTCTTTCCCTAGAGCATCCATTGGTGCTGTTGGGGAAAGCGTTTAGCAATTCATGTCTTCTGCTTTCCGAAAAATCCTCTGAAAATCTAATTTATCGTTTCTCAACGTTTCAGCTTGCTGCAAAGAACATGGGGCTAATAACCGTGCGCTGTTTTCCAGGCAGTGTCAGAGCAAGTATGGGAAAGATATTAAGGTGGTGCTGCAAGCCAAGCCATGCAGTCAGGAAAGAGGAAAATGCCTTAGGTTTTCCTCCTCTTTTCCAGGACCCTCATGTGTTGCTGTCATGCCTGGCTCAGCGCAGATGGCTGTATTTCAGCACTCAGCCATGGACCCATGTAACAGAGAAAATGTCTCAATGCTGTGCAAGTCCTGCTTCACCTGCTAGGCAGCAATATTCCCCAAAGATGGTGGTGTTTTCCAGCAATACAAAATGGGATTTTACACACACACACACACACACACACACACATACCTACCTGTATTATATGTATACATATACATTATTTTTTGCATAAATACAAGTACAAGAAAAGGATTAGGATGGGGCATCAGTGTTTGGTAGAAGCTTATCTTAGGTATGGCATGATGATGTCCGAGGACTGACATCATGTTGTCTGCAGTGGATTTTGGGAAACATCCCCTGAGCAGGGAGCTTGGTTTAGGGACAGATACAAGAGGCACCTAAGCCATAATTCCTGGGAAGCCCCCAGATCACAGCAATGGGCTTTTTGGAGGTTGTACACAGTGGAGAAGTGCTGATGAGAAAGATTTTTCCAAGGAAACTTGCCTCTTCCACAGATTTGCTGTTTCCCATGGGGAAGAAATGTGATTGTGCTGAAAACCTGCAGTGTTCTTCTTTTTATATTTTTTTTTTGTATTTTATTTTGAAGGGTGGGGGGAGATGAATCTGAAATGAAACACTTCATTTTGGTCAGTTTGACCTGATTGAGGAATATTTCATTCTTTTGATTGGATTGGTTTTAAATCAATTCAGAATACACTTCCACTTCCCTCAGGGAAAGTGCAGCTCTAGCTCTTTTTCTTTATTATGGCTGTGCTCTCAGGAGGACCTCAATGCCCAGGAGGCAAAGAGCAACTTTTGTGCTGGCTGAGTCCATGGGAATAGTGTTAATCTAGGGGCATGGTTGCACGGTCCAAAGAAAAGCATCCAACAATTGGAAGATATAAAATGGCCTAGCTTGCCCATATCTATTCTCAAGCTAGTTAGGGGGGCTACATGAAGGAGTATGATAAAGAGAGGAACTATACAGAGATCCTTATCCCGAGCCTCTCTCTGCTGCCAGCCACCAGCAAGGTAGAGGTCATGCGCTCTCTTCACAAGACAAGGCCTGCAGGAAAATTAGGTTTCATAATGTAATGACTTGAAAGTCAGCATTTTGCAGTCATTTCAGCCCCTGTTCTGATCTTCAGCATTTCAAACCACCTACATGTCACATCAGTTCTGACATTTCTATATAATATAATAATATTTTTCTGGACAACAGTCCTGGAGCCTTATCTGGAATTTCAACTTCTTGTGTCATTTCGAATCACAGAGCAAACACTGCAATGTCAGACATTCCCCAGTGACAGAAGCTCAGAGTACTCTTTCCCTCCGGTTAATGTCTGGGCAGGACATTCTGTGGCTGAGATAAGGAAGACAAAGAAAAGCTGGTATGAGCCAATAGTTGCTGATGTTTTGGTGCTGAAGAGCTCAGTGATCACTGCTTTGAATAGCTGGTCTTTTTTCTGTTTGTTGGCCAGCTCTCTCCAAATTTCTTAAGTTGTTTTCTTTAAAATGGTTCTGTTTTCCTCAGTAAAATTTAAAGCACAGAGCAAGTGGAGCAAGTTGTCTTTCTTCTATTCACATTTCTTTAGAAAGAACTGGTGTATTTTGAAATGGAAATGTGTTGTCCTAAAAATGCTGAAATCCAACCTATTTTCAAAAGCACTGTTCTCCTGGTTTTTTTGCGGTCCAAACAACTGAGAGGATGCTACGTATGGTGCTGGCTAAAGCAAAACACATTACATTCTAGCAAATAAAATAACACAAAAAGAGTCATGAGGTTTTATTGTGAGTGAATAGGGCAGATTGGGGAACATTGCCCTGTTTTGTCCAGGATCCCTGGTTACTTATGCAGCTTCTGCAAGGTGCAATACAATTACACAGCGGAAAAGATGGTTTCTCTACCCAAGAATCTATTACATGCTTTCTGTGTGCATTTTACAAAGCTTTTGTATTGCCAGCATGGGTGTCAAAGAGGTAAGTCAAGACATGAAGCTCCCCTGTATGTTTTACTCAATGGATTTTCTAGAAGAAATGACAGTGCATGCTCCTGGTCTGCCTTCTGCCCCATCTCAGAGCAGGCATTGCTCTCCCACAGCAGGTAAGATATCTCCTGTAGATGTACATTTGTACATTGACTTTGCAATAAAGGCCCCAAAAGGCACAGCACACCTGGTTTCAGCATTTGCTCTGAACTTTGTTGCTGAACCTTGGCAAATCTTTCTGCAAACCTGATCCAAGTGTAGAGTAACCTCTGTGAGGAAAGATTTATTGCTTTGGACTGAAACCAGGCAGCATTTCATCATTTTGGAGCCCCTAATCTGCCTGTACTCTGGGCTGGGTTTGCTGTGGGGTTTTGGTGTTGTAGACCCACAGGATCATGCAGACTGGAAGGGACCTCCACATGTCACCTGCTCTAGCTTCCCCACCCAAAGTCTCAGGTACAATTTCTCTAGATGCACAAGGTTTCTCCTCTGGCTAGAGTCCTCCTCCTTCCTTCTGAGACTTTGGGTTTTGACAGGCTTTCTTCTTTCCTCTCCTTTTTAAATGTTCTTACCAGTTGCACAACAAATAAGTTCTAAAATCCTTGAATGTTTTTTAATGTTTACTGTAAGCTGGATTGAAGCCTTGATGACAATGATGTGTATAAAAGACCAGAAGAAACATGGAATAACAAGTTTTGTTACCATAACAAAGAATGATCCAATACCTTGAGGTCTAAAAATAGTCTCTCCCTATTAACCTCTCCATAGTATCTGCTCAAAGATTGCTGCTATTATTTTTTTAAGCATCATCAAGAGAAAGGAAGGAAGAATTAATCCATGCTACAGAGAGCAGAGTTTTGGCCTGAATGCCAGCTGGAGCAGTGAGCACACTAGGCAGGTCGAGAACCTGGGCTGAGGAGTGGAAGGGTGGTTTTACAGTTAAATATCTGGGCTGAGATATGGAAAGGCTCGGCTCTGTCCTTGGCTTTGCCCCATGCTCCTCACACGGCATTGGACTGATCCTTTCTGCTTCTGATTCCTTCTGGGCTCCTCCCCTAAACGTTTAGCAGAAGGCTGAGGGCATCTCTGTGCATAGGACTATTCCCAAAATACTCCTCCAAAATGTAGTCTTACTCCAGTCTTGCTAGTCTCAGAAACAAAAATACAAGGAAATGCTTTTTAAGACCTCTGTCCCCACAGCCTGTCTGGCCTCATGGTCTCTGCAATGCTCACCAGCCTTTCTCAGTAGCTGGGAAATAGTTGGGGTTTTTCTCCCCTTCTGAAATTTTTCAGTAAAACCAAGGACAGACCCCAAGCTATTGTGCTGTGTCTTTACTTTGCAGCTGGAGTTTGGTTGGCTTTTTTTTTTTCCCTCTTACAAAATACACAAAGTTGGGAAGGAAGGGGAGACCTAGATGGATGAAAGTTTCAGTTTTCGAAAAGGGCTGCCTACATCCAAACCTCTCCAGAGGTGCGCTGACCGAGAGTTTGCTGGCCCAGAGCCCCCATGAGAAATAGGACAAAGCGGCTGCCAAGGTATGGACAGCTTCAACTCCTTCCCTGGGCAGAAGGACTGATAGTTGCGCTCTCATATTGATGTCTGCAGGCTACAGAGCTCTTGAGAAGCTGCTTTGGAAGAAGCCACAGTTCCATCCCACTGCTTTAACACACACACAGGGCTCAGGAGATGCACGTATTTTAAAGAACAAGCCTCCCTTTCTCCCTCTCTCATGAATAAATTGATTAGGTAGCTTTCTGCTTCATTTTCTTCCGACATATGAATCTCTCTGTTGTTTTCTTTCCCCTTTTTTTCCCTGTAAACAGACAAAGCAATTGGCAGAAGTGCTACTGGCATAATGTAATCACTGTCAGTAGCAGTGTGCTCTTGAAACCACATCCCAGCTTGCAAAGCTGCCCAGGTGAATGTAAGGGCTCAGTGCAGGCACATTAAATGCACACATTCATTCAACCACTGAACTAGCAAGGAGGTGGGATGTTGGGTACCCAAGAGGTGGCCGGAGCACTCCCTTCCATACCAGAGCACACAGAGCAGGGCTGGGGTCTTTGCCCACTTGTTTTGGATATATCTGCTAAAGATCTCATCAATTCCTATTTCTGAAGTTCATAGCATAGCACAGTCAACCTCAAACCTCTGGAAAGTACAGTTTATTTGGAGAGCAGAAGGGCCTCTGGATCTGCAGCTGCTATAAACTCACAGGAAATTTTTTTAACAATAAGTGGGAAAGTCTCATTAATTTTGCCTGCCAGATTGCGCTTTTGGGGTATCCCAGCATCTGCCTTTGTGAGGATTAGAAACCCTGTTTCTGTGAAGACTGGGATTCTTTCCCAGCAATAAAAGACAGAGGTTATTTTTAGTGGAGTGCTGAACTTACCAGGGTCACGAGAAAATGGGGATAGATGGGAAATATTGGTTAAACAGTTGTTTTGAGAAACCACTTGAAGATGAACCATACCTGCTTTTATTTCGTAGGTCTGCATACTCCTGCTCTCCTTAGCTTTAAGTGCTCTGGACCTAGTGTCCGTGTGTGCAGAGCTGGTGGGTTTTACCTTGCCCATGAACTTTCCCACTGTAAGCAAGGACTGTCAAAAAGGTAAAGAATCACCAACCTCCACTGCTGCTCTGTCCCCTTCCCCTCCCTGGGAAGGACACCCAGACCTCTCCGATCTGTTTCCAAGAGACACTGTGCTCAGCTGATGGATGCTAAATAGATTTATGGAAGAGAAGAGCACTCCAAATACTCTATGTTATTGCTGTTTCGGCTCATCCATCATGTTTTGTATAGCATTTTAAACAGAAGTAGTACAGCTGAAATTTCTGCTTTTTCCTTTTTCCTTAGAATGAAAGCTCTGATTTCACTGTTTTGCATTAAACTGCATATTTATTTCTTGCTCTGTTGAGGTAAAGGGAGATGATAAGTTTCAAATGGCAGAGTACGGGTTGGAGATCAAACGGGGAAACTCCTCATTCTGTTCACTTAGGCAGGACCTTGAAAGCTGTTCCTGGAACACTCTGCAGATCTGTCAGCTCCCAACAGTAGATACTGGGTATGTGCAAGCAATTTCAAGAGCCGGGAGGTCACCTGAGAGGTGCAGGAAGTCTGTAGTCTGGCCACAACTGCTGAGATTGGAAAATCCATGTCCCCTCTTCCATTGGCATGAGGTTGGCAGGACCTGTGCCACAGAGTCTCACTTTTGCTCCAGCAGGAAGAGCCACTCAGGTGGGACTGCAGGCAGTTGGCAGATGTTAGAGACATATCCACTACATCTCAGGCTTTGGCTCTGAGGTAAGAGTTTGCTAAAATCTGCAAGGTCTGCCAGGAAATGGCTGCCTTCATCCTTTCTCTGTTTATTAAGTTCCTTTCCTAGGCATCTCCTCCTGGCAGATGTAATGATGGGAATCTGCCTTTGGACCACTGTTACGCAATTCTTCTACACTGAGTGTATCTCAGCATAGATGGGAATTGGGCTGCTTTGAGGTTCCTTTGCTGAAAATGAAGCCAATGCCATTGCATAAGATTGACTAGCAGCGCAGTCAGGTTGAATTTCCCTGTTTAGAGACAGCAGAGCACACCTAAACTGAGCAACAGCATGGTTTGCACAACCTTGAGCTGGGCAGACCAGGCAGGCAATGCTGGGCTGGAGTGTAACCCAGGGAAGCAGAGGGTTGCCTAGTTTGGGTGTTCAAAATCTACTACATCACTTCCCTGGTGGTTTGACTCTGTGTTGGCTGTGGCTTTTCTTGTTGAAGTGTTACGTTGTGCGGAACCACCTCCGCATCCCTCCAGCAATGATGTAGACACGTCTTGAAAACAGTTTGGCTGACACGTCTGCCCTCCCCCTTGCTGGGAACCCCCCAGATCTGTTGCAAAGCAAGTTGGTCAGCAGAAATCTCCACTACCAATACATATGCTCCAGATGGACAAACCACATCTATGTCTATCCACAGCTCTTTCCAGAACTCCTGGATTCAGCTTTTGAAAAACAAAGAACAGTTTGGGTTTTTTAGTGACAGCAGAAAACCCTTGATGTGCCAGTGAGTGGAAGTGAGTCCTCCAGGACCAGTGTGGTCCCTGGATTCCCCTCTCACCAAATGCCATCTGGTACATGGACTTGAAGAGAGCTCTGCGGTAGAAGTGATTGACCACATTGCAACAGGCATCTACCACTTATTTTCAAAGCAAGTTTGGGTCCGATGTCTCTGATGCTGTGGCATGGAATAATGTCTGCCTGGGAAAACTGGGCAATTGTTGGCTGAAGAAAAGAAAAATCTCTTTCAGATATTTTATAATCCAAAAAATATGGTTCTCAAATGAGCTTTTTCCAAGCACATTAGTGCTACAACCATTAATAATCATAGAACTCAAAGCGAAAAAAAATCAGCTGGAAAAGAGTTGAAAGGGAAACCTATTAAAATAAAAAAAGCAATTTCCCCAAAATATATACAGTTTCATTTCCAATTTTTTGTTGTTTTTTGAGTTATTTTTTGCTGTAACTAAAACTTTCAGTGACCTAATAGTCCTTTTAAAAGACAGCTGTGCAGAATAAAAATGGGCCGTTTTGTTCCTCTTGCATTGTTCCTAACAGCGGGACCCATTCTTCTTTCTCCTGATTGAATGCTTCCCAGAGTGTCTAGACATGTCGCCACCACCACTGAGGAGCTGAGATATACCAGGGCTCATCTGAGGAGCTGTAAAGGCCAGTTATCTGTCCTCCTCCCTCTCCAGAGCCTGAGACTTGGGTGAAAATCTGGCTTATGAGCAATTAGATTCCTAAAAATAAGCTTCTGTGTTGTTAATTTTTAGGTTGCTCTGGGGTCATATTTTCCGCCACCTCTTTCTCAGCAGTGGGAAGCTGAGATTTCTGCAGAAGAACAGGGCTTTCTGAGCAGGGCTTTAGATGGCAGCACCAAATTCTCCACGCCTGGTAACCGCATAGCAGGAGTTCACAGGGCAAACTGGCTTGTACCTCCCCAGCTGCTCACCTCCTTTCCAGCTTGTGAGCTGAAGCCAAGCCTGGGATAGCTTCGTCTGCCTTCCAGGGAGGCTCCAGGTGCACCCACCTGGCCCAATGCTCGAGATGTTTCCAACATTTACCCTGTGTGAGATGTTTTACTCCAGTTTCTACCACTTTGTCCTACTCCTGCTCCACCTCTCAGCACTCAGCAGCAGCCACTCCTTGGTGAGAGAGGTGGCGTGGCAATTCCTGGCCTTGGGCCGTCTCCAGTCAGGATGAACTGACGGTCCAGTTACTCCTTTCATGCTAAATGAGTGTTAGTACATCCATCCCACAGCTCATAGCTCATCTCCAGTCACACCCTTAGATCCCAAAAATCCTGTGTGCTAGGGGCAGGAACCGTCTTGCCGACAATTCAGAGAGCACTTGAGACAATAGGAGTGCTACCCAAATAATAAATAGCACTGCTAATAATAGCCCTTATCCTTGCATCCCCCTGCAAGCCACTCTAATTCACTAGGACTTGGCCAGAGCCTGTAATTAGTCAGTTATAGTCTATTTCAGTCCTGTGCAGAGGGATCTGGCTAGGTTTCCTGGGCTTGGGCTGCTAACATGACTCATTCCCAGCTGATCATTTAGTGGCTTCAGCCAGGTGCTTCTGGGACTCAGTGTCCTCAGCCCTGCTGCTTTCCATAATGAATTGATGCTTTGGGGCCAGGAGGCAGAAAGGAAAGGGTGGTGAGGAACACACCCAGCAGAGCTCTCCTCTGCCGAGAAGTAAGCCTCTGTGAGGGCTTGAGATAGTATTCTTGGAGGTAAGGGTAGGAAAGAGGGGGTGAAAGTCTCCAAGCTGGGTTTCTGTGGGGCTGAGGGTGGAGTCACAAAAACATTGTGGAGATTTCTTCTGGACCCATCTCTGCAAGAGCCAGAGGAGGATGAGGTGGAGTAACAACATCCATGGCAGGGTCTAGATGATGAGGTTGGCTGTAGCCAAGTTGCAGGGTGCAAGTATGGGAAGGCACAGCCAGGTCTCAGACTTGCTCCCTTCCCCAGGCAGCATGGGACCATGATGTAGCTATGAACAGTTGGGTGCAAGAGGTAATGCCTTTCCTTGTGTGAAGGGGAAATAGCATACAGAGGTTGAGCCTGTTTACATAAACCACTTTCTTGGTCAAAAATAGAGCTGGAACATGGCCAAACCCTTGGAGGGATGGAGCTGGAAGAGTTGTCTTCCTGAGCATCGGCCCTGGCAGCATGGACCGCTCAGACTTCTGGTGGGGAGAGAGTGGCCAAAGCCCTAGGGGTGAGCCCTGACAGTGTGAGATATGTCTGGGAGCAAGGACCTGCACCAAGGTCTGTGAGGCCACTGCGCATAGACCTTTCTCCTGCCAGAGGCAGCATTAATATCCGTGGGCTCATGTCCAGCACAGAGATGCTGCAAATGCTGGCTCCTGCTGAGCTGTGGTCATCTGGGCTTGGAAGAGCAGATCTGTGAGCATAAAAAGGGGAGGGGGAAATTCAGGGGGAGAGATCACGTGTGAGGGGTGCGAGTGGCTGCGGTTTGTGGCTCCAGCCCAGGACCCTCCGCGCTGGGGGAGTGTGAGGGTGAGGAGGGGTATTTTCCTTTCAGTCCAAGCACTCTGCACATCGCAGTGGGATCCCAGACCCACTGGTATCCAAGCGAGCTGTGCTTTCCAACGCAGCCTGGAGCAGAGGGCTTTGAAATGCAGTCCAGCGGGGACTTCAGCCCCGCACCGGGCTCCAGCAGTATCACAAAGCCAAGTACGCATGTTTTTCGAGCCCCGCGGTAATCCCCGCCTCACGGAAGGCCACATGGCTCTTTTATATATCAGCAGATCTTTCCAACAGCTTCACTCTTGGCTGTGGGAGACGAGGCCTGGACAGTCCTTTCAACTGTAGCTATCTCATCGGTGGTGGGGGCAGAGAGGCATGACAGCTCCCATTGCACAGAGGATGGAAAATGGGGAAACCTTCCCTGGCACCTCTCCGAACTCAGCTCCTCTTGGGTCTTGCGCACAAAATGAATGCTGCAGTTTACAAACACCAGCTGAGCAAGAAGGGGAGGGGAATGGAGGACAAGCATGATTCAAAAAACCAGCTCTCATGTCGGTCTGTAAAAAGCGAAGGTGAAGTGAAGCTGAAGGTGAACTGAATCATAGCGCAGAGCTCTGGGCAGGGAGAAAAGCAAAATGTGGTCCTAATTACTTGATAACGATCCTACATTTCGCAAGTCATTTTAATGGCCCAAATGGATTGCTTTCAAGCTCAGAGCTAATGCTGGAGCGATAGGGATAGAGTTCTCTCACAGTGGGACACATAGTGCCAGAAAGCCCACTCTGAGAAGAATATTATTATCTAAAATGACATTAATACATCCTGTTATTCCCTCATGCCGTATCATGTGCAGGGAAGGGACAGTGCTGTTAAAATGTCAGCATTCAGGCAACATCTCGGTGCGGAGCAAGCACAGTAGCTGATACCGAGCAGTCAGTCCAGCAGCCCTTGAAGCAATCTCCATTGCCCTGGGCAAATCCTGACCCTTCATGGGAGTCAGATGCTCCATCGGCAGGCATAATCCAGAGCCACCCACCTGCACTGTGCTTCCAAGTGAACTGGAGAAGGGATGGGTGGTACTGGATGCTAGTTAGCCACCAGCAAGTGGTTTGGTCAAGGGTTTCTTTTCTCCACTGTAATGCCTTTGTACCCAGCACTACACTGCTCCATAGGTGATGGCAACTTTCTTAGGCACTAGAAGATTATTGCTGCGTTGCCATAGCTTCTGGACACCTTACAGTAATTGGAAACAAGCTATGGAAAGCTCAATAAACGGCGGCTGCTGAAGCTCACCAAGTGCCTTTAAAAACGTAATGTTTTTCCTTGCCCTTTCCCTTACGTTTTATTGGACTTTAAGTGAGGAGGTGAGAAACCGGGTAGATGTTCTCCCAACTTAGCCTGCCTAATGAATGTCTCTGCTCTGCTCTTGTGGCTTAGCTGCTAAGGAAATAAATCAGAAAAGGGAAAGGAAACACCAGCTTTGTGTTTTCCTCTGGTAATTACAGAAAAGAAAAAAAAAATCCTCCTTGTTTATCATGCACAGTGCTTGTGTATGGGAAAGCAATTAAAGGTGTGACGATCTTTATTGCTCAGATACCTGGCCTGCTCTGCAGAGAAACTTGGGTTTTTTTCAAGCAGGACCCCAAACTGTTTGCCCCTCTCATTGCCTTAGTTTCTCATGAGCAAATTCATCCCTGGCATGGCTCTGTTGACAGTGGTGGGGTTGCAACAGAGAAGGATTTGGCCCCTGGAAGGCTCCAGGCCAGATGTTGCTCTTTCAATGCAATAACTGGAAGAACAAGCCTCGTTACCAGTTGGAAGCTTGTTCAATAAAGTCGATGGCTCTGTTCTCTGCTCTAATGTGAGTACCTAACATACTGTCAGTGCAGATGACCTCATATCCCCCTCCCCATTCCCCCCTTCTGCTTTTCTAATATATCTCCTCTGCCTGCCTTGGCTTCAGTCTCCCGGTGTTGTTTGTACTGAAGTTGAGCGGTAGTATGAAGGTGGATGACCTCATAGATGTCAGGAGTGAGCTTTGCTAACACACTTGCCTTGGTAGCACAAACCAGCATGTGCTGAATCCATTTCCTTTCCCAAGCAGCATGCATCAGTTTTAAAGGTTTGTACTATGTTTTCAAGCCTAAAAGCTGATGCGGAAGGAGGTGCACCAATTCTTTTTTATTTTGCTTCATTTTCCCTGCTTATAAATGGGAGCTGGTGTTTTCAGTCCCGACCTGCCTGAACACAGAGAGCTTTATACCAGCGCACGTGTCACTGCTATGAACACGCAGCATCGCTGCTCCATGCTGTGCCTTGGCCATGCTTGTTTCCAACCACTGCTCAGTGTAATGATTATCAGCGATAAATTTTAAACATGTTGGGATCCAGTTAACAGGGAACTTGCCTGGGCCTGCTGAAGGAGTTTGTTGTTTCAGTTGGGTCTCCTCATTGGTTCCTGAGATCCGATTGTCGACACCCAGCAGTAGAGGGATGGAGGTAGCTCTTGGCTAGGGAATCATATCTTAAATTGGGAGTGGAAATTGCTGCTCACAGCATTACCCTGGGTTATACAGTCTTCTCAGGGACACAGGTAATGCAGTTTATAGCAGTTTATATTAAAGGACAGTCCATCCTGCACTGTCTCAGTTATGCCCTACAGCTGTGCTGAAGTGGTAAGCCCTGTTCCCAGAACCCACCGCAGCAGCTCTTCCACCCAGGGCAGAAATGTTTATTGCAACTAATGAGAGTGAGAAACACCATGTATCTAATATGTCTCAGTTCAGCCCTCTCATGCTTCCCAGGGAGCTCCTGTCCCACGGTGCAGAGGAGCTGTGTCTCTCATGGTCTGACTAGCCTTCCAGAGCTTCAAGCCAAGTCTATCTCTCTTGCTCATGAGGAATCAAATAAAAAGCTCAGAAAGCTCTCCTGGTGGCCAAATATGGACTCCCAAGTTGAGGGCTATAAAATTGTGTGTTGCTTGCCAGATGTACTGACAAAATGCATGATCATATTGAATCAAATTTCCTTCTGGACTCTGCGTAGGGGAGGGATCGCTTCTGGAAACAAATCTTAGTTCGAGGACATCCAAATGAAACAAAATGGATTCTTGACCAGTGTGGAGCCAAAGTCACATGGACAAGTCTGAATCAGATTTCTCTGTACAAGATTAGGTTCAGTTTTTAAAACCTACTCTCAAATTCAAGAACAAGAGAAGGAAAGCTCTGGGATTCATTCGCCATAGATTTCTTGCAGAACTACTGAGCAACCTGACACGCAGCAAACCAGATGTCCCCTGCAGAACTCATGCATATGCAGAGTATGCAAGCCAAGTTAAATTGAGATGTTCTCCAAAAGTCCAACCATGATGGAAAAGGTACCACAAGATGCAACTCAACAGGGTGTTCAACCTGCAGGCTGATAAAGGCAAACAGTGTGCAGCTACGTACTTTCTTCCTAACCAACCAGTGTGGCTCTTTACTGAGAGTTCATAAATGCTAATCTGTGAAAAAGTTTAAAGATTAACTTCTCATTCATGGATTTATGGAAGGCAGTGATAGAAATGATTACTGGGTCTCAGAGAAGACTGACCAGGAAACAGCCTTCCCACCTTTTCTGTGAGAAATGCTGATATTTTTGAGAACCAGGAAGTAAACAGGCAATTAAAAAAATCCCATTTTGATGTGGTCTCAAAGTCAAATCGAATTAAATTTGACCAAAACCACCAGCTGAAATCTGCAGGGGAAAAAAAGTTCATTTCAGATAAATTATGATGCTTCATATAATCTTTTTTTTTTTTTTTTTAACATCTTCCATCCCCAGCAAAAATACAGTTATCTCACATTCTAAAGAAACCTGGAATAATTCTTTTTAAAATTAAAAATGGAGCAGCTCAGCAATTTGGAAACATTAAATGACAGGTATCCAGAACCTCATTTTAAAAATCTTTTATGGAAAACAGTTTCATTTTCAGCAAATCAGTTAAGAACAAGCAAACAGTGCTTCCTGGAGAAAACAACATTTCTCCAATGCTCAGTACATGACCTGTTTTCCTGCTAATCTGGTGTGAAACGCCTGCTCTATCAGCTGTTTGTCAGCCTCCAATGGGCAATGATCTTGTAGGTGTTTGAGAGGATGTCCTGCCTTGCAGTGCTCAGATCCATTCCCACAGATACCTTGTAACACTACATGCCTAATTCAAACATGTCCAGGAATTTTGACATCCAGTTCCAGATCTGCATTGTTCCTTTGATCTTATCCAGAGCAGTGCGATGGGTCTGCCACCCATTTCCGGTCCTGACTTCTGGTCGAAAGCAGCAGACCGGGAATGCTTAACCCCTTTGTGAGACCAGTTCTCCACTGTAAACTTCTGTCTCCTCTGTTTCCCATCGTAGTTCCTTTTTTGCAGTTTACCTAATTCAGGTGCGTTTCCCACCAAAGCGCCTAAGGAGCCACTGGCAAGTAGATTGACTGTTTAGAAGAATTAAGGTTTTTTTAAAGCCTGATCAGATCCATTCTTGGTTTCTCCACCATCTACCTGTTTGGCCACAAGTGACCAAGGTGGCACTAGTGGCAGAGCAGGGCAGCTCACACGGCAGACTGACGGCAGCCACCAACATAACCAGATGCTCAAAACTTGGTGGTTTAAATTTCTAATAACAATCTCTCTCTCAATCTCAATCTCTCTCTCCCTGTCTGTGCCCCCCACCTTCAATGAAAATGATTCTGGAAACTGAATCAATTATTCCCAGATTTCAAATGCTGGCACCACTCCTTGTGCAGCTGTGAGCATAGCATTTAACCTCTTCAGTATTTCAGTGTAAATGCTTGCAGTGAGGGAATGCGTGGGTTTTGTGTTTCACGTTTCAGCTGCATGCCCAGCCCCAAGCTTGGGATCTGCAGTGCTCTCATCTCTGAGAGCATCCCACTCTGAGCCTGTGCTTGGGTCATCTCTGCAATGAGCTGAACCAAAACTCCAGGGCACAATATACTGAAGACTTCAGAAAAGTTCACTGCTGTACCCAAATCTTTCAATTTCTGTTTATCATTTTTCTCCTCTTATTTCAAGCTAGTGGAACTGAGTAGGAAATGGTTTTGTAGCCCCTCAGAGTGAAAACTTTCCTGAGAGTGAAAAAATGTGGTTGTTCTGCTTGAGGATCAAAGTTTCACATTTTCATGATGGCTGCAAAGAAAAATGGGCAGTCCAGAAAGCTGAGCTGTCGGGACACCCACGGGGAACCTGAGACCTGAACCTCTGCTACTGTCCAGGCAGGGATCTTGGCCAGGATTCATGTGCTCTGGTAGGTCCTCAAATAGCCAAGGGCTTTCCTGGGAAAGGCACCTTTGGTGCTGGCTTGAATTTGTGGATTTTGTATCAAAGAAAGAGAGGTGCTGGGGGCTTTTCTATTATTGGCTCAAGGCAGGGAGATGTCCCACATACCCCTTCCCCACTCAAATGCAGGTTCTCAGACTGAGACACCATGGGGAACCACAGGCTGTGGGTTTTCTTTTTCTTTTCGACTAATAAATAATCTCCTTCTCCAGCATTCAAATCTCCAGCTTGACAGGCAAAGGCAAAAATGAGATCTTTTTGGCAGGAGGTGGAAATCAGCAGAGCACTACCTGAAAATAAAGTGCTGATGTTTTAGGGAGAGCAATTCATCATCAGGGACGGGTCACGGGAGGAGCTGGTCGAGCGTCTGTTTTTCTGAGCTCCCTCACCGCCATGCAATGCAGCGCTGTGCTACGGATCTGCCAGCCAGCTTCAGGCAAGCCAAGATATCTCGATAGCTCATTGCAGAGGCTGGCGGAGAGAGAAGAGCATGTCCTAGAAGCAACATGACTGCAGCAGAGGTGACTGTTGAGGGATTTTGGCTAAGCCACTCCTGGTTCTGGTCAGAGAAGCTGTGCTGTTTGGCTGAAGACCTTGCAACCCCATTAGATGCCTGCCTGCTCCAGCTAATGCAGAGCCAGGAGATGGATGATCTTCTCTTGCCTGCCTCTTGTAGACTAGGTGAAGAGCCCCTTCTGGCCTTGGAGCCTACAATTTGGAAAAAAGAAGCTAATTCTCTTACCCATCATTTTCTTGGCTGTCTTTAATAAACTGTTTTGAATGTGGACATGGTTTTCCTTAAGCGAGCTGTACTGTGAAGCAGGGTAGAGCTGTGGAGGCTGTAAGTCGATCCATAAGTCATGGAAGAAGATGGGTCAGAGGAGGTAGGCAGGGAGATGAGGTGGACCAAGAAGATGAATTTAGACAGGTTTGAGCTGATCGTATTATACACCTCGGTGGCTTACAAATTGACTGGTCTAATATCTGGTGGAGGCAGAGAGAATGCAATGGCCAGCTCTGCATGGCTTCATTGTGCAGATGGAGTGGCTACACCCCAAATTTTGCCAGGCGTGGTAGCTTCCAGCTGCGAGATGGAAATCAAGCACCCATGGGGGATACGGCATGCACTTCATGCATTGCTGACCCCCCATGCTGACACCTGACAGCGAGCTGTGCACAAGGCTGGACTACAACCCCCAGAAGCCTGCACAGGGTTGTCGTGTCAGAATAAACAGCACTAACCCAAATATATGAAGTGCTAATGACCCTTGTTGGCTTTGAGGGAACAACGTTGTCTCAGCAGTAAATCGGCTTCCTCTTCATTAAAGCTGCCACCTTGGGAATGCCGACTTTGAAAATAATGCTGTCACCTCCTCCAGGTACCTGCCAGGCTCTGAACACCAGAGGACTTTTTATAAAGGCATTTTAAAAAGTATGTCCCAGAGTCCTTTGCTTTTGGAGAGTTCTCAATATCAGGCAGACACATAATGGGAGCAAGAGAGCTAACCAGCAACTTTCTCCTGCAGCTACTCCTTTTTTTATTATTATTTTCAGATTGGTCCCAGGTTGTTGGGTTGATTGATTAATTGTTGGTGGAATGGAAAAAAAAAAGAAGAAGGAATAGCCTGCAAATTTGAGAAGGCACCAGAGGATTTGCGGAGGGAAGAAAAGAAAGGTGATCCACATATTGCAAAGCCAACAAAGGGAATTTGCCCTGTGACTAACTTTTTTTTTTTTTAATAGTAGATGGTAGAGTTGTAAGAGTCTGAGGGAAGAACAGGGAAAATCAGATTCACAGCCAAGTCTGCCACAACAAGGGACCAGGGTGAGCTGTGGGGAAGAACCAAATGAAAACTGAAAGTTTCAGCTGGAAAGAGAGGAAAGAGGGATGTCTAAAGAAAAGATGGGCTGAAAGACTGGGAATAGAGAAAACAGCAAAGAAGAAATTGTGAGTGACATCTTGATAAGGAACACAGGAGCTTGAAGACTTGGCTGTAGAAAGGAAAAGGTCAGCAGGTAGCAGTGGGTATTATGGATCTATATAAATATATGTGCCCTCATTGTGGCAGACCCACACTCCCACCCAGCCAAGATGGTTGGGAAGCAGTTCTTAGGAGAAAGACCAACAAGGATCCTTCCTCCAGGTCATGGCACATATTTAATCCCAAAGTCTGCAACCAAAGTCTACAAAACTCCTTAAGGCCAATGGAAAAATAATGAGGCTGAAGTGACCAAATTTTTCTTAATTAGCCTTTCCCTCACTTTCCTGATCTTTACCAAATAATTTGATATACTAAATTGGCCTTTCTTAGAAGTAACTTCTCCAGATGGAGGTGGACATGCTGTGCAATGATGGTTGGCTGATCTGGTGACATGAAGAGAATCAATCCAAAGGATGGAGCTGTGTGAAAGGGAGGTTTTCCTTCTCCAGTGTTCAGCTGGAAGAGATCAATTGATGCTGCCATTGCCAGGGGGTTGGAGAAGATGTTGTATGGCTAACCCTTGGTCCAAGTGTGGTCCAGGATGGTGGGGACAGGAACAATGCCCCCCTTCCTGTGCCAGCCCATCAGCAGAGGCTGGGCAAGGCTTGGCCTTCAAGGCAGAGGTTGTGCCCAATGGCTTTGTGTGCAGAGGATCTCCATGTATCAGAGGCACCTTTGCTGCACAATCAGTTAGAAAATATGCCTGAAGTGCCTGAAGAAAAACAGCCAACACATGAGCAGGTCTGGATGTCCAGACCCTTATTTCAGCATCAGAATGAGGGTTGGACTTGTTCAGGGTGGGGACCACCATCATGGAAGCTCATTCCAGGTTGGGCAGAGCTGGGACCCTTCAGACAAGGGATTCCTGAAGCAAATGACCCTGGCTATTTTAGTTCTTGCAAAAATGAATGTGCCATGAATGGCTCATTGTGAATCCCTGTAAAAGGCGCAGAACGTCTTAAAACCTGAGTCAACAAACACACAAGTCTTGATGGAAATGCATCCCGGTCAGACAGGTCTGGATCCCATAACTATAAAGGTGTTTTATTTCCTGGAATTCTGACATCAAAGGGTGGATTTTCAAGACAAATAGCTGCTATTTTCATTTCTCTGGAGAAATCATATGATGTGATTGACAATTAAGATCAGAAAAAGATTTGATGGGCAAAAGATCAGGAAATAAATCTCCCCACACCATCAAATCCAGGGCTGTTATCAAAAGCTATTCATCCCCGCTCAGCGCTATGAGGATCACAGGAATTTGGGACCTAATTTAGGGGTATTTTTTTAGTGACACTAACAGAGGATTGAGGAAATTGGGCTTAGTTTTACCTGCTACAAAGCTCCATAAGTGCTAGAGTGAAGTAACAGATATTGAGCCAGATTCCCCAAAGATGGCACAATGGAGACATGGGCTTGCAGCATCCCCCTGCCTGGACATTTTAACCCTTTGGGGCCAAAGGCTTTTCCCACATGGTGAGCAAACATCACCACCTTCCTCCATCCAGATTTTTCAGAGGATGGAAGAGTTACAATACCAGAAAAAAAAGTACCATTTAAGACTGCATTGGTGAGTGGCAGTGACAAACATGTCAGGGCATGTGGTTGCTAGCTGTGATCTGTTCAGGGATGGTGGGAGGGAGGGAGAGGGGGTGATACTAGTCAAAGCCATCCCAAAAAAATCAAGAGCGTTAGCAGGCCTACGTTTCTACAGCTGTGCCTTGTCTCCACCGGTCTTTGACCATCAGGGAACTTGGGATAGATTTGACATTGATTGACCATTTTACTCTGAAGAAAGAACATTTTATTTCCTAAGACCATTACATTTGTGTGTCACAACCACATATTCCAGACTTCTCTGGTAACAGGCAAAGGCATATGGTTTTATTTCTCTGGTAAGCCTAATGGTGTGCAGGAGGCAAGGTTATGATGTTGTGTTGGTTTTCCCCCAAGGGAACCCACAGATGGTGCTGAGGTGTGGCACAAGCACAGCCCAAAGTTGGGTTTGGGTCCTCTGTCCTACTTCAGTCCTGTTTTTAAGGGTCTGTCTTTGATAAACAACCTCAAAACATGGACAGAGGGTTAGCAGATCAATACTGTAATGGAGGAGGTGTGACTGACTGTGATGTTCCTGCTGGCTGCTCTTATTCAGGCCTTGGCTAGGGAAGGGAAGTGATCTTCTCAGTCCTATGACCAGAAGTAGCTGGGGCAGCCTTGTTGAAATCCAACCATGGGGTCAGATATGACAATTAGATAGGGGCTGAGAAGTCCTTCCTCTGGACCAAGCTGTTGTGCTGACGGTGGTGCTCCTGTCAAGCAAAGGGTGCTCCCCTGATGTACCATCACCTACCACTTTACTCAGAGCTCTTCTGTGGCCCTTTGGGGTGTCCAGATCCTGTAGTGACATGGGGATGCTAACATTACACTACAGCCTAGAAATGCTGTCAGGTATAGGCTACAGTAACAGCAGTTATAGAAGTACAAGAGAGACTTGGCTTCCCTTTCTGTTTACTGTTCATGATCTGGACAGAGTTAAATAAAACTACTTTCAGGTGGAAGACTCTGCCACCGTCAGAACAAGCAGATGACTTTCTTTTTTCCAATTTTTTTTTTATTTTTTTTTCCAAAACCTGCCTAAAGACACCATCATTATTTTCCGATTGTTCCAACCTGAATCCAGGAAAGCACCTTAAGCACATGCTTAACTTTTGGTATGTGAGTAATCCCGCTCCTCTTTGGCAAAGCACTTAAGCACATGCTTAATTTTAAATTTGTTCTTGAGCACAGTGAAATGTAAGCTGGTGTTTGAGTGCTCTGCTGGATGGGAGCCAGAGCGCTCAGCACCTTAGAGGGCTCAGCTCCTCGAAGAAAGATGCCATGATTCAAGAAAGCTGTTAACTTTAAGTACTTGCTTAAGTTTCAGGTGTAATGTGGTATAAAGTCTTAACCTGTGAAGCCGTAAGTGAGTAATGTGGACAAATGCCAACCAGAGCTGGTAAAAGTATGAAGTTCTCTCATTGTTTTTCATGAGTACTTCTCTTTCTCTCTTTTTGCTAGTATTTCGCTTTTTTGGAAACATTGGCAGATGTCTGTGTGAGTTTAAAGTAGCCAAACTTTATTCAAGAAACCAAAGCTGGTCAAGATCTTGAAAGTCCCAATTTTTCGACACAGTCGGAGGACAATGACCTCTTTTATAACTTTGTTATGAAATCAGCATGCACATATGTTGCAGAAAATTGATTGTAAATGTTTTTAAAGAAGTAATGAATGTGTAGGTGCCTATATATGCGCGCGCACACACACATATATATATGCACATATATTCCTCTTCTCATAAATCCCAGACACTTGCTTAATAAGGGATACAACTTTGCAAGGGTATGGAAGGAAAAAGCCAGCTGCAGAAAGCACTTCAAAAAATGCCCCTGCTCTTAAGGCTTCCCGACCATCCCAGCATAAGGTTATGCACTAAACTTCCCAATGTGAAAGCTTGTCTTCTTCGTGGTTTTCAAGCTCCAGTGGTTTGTGAAGCATCAAACAAGTCTCTGGCTAAGATCTGAATGTTGCCCATCTGAGCACACATGTCAGTAAAATTTTATGGGGGGGAAATTCCACATTTTAAGGAAAAAAAGAAAGGAGCAGAGGTTTGGGTCTGGTTCTCTTTAAAAAATGGCAGCTGTTTGAAAGCTGCCTACAAGTTCAAAATGTTAGAAGCTGGTATTAGGAGCTCAAACCTGGTGTTAACAGAAATGAAAGAATGGATATCATGACCACATATGTGATATTGATGCAAGAGTTGATGGGAAGTCAGAGAGGGAGTGCTCTTGTATAGATGTAACATACTTGTAGATTATGTTTAGGGTCCTCTTCAGTCTTCTGTCCATGGAGGATAGCTGCCTGCCACCCCCACTGTGTGATAAAAGGCTTTCTCCAGGCCAAGCAGTAGACCTGAGGCTCTGGTGAAGACAGCAATGAGGGAAGAGGGTTGATTTTTCTTGCGTGATGGCCACATAGACATGGAAGAGAGTTTGGTCTGAACTTTAAACAGAAATAGCAGTATTTTTTTTTCTCCAAAACAAAAAAACACAGTGAATTAAGGTGAAACAAAACTTCTGTTTTAATTAATTCTGGTCTATTTTGGATACCTTCCCAAGTCAGAACACTTCTAAAAAGAAAACTAATACCAATGAATGAATATTAACGATGAAATAAAATGTTTGAAAATTTTCCAAGTGAAACCTTTTCATTTTTAATATGTCAAAGCATAGCATTTTGACACCTAAGAAAATTTAAACATATATTTTTCTCCTTAAAACCCACTGTCTTGCCAAGCCTTAATTCAGCATATGATTCTGCCCTCCCCGAAGTGCATTTTTTGGTGGTAGTAACTGTTCTGGCAATTCCATTCCTACAGCAGGGACAGCGGTTGGAGGGTGGAGTACTTCTCACAGCACCAGTTGTCCCAGAGATGTGACCCGTGGTAGGACGTGGCCACCCTAAGGGCATCTCTTCCTGTGAGGTCGTGTCTACTATCCTTGTAGATGTGTGGAGTTGGTCCGTAGCACCAGCAGCCAGCATCTGCCAACTTGTTCGTTCAGGTCTGGATCTTCAGCTCAAACCCTCACAAATACCCAGTTTCCCAGGGAAGAAGGAGTATTTTGTACATATGTTTGCTCTTAATCCCTCTTTTTGTAGGAACCTGTCAGAGTAAAGGGTTAATATGTCTATAGAACAGCCAAGGGAAATGGGAGAGCCAGCAAGCCCAGGTCTTCGCTGGTGTCTGTCATTGTAGGGTCTGTCTTTCAAAGCCTATATAAATAAACTTCCTAGTAAACTCAGCAATTTTGTCATCATAAAGGCTGGCAGCCTTTCCTGGCAATAAAATAAACTCTAATCATTTCTTCAAATAAAACACAAATAGCAGCAACGCGTTCACAGGAGGCTCTGGCTGATTTTGCTTCTCCCCCCGCCCCTCCAGCCACCTCGCCATGTGCGTGCCATGCCAGCCCATGATGGATGGAGAAACGCAGGGGCACTCTGCTGCTAAATGCCTAAAAGGAAACAGACCCTATGTCTGCAACGTAAATCAGGAATGGGCAAGGAGCTCAAACGAAATAAGAAACCGCTCTGATCTTCCTGCCGCACAGCTCAACCAGATCAAAAATACTCCTGCCCCCTCCACAGATCCTGAGGATGCTTTCCTTCCCTTTCTCATGCACACCTATTTCCTCACCAGCTCTCTTTTCCTACAAAAAAGCTCTGATAATCTCAGGAGAAGCCTGTTCTTGCCATTTGCCCTCTGTGGTGTGGCTGATTGAAAACCATGCTTCACAAAGAGTATGTTCAATGAACAACAAAAGGGAAACCTGGAGTAAAAAATTTATGCCTGTCAGGGTTGTCTCATCCCTTTTCCTGTAGAAAGCCAACCAGAAACCAGGTAAACATGAGCAGAAAGGATTGTAAAAGGGAAAAAGAAAGAAAGAAAAGTCTGTCAGTCCTCCTGCCCCTTGTGCACCTGAACGCCCTGCTCATTTGAGGCTTGCTCTGCAAGATGTGCTTGGAGAGCACGAAAGGGAGATAGAAATGGCAAAAGAAGCTGAACTATCAGGTTTTTACAATATGTCATCTGGCATGTTGTTTGTTTTTTTCAAGATTAGGGAGAAACAATAGGTTTATGTGCAGACCCATGGACATCAGCAGATCGCATCCCATTGTCACACAGATTCACTCTGTCCCCAGGAACGTGTCTGATTCCTGTTCAATAATAACCCTTCCTTCTGTGTGTTGAATATTTAGCTGATTAGCAGCTCACAGCACAGCCCTGCTGCACGCTTGTATAATATCTCCCTGGACTCCCAGCTCAGCTGCATTTATACTGCAGCATATATGGCAGCTACAACTGCTATTCAACAGCAACAAGACTCGAATGCGCTCCATAGGCATCACAGCAGGGGGTGCAGAGTGACGCCGAGAGCACACGAAGAGCACAGCTCAGTTGTGCATCCATCTCAGAAACAAGCACAATATGGTCTGATTTTAGTCATCTGTAAAATAGAGCTCCTGGCTCTTGTCCTAGAGCGGCGTCAGCCTCTCCAGATGATGAAAGTGTGTCACTTGGGCCGGGTCTCCGGCACAGTCCATCTCCCTCTGCATTAGATCTAGGCAACAGAAGTTTTGCCAAGCATTTTGCGTTGTTTTTTTTTTTTTTTTTTGGGGGGGGGTGTGCAATGAAAATACCCAGTTCTGGAAAACTCAGAGCATTTTGCAAAAGTTTTGCAAAAGTTTCACCAAGCAGCTCAGTTAAGAAATGTTCCTTAAAAGTCTGAGGACATGGGTTTCTTCTGACACATATTCTGAAATAAAACATTGTGGCTTTTCCACACAAAACCACCTTTGCTTTTTTTAATGACTTTGTTTTGTTTTGCTTTGGTTTTTTACTGCAATTTTCACTTGCTCAAAACTGCAAGGCAGTGTTTCTCTCTTAAGCTTAACCAAAATAGTTCACCCTACCTGGAATTGCTATCATTCTGGCTTGGTTTGATGAATTGTGGGGGCAAAAAAAACAACAGTCTTGTATTCATTGATTCTTGATTGCTAATGAATCAGAAACCATTCATTTGAACAGCTGGCTTCTGCCAATCCACTCTTAGCAACTTGCAGTGCAGGAGACATGGCTGGCATGGGAGAGTAGATGAGAACATCTGCTGAGCAATTTTATTGCTTCAAAAAAAAGGGAGCAACTTCCCTGGAAAAGTTTCTCGTGTGGACGCTTAGAGAATTGAGAAAAGGGGCTGGTTCATCTTAAACTCACTGAAATCTGCACCTCAGTGGAAAACATTTTCTCTTTGGAAATGCATTAAAACAGGGGTTTGAGGGCTATGAAAAAGTTTTTCAATGAACTAGAAATATGCACATACCACATATACACTCCCTAGGATTTTCATTTGCATTAAAAAAAATAATAGAATACCACACTTTTTTCATTTCAGTACTGAAAACAATGTTTTCAGATTGGTTTTCAGCTTTAAGCCAGATTGTAGATGTCCATAGTGTAGTTTTATTTTGAGTGTTATTGTATCATTGATTAAAAACACCTAAAATTAAAAAAAAAAACAACACACCCCTTTGATTTTAAATTAAACTTCTTCTGGACAAGTCAAAACCTCACATTCAGCTAATTCTTATATTGCACAGTGCTGGTAACTACAAAGTTGCAGGAGAAAGCACTGACATAAAAAACAAAGAGCATTCCCTCATCCTTAGGCATCCTGAATATATTTTCATTTTAATTAAGCTGCAATAAATTAACATTTAAAGAAGTAACACAAAGAATGTGATTGACATGAGATTTAAATCAAGGTTAGTTTTTCATAGTCATGACCACAGCACAGAGACCCAGAAGCACTGCTGAAAGAACCACTGCATTTGTCCAGAAACTTGGAGATTTGTGCAGAAGCTGACCTTGGACACGGGAACCACTGTGGTGGTTGTGCCTGGCACTGTCCTGCATTTACAGTGGGAAATTGCTGTCCCAGGGAACAGCCAATCATAATTTATATGAGCCTTTTCTTCTTGACAGGTGGGTTTAAATGCATGGACGTGGTGATGCAAATCATAGCTTTGGTGAATACTTTGATATGCTTGAGCATAGCCATTTTTTGTGGTGAAAGCCATAGCTGCAGCAACTCTTAATGGGACAAGATGAGATATTTGTGAACAAAATATCACACTTTTTCTTCCCGCCTTTGCAATATTCTCCTGGGCAATGCTGTTCCACCACCAGAAGCTCTCCCAAACCTCCCTAAAGGCAGGAGGTGGAGGGGGCTGGTATTGAGGATGCCCACACCAATGTCCCAGTGGGAAATGACTGCCCATACACTGTGATTTCACCACCCCCACAAAATGACAATGTAACAGATAGCACCTGAGTGCAGGGAGACCCAAGGTCTCCACAAACAAGGCAGCTCAGGGACTCCAGCTCCCAGAGCTCACTGCAGACTCATTTTCTCAAGTTCTTGGCAATCTCTGAAGTTTTCTTGACAGAGTAAATTAGGCAGTGTTGAGCTCCATAGATAGATTTCTTCATTTAAAGTGCATTTAAAGCTAGTGCAGATATGTCCACTCTGGAACACACAGAAACCCTGTAGCAGTGCTGTTTGGTGGAGGCAATTCGAGACCCATTTATTGCTGGGATATACAATACACTCAGCATCTTCCCTGCTGCCAAAACAATGGTGAAAGTTCATTAGAATAAACAAGGGTGAAGGTTTCTCTGTTTAACTGCATTCCTTGGATGCTGAAGGGAAGCACTCTTCAGAACAGCCACCTACCAGACAAGGATGAACACAGCCCTGCTAGCAAAGCTGAACCTCCCACCAGCCTGCTGGGATCTTCTCCAGAGTCCTTCACCAGGAAAACATGCATCTCCTTAGGGTCATTTCTGTACACCTCTGTCTGCTCTCCTTACCCATCATCTCCTTTACACTCTCTCTCCTGCAACTTTGCACACCCCCACCATAACCTCATCCTGAAAAAAAATCAATAAAATCATCCTGAAGAACCTGGTTGCATCACGTTTGGCCATTCTTGTCATACCTGGGATGCTTCCACCTGCCTGAGAAGATTCAAATAATAATAATAATATCCTCCCACTGAAGGATCATATGACCTGACTGGTCGACCACATTTTAAAGTGGTAATTGGATTATTCATTCTAGGAATTAAGAAACACAGTCTCTGTAAATCTTTCTTTGACTTGTAACACTGTTTATATGGTTATTTGTAGTATCAGCTTGGGGCAGGGGTGTAATTTTTTTTTTCCTGGTATACTCCCAGCTCTTCTCCTGGACTGCTATTTCCACTTCCTGGCTCATATTGCATGAACATTTTTTATAATACTTCTTTCATCTGATTTTAAAAATGCTTTGATCAAAATCTCCCTTCTGCATATTGAACATGGTTTGAATCATCAAGCCGTGGCTATTGCTAGTAAAGGGAAAGAACTGACTTTTAATGAATTTGTTGGTGTTTGTGTGATCCAAAAAGAAATCACTGGAAATATACCTGCAAGTAACGGTGACCCCTTAGTGCTTATTTTGTGTGAATTGTTTTTCCAGGCTTTTTTTTTTTTTTCCTGCTGTTGTTAGAATTTTTATGGAGTCATCTAAGAAGTTTTGTTTGGTTTTATTTTTAAAGAATACAAATTGGTTTGAATTTTGCTTTTTTCTCTGGGACTATGTTGTGTGAAACACAGATTTTTTCACTGCAAGTCTGTTTGCAGAAAAATCTATTCCATGAACCCTCATATTTTGAGGCAGCTCCAGAGAGGTAAACACACAGTGACACTTGCTAATGAGCATTTTCACCTTTCAGCCTATGGATATCCTTTTTCTCCCCCCCAAAACATATGTGGCAGAAATCATTACCAGGCCTCTCAAGCACGCAGTCCCCCCAGGGCACCCTTTGGTGGTGGGACCATCGCAAGATGCTTTCATTCCCATAGAAAAGAGCAAGCCAAGGAAGGTCTATGTGCAGTGTGAATCCCACCACAGCTAAGACAGCCAGCTGCCCCTCTCTGACATGCTCAGCCCCACATACGTCACCACCAGGGCTGGAAACCAGAGAACCAGAGTCCTGCAAGTCTAAGGGCAATCTGCTTTGTGTTTTCTCATGTGGTGGAAGTGCACGGGCACCTGTTCTTCATTAAAAGCAACTATTTTGGCTAGATACAGGTAACGTGTTTTCACTCGGTAGCTCTGGCATTAAAATTTTGTGATTTACTAATTTTGAGGGAGAAAATGTCAAATCTTCATTTGCAAATGTCCTGTGTTGAAGAACCCGCCAAATCTGTAGGCAGGCTGGCCAAGAGCTTCCCTATGTCTGGGTACTCACCTGCAGCCTGAATTGGTTATGCATCAACAGCTAGATCTCTTTAGGCCTCTGCCTGCTCAACCAGAGAGTTGTCTGCTGTCAGAAGTGCTCCTGACCTAAGACATTGTAGACTACTCTCTTAATCATCTCCAAATACACAATTTGGTTCCTGATCTCAGGGTGTGCCCATCTCTTTTCTGCACTTCTTCTGGTGTCTTCGTTTCCCAGAGCCACCCCCGTCCATCCATTACACTCCCATCCTAGATCTTGGCAAAGCAACATCTCTGGAACTGGCCATGAGGGAAAAACTATTATTTTATGCCTTTTTTTCTTCCTAAGACACCATCTACTACATCCAATTCTGCAGCCTTCCAACCGCTTGGTTCTGCCCTTGAACAATACTGCAATTAACTAAGTGTGGGAATGACGATGTGGCTCATTTGAGGTTTTGTTTCCACTCAGATGAGAGTTAATCTCCCCTGTGAGTTTGAACATTTCTTTTCCTGATGAATTGTTTATTTTTTGATTCTGGATGATTTCTAAGAATAGCAGTTCGGGTTCCATAAAAATTTACTCTTGTGCTTTGATTCATTGCACTTAAAGACACTGTTGTCATTCTACCAAGTGTTGGCATGCAGTATTTGACAATCTTCAATGGAGAAAATTCCTAGAATATAAGAACAAGACCTTGAGCTTTGACTTCATTTTCTTTTCGTTTCTCTGCAGATGCAAAATGGATGTTTATTTTTCATTAGCAATGCCACAGGATTTTTGAAGGCATGTTCCCTTCGGTTTTCAGACTGACTCTTTTTCCGGTGTTAGATTTGCCCAGGCTTTTAGCCTTTGTTCTCTGCGGATGTTATTCTAGTGGGCCAGCGCTCCCGTAGGAAACACAACCATGGCCTTGCTGTGTCGTGTGGTTTCCACAGTGGTGTGAGTTTGCTGAACTGGGAGAACTGGCTTGGGACTAGGCAGTAGCCAGCGACTCAATGGCTACAGCAGCTGCCTTGAAGGCAAGTGTCTTCTCCTCCATGTGTGTAATGGCATTGTAGGGTCAGAAGACAACAAGACAGCCAGCACAAGCCTGCAGAAGGGGATGACACCTGCAGTGGGGCTCTTTGGGGTCCCAGGTCCCCACCCATGGTGGAGCTCTTCCCAACCCTACACAGGCTGGGGCATCATCTGAGCAGGACACACTGTGAAGCAGGAGCTCAGAGCCCAAGGCTGGATGGAGCAGCCAGCGCTTGGCATTGCCCTCATGGTGGTCCATGGAGGTGCTCTGGTGGGTCTGCAGCCACCCTGTGAATTTGATCGTTGTCATTGGGGTTAGCCCTGGCTCCGTTGCTTGCACAGAAAATCACAGAGATGTTAAAGCAGGGGTGGCATTAGCTCTTGCCTGCCCTTTGCCAGCAGAATATACATGTGGGAATCCCCCAGCACAGCCTGCACACAAACAGCAATATTCATCGCAGTAGAGGTTTCTAACCTGAACCCTGCAGATTTTCTCATATCTGATGTAAATCTCTACCTTGCCTTCCAGCACCAGAGGCACTTTTGCCATGAGATTTACCGTACAGCATTAGTTCTGCCCTCTCAGTTCTTTTAACGCCTTTTGACCTAGGTACCTTTATAAGAATCCCCAGTCACCCAAACTGTTTCAGCTGATGCCATCTGATATGAATCACCCTAGCTCCAAAGGTTTGATTTGGGTTTGGTTTGGGTTTGTGGTTTTTTTTTACTTTAACACAAGCTTTCCTCATCTTTCACCCCAACGGGAAGCACTTGGGCTCTGGGGTAACGTCAGGTTCCTGCAAGTGCTAGAGAGCTTCCTGGTGGCCTGGAGTTTCAAGCTAGCATCCACCCACATTTGTGGTGCCTTTGAACCGCTTATAAATAGATCGCGCTCATGCGGCTGTTTCATGTGCAACCATGGGACCGAGGGGAAGTGGCTCAGATCTCAGGCACAATGTACAGGCTCTGGTGTCATCCCAGCCATCCATCAATGCTGAAACCCTTATGAAATCCAGAAGAGATTCTGACATGCGATTTGCTCACTCCATCATGGGGGGCTGGGAGTGGGGAGAAAATTTTTTTTTTAGGAAAGCAAGCGAGCAAGCAAACTGGCAGAACTCCTGCCACAAGGAATGAATTTGCACACATACTTTGATCCCTTTATGATTTTTTTATTTGTGTTAGCCACATCCTCTTCGCTGCACCACTCAGCAAAAGATGCTTTAAATTAGATGAGGCTTGGAAAACACTCTCTTTGTGGCTCCCTCCCCCCTAGCCTTGCCTGCCCCCAAGGCTTAGTATTGGTCTGGTAGCCAGAGCCTTGCCTAACATGAAACTGGCACAAATGAAAAGGCGGATAAATAAACGTCCAGGAATCTTGTTTGTCATATTTAATCCATCACGTTTCCCAAACAGCCTGGTCAAAAAATTCTGCAGCAGTGTTTACATCATCCTGATTGAAAGCTACATCCATGCATATAAATACCATTCCTGGATGTAGCTCCAGTTTCACATGAAGGCAGCTATCATCCCATCTGCCCTCACCACTGAAAAGAAAAGAAAAAAAAAAAACCTTTGCATTTCTTCCTTCCCTCATTCCTGCCCAATCCAGCCTCCAGCACTTGCATGCTCATTTTTTTTCCTTCCTTTTCTCAAGTCTTCTGGTGAGCATTTCCCAATTCTAAGATTTCCTGGTATACGCAACGGGTGATGAGCAAGTGGAATTCATGAGACCGCGAGGAGACAGCTAATCACCATGTTAATGAAAATGGCACAATGCGAGCACTTAGACATGCAACCTGGCAGGGTTTTGCATCATGACAAGCCACGTGTCTGGTACCATGCACTGAGGCTGGGAGCAGAAACCCTGCGTCAAGGTGAGGAAAACCACCAGAAACCTACAACAAACCAGGGCAAATGAGAGATGTTTTCCATTTTGGTGACTGGAACGAGCAAATAGAAGAGGAAAAAAGCTATTTTAACAGTACATGAAGGAGGAGGAGGTGGTCACTGACCGTACATCCAGGCAATCAAGGGCAAGCGATTATGGTAGTGAAGTTTAGAAAGGACCACAGGGAGTCTGACACCTCCACATGCCATGGGCCACGAAATACTTCCCAACAGCTCCAGCTCTTGAACAGCTAAGGGGGGAAAAAAAAAATTAAAAAAAAAAAAGGAAACTCTAACCTGCTTGGGATCAGATGGTACATTTTGTCTCATCAAAAATGAAATTAAGTTTTCTGATTATTTCATGGTCTTCTCCTGTTAAAAGAAAACCAACCCAAACTGTCCTTTTCCATTCTCACCTTCCACCCCCTGCCCCAACTTTTTATCCCATGGGCAAAATTATTCATCACACTGGATGCAAATCATCCTCTGTAAATTGCAGTTTTCTGTGGTAAATGGTTTCACCACAAAATGTCACGCTATGTTGCCTCCAGTAGTTCTCATCCCACTCAGATACACATACTTCTGTAAAACACTTTACCCACTTAACTCCCCTTATAAAGTGAGTCCAATATTGCAATGCACTTTGACACTGCCACACAGCTAAATAATCATTTTTTAAGCCTCACCCTGATTTGGTGGCATGATTTTTAATCACACATTTTGGCAGTATTGTCCAGAAGTTGGATTTTGCAAATGGATTGGAGACAGACATCTTAGAATTGAAAGGCTTTGAAAAAACAGGCTCTGACTTGGACATCCCCTTGGGTTTGGGCTGGTTTCTGAGCCCTTATCATTGAAAACCTCCAGCCCCAAAAGGAAATAGCACCTGTTTTATTCAGCCAAGCAGCACAGACATTTCCCAGGTGCCTCTTAACACCCCTTGGAATAAAAATAAGGCTGTCAGCTGGTGCATCACAGATAAATCAGCATTTTGCCTGTCAGAAAATAGTCACCTCTTTATTTATAAGTCCTGTTAGCATCCCTACTTCTGAAATTAGAGCCTTGCCGAGGACTAAGACAGACACTCTTATCTCAAGTAACAGTAAACCATATAACTTGATAAAAAGTTTTTAATCCCAGTAAAAAATAAGAGACTGTAAACCCACTTTTACCCTTCCTCCTTCAACTCTTGCCTACTCAAAAGCAGGAGCTGCTTCTGGCCGCCAGATGTCAAACCCACAGGCTCTTCCCCTTTTGCTATTTTTGCCGTACACTTTGATCTTTTGCAACGGCTGCCCAGGGAAGCAGGGGGAGGCACATAGTGCTGGGGGCAGTGGATACTGCCATGCCCCCTCCGAGCCCACAGCCTTCACCCCCTTGCTTCCTTTTGCCCTTCCTATGGAAGGGAGGGAAATCCACTCAAAAGGTGGGGTGAAAAACAGGGAGAGAGGTGGGGGAACGGCGGTGGGAAGAGATGGGCGGCAGGGCTGGGAGGGTGAGAAGAGGGAAGGGTGATGGGCAGGAAGGGAGCTGCTGGGTGGGCATGACTGAAGAGAATGGGGGCTGGAGGGGACCTGCCTGCAGACTCAGCATTGAGGTCTGAGTGGGGATGAGTCTTGTGAGGAGTGGAAAGGAGTTTATCCCTTTTGGCACATCACTTTGGGCCAAAGCAGGGTGCAGGACCTGATAGCAAGTTGCCGTCTCAAGCCATGGAGGCAGCTGGAGGTGCAGAAGACAGCACTCTTTGGCCACTGTCTGCCTTTCCTCCACCCCAAATAAATCTCACCTGCTTTGGGGACATTTGATCACCCTGGACTTTCCTTTTCCCTGTACCGAGGGTTGAACACCATAGCATTAAAGACAGGGGAATGTGCTATATATAGCAGTGTAAGTACGGCAACATATGAATCACTCGCTACCGGCAGGGTGCCTGACCTCCAGGCATCCCCAAAAGAGATGGGATTCCCTTTCAAAGGCAGCTGAGTCATGCCCAGAGCAGTGTCTCTGTTATAATTCACTGCATGATCAATGGGCTGCATCGCCCCATAGTGTCTTAGACTGACTAACACCTTGAAACCTACCCTGCCTCCAATAAAAAATAAAAAAATAAATCTTTTTCATGCAATACCATACAAGGAAAATGAAATTATACTATCAATGGGACTCACTCCTGGAACAAAGGAAGCAATATTACAGCTGGAGAGTCAACATCCAGTTCAAGAGTCGTGAATATCTTCTTTCTCCTTCCCTGCCAGTGTTTTATTGTTGTGGTGGGTAATATAGGAAAGCTTTCACAGCACGGCTCAGCTTGCCTTGAGAGACTCACTCAACAACTTCAGGCTGGCAATAGTGCTGAGAGGATTGCATGTCTTGATGCTTTTTCTGCCAAAAAAGACAAAGAAAAAATTGGGTTTAAAAAACCTATGGGGACAGGAGGGGGGTGGAAGTTAATGTCTGTGACCAAAACAAATCACATCAGGTATTTGCCCAGTCTCTGCATCCCACGTGCTTGGGGTAAGGAAACATTCAGGCATATTGCCTGGACCGAGGTGGGCAAAAAGAGCATAACCCACACTGACAAGTTGCCAAGACATAGGGAAAATGCTGGTGAATGCAAATCTTGGTGCTTTAGTTGCTGCAGCTTCATTCACTATGGGTGTACAGAGACCGTAGAAAAGGAAATTTTTCATACAGACACCTTTGTGCTTCAGTTTCCAAAATCACTGCATTTTAACAACAAATATTCCCATTCGGTGTGCTCCAGGAAAAACTTCTTTCCCATGGACTTTTCATCTTTTTGGCCAGTAAAGAAAATGTTGGGTCAAGTTCAAGAACATATTTCTAAGGAGCAGCAAATTTAAGGCCTGGCTGTCTCATCCTTTCATTGTCTATCTGACCTGAGACTGAACAGGTGACTGCAGTGCTCTAAGTCAATGGAAATAAATGCAAAAACTCAGCTTAGCTACATGTTTCATGCAGACTTTTGTGAATACTAGCCTTGCAGAGCCCGGCTCTGACGGCTGCACAAGTGACCTAGGTGCCTGCTAGTACAGATGGTGCTGGTGCAGGTCTCAGGCAGGCAAAACAGCTCCGATTCTGCCTGTAGTTCCTCCATGACCATGCTTCCTACCTCTTTAGCCATGCTCCTTGACCTCCATTTCTAAAGTGGGGTGCCCTGAGATAATGCTTCCTCTTTGCCAAGCTTGTTACCTGATGCATATTACAGTGTGATGTCCCTTGGCTGTTCTCAGCAGCAGCAGCAGGTCAACAGGCACCTCCCCAAAACCTAGCTCGATATCAACTCTGTCTCAGCCCCTTAATCCAATCCAGCTTTGCCAGCAGAGATCCTGGCACAGCTCAGCTGCCATCCCCATCTCGTGTTCGGCCACATTTCTTCCGAGCACTGGGGATGCCCTGTGCCTGCACATCTGGGCATCCTTGCAAGCCTGATGTGGCCCAGGCAGCCCGCAAGCTTGCAGGCAGGTTCAAGCTCAGAGATGCAGTGAGTTTCCCATGTCCCAGGCACACTGATGCAGCAGAGGGTTGCTGAGATATCCTGAAGCCTGGTTAACCATTTTCCAACTGCATGGGGGCAAAGTGTGAAAAGCAACAGTGAGCTTGGGAGTTATGTCATAGCATGAAAGCAGTCCTCATTTGAGATGGGGACATATGGGTGGGAGAATCTGACCCCAACACTCTCCTGAGGAACCTCTGGCAGCCCCAATATCTCCTGGGGTGACCAATAACCAGGCTCAAAAAGTAGGCAATCAAGATGTTGACAAGAGATGGCACAGCTTTCCAGAAACCCAAGCCAGAGCAGCCTTTTGGTCGTAGAGCACTAAGATGATTTAGAAGGTAAAACACTTGAGTCTGTGTCGCATTTCCCTTTCCTCTGCACCAACCCGCTTGACTGTTATTCTCCAGCCCTCCCTTGATACTCCCACCCCACTCCCAGCCACCATCACCTTGTTGCTCATTGTGGCACTGGCCAGAGTGACAACAGGCAGACTTTGCACATGCCAAGGGGTTGCATAGTGAGTGCTCCGCAGGTCAGAGCCCTCCCTCAGCTACCTCCCCATTCCCAGAGGAGCTCACCTGCGCCTGGAGGGCAAGGGACCACACTTTGGGGGTGCTCCCTCCTCCCAGGCACCCACCACCTACCGTCTCCTGGGCGTTTTGTGGTAGCCACAGTGGTGTAAAAAACTAAAAACAGTGTCAACAATGTGCGAACAGGTGTTTCCTATATATACATATGTGTACATATACATACACATATATCCCCGACGTGGCACTGAAACTACTTGCTGTTTTCTGTTTAAAAGCTTCAGTTTTGCCCCGAGGCACTTGCAAAAACAAGGCCATGATACACATTACAGACAGATACCACCACAGAAATCTCCTCTCCTGCAGCTGTAGTGACTCTTTCCCTTGTAAACATATCAAGTTGAGATCAAAATTTGCTCCCTCTAAATGAATTCCTACATCTCCACTAGCTGCATATTTGTGGCTGTTTAGTATTCCCACTTTAGGCATTGGCAGAAACAAAGAATAAGTGAGTATAAGAACACATATGCTGAGTGCTGAAGGGTATCCCACCCTTAATTTAAATAGTAGAACTAAAATATTTCGTGTGTGTGTGTGTATACACACACATGCACATATGTCATGGTACTTAAGCAAACATTAGCTCCACAGACCACTGAGCATTTGCTTCTCCTATGTCACATTTGGAAAAGTGCTAATGCCTTATGGGAAATGTGGAAAAAATGTAAATATTTTGTTCCAAAGCAACATAGCTTACCACTGTGCTTTTCTGACTTTTCCTCCCTTGCAGCAAACAGCAAGCAAATAATGCACTGAATGCTTCTGCTTTCTCCATGTATAAACTAATTCTGTCCCTTCGAACCAGCCTAACTGGAGCAGATTTTTTTATGTTTTTAATGCTTTACAAATCATCAATTCCTATGGCCTGCCATCTTCTTGGAGGAAAAAAAAACCCATCCAAGTCGATTGCCAGGGAAAGGGTTATGGTTGCAAATATTGGACTCAAATCACCCCATTTCTAGGCTGATATACACTCTGACCAAGAGGGAGGGGATGGTTCCTCTTGCAGAAACAGCCACTTTAGGGCTGGCGCCCATCAGGGATTTCCTCTCAAGGACCACCAAGGACACCTGCAGGGACAGCAGGGTCGGTGACCCCACACTGCAAATGGCTCAACAGGTGTGGAGAGATGCTATGGGCCTCCATCTTCAGGGAGAAGGTGATGGTCCCCCACATAATACACTCTGCTCTGGATTGGGAATTTCATCAGAAGTATTATGTCAGTGCAAAAAATAAAATTTTTGCAATTTTAGCAAAGCTTGCATGGAAAATGGAGACCTCAACACCAGAATAAGACTGCATACCAAACATCAGCTACAAAATATTCATTAAACATCACTGCTCTCCGAAAGAGCTGCAGGCTGCTAGGTGAACCCGCGCACCAGCTCAGCAGAGGTTATTGGTTTAACAGGTTCCTACCGCGCTGCGCTTTATGGGACCCTCCTGTATTACTGGATATATTTTGGCTTACCATGAAGAAAATGTTCTTGCCAAAAGGGTTGCTATTACCTCAGTGGCTTCTCATTATAAGGGGTACCAGGCAATGGTGTTGTGCTGGGATCGAGGAATTTTCCGCTGCTCTCCTGCCGTGCTGGGGGAGTATAGCACCAAAGCTACCATGCTGAAACGCATCTGAGACGATATCATATTCCTCAGTTATATCTTCACCTACCCATTTCCCTGCATTATTATTAGGGTTGCTATTTATATTACACTTGTGCCATAAGCTCTCATTGTTCTCAGGACGGGAAAAACACAGACACCCCTCTCTCCAAATGCTATGGATGTAAATGGATACATCAGAGCAAGGGGAGCAGCAGGACAGCTATTTCTCCCTTTTTTTTCCCCTTTCTTTGCAGGAAAAACTGGCTCCAGAGAAGTGAGTTATGGAAAGTTGCACTGGGAGCTGGTGGGACTTTGGAGAAGAGGATCTGACATGTCACACAGAGGTTTTAAAGCAAAGGATGTGCCATGGCCAACAGGTTCAGGTGAGGTGGGAAATAGGGGCCCCAAGTCTTTGTTGTGAGGGTCTTATTTAGATGCCTAGAACCAGGAGAAGGGGAGGTAGCTTCAACGCAGAGAAGATCTGAGCCTGAAAGGCAGGATCCCTACTACTGGTGGATGGGATAGCACTCTCCAGTGGGAAAGGTTTGATGACCACAGCCATGCAGTGGGCTTGGGTTAAGTAAGTGAGGTGTTTGCACAGGAGCATACCAAGAGATAAGACACGGATGACCGAAAAAAAGGCTCCATGTAAACATTTGCCTCAGACACACTTTTTCCCAGTGATTTCTGTTCTCTCCAGATGGAGATGACACCATGTGGTTGCTTGCATTGATGGGGAAGGGTGGCTTTTCTTGAACAGCCAGCAATCTCTCGGGATGAGTGACCTCCAAGTCTGTCGAGGGTTAAAAGGCATGGGGGAATATGTGCTCTGAGGATGAATTTATGAACCCTAATAAAACTGCTGGGGGAGGAAAGATAATCACAGCAAACTGAAAAATGTTTCAGCATTTGCATTCCTCCACCTTCTGTCCTAGAGGCGGGGAGACATTCTCCCTCATGTCCTGCCAAGAAAAGAAATGGCTGTAAAACTGCTGATATCATTTTCAGTTCCTCCCCCCACTTTGAATCTGCAAACCTCATCCCTGCTTCCCTCTCAGAGAGTAGGAAATGGTTCGGGTTAAATGAGCGTGGAAGTTGGAAAGCCTGGAATTGGAATCATTTCCCTGCTGGCCTTCCAGGGGCTCCGACGGGAAAAGCCCCCAGGCACAACCGGAGAACAAGATCTCCTGCCACGTCTTCTTCCACTTACACCTCCCAGTGCTTCACCTCGCGGGGTCTGCTTTAGCACTTAGGTGGTGGGGCAGAGGCAGGGGGGAGAAGGTTGTTTTTCTTTCCTTCAGCCTTTGCAAATGGACTTCCAGGGCAAACAAAATAATTGGCTCAGGCAAACGCAAGAGCTGAAAGGCATCACTTGGCAGGTGGAGGTGTCACCTTTCCCATCACTCCTTTGGTTTCTTATTGCCAAAGCACCCGCCTCTTGAAGGAAATGTACTCCCCGAATGTCCAGCTGCTGCCCTCCAGGGTTATTATCTGGAAGATGATGGCACTTTTTGAGCACAAACCTTACGCTTGCACCTTTCAGGATTGAATATGCTTCAACATAGGGCTGGGATCCTCAGATCCAGAACCAAAGTACAGTTATGCTTCAAAAAAGCAGATGAAGGTTTCCAAGAAGCAAGTGTGAGGAGGGGGGATGCACAGGGAGCTCATCTCTGAAAATGCAAAGCATCTACAGAAATATTTGAATGAAACTTGGCCTGCACTATCTGTGGGAGGTCCATTCCCCTGATCACACACAGAAAATGAGCTGATAACAAAAGGGTAGTGCAGCTACAGAGATGACAGCATTTTAGTGGAAGACCTGAAACAGAAAGCCACCGAAGACGTCTGGAAGACGTTTGGTGGAGGATGTCTCCAGAGAAATACCATCACAAAGGAGCCCCCAAGCCTGGCTTGGTGCAGGTCTTTCATAGGTGAGGCTCCAGCTAGAAATCTGGGACTCAAGCTCCTCCGTGCCAAGCTTTGTACGAACACAAAGGTCGTCCTGCCCTGTGGGTTGTGGACTCTGCTTATTTAAGATATCCCCCATGCATGCAGGCACTGACTTTGCTCCCCCCACAGCCCGGGAAGACAGCCCTCTCCCCCATTTTGCAGGACTACATGAATGATCTCCTTGGGCTGACACAAGGAGCCTGCAGCAGAGTTGGGTACAGGACCCAGGTTTCATGAGAACCAGCTCTGCCTGTTAAGCACCAGACCAGCCTTCTCTCCAGATGAAGAGGAGGCAATTCCAGCACTCTGGCAAAGCCACTTGGAGAGAGGCGATAGAGCCCCAAGGCTATCCCTAAATCTGTCATACAGCACGCCCTCCTTTCCTTAGCACTCACATATTGATATTGTTGGTGGGGGAAAAAAAGCAGCCCTGGCTGTCCCTGTAGGTCCCAGAGGAAATGGTTTTATAGGACTCCAGTGGATGCAGAAAATAACTTCCACTTAACGGCAGGCGCTGGCTCAGCATTTGCTGGCCTGAGACAGATCAAACACTTCAGAGCAATTCCCAAGTTATTGGTCCTCCAGCTCAGAGGTTCCCAGCCAAATCTTTATCCTCTGCTTCTGAAAGCTGGTTCTACTTTATATTCAGGAATAATATCCCTAAAACCTTGCATTTATGAATGAGCAATACTTTCCTCACCTCCACAAAAGCCCGCACCGGGCTGGAGTCCAGGACACAGCGGCATCTCTTGCAAAGGTGCAGAGCATTTGTGTCCAGACGCCTCAAGCGCTTTGGGAGTTGGACCCAGCCTTGCACTGCCGCCTTTGCAAACTGGCTATTGGGACACAGGCTCTCCAGCCACACTGTTTAGTTAATGAGCGTCTGCACAACACATTTTTAGTTCTCATGACCCTTCATCTCTCGTTATCCAACAAGCTTGAACCAGCCTGTATGGATGAGACCTGGTCCTCCAGAGCAATCAGGCTTTTGAATGGATATTGCATTTTTGAATGCACATTGCAGAGCTTCAGAAGCTGTGCTCAAGATGGATGAGAAGAGCAGATTAATCTTGGTGGCCAAAACCTTCACGCTTCGGGAAAGGCCATGTGAAGCCCAGAGAAAGAAAAACAGCACAAGGTAAATGGAAAACTCTCACCCAGAGAGCGCTATGCTAATCGGCACCAGCTGGTGCTCTGCTAATATTTTGATAAAGTCCTATTTTCTCTCCAGAACAGAAACCTTACTGAGTTTTTTTTCCCTCCCCCACCCCTCCCCTGCCCTTTCCTTCTGTCATAGTTCTGGCATGGTGTAAAGGGGAACATATGTAGCAGACATAAATGACAGATGAAAGAAGAGAAAAATAGAGGAGGATAAGAAATCACACAGCTTCACCGACACATCAAAACCCAGATAATAGCCCGACGCTAAGATGTCCTTCTCTCCTCCCTCCATCCTCACCCCATGCATGCACCTTGCCCTCCCGCAGCCTCCACAGCATTACAGGGGAGCAGAACACACACAAAACCTGTACTGAAGGGTGAAGGATTCCCATTATAAAGTGAAGGATTCCCATTATAAAGTTGAGCTCATGCGTTCAATAAAGGAAATGAAGAGGAACCAATTTGACTATCCATTATATATTCCACGCTAAATTGCTCCTTCCAGCCAACGCCTAAAGAAGCTTTGGAGAAGCTGTTGGTCCTGGTTGTCCCAAGGAACATAATCAGCCTCCCAGACATGGTCATTTTGTCAAATCCCAGGGAAGGAGATTTCAGGAATATGTCAGTTTTACGCTGATTGCACGTAGGAGAAAATTAAAAAAAGAAATTATGTCAATGTCTTACAATGTGAGGTTTTAAAATTGCCTTATTTTCTGTTTTTAAAGTTACATTAGAGCCATCAACATTGGAATTAAGCCACATTTTAAAAGCCAGGCAGAATCTGTTAAAGCAGCTCCTGCCTACCAAACACAGACTGTCACCAAGCTGCAAGAAGGGGGCTGCCCCCTGCGGGAAGACAAGCCAGGAACCAGGGGGGACCCTGGTGTGGGTGGGTCCCACACCAACAGTATGCTCTCCCACAGCATCTGCACGCAGTGGTGCAGAGTGGATTGCTGGCACAGGGTCCACCAGCAGCCCCAGACAAGGCAAAGGGATGGACCACACCAGGGCTGGAGGCAAGTCTGCAAGAGCCCAGCCAGGAGACAGGGCGAGAGAAGAGACGGGTATACTTACTGTGTAGCCCAGGGCAGTACGAGCTGCCCTGCCCTGAAGGTAAATGGAACCCATGAGCCCAAGGGCAGAGAGGGTGGACAGGGCAATTAAGGTGCATTGGTGTCCTCCAGGCCCTGAGAGAGAAACCCTCCCAAGGCTCAGTCCCCTTGGATTATGGGCAAATCTCTCTTGCCCTAGTAAGGCAGTTGACCTCTGGATCTCACGGAGTGTGTCTGAGTGTCACTATGGTGCCAATCTTGGTGACAGCTACCTTGTGGAGAAGGTGGTGACCAACTCCTCCACTGCTCTGGAAGATGCAAGAGTATGGGATGGACTTTCTCTGCACTGAGTCCCATTACATGGTTCATGGAAGAAAGCTTCTGAAAGTCCACTTGCATCCAGCTGCCATTTATCTACATCCCTCCTGCAGAGGCAGCAGTGTTGTTTTGGGTTTTTTTAACCTACTGTTGGATAATAAGACAGATGTCCATACTGGGTCTCATTTTGAATAGATCTAAACTAGAAACAAACGTATTAGCATGAATGACTCTGTCTGTATCCTGTTCCAGCATGGAACTAAAGCAAGGAAGAGCAGCTAGGTCCCATTTTACTTTTTGAGGGAACTCCTTTTTAGATGGGAAATGGAAGTACCCCAGCAAAGGAGGGGATCCTTGGAGTAAGACATGACTACTGTTATGCTGCTGTAGGGAAGAGTAAAACATAGCTGAGAAAATATAGCTGAAAAATATGGAAAATACAAGAAAAGTGGTGCTTGCCTGCTGCCTTGGCCTCCTAGCTATGTCCTCTGGGGTGGGTTGAAGTTCCCCAGCCTGGGGGAGAACCGTTCGGATGGGGAACAGGACACCCTCTCAGTGAAAGCTGAGTTCATTCTGGAGAAAGGACGTGCTCTCGGATGCCTTTGAAAGCCCAAGGCAGTATTTCTGAGGTGGAGACTGGCGCTTGAACAGAGGCCAGAACCACCTAGGGAAACAAGAAGAAGAAAACAAATGGGGGTGAAGTGAAGCAGCAGAGGAAGGTAGGGCGAAGATCAAAGGAGAAGGGCAGGTTTAGAAAGCCACCGCACTGCCTCTGGAGCTGAGGAGCTCTCTGGTTCTGTTGGGTCTTCCTCCATCAGTCTCAACACACGTGTTCATCTGTTTGCACAGCTGACTGTCGCTGACCCCAGGTGCTCGGAGTGGTTGGTGGGCTCAGCAGTGCCGGTTGCTCACTGCCTGGGATGCTCCTGGGGGCTTGCCGGGGCAGCCCAAAGCCTGTGTGTGGTCAGGGCGCTGCCTTCCCTCCTGGAGCAAGAGATTACAAAGAGCGCAGCTGAGAAACTCAAAATGCATCAGAAGGAAGCAAAATGGGAGCTGGGGAATTCAGCATTGCAACTGCCTGGGGCACTAGCGTTAATCAATATGGTCTATTTTATTTTTTTAAAGCAGACATTACTGATGCATTTGTATTTAATGCCTGTACTGGGAGCCTTTATACTTTCTAGAGCTGAAAAAGGCAACCAGATCACCCCAGCCTACCCCAGGCTAGCCAAAGCAGGACAGAGGCAAGACGTCATGCCACAGGAGTGAAGGGTTTGTCACCCCACCTGTCATCTCTTGCATACAGGACTGGGGGCTGCCATCTCAGGACAAACATCTGATACCAGGTGCTTGTCTTCACCTGGCCAGCCAGCTGCTGCGGGATGTGAGAAAGTCTCTTCCCAGTTCTCCTATTAGCTTCTGACAGCCTGCTTTTTTTGGTCAGGAGGTGTTGTCAATATTTAAGCCACTGTTCAGAGAAGAGTGTCGGTAAAGTCCAGGCATTGCCTTTTCTGCAGCTACTGGAGAAAATCCCTATTCCAATCTCCACTTTGGAGCTGATGGGTCGTTCATTCACTATTGCTTACTTTATTGGCAGGAACTGATGCAGCAAGCAGGCCGTGCTGGAGGACTCCAAATATCACTGAACACTCTCAGAGGCCAGAGTTACCTTCTGATGCTCCTGAGTTCAGAAAAGAGCTGAACTCATGAGGCCATGGTGTCACCCTCAGCAAGGTCGCACCTGAAACTCCTCTCACCATTTTAATTTCCCTATTACCCTGCCCTAAGAGCTTCACTTCACTTGTTAGGTTTGGCATCTCTTTTGCACTATTTTTGGAGGATTCCAGAACACATTTCTGATTTTGGCCATCTTCATCTTTTTCTTATAATTGTTAATAATATTTTTCTTTCCAGACACTGGACTCATTCCCATGTTGGCTGCAAGGCTTCAGCACCAATCGCCGTTTAATTCAATCCTCCTCTCCTTCAGGAGCACCTTCTCATAACACTGCCCTACTACTGCTGCAAATCCATGGAAAATAAAAGCTTGGAGAACCAGGGGGTTTGACTTAAGGAAAGCACCTTGAAATACATCCCTGTGTATGCCTTGTATCATAAATGCTTTTATTCCCTCTTCCATGAAACAGAAGGTCCCCCATACCATGTGCCTGATAGGACACAGGGAGAGCCCCAAAACCTCAGAAGGCTTAAAACACATTGTTTCTCCCTGAAAAGTCAGGATCTGGCAGCCTGCTGCAGTGGGATATCAGTGTTAGAACAGAAGGGATATTTCAAGCTGTCTTGATCTGAAGTCTCCCACAACTGGGACCAGCCAAGGATTCACCTCTGGAGCCCCAGTAACCAAGAGAAGTCCCGAGGTCCCACCACAGAATGAAGAGGAGGAGACATGCCTACCAGAACAAGGAAAGAAAAGAAAGAAAAAAAAAAAAGGCTGGAAGAAGAAATAGCTTCTCCTGAGCTTGACAAATATTCCAGATTCCTTCCTTTCCTTCTTTGGTATTAAACAGAGTTCAGTCTCCTGTTACATGACACAGAAAATGTGTCATGTCAAAATCCCCTGTGTTCTACTGTTTGCAAATAAATAACACACAAGAAACAGTAGGCTTAGGTGAAATTACAGCTACCTAATCATGGCCTTCGGTCTACCTAATTGGGTCTCCCTGTGCCTTATGATGTGATGGTGAAGTTCCTCTTACCCTCAGGCCCTTGCTCCACTTGGTGCTCAGGCTCCACGTTATCATCTTGCAAAGTTGACCAAACCCCACCATGCTCTTTCAGGACAATGACAGTTCAGTCCCTCCATTGCACGAGAAAACGTTTGTGTGGATGTTTGTGTTCACCCTGACTTCAGTGCTGGTCTGCCAGCAGCTAAGTTGGGTCAGGAACTGATATGGATGGAGCAGTGAGGACATCGCTGCTGGCCCATGTGTGGACAACACATAGTGTGGCAGAGAGACAGAAAGGAAAGTTATGCATCCCAGCTGAGTAAACATTGGACTGCAGCTGGCCAGAAAACTGACTCTGAGGGAGAAAGGACCTGCACAACGGAAGAAGAGGGGAAAGAGAGAGATTTCTTAAGGCAAACACAATACCCATTCCAAGTCAACTACAACCAAATCCTTTGGTGTGCTCTACCAAGACTGATCTCGGTGGGTGTCGTGGTTTAAGCCCAGCCAGTAACAAAGCACCACGCAGCCGATCGCTCACTCCCCCCACCCCGGCCACGGTGGGATAAGGAGAAAATAAAAGGCAGGCTCATGGGTTGAGATAAGGACTGGGAGGGATCACTCACCTCTTATGGTCACGGGCAAAAGACAGGCTCAACTTGGGGAAGAAACAAAATCAATTTAATTTACTACAAAATCAAATCAAAACAAGGATAATGAGAAGTAAATCCAAACCTTAGAACACCTTCCTCCCAGCCCTCCCGGCTTCCCGCCTCAGCCCCACTCCCGGTTCTCTCTCCCTCCTCCGCCCGGTGGCACAGGGGAACAGGGGATGGGGGTTGGGGTCAGCTCCCCACACCTTGTCTCTGCCGCTCCCTCCTCCTCAGGGGGAGGACTCCTCACTCGTCCCTTGCTCCACCGTGGGGTCCCTCCCACGGGAGACAGTCCTGCACGAACTTCTCCAATGTGAGTCCTTTCCACGGGCTGCAGGTCCTCACAAACTTCCCTGGCGTGGGTCCTTCCTGTGGGCTTCAATTCTTCCCAAACTTCCCTGGTGTGGGCCCTTTCCGCGGGCTGATCTTCAGTCACAAACTGCTCCAGTGCAGGCTTTCCCATGGAGTCACGGCCATCTTCGGGGCCTCCGCTCCACCGCTCACCTCCATGGGCTGGGGGGGACAGCCTGCCGTCTCACCACGGGCTGCAGGGGCATCCCCTCCTTCTTCACTGACCCGGTATCTGCAGAGGGGTTCCTCTCACATTCCAATCCCCCCACTCACTCCCGGTTCCCCTCCTGAAATGCGTTATCCCAGAGGCGCTACCACTGCCACTGATGGGGTCAGCCTGGCCCAGTGGCGGGTCTGACCTGGAGCCGGGGAAGCTTCGAGCATCTTCTCACAGGAGCCACCCCTGCAGCCCCTCCACCGCTACCAAAAAAAACCTGCGCCACACAAACCCATAACAGTGGGGAAATCCACAGCCGGGCAGCGTGAGAGTAAATTGCGTATGTTGACAACCACAACCGTCCCCCAGTAAGTGGAGACACAGGCAGATTGGAGATACAGAAGACTACTGAAGATAAAGAGATAGGGTTGGCTGCTTATAGCCAGTGCTTCAGCAGCCTTGAAACTGCTGGTGTCTCAAAGGAAATACCTTGCAGAATCCAAACCTATCATTCACCATCAAGACTCTTAAAAAACATGAGTGAATTCATACAACTAGCCATGCTGTAGAGAAACCTAGCTGCCACGGTACATATATCATATTGCATCAGCTAAAGGAAAGAATTGCCCCGTAAACTAGACCTGAGCCTGGTTCCTGTTCGTGTGTGGATCAGGTCACCCATGGCCATCAGAGCCCTTCCTTGTTGCTGCCTAGCTGCCTGGCCAGAGTCCTTTGCAAACACACAGGAAACTTGGGGCTTAGATGAAATTAAGGCCACCTAACTCTGCCTTTTGGTATCCGTGTTTCTCGGATGCGATGATGAAGTTCATCCTGCCCTCAGGCCCTTGCTTCACGTAATGGTCAACACTCGCTGCATGGCTTTAGTGTGTTGTGGTACTGCCCCAAGACTGAGTGCCAAGCACTTTTCCTTGCTCCCAGGGAGAAGGGATGAATCAGAAGACCTGTGGCATAAAACATCTTCCCAGAGACACTTCTGGATCCATCCCTGTAGGGGTGACTGCGCGGGGCCCTCCTTCGATGCTGTGCGGGGTTGCTGGCTGAGGAATGGGGACCTCACCTCATCCTGCAAGAAAGCAAAGGACCCAGCTTGAGAACGAGGCACAGCTGAGCTCTGCACCCATGTGGCAGGGAGCAGGGCAGGTTTTGCACCATAAGAGACTTCCACAGAAAGGAACCAGGCCCTGCCCAGCATGAGATGAGCCAGGGCTCTTTCCTCCAGCCGAGGTATGCCCCCATCCCTGTGGCAAGGAAAGAAGAGCACAGAGCTGTGTCTGCTGATCGTGAGCCCAGCATAAACAAAGGCATTTCTGAAGCACACCCCCAAGCCTTTGGCTGCAACATCCAGGCCCCTTTTGCACTTTTGTTTCTCAAGTTGCATCTGCAGCATTTCATCAGTGCAGAAGTATTTCTGCCCTTCTCCCCCTGTGCAGCAGCGCAAGGCAGCACGGGAAAATGCATGTGGTGGTGAAGGTGACAGCTGAGCTAACTCAGCTCTCATCATCATGCTCTTTAGCATCCTGTAAGTGCTCTCTCTGCATGTCTGTACAGTGCACATCATCCAGGTAGTCTCTGATGGCACAAGGCAAGCCAGACCTTCTACCTACCATCCTCCTGCTTTCTCCCAAAGACCACAAGCCCTGCCCAGCCTCATCTCCTGCCCCAACAGCCTGCTTAGCTACAAATGCTGCTACTAACCACGTCCCAAGTTCCCTGAGATGCAGAGTAGGGGGATTCACATCCAGGCCCACCAGCACTCAGCCCACCTACAAGGACCCTAAAGCATTCAGGGGGCTCCTTTGGGAGTCCTCACTGGGGCAGGGACCCAGAGCACCCATCAACTCGGGAAGCCAAGACTAAGCACAGACACCAAACGGCACCAATTGTGTTTCCAAGGTTGTTTGCTCTCCTCATGGTGCCTCGTTGCCTCTGTAAAGCTGGGGCATGCACATATCTTCTAGGAAGCCACAGTTTGCAAGGCCAAGTAGGTAGAAAAAGTCTCTGTATAAATATAACTGTCTCCCAGATGACCTCCAAACTTCAATCAAACAACCAAACAATTCATCACTTTAGTTAGGACACAAATAAAACTTGCCCCCATAAGATGGCATCACTGCTCACTTCCCAGTCCCTCTGTCTCCTATCCTTCATCCTTGAGGAGACAGCTCTCACGGCAGCTGTGCAACACTCACAACACACATCCCTCTCACCAATCGCCAGAACTCACCTCCTTCCCTTCTCCTAAACCTTGAGCCACTTAGCTTCTGCAGCAACTCAGACAGTGGCTTGTTGCTGACTAGTCTGCCACGATATACAGACTCCAGCAATAACAAGGAAGACATGCCACAGATATTAATATAATCACAGCACTTCAGTTGCAGACAAAATGCATGTAGTGTTCATGCATCCACCTTTTCTCTTGCCTATGTGTATTCTTACACAAAATTAGAAAACAACATCTTTTGGGAAATCCTAAAACCATTTAAAAAAGGATAAATGGGAAAAGATAGTTGCCAAATGGAAAAGTACCAAACCAGCAAAGTGATAAGGTTTATTCCCAACAGGCTTCCCTGGGGGCAGGAGAGTAATTCAGGGCAGGGGGAGGTGAAGGATGCCATTAAAGAAGGTAGCTGAACCTTCCCAAGGAATCTGCCTTAGCAGCTTTCCCCACAGTGTTACACAACACAGCACAATAAAAATGTTGGCAATGAAATGACACAGCTTGTCTTTGGACCCCCCCTGCCTTTCCTGAATCAAGCACTATGATGATATGTTAAGGCACCAGTGAGTTTTCCAATAGTAAAACAAGGGAAACCTTCATTTTGGACACCTGGAGTCTGACACAAGGCAGGTTGCAAGCACAAGAAAAGTTCCTGTCTCCATATAAAGGCAGCACTGTGCAATCAGGTGAAAATTCTTTTTTTTTTTTGTGGCGGGATTAAGAACCTGAACTTTATATTCCTGCCTGCTCTACCAAAAGGTTTCCCTGCCCTCCATAAACCTGCACCGTGCAGCAAGTCAGGCGAAGGTGATTTATAGTATTGGGTGAAAATCAGATGAAATTCAGTTGCTTCCCATTTGAGTTCAAAACTAAGCAAACTTGAGCTTTGTTTTGGGGTGAAACCAAAGCACAAAGGAAAACTTGAGAGGCAAGAAAAAGGCAGAGAGGGAAACCAGGTAAGCTGACATGAAAAAGTGGGGTTTTTTCCTGAACTCATGTGGACCCGAACCCCTAACCTCCATGCATGCAAGACCCTCTTCACACCAGCCTGTAGCACATAAATCTAACACTGAACTTGGAACTGAGTTTCAACGTGGTTTAAACCACATGCAATTAGCCCGATTAAAGGATTTTTTTTCAGGGCCTGGTTAGGTCCTGCCTGTATTTTAACTGGGAGAAAACTTGTGTTGCCAGTAGATGTTGCCACTTTTGCAGCGGGCTGTAGTTTGAGGCTACATGTGCTTGGAAAAGTTGCGTGCTTGGGCTACAAGCAAAGGCAGGCAAAAGGTTTGCTGTAAAGATGAAATGCTTTAAAGAAGGTCACATGCTTTCTGCTCGTGCTGTGCCAGGCATCAGTAAATGTGACCAGCTGAAATTGCATCCAAAACAATAAAAACGGGGGGGTGAGGGGGGTGGGACTGCTGGAACCCAGAATTATTTAAAAAGAAAACAAAACCTGGAAACATTTGCCGAGTGAAACCAGACTTTGGTGATTATTTTGTAATTATTCATGGTTGAAGGGATGGAAAACACTCCAGTATTTAAATGCAATTATTTGTTTGTTTGTTTGTTTGTTTGAGTGCAATTGCTAATGGTGATGGTTAATGGAAAAAAAAAAAAGGAAGAAATGTGTATAACTGACACACAGCACCTGCCCTGCTGCATTAGTTCCCAAGTCAACCAGCAAAACCATAGGCTTATGGGCCTTATGTGGACTTCATTCGTAAACCTGTCTTTCAAATCCTGGGTAGTTGCCAGGAATGCCTCTATTAAAAAAAAAAAAAAAAAAAAAAAAAGTGATATCCTGAAGGGTTATGAAATAAATTTCCCCGTAAGCCATATTCCATCTCTGTTGTTGGCATGGAGAGCAAGGAAAAAAGCACATTTCTTTCTCATTTTTTAAATACGTACTTTTAAGAACGATTATGGGATATTCTGAAATGGCTCTGTACCCACTTGAAGTTCTGCCTTCAATCTGAAAGAGATCTCAGGAGTCCAAATGTGTCTGTGAGCAACAAAACTTGTGTCTTGACAAGCCCAAGGCAGGATGCAAGGACTCAACTTCCCCTAATGCTCCCCTGGCATCCTTGTCTGCCGTCTGTGAATATCCAAGGAAAACTATTCTGCAGACTACCCAGCTGGAAAAAGGTGTCATGCTGCCCTGCACATCTCCTCTGGTTACCAAGAACAATTGCATGTATAAAAGAAAAAGGTTGTGAGCTCTTCCTTATTAGCAAGGATAAACTCAGCACTTCTTCCCATCGGGCAGATCTTGAGTTCTCTACTCAAGCAGCAAAGAAAAGCCAGCAGGACTCCATGCATCAAACACCTTCAACAATAAAATGTACCAGCTCAGACAATAGTCCTGTTGACTTAGGAGGTGACAGGTTTTCCCAATGTCCATCAGTGATATAGGAACATACCTGTCCCTGACACCTAAGACATTTAAGTACTTCTGAAAATGCCTATCTAAGCAGGAATGCAAAAGTCAAAACTGTGGCCTGTGCTCCTCAAGTAGTGGCCTTAGACTGGATCAGACCAAGACCTCACAAGGTCCCAGATGTCCCAGGCATGCCTAATGGTGGTAGGGAGCTTCCTACCACCCTCTTAGTTTCTGGAAGAGTGGCTACTGCCTGAGGCTATTCTGATTTCCTGTTGGAAGCCACCCAAGCTGTGAACAAACACCATGGGTGGGCATTAAAACATCCAAGGCAACCTGAGGCCTTTTGGGTTCCTTCCTAAACATGGGAGCCTCGTGCATGGAGCTCCTCTAGGTTACTCAGGGTGGCGGCACTGGCCAACGTGACAGAGGTCCCGCATCCTTCCGGAGCAGCAGTGGGAGACTTGGCAGCCTAACTCACCAGTCCTAAAGTGGCAACATCTTTTAGCAATTGAATCCAATCCAGGATGTCTGAAATTTTTTTTCCATGCAGCGACCTTATCCCAGCCCCTGCGCACAAGACAGTTGGGGAAGGTTGTGTCCTTGCCCTGCAGCGTGGCATGGTGAAGAGCAGAGCACCAGCTTAAACTACAGCCAGATGGCTTTGGGTCAGATATTAGAGAAAACTTTCTATCAGGAAAGACAAACAAGCACAGGGATTAATTTTCTGGAGATGAGCTGGCCCACGTCTTCCTACCTGGCCAAGGAAGGAACGAAGGTACAGGACAGGTTTGGGGGTCCTTGGAGAAAATGGAGGTTGGAGGAAATCCTGAAGGAGCCCTTCAAGACTTGCTGGGATGGCAGATGCTGGTCCCCAGAGCAGCAGCAGTGGCTGTTGCACCAGGGATGCTCTGTCTTTCGGAAGGGGTCTGGACCCACCTGGTGATCCTGGCTGGTTGGAAAGATCGCGTTCAGGCAGTAACTGCCAAAGGGGCATTTTGATAACCACCTCCTTGCAGTCGCCAACAGGCACTGGCATTAGCTGGATTTATAGTGAAGCTTTATCTGTTGCCTGCAATTCTAATTTGTGGTTCGTAGGCCATAAAACTCCAAGTTTTCCAGGCAGGGGGAAAAAAAAAGTGACGATTGACTGTTACTGCTGCTTCTTTTTTTTCCACTAGAGCTGTTCCTTATGCAGTTGTAACCAAATAGTAACCAAATAGACTGTCTAATGGCCAGTGCTGTTTATTCCAAAACAGTATGGATTTCCCATTTGTAATTCAAAAACCATAGGGTGTAACTTTCCTTGCTTGGCATGAAGCATGGTCGAGCTTCTAGGATACAGAGACAGTCCTGAGGAAAACTGTTCCTGCCTGAAGAAGGATCCATGAGAAATAAACTGCCTTGCACTTTTGGTGAATGATATATTTTTTAAAAGCATCTCCAGCCTAAGATGCAAAACAGCCATTTGTTTCCCAAAGTCAGTATTTATTAGACTCTGCATAGTTAAACCCTTTTTATTCCCACTTAAAAAATTTATTTTTCTTCGTCCATGTATGAACGGGCTTCCATTTACATTTGAAATTGGTTTTTGAAACGAGCTTCATCAATACCAAACTAAAAGGAAACCACAGAATTACAGAGAAATATTAGCCTGTATCATTTCATGTGAGACACAGGATAAAATCAGAACAAACTCACTATCAAACTGAAATCTGGCTGCCCACATTGAGCACTGCAGCTATTTCTGCTTTCCTCTAAGGGGATGTTATCAGATCACCCAGCCCACCACACACCAACATCAAACAACTGAGCTTTGCTGTGTTTCACCTGCTGAAATGCTGGAATTTGGGCCGTAAGAAGCAAAGTTCCTCTCCCTCCTGATCGAGGAGAAAATTTGGCAAGCATCTTAAAATTTGCAAAGTAGTTGCAAAGCTGCAAGAACCAAAAGGAAGGTGGGGGGAAAACACAACAGCTCAGAAAGACAGGGTTTGTAAGATGTGGGTTTTTCCATACTCCCACAATTTCTGAAAGCCTGAAGAATGTTGGCATGTTTACCTTGCAGAGTAATGTCATTGTGGGGGAAAGCACCCAGACTCTAGCATATTACGCAGTGCAGGTAAGATCTGGGGTTAGGTCTTGCATTTCAAGAAAGGTGTGGAGCAATGCAAAGGTGCAAACGAAGGCTCAGGAGAAAAGAGCCATCATCTCACACAGCGATACCTGCAAGCCAGCACCAGATCCCACCCCAGCTATGGGAAAGACCCTGTGGAAAGGACATCACTAGATGTAAGATGATGTAAGGGAGATTTAGGGAAGCTTTCTCATGAGGAACACCAAGAATTGGAATAAAACGCATGACAGGAGGGTGGGTTTACTGGGGAGGAGGTTCAATGCATATCCCTGGGAATAGGTTAGACGAGGAATGCAGCAAGCACGCAGGCGAATGCTGTGGTGGGATGGACTGGGCAGAAGCGCAGGGTCCAGCCCAGGCGCTGCTCAAGGGACCACAAAGCATTTTGGCAAGCGGACCCTCCCTGGGAGCCAAAGGGCAGAGCAGGGAAGCTTCCTTGCAGTCCAATTACCTCGGCGGGAATCTAAAAGATATTCCCATTGCCTGCGAAGCTGTGTGCCAAGTCTAGTGTTTGTTTGTGTCTGTGTTTATTTCTCAGAGAGTTTCTTTCTCTGCACCCCAGGGAACTGGCTGGATGCAAGCTCTGGCCTTCTCATGGAATAAGAATTAACTCCTGGATCTTGGCAATACCGGGAGGAGACCAGCTCCTGCTGAATTGCAGCCTGACAAAAGTCCCACAAGCCACAAGACGCCCAAAAAGCAAATGCTGCATGACGCCCATCTGCCCCAAGACCCAAAAAACCTGGGGCCATCTCTGTCCTGTGGCATTGTGTTGCACAGAGGGGCTTTCAGCATTGCTCGGGGACCTGCTGTGCTCCCATTACAGACATAATCATTCAGACCACTATGGGCTTGAAGGGCCCATGAGTCACAGCTCCTTGTCAAATTTGAAGGTGGATAGGGGAGGCAGTTCAAAAAGAAGAGCAAAAGGCACAGTACAGAGTCTCAGACATCGAAATAAAACAGTGTTTGCCCGAGAGCAGTTTTCCGCTGGGCTTTTAAATTCCTGAACTAATTAAAATCTTCTGGTAAAAATTGGTTTTCCTTCTCCAATGGACCATGTCGACTTGCACAAAGGGAGGCTCTGACCTATCCTTTCAGGGGCTACTTCTGTTTTAAGAGAGCATGAATAATAGCTGAAACACGTGGGGACTTCAGCATTTGGGGTAGTTTGGTGAAAAATCCTTTCTCCCTACCCCCAGTGGGGATAAACCAACGTCAGTGCTTGGCGGTTGCAGGGAAATGAATCGCCCGTCTTGGACTTCCCGCATCCCAGCATCACACATTCCTGCTGGCGGTGAATCACACAGAGCAGACATGGCACTTGCCCACAGTGACCCGGCTTGGACTCAGGGAAGTCTGGGCAGAGAGGGGGAAAGTGATGTGAAGGAAAAAACCCAGGTCACTGAGAAAACGGATCTGGAGGCTCCCAGGCTCGTACCTACCCAGGCGACCTGAGCACTGCATGTGCCTGAGCCATGTCAAGCCCAAGAGCTCATTGCTCTATCCCCTTTCTTGCTGTTGGCTACAGAGAAGGCAAATAGGCAGCTTTAGACCCTTGAAAGATAAAATGGTGATGCACCAATGCACACCTAGAGCCATCTGGACAGAAACATCCAAAAATACCTTCTTGTGAGCAGCAGATGCTGCAGGGAGGAGTGGGGCTGTAGACTTGAAAAGCCAACTGCTTGGGGGCCAAACTGGCACCAAAGCAGCCGCAGCTATTTAGCCAGCTCCATTAAGTAGCCTAAACCTTATTATAAAGAGAGGTGGTCTCTGGAAGTACACAAGATCCATCTGATTTGTAATCTAATCTTCTAATGACATTCATGGCACATAGACGGTTTTCCATGGAAACCTATCTGCAGAATGATATGCACGCCAGACGCCTTGATTTAATTAGCCCATGTAATATCCTTAGTTATGTTTAAACATCTGACCCATGCTAACGAGATCGGGTACTTCAAAGCCGGGTGAATCATTTTTCATACCAGAGAAAAGGAACATCAGAAGAGCCAAATCCACAGCGGACACCCATTGATGTCCCATTTGCCAGCGCGTTTACCATTTTCACTGACTTTGGAAATGAATGCATCACCAGTTAAGTCATTTCTTCCAAACTGCAAGGTGGTGGTGTCCATATTCCCATAGGACCCTGAAGAGGATCCCGCATGAGAGTACATCCAGCCAAGGCTGCCCAGCGCATTTTGTGCTGTTTCGGAGTGAAATGATGCACATTCACCATGTTTCTGTGGCATTTTAAATGCTCTCTGCTGGGGAACAAACACAAACTTGCAGCAGTTCAACCAGCACAGAGCTCCTTTCAGTGTTATGGAAGTCCGAATGCACGAATAACCTTTAACTGTCCTAATTTTTGTCTTTGGATAGCATAGCACTACGGGATTCACATTTACCTGCACCTTATTTCTTTTGGCCTCTCTTGAGGCACGGACACAGACACAGGGTGAAGGGGAACAAGGTTCATGCACCAGCAATGGGAACAGTAAAACTTCCTAGAGTTGTTTGCATTGGCACAATGGGTTTTGCTGACATCTTTGCATCATTCACAGTCTACAATGCATGAAATATTTAGGGTTATCACTAAACTGAAAGTTTATGGACTAAACCCAAAGTTCACTGAACACCCAGCAAGAACAACTCCCAGCAAGAGGGACCAGACACTGTCTCAGGCTACCAAGTTAAAAATAATTCTCAACTTTCAGATTTCACAGATGGCCTTTAGGCTACAGTGCTGTTTGAATGATGGGTGATTCAGACAGGACACTGCAGTATTGTGTCATGAAGGCCACAGAGATGCTGCAGCAGGCAGGGAAAGAGTAGCTGGCACATGGGAAGGCGTAAATGGAATCATAGAATCATTTAGGTTGGAAAAGACCTTTAAGATCAAAGAGTCCAACCATAAATCTAACACTTCCAAGTCCATCAAGTCCAAGATGACCCACCTCCAGACTGGTGGCAGTCACCAACAAAGGCAAAGAAGAACGTCTGCTTTAATGCTTTTGCTTTAAGAAAATTTGCACTAATGGAGGTTGGTAATTATAGGAACTGATATTAGCAGCAGAACTAGGGTAATTGGAAACTTCTGCTTTCCTAGGTAGTATTTATAGGAGGCTTTATTGGTTACTTTGATGAAGGTAAGGACTCAAATGCTGCTGAACAACTGAAAGTCTTACAACTCGTTTATTATAAAGCAAAATTCCTTTCCAGCTTGACAAGAAGTATCTGGAGGTGCGTGTCCAAGTGCTAGGATGGTATTGAGATGTGAGGAAGACTGCTGTTGCACAGCCACAAAGGCTCAAAGACTGCAGCATCTCAAGACTGAGCCAGGCTTTCCATGGCCCAGCAGCTTTGTCCTACCCAGCACTGCCCGGCAATGAAGCGTTGCTCAGAGATGCCACCAGGCACCAGCACTTGACCGAGGCTTTGTCAGTCATCTGTGCAAGATGGCCCCATGCTGATATGACCTGGACTGCTCTTCAGAGCATCTCTCCGTGAATCTTGGTCATGTCCAAGCAATCCCTGAAAACATGCTTGGTATCTACTACAGCACCCAATCTTTAACCTCAACCTAGGACAATGGGGAACAAAGTAAAACAGCTCTCATTTAAAAAAAAAATAATGTAAACAAATTAATTTGATGTATGTCCCAATTGAGACCAAGCTGCAGCTACCATTAGTAATTTTAAAATTAAAATTAAAAAATTAAATTAAATATTGCATCTATTGCATCATGAGACTGTCCACTACAGTGTCATGGAATAGCACGGATATGATCAAATATAAGAGAAAACTTCCAGAAGCTGCTTACATGCTGATATGAAATGCTCAGTTGCTGAAATTTTCCAAAATTAAGACTTATTGGTAAAAACTGGGTTTTGTGGGAAATGAAACAAGGGATGAATCTATTATTACATTCCGTCTGCAAACAAAAGCAAGCTTAGAAAGGCCAGAAACACCCACAAAACAATCCACCCGATTCCCTGTGCCTCCTTGATCTTCTGTGCCTCCAACCGGTACCACAGCTCCCAATGCCGTAAGTGACACCACTACATGGAGCTAACAGCGCTCACTGCTTTTAAAGAGATTTCTTAATTTAACTTTCAATTTATGAAGGCATTCTACCATCCTTCAACTCTCATTTTCTCTGAGCAAATGCAGACCCTGCTTTGCAAAATGTTAAATAAATGGATGTCGCCAAATTATTAAAATTAAAGGCAAGTGCTGAGTTGGCCAAGTGAATCATGGCTGGAAACCAGCTTCCAAAATTCCCTTAGCAGCTTTCAGATGATTGTGGAAAGACGCCATCAAGAAAATGCCGTGTCTGCAAGCATCACCTCACCCTGGTATGTTTGGAAAGCTTATAGAAAGCCTGTGCCACAGGGAGTGGACCGTGTTCAGATCGTACATCATCCTGCTACCTTCTGGGGGACGGACGAAGCCATTAATCAACGACAACAGTCGTCCTACTCCATCTTAAACATCTTGAGTTTATCTTTCTCGCTGACTTCCTAGTGACAGAAGCATCCTACGAAAATATTTGGAGATGCTTGTTCCTGGGGCTCACAGGTACACATCACCTGCCACTGCTCCCTTCTTGCACGAAGCTTTTAGGCAAAGGCTTACTTGAGCCTCGCGGTAACTCACAGCTTTTGCTAAACATACATTTGATAGGAAATATGAATTTCCAGTATTTTACCTGTAGATTTTCACCATTGTGCAGCGTGTTTGGCTGGCACTTTCTTGGTTTGGACTTTTAAGTACCTTTTTAGGATAAAGATCGTGGCACATGTGAGCTCCTGGCCAGGCACGCTCAAGCTGGCTGATTTTCTGTTGGAAAGAGTCATCATGCATTTTACAAACACCAGATGCTCGATGATGGGAAAATAAAGCATACTTTCCAGTAAACAAAAGCAGATTTCATTTGTCTCTGAAGCATAAACAACAACAATAAAAAAAGTTTAAAAAAGTGCAAAACAGAACAGTACAAGTCAGGCTTGTACATATGCATCGGGGGAAAAAAAGTGATGAAAGCAGCGGGAAACGCATGTACCTGGAGATGGGTTAATGAGCTCCGCAGTGCAACTACGGTCTTGGGGGGCTGCAGCCTCCTTTTCTCTGCGCAGGGCTGGCATGGGTGCAGGAGCCAGGCACCTCACGTGTTGCCCTGTCTCTCAGGCACACCACAGGTGAGCCACAGATCTCTCATTTTTCTTCCAGGTTGCAACTTGCAGGGGACAGAGAGCTCATTTGGGAGGGAAGGCAAGCCTGAAGGAGCTGATAGGGGGGAACAACAACAACAAAATGTTAAACAACTAGGGGCTTCCCCAGCAGCGGCTGGGGGAGTGGAAGTAACGCATGCTAGAGGAAATGCTTTGAGACTGCCTGAGATTTACTGCAGTCTTGGTCGGTTCTCATAGCTCAGAGCAAATATTTGAGCATCACACAGTGCAAGGCAAAATCTCTTCTCTTCCTTGCTGCTGCAGGAAAGGGAACTCCGCATTAGATCTTAAGATAAGATTAATAAGCATGAGTCATAAGGAAAATGTTGCAATGCCGTTACATAAACCAAAGACAGACTCACCCATGAGCTCTTCTCCTCAGCCATACATGAAATTCAGTGAGAAGTGACCAGAAACCCCAGCCTGTCTACTCCAGAAAGAGAACCAAAAGGGGACAGGTTAATAGCATGCAAAATCACGGCTGGACTCTAGCAGCCTTTTAAACAATTCCATGTTTATTGTCCCGAGGTTTGCAGCTCAGACACACAGATCTCTCCCAGTTGAGGATAAATCTCCTGTTCCTTCTAAGCTGCACCACAGAGATGCTATCGCTGACCCCCCCACCCAGCAAGGTTGTGGGTACCAAGATGGGGTGACTACTGCACAAGCCTGGGGGCAGATTCGCTAGGAGGCAGAAGGCAGACTATTGAGGCTGGAGATGATAGAATTTCAAATTAGGGCTTGTTTTGCTTTGGTTTTAATCACCGTAATTCCAAACCATTTGATCATTTTCTTCCAATTTAGGAAAAACTCTCTTTTTGCTTTTAGAGGGAATGCTGGCACCAGCTCAGACAAACATCTCCCAAGCAAAAATAGCAGGAATCCTAAAAAAGGGATTGTGCCCTTGACTGGAGATAGCTATAGAGACTAATTCCTCAGGTACCCAAAATGCTCTTTTTACCACCCGAGCTAAAGAACACAAATTGTCCAGGTGTTGCAGACAGAACGTGCACATCTGCTAACCCCTAGGAAGAACAGAGCAACCATCAGAAGTGCTCGCAGCTTAAGCTTGTACTGAGCTGTCCAATGAAAACGCTGGGAAAAAAGCTAAGTTATAAGAATCAAAATATTTTGAAGAATTACATCGATTTCAAAGTACTTTCATGTCAGGACAAAGCGAGGAGCTGCATTTCCAGAGCTGGGTACAAAGAAAGCAGGAGCAGAAATAAGAGGTCTAAAGGGCCCTCTTTAATCTGTTTTGAAGGACCAGGTGGAAAGCCAAGAGCTTTGGGCTGCTCTAAGCAGCAGTGGGTGACAGCAGCCACCTTGCACAGCCACAACCTGCCACAGCACCCTGAGGAAAGGGCAGGCCAGCACCGCTGAGAGTACGTGCAAGCTTGGAAAAGGGATTTGAAGGGGTGAGGAGAGGCTCCAGAGGAGGGGGAGCCTCGTCTGCACATTCACCATGGTTTACATTTTGATTTGTCTACCATATCCCTCCTGAAAATTGTCCAGGGGTGGCAAGGTGGGAGCTGGCAACCGTGCAGGAAACCACTGCCCAGTCCCTGCCTGCTTGCCTGCAAGCCCCTTGCAGGCAGCACGGTTCTCCGGCCCCCTCCAGTGGCTACAAAACAATGCAGAGAAGTCAGCTACAGAGCAGGATTCAGGCTTTTGCAAATCCCGTCCCTGCTCTTTGCTAGAGAGCTGTACCCCTCCTTCCCATGGCGAAGCAAATAATTAAGCAGACAGCCACGCTCTTGCACTAGAACATCTTTATTCAGTTACACATGGATCCAGGCCCACCACAGATACCTCCTATCTGCTCTCAGATCTGATCTTGCTGCTGTGCACAATCATTTTACCCTGGGCAAAGCCAACAGACCACTGATGAGCACTTCGTGAAGTGGGACTCTGTCACCTCTACTCTGTCCTGGGCAGGTTCTTACACTGCTTTCTTCACTGAAACAGGAAGGGCTAAAGAGCTACTGTACCTCAAAGGCCAGTTCTGGTTTAAAAAGTGCTTTACTGAACTTTGGGGATGGGGGGAAAAAAAGAAAACCAAAAAAAAAACCACTTCGACCCAACAGATGCTGTTCTTCTGCCTTTTGCAAAACTCCCAAAAAGCAGGAAATTACATTTGGGTACCACCATTTCGTGCTCTGGAAATCCCCTATAGCAACAAAGACAAGAAGAAAGCCCACATGAAAGACTGCTTTGGATCTGCTTTGCTTATTCCAGATCTGTTTTGGTTCTTTAACCATTTCTCAAATCTTGTTATCCCATCCCACCCATGCTTATAGCAAGGCCACACAATGCACACTTTATATATAATGCACAAGTATAATAGGCATTCTTCAATACAGGGGAGGTACACTGCAGAAATGTTTAATTTCCCACCCATGACTTTATGATGCTCATTTGTTATTCATGTTAATTGAGCATGTCCCATCAACAACATGATAAAAAGACCTTTACAAAAGAGAATGCTCTGCTACATAGGAGGAAATGGTAAAGTCCCAGTTAAGGCAAAAATAAATGCTGCTTATATAGTGTGAATATACAGAATATGCACATATTACTCAGATTTCATATTGGAAGACTGCTGTTTCTGGGATTTAAAAGGACAGGGACAGCCAGAGGCTATAGGTTTTGGCCCTACAGTATAGGACACTGTGGTATATGAATATCATGAATCTATTTTGAGATTCATTATTATCTCTCTACAATGAAAATTCCAGACCTTCTAAGTCTGCGTATTAAACCACTTCACTTAGGCAAAGCTTCAGCAACCAATGTCCACAGGGACTTACTCTAACAGTAATCTTTGCACTTACAGCTTAATATTATGCGAGTTGTCCCCCTGAGTTGGACTCCCTTCAAGCCCTCAAGCCAAAAGAAAGACCATCCAGGTTTAACACCGAGACCTCTGCAAGGAGGCACAGTCCCTCAGTTAAGATCAGAGTTGGATGGGTAGTCCAGGCAAAATGTCTCCTGCACTTCAAAGCTTTGATTCTGCAAATGTCCAAGTGATTGACGAACTTCAAGCTTGTTTGCTACTGGGTTGGGAGAACCATCCTTTGACCTGTGGATCAGGGGCTGGAGATATCCATGGTCAGGGGAATCCTTTGGACTCCACATTGGTTGGATTGGAAGACTCATGTAGTCCTTCAAGCTTGAGGTCAAAAGAACTACCCATACACAGGGAGGTCAAAGTCCCCACTCCCAGTATGGCTTGAGCTTACCAGTGGGACCTACAAAGGAATCATATCAGTACCAGGTATTGACTCGGTGCATGGGAAGAGGGTGCTCTTTGCAATTTCACTCACATGGGAGTTACGGTGCTGGGAGGGAGCACAGTTGCTGGACTGGTCAGGGTGCCACTGGCTGGCTATCCATAAACACACTGCAGGTCAGTGTCCAGGCAAGGGCACAACAGTCAACAAACCAAATACTGAAGCACCTATAATTAAAATTGTAACAGGTCATCTGCAGAAGCTTAGCTTTAACTATATACTTGAGTTACATCAGGCACTGAGTTAACAACTAAATTCTCCACATTTCTTTGGGCCACCCTCCATCATTCACACCACGGCGTTTCACCACAGCTCATTCCAGGTGGAGCCAGCTCTCCCGGAGCATGTCCTGGAGCCTTCCATGTCCATCCTACCACCTTCACCCAAAAGGCACTAATGGATGACCAGTTTGCAAAACTGCACAAACAAGTAAAAATCAAGGGGAAAAAAGCCAACCCAAAGAAGCTGCTGCCATGGCATTTTCTCAAGACAATCTACCTCATTTTCTGCCTCTATACACTGGAGCTAGAGAATATGTTCGGCCTGTGCTCCTGCAAAACATTATGGTTCCACCGGCAAGGTGACAAGAGGCTTTACAACCTGTTTGCATCTTTCAGGCATGTTAACACTTCTATAAAGCAAGCGCACAACTCTCAGGCAACAAGCTTATGGGCTGCCCTGGCCTCCAGCATGGTGAAAACCTAAACCATCTGCAAGCCTGAAAAGGAAACAGTGCAAAACTGCTGCCTTCTCACCTTGAAAGCATGCCTACAGCTACATATCCTTGCCATTATATCTCACCTGATGAGGGTTTTGAAAGTATCCTTTGCTTTGGTATCTGAGCACTGAGTGTAACCACCACATTTTAGCCTGTTCTCAGCAGTGCAAATTGTGCCACTTATCCTAAAATCAGCGAGTAGAGCAATGTAAGGGGCCAGCCGGACCTTCCAGGCCTGGCCATGGAATTGAAATAACAGGAAACAATCAAAGACTGCATTTTTCCTGCCCTTCCTCCTTCTCTGAAAGCATCTTAGAAAGGCACGTGTTCTTCAGCAGATAATAAAACATACAAGAAAGTCCGTTGTTGCTTATTGAACTCCACCCTAAATACAACCCATAGTGGGAGGAACAGAAACGGAACTGTGATTTTGCATTAATGCCTCTGGAAGAAGAACATTTGGTAACTAGTGTCAAGACCTATGGGGCAAGTCCATGGGGCAGCCTTGAGGATCTGCTCCTATAGTGGCAGGATAGCCAGGGCTGTCAGCCAAAGGCATTTGAAACTGAACTGCAAGGCAGCTTAAACAACCCCACTTCCCTGTTACTGCAGCGGGTCAAGGAGAAAGCGACCAGAGCTAGATCCCATTCCCAAGAGGGGCTGTCTTACTGTCCTTGCCATCCCATGCTGAACTCAGCTCTCAACAACAGGTCCCTAGGCACTAATACCATACAATAAATAAATCCCCAACATCTTTAGGATCACATCTGAAAACATACCCTCGCCAACTCCATGAGCATGGGAAGAATATGTGATAAAGAAAAGTTGTCCAAAAAAATCCAACTTACAACACAGGGACTAGAAAGAACTTGAATCAGTAAAATAAAAGCAAGTACCAACATTACCTGAGTTTTTACCCAAGATCCTGAGGGACCATCATCTCTGTCCTTCTAAAGTTGCTCTTTTGACAATGTTTCCTATACAATGACTACGTTGCTACCATTAAGGAGCTGGCTGACCCTGAGATCCCAATGAAAGGCTGTCGACTCACTGCAGAATGACACTCTTCTGTGAGCTTGTGACATGAAGGTAAACAGTAATGTAGAGGCACTGGAAATCAAAGGAGCCCAGGCTGCTGGATGCAACATTGCGTTTAGAAGCACATCACCTCCTAACTCTTCAAGAAAAGACAAAAAGTCCTTTCTTCTCCCTTTTCCACAATGCTGGTAGAAGCAGTATGCAAACAAAAAGACCTGTTAAGTGGATCTGCGAGGGTTTTCTGTGGTCATACTGCCACTGTGGAATACAGAGTAAAAGGTAAGCAGGAACTTCCTATTACTATGTGACTACTTCATTGTCAGCTATTTTACCGGGCCTTCAATAACATCATAATCACTGCAATAATGCAAGCAGGCAGTCTAGAGATCATTTTGGTGTCTTTTTCTTCATAATCACACAGATATATTCACAGGCATTGCATCAACCACCATCCAGCACAGCAACACAACAGTTTAATTTAGCAACCCCTCCACTTGTTGCTCCTGGTCACTTCAAATATTCAAACCCATTTTACAGTGAACAGAAGATAAATTTAGCCATTGCTTTTCCAAAAAGTACCCTAGAAACCTTTCAGGTTCACGTGCTGGCTTCATCTGAGTATCGCAGTCCTTGTCCCACCACGACTGCAGTGGTGACTGAACCATAGGGATCACATCCCCACAACAGGCTGTGTAGCTATCAGTTTCCAGAGGTGAAACTACCTTTTCCTCTTCTCTCCATGTTTTCTCATTCATGCTATGGCAGTGGTCACAAGACTTGACCCAGTCCCAAGCAGTCGGGAGGAAGACCAGCCAGCCCCTGCCTTGTCCATTACAGTGCTGGAGGGAGAGCCAAGCTGCCACAGCAGATCTGGTGCTCTGTAGAAATGACTCAGACAGGATAGGATTACATATTCTGCTACTCTCCCATCTGTGCGATGGGGCCTCTACACAAAGAAAGCCAAGTCAGCAGCTACCTTGCAGCACGTAGAGACACGGATACAATTTCCCAAGTAACACACAGCACTGGACAGGAAACTTGGATGCATTTCACACCAGAAGAGGACAGAAGAAAACACACCCACTTTTACAGCAGCAATCACAAACTTCATACGGAAGAGAAAGGCCAGGTACTGGCGGCAGAAAGAGAAGAGTGCTGTTGTAAAACCCTTACCAATGCAAGGAGAGACTCCCTTGTACGCTATAGGAAGAGGAAAGGCTTAACTACGGACACTTTCCCCACGCAGAAGTGCCACTGAGACCCAGGGTGTGTGTAACACAGATCAATAACAGAGGTAGAGTCATAACAAACAGACATATGCTAACAGCTATAGGATATATTGTATTTGCTCATGTAACAGCCACACACACTTACCGGCCTCAATGCCCAACCAGTTGCAAACAAGAGATCACCAGTTAGATAACTGGTAACTTAAGAATAAGACACACAAAATCACTGCACCCTAAATTTGGAGAGGAAAATCACAGGGGCAGGGAATTATGTGCACTCCATGAGCAATACAGTATTTCACTGTGGGGGAAGGGATAGGATTGGCACCTGGCTTTATCAGCACACTCATTTACCAAATCAAACTGTCCCGGAAAGCAGCCAGTTGCCCTTTAACTGTGTTCGTGAAGTAAAAATTGTTTAATGGGGTCTGGGATTGGAAGGATATGGATCAGATCCAGACGAGATTTGCCAAGTATTCTTCGTACAGCTATGCGGCAGAGAGACAAGAGGCTCCGGGTGCGGCCTGCAATGAAGAAAGCAGAGAAAAACTATTGAGGGACAGAGAGAGGAAGAGAGAGGGATAACAGCGCGTAAATTGTGCTGAGCTCTGGCTGACAGCTGAGGAGCCGTTTACCCCTTCCAAACGCCGAGGCCACGTCCTGCACAGCAACACAAAGGCAGCGCAGGAGAGCTGAGCATGCACAAATCCTCCCTGTCAGGAGGTCAAACCTTTTGGCCAAAGACTTGGAGCAACGACAGCTGTCACACAGGCAGTTTGGAAGGGCAAGCTGGAGACTGCATGGGGTTGTGACCATGTAGGCAGTCCCTGCATGACAGGGTTCAAGAGATCACTGCCAAATCCACACTAGGGGAGGCTGTGAGAGGCTTTATACTGTTCGGATCATTTTAAAATTATGCGGACCTTATTTTTTGCTCTAAATCACCCCTTGGGAAACAACACCATTGATGACCACCTCAGGCCTTATCCCTACTTTCTTCTGAAGGGTTCTTTTGCGTTCATGGAGAGCTCTTCCAGCACACGGACAAGAGGATGGTGGTGTCCATGTTGATTCAGGAACTGGACCTCCAAGGCACCGCTCCATTATCCTGCATGCTCTACCTGAGGAGTCCCGTTTGCCTCCTAAACCCAGGCTTAATGGAAACCACCTGCTCCACCTTACGTGCAACTCTTCTCAGCAGAAGTCCAGGCAGGCTTAAAAACCAGGCACGTGCAAAGCTCAATAACTTTGGGTGGGGGCTGGTGGTTGTATCCCACATCCTGAATCCCTTTTGAATTTCTCTGGAGTTCAAGAGGGAAACCCCACTTCCGACCCTGGTGCAAAGCCCTGGCCTTCGCCAGCTGAGCCTGGTGGTTTTACGAGGTGCTGCCCTTGCTGGAACAAGGGTGCGCACTGTATTGATGTTGCTTTTGTTATAAAAAGAAAGAAATAGCAGGTAAATTTAGGCATGTTCAGGTCTGAGGCTCTGGTTTACTTCTTTTGTAACTTACTTGCTTCCCAGAGGATGTTAAATTTAAAAAGCCAGCTTTTTCCCACCTTTTTCCACCACCACCTGAACTCCCTCCTGCCACTTGCTACCACCATTTGTGGCTTTACTTCCCAAGTAGCCTGTCCAGATTACAACTGTCTCTTGGGTCCCTCCCTGGGCCACCCTGCAGAGCACACGGTCACTCAAGAACAGTGAGTGCACATCTGCATGGCTTTGGAGAACTGGATCTCACTGGATATGCCATAATCCACCTGTGGTCGGCATATCCAACGCCCAGGTCTGATAGGACCCCACTGCCTAAACCTTGCCTCAGGCTGCTGACGACATGGTTAGGCAATGGCAAAGAGCTGGGAGAAAGATAAGAAAGGTCAAGTTACAGACAGAGGTTGGGCTGCTGAGATAGGCATCATTGGTAGCGGAAGAACTCAAGAGGGAAAACACCACGTGAACGTCCAAAATGCAAGAGGAGAAAAACGGGAGTCTAGCCGGAGGTTTATGGGGAAGTCTTTAGGTTGAGTCATCAGTGTTGACAGAGCTGGAGGCAGGCAGCAGCTCGGCAACACTAAGGATCTGAGCCAGAGAGCCGCGGAGGCCAGGCCCACAGTCCTCTCCTGCCTGATGCCTGCCTGGCCAGCAACAGCTCTTTGGGAGCTATATCAGGGGTGGTGAAGTCATTAATGCTTAGCTTAACAGCTTGTTAAATCCCAGTTATCTTTTTTGTTTGTTAGAATTGCTTTACACTTTTAAGTTAGGTATAACCTGTTTACGTGATCTTTTTGCACTTGGCTGAAGGCACTTGAACAAAGAGATCCAAAAGAGGATGGTAACGCCCACCCTAACAGCTCCTAACTACCAAATAAACTCTCCAAAGAGTTCTCCTGAATCCAGAGCTAGATAAAACCAGTGCTACTTCAGTAAGTCAAAGCCACTTACCCCTTGCTTCTTTGAACACCTGCAGAGCCTCAGGGTTGACTTTGACCCTTCCCGTGGATTCAACTCCCAAGGCCTCCACTTTCACCAGGTTCAGATCGGCTCCAAAGTCAATCAAGAGGTGGACGAACGCCGCCTCACAGCCATGCCGCAGGACAGCATCCATCACACAGACCGGGGAGCCCCGGGAGAAGCCTTGGATGTTGATGGGCCCACAGCAGTTAAAATCTGGGTTGGCTCCAGCCTGGAGCAGCAGCCGGAAGCACTGGAGGTTGTGGTAGGCAGCGCTGATGTACAGCGGGCAGACCACCAGCGTGGTGAGGGGCCGCAGAGAGAGACTGGGGACCCGGGAAGCGAGGTGGTGATTCACATCCACGTCTGCGCCATACCTGGGTGGGGGAGCGAGAAGAGCAGAGGTTTGTAAACAGGGGCAACAGCACCACAACCGCAGCCCAGGGTGACAAAATGGCAGGGGATGAGGCTGAAGGACACCCGGAGGGTGAGCACCCTGCCTGTCTTTGGTACCTCTGGGGCCCACCACCCAAGAACCGCCTATACCTACCCTCAGATGGACCTGGCGAGGCTTCTGAGTGAGGATGCCGTATCCAGCATGGTCTGATCTTCAAGAAGCAAAGCTGTTTCTCTGCCCGCAACAACCCAGGCTTCAGAGAGAGGAGGAGCAGCTGAGGAACATCTTTCCTTGCCCTCCTGAAGGATGTGCCAAGCATGGCCTTGGCACAAGGGATGGCTCAGCCCTGAGCCAGCACCATGTAATGCTGGATGCTAATGAGCTGGCTGGGGAGCCGGGATGTTTCCAAATGACTCAGTTGAAGAGATGCAGTGAAATAACTTCCCCACCAGGATGAAACAGGCCAAAAAGCAATACAGGCAACTGATCTGACTGTCACAAACAGCAGGGAAATGGAAATGGAAATCTGTGCTCAACAGCAAAACATATATGACAAAATCCTGCTCCCGAAGGAGCTGGGGTGGTTGAAATCCCATCAGAGATCCCCTCAGGGAGTCAAAAAGAGGCCTTTTCCCTAGTATTCAGCTCAGCTGAAGGGATATACCCGCCAACTCTGAGCATGCAGGAAACTGGAAAAACACAAAATAATTGTGTCAGACCTTCCGCTCTCCCCATCCATCCTGCACAGCTCCATTTGCAGGCTATATATTATAATAGATACCGCACAAGAGATTACAGTTCACTGGCCAGCACTCCAGACACTGAAGGGAAGACCTCCAAGAGCTGCAGCAGCAAACCTCTCAAGCCTTTTGCAACTGGCTCCTGCCTCACCCTACCCCACAGAGAAACCTGTACCTCACGTCTTCGCCGCATGGTGCCATGGTGTCCCAACTGCTTCATGAGCCCTGCAGCCAGAGTAAAGCGGGCTCGGGCTTGCTGTGGCGCAGAGAAGGCATGCAAGCAGGCTAAAGCCCTGCTCAATGGACATCAGCATCGTCATGAAACAGAAGCAGTGCCTGCAGCATACTTCTTTTCGGTAAGTACAGATGGCACTAAGTTGTGAACGAGCAGAAAACAAGGCTTATTGGCTTTGGTTCTTCTCTTTTTTTTGTAGGAAGTGAAGAATGCGGCCAAATAAATGGGAGCAAAAAAGCCAAGTGTCACTCTCTGGAAAAGCATAAAATTTGAAAAATGGCAATGCTGCGGAAAGAAGAGATGGCAGAAATAAGCATTTATTTTCCCCAGGCTGGGTAACACCCAAGCAGTGGGGACACTAACTCCATTTACTTCACATGCATCTTGGATGGGAAGAAGGAGAAAGACAACGCAATCTCCTGAGGAGTAGCTGGTTTTAACTGCAGCACTGCAGATGCTGCAAAGCCCTGTCCCTTCTCTCCACAGAGGGATAAAAGGTTCCCTCACTTGCCAGTCCCCCTCCCAAAATTGCAAACTGAGCATTCAGAGAACTAGATTTTTCTATCTTCCTAGATAGCATTATATCCCTCTCTGCAGTTAATAAAACAAGTAAGGAAACCACCTGGGGACAAAACCTGCCTCAAGGCAAGCACAGCTCTTGCTGAACCCAGTAAGGGCTGGTCCTTATCCAGCAAATACTTAACGAAATGCTTCAATTCTGAGGATGGGAATGGTCTCATTTAAATTAAGCACACACAGAACAAGGGCCGAGGAAACGATGGCATGCAGTGTATTTTTACCCCAATGCACAAGATCTCCCAAGCATGAACATCTTGCCTGAGATCTCAGGAGACTGGTGGGGTGGAAAAATGCAAGAAAAGGATGGAGCTAAGCAGTAACAACATTGCCAAGTGCAAGCTGGTCCTCGCACCAGCCACATGACTAAGCTTTGCTTTCCAGGCCAGGCAGCTGGCCCAAGGATCACTGTGCACTAAGGGGACATTCCCATCTTTTGGGGACTTCCACAGCACTTTGCTGAATCTGCATCACTTCACCTATGTTGGAGCACAGTGTGCAAAACAAGAAAAGGTGTCTGTTCTCCACAGGCAATTGCACATGTTCCCTGTAGATAAACCTCTTAAAATCAGACTACACAAGCATTTGGATAGAGGCATCTGTGCTGCTGTGGGACTTTTGTAGGGCTGTTGTAGGGCCAATGCCTCCTATGGCCGTGATCCTGACCACACAGCAGGTATCCCTTCATTTCAGTCCCTTTTTTTCCATTGTTGTCATCAAAATTCTCAGTAGAAACCCCCAGTTCAAAGCAAAATACAAAATTCTACTTTTATCGCAGTTGGGCATGCACCTGAGGCATCAGGTTAATTTGTCAGATCTGCTTTTCACCGTTCTAGTGTGACAAAAGAATCTTCTCATCCTTAATACGCTGGGTCAGCCCTCAGTTACACTGCAAATACAGTGCAACAGTCCGATCCCATCGCAGCATGATCACATCACAAGCTGTTAGGAAAGTAATCTACACCCTGGCAATATAACCATAAATATTTCCACCAGCCGTCTTATAAAATGGATCACCATTCCATAGCTATGTGTGTATTTACTATTAATGGATACAATTTCACTTATTGCTTGGTTAGCTGGTTCAGCATTTGTAGTAGTATTCAGGAATCCTGATTGTGCTACCATATGATTAAAAAAAAAGAACCAGGTGATGTTTAGACACCTGCAGCAAGCCTGACTGGGTTGGGCTTTCTCTTCAGGACACTGACAGACACTGAGGCCCTCTCGAGCTGAACAAGCTGAAATGTTTCCTTATATCTCAGTAAAAGTGTCCTCCTCAGTACATTCCCCCTGCCAAATCCTTTAGATCAACGTTTTCAAAATCTCTGAGTGAGCTTTGTAACGTAAGACTGCATTTTAAAATAAGTGATTCTGAACAGACCTGTGAAATCTGTACTCTGAGATATTTGAAATTTTGGGCAATCTGACAATTTGGTATTAGCTTAGCAGCCTTGGGAGAGACATTATCTAATAAAAAGATACTGGACAAATTCCAGTTAATTTTTAATCCTGAAAGTTTTCCAAAATCTTGCTTTCAATATTGCTGGCAAGGCATCCCAAGGAGTAGACACATAAATCAATGCATCAGCTATCCATGTGCTGCTGAAATACTATTTGCTACATTTCACCCTGCCTTAGCGGATATATCAGGGGAGATTCTTGGGAATGCAGCATGTGAGCTGAACCCTGTACCAACAAGCACGTGGCGACGGGGATATCCTTCTCTCAGCTTGCTGAGAAAGAAGCAAGGAGGGGGGATCAGCTCCCCTTCTTTCTACTTGCTAGCTTCCTTAAAGCTGCACTTGTATGAAAATTAACTTCCCCACAAGCAAAAAGGAAAGGAGAAAAACTCCAAGTATTTTGAAATTTTTCTTTTAAAATCCTTTTGCTTGTTATTTTCTAGCATTTGTGGTCATTGGAGGGATTCCTTGGAGAGCATTTCTGTGTGAATCCAAATACACATTCTTCTCTTTTACTACTTCTTTCTACAACCTGTATTTTCCCCTTATGATCCCTTATTATTTGGCATCAACAGCCCATATAGTTGCTCAGCATAGTCCCTTATACAAAAACTTTCCAATTTAGAAGGAAGGAAGTATCAAGGCACACAACAGAGAAAGAAACTCAAGTTTGCACAGCCTACTGCTAGACCTTGAGCCCACTCACTGCTGGTGCTGCAGAGGAAGTTTCCTGAGGGATAGGAGGTCACCAGTCACCCACCACCCAGCTAAGGTTACTGTTCATCACCTCATCGTGATGGCCATCATACCCTGCCCCAGAGATGCCACCCCTTCAATGGAGCTGTGCATCAGGTGTCTGGGCAAGGGGAGACTGAATCGGATGCCACAGAGGGTGTCCCAGTGATGGGCAAACACCAGGCAGTCAAGAACAGTCAGTGCCAGTGACAAGCACCTCTCCTCCTGAGGACAGAAAATGGTCAGAGCAGCAGAGCTAAGCAAAGGAGAGATGTGTTTCCAATTTTTGGTTCGTTGTGGGATCCACCTCACTCATAAATTCAGCCAGGGGCAGGGAGCTGGCAGTCAAGATGGAGGTGGGAAGGAACATACTTTTTAAGATTTGGATCTGACTGAATAATGGATGGTAAGCTCAGAAACGGAGACTCCTCCCTTGGGCTTTGTCTTAAGAGAACAGGCATGGGAGTCACACAGCAGGGCACAGACCTGTTGCCAGGCCCAAGCGATGGGGAATACAAGGATGTCCCTTTGGGCACCTCTCCACCCTCTCTCCTGTCCACCTCTTGGCCAGCATCACCAGGCCTGTGGAGGCACTGGGCATGCGAGGAGGGAACGGATGCTCTGAGCCCCATGGGGGCAATGATCCCAAGGAAGGAAGAGAGGGAGGTAGAGCCACCCCTTTCCTCATAAGGACCACATCCAGCCCGCACCTGAGCTCTCACCTGATCAGCTCCCGGAGGATATCTGCCCGGCCCACACGCGCCGCATGGTAGACAGGGGTGCTGCGGTGGTGCCGGCTGCCGTTGGGGTCAGCCCCAGCTTCCAGAAGGATCTTGGCACACTCGAGGTGCCCGTTGACCACGGCCACATAGAGGGCGGTCTGCCCCTTCACATCCACCAGGTCGATCTCGGCCCCTTTGCGGAGGAGGAAGTCGACGCAGGGGCCGTGGCCGGCGGTGGCAGCGATGCGCAGCGGTGTGCAGGGCAGCCAGCCGCAGCACCACACGGACTTCTCGTTGATCCGGCTGGCATCGGAGGGGGGAAAAGCATGGGGTCAGAGAGGGCCTCCTGCCACCTTGCACCATCCCACCTACCCCAGCCCCAGAGGAGGATGCTGGGAGAGCCCTAACAGCTCGCTTGAAGCTTTTCCTCCCCATTTTCTGCACTTCATAGCAGCCCTGAAAAGCTCCTGCCAATAACCTGACTAGGCACTGCAGGTGGGTAGCCAGAGACTACAGCATGTAACAGAGTAGCGCCTGGAAGATGGGCTTTATCGCAGCTCTGCTGTGTCAGGAGCTGCACATACGCACAGTGAGGGACAAACCCTGCCTCAAAACATAATCAAAATTACCAATAAAAAAATAAAAAACTCCCTACTCCCTTTTTACAGGGAGATGTCCCAGATCAGTGGTGACCAAGCTGGGGAAGACAACCATTTAATTCAAGCTGCTCCAAAGGGGGCAGAAAGTCAGGAAAGCAGCAGGGAAACAGCAAGAGGACACGGGAGGAGGGGAGCAACGTATGGAAATGCAGGCGTACATCTGTATCACACCACTGGCAACATCCACACTCAGCCAGGTACCATGGGATGACATAAACACAAATCCAGGGAAACTCAGCCAGCCCTGCCAGCAAGGAGTAAGCTTGGGAGGTGCAGCCACCCTGCACTGAACAGCCTAAGTAGGCCATTAGCTTCCTTGGTGGATGGCTGTACTGGCCTAAGAGCCTTTTCCAATTTATTGAAAGAGATGGCTCTGGCTGGCAGCTGCTTAGACCCCCTCTGAAATAACCTGTATTAGTTGTCTTGCTCATCCAGACCTCAGGTTAACCCTACAAATCTCATAAACGTCCAGACCTCACTCACTCTCTGCAAATCACTGCGGGTACTGTTTTAGCAGGAACACGCAGAGAGGAAAGGATTTCTTTAAGGCCAATGTAGGCTGGCAAAAGTGCTCTTTAGCCAGCGTAGCAGTGGATTTGCTCTTCTAGCTCACTCCATGCAGGCCCGCGTAACTGGTACAGGACAAAGCAGTTTTTATACAGTGCATTTACAGAGTCTGCTAGGAAAGCAATGCCACAATATTTTTTTTCAACCATGTTTTAGGAAGAGGAGTAGTATAAACCCCACATCACGCCCTCAGCTGTCAAGTCTTATGATAAAAGTGCTCCCTTTAACCTTGGAGATTTGGGGATGTCCACGCCATACCAACCCCCAAATTCAAAGAAGTCACTTCTCTGCTCACTCCACCACCTGCTGCGGTGGTATGGGTCCAGCCCTCCTCCTCCCACCAAACTTTGCTTTATCCTGCAAGGAAGGATGCCTGGCCCTGCTGCCAAAGGGCTCCCACATGGCGTGGCAGAAAAATAAGGCAAAAATCTCAGACCAAGGGTCCAAAGAGCCCCAGCTGCCCAGGTGGCAGAAAGAGGGGCTGGCTCATTGTCATTTTTTGCTGAAAGGCCACTTTTTTTGAGGCTGGGAGACATTTTGCACTCTAAGCAGTTTTCTCCACGGTGCAGGAAAATTAATTAACTGTCCCCACGGTCACAGACTTAGCACTGGGCAGATCTTGTAACATTGGGTGTTTCAGGTTTATATTCGACTGTAATCCCTTTTGTATGTTTTCCCCATTATACGTAGGCTCCTATTTTCACGGTATTACATTTCTGCCCTGATCTGAAAAGAGCCCGTGCTCGGCCGCCGCACGCTCGCGAACGGGCTTGAGATTTGCCTCCTGGGAGACCACGGTGGGATGACCTGGGGGGGCGGGGTGGGGGCGAGCGGAGCATATTCCCAACCTGACAGTTCTCCCGTAAAAACAGAAGGAGAAGGGGTTGGGTGTCTCCAAAAGGAGCAAGCTGTGGGAACGGCGCGGGGCGAGCAGCCCCAGGGTCGTCATTAGCCGAAATCCTGGGAGCGGGACCTCGCACCTGGTCTCCCCCTTGTCCCCGTCAGGGTCTCCAAAGGCAGCGCTGAGGGTGCGGGCAGGGTGGGGTGCGAGAAAGGCCCCCCCCGGCCCCCCCTCACCTTTGGAAGCTCTCCTCTTGCAGCAAGCTCTTGAGGGTGGGCAGGTCCCCCACGTAGGCCGCGTCGTGCAGGCGGGTGTCCTCGCAGTGCTCGATGGGGTGGTCGCAGAACTGCTCCCGCAGCCACTCCTTCAGGTTACGACCTGCGCTGGAGAGAGAGCGGAGCGGAGCGGAGCGGGGCGGGGAGGGGGGGGAAGCCGGGTTGAGCCCTGGCCCGGGGCGGGGGCTGGCCCGTCCCCTCCCGCAGACGGCGAGCCCGAAAGAAGCCCCTGCCACGGAGCGGGCCCGCAGCGCCGCTCCCCCCCGCCCCACGTTACCTGCCTGCCCGCCTGAGGCGGCGGGCGGGTCCCCGCCGCCGGGGGGGCCGCCCTCCGCCATCTGCCCCTCGCCCCGCCGGGCCGGCTCGGCTCGGCTCGGCTCGGCCTCCCTCCCCCGCCGGCAGCAGCGGCCGCCGCCGCCGCCCTCCGCTCCCCGGGCCGGCCTGATTGGTGCCTGCCGGCCCGGCGGCTTCCTGCCTCCGCGTTAAGGTGGTTTTTTCGCCGGCGGGAGGAGGGCGGTTCGCCTCCGCTCCGGCAGCGCGGGAGCCGGCAGGAAGGCCGGAGCCATTCCTCCTTCAGACCCGCCCCGCCGCGGCACCTCAGCGGGAGGCAGGCTAGGGCGGCCCGGCCCGGCCCGGCCCGGCCCGGCTCTCCCGGCGGCGGCCCTCAGCGCCCCGAGCCCGAGCCCTTACGCCGGCAGAGCTCGGTGGCGGGTAAAGGGGCCTGGGGGCTCCTTCTTCCAGCAACGGGCAGAAATGGAGCTGGTGCTTTACAGCGCTGCCCCCACTCCCTGCAGCAGCCTCACGGCCGCCACCTGCACCTCTGCGGGAGGGATACCAAGCGTTTTGAAAGCTGGTGGAGAGCAGCGTTTTGCTTTCCTTAGGCTAGACCAAGGTTTGCCACAGCTAAAAGCTGCAGAGAAGGCTTTAACGCCATCGTATCCTCCTGGTTTTCCCCGCAGCACTGCTCCCGGAGCCGCCCGTCGGGTTGCCGCAAGCCTGAGGGAGAAAACAGCCTGTGTGAGGGTGGACAGAAGCTGCAGCGGGCTGGGAGCGAGCAGAAAGGCGAGACGGTTATCAAAACAACACCAAGAAGCGGCAGGGTCTGAGCAAAAAGCTGCTGCTTTGCTTAAACCCCGCCAGGCAGCCTCAAACGTGGCGCCCAAAGCTGCACTCTCAGAAGGGAGCAGCGGTCCTGTTAGGTGCCCACACGGGCGCAACGCTTTGGGACTGCAAAGGGAAACCACACAAAAGGTCCGCAAGGAAAGCAGGCCGCACCGAACCCGACCTCCTCCGGCAGCTCGTCGTGGTGGTGCCCTGGCGCAGAGCCGCTCTCCGAGTGTTTGAAACACACCCTCGGCTTCTGAGCACACATTGTCGAGTCCCCAGTGCCAGAGGGGAATGGTGGTAATCCATCTAGCTTTCCTGCAGCTCCACTCCTGCTGCTCCGTGGCAGGGTATCAGTGTGCAGACGCCAGACTCTGGCTGCAAACACGGTTTCCTGTAAATGTTATTATTTGGGCTCGAGCGATCGGGAGGAGAGATCTGCAAATTGAACCTGTTTGCCTTGCCCAGTGGAAGATCAAAAGGGGAAAGGAGTCGGTGGGATTTTCAGAAGCCATTGGTGCTGCCTAGCACTGCCACCTTCCCCTGCCTGCAGTCCTTATGCCATTAGACGAGGCAGACTTGGGGCCAAGAAACATCCCCTGGAATGAATTGGCTGCCGGTCTGGAAACCTGACTCAATGTCTGTTTGGCCCTCCTTGAGTCAAAGGGACCAGATCTGGAAACCAGACAACAGGGCTAGGTAGAACTCCACCCTCAGCTTGGTCAGCCCGTGCTCCCCCATGTCTGTGAAGGGCTTTCTAGGATTGGGACGGGCTGAGGCTGAGCTTTCTGAGGTGGGCTCGCCCCAGGGCTGGCCTCTCTTTGGCAGATGCCTTTGCTGAGTTTGCAAGCATCCCGACAGAGCAGACCCACCACCCTCCAGCAGGCTCCTCTGCATTCCTTCCTTGGTTTCTAACCCCAATCTACAACTGCATCCAGCTACAGAGGCTCTGTGTGACACCCCCCCCCCCCCCCCCGTGTCTGCTCACGGGCAGGGAAGCAGCCATATACATCTCAGTTCCTTGTTACTGTGCCTGATGATAGCACGAGACAGACCAGAGCAGCTTTCTAGCTGTTGCATTGTCTGCAGCCCTTACAGATTTAATGGGACTAGATTTAATGAGCTCCTCCAGCTGCAAAGTGTTCTGTTGGACTGCTGGCCAGCCTATGAGGTCTCATCCAGAGGAAGAAGGCATGTTAGTCCATGGGCTTTCAGACACATGGCCCCTGACCAAAAGCCATAATGCCTGCGTGCACAAGGGGATAGTTACTGCAAAGGACAGAAACCTTTGTACTTTAGTGCCTTCCCAGCCAGAACGCAATGCCAGTTTTCAAAGCTCTCAGGAACAGGCCACTTCTGCTCAGCACAATTTTTCTTTAAAAGAGATTTGTTTACTCACCCTGTGTCATTCGGAGCTGTCTCTTCTCTCTTTTCCCATGGGTAAAGCATAGACAGGCAAGAAAGGGGAGCAGAGGATGCAGCAGTGTTTACTTGCAATATGGTAGTTGTCCCCATGGACAAAGCAGGGCCCCAGAGAGGAACAAAGTGGCTGGTAAACAGGACAGACGAAGCTGGAATGCCAGTGTCTGGATTGCTTATGATTTGAGGTTCATTCAGTTCTTCTTGCAGAAAATGCCTCCATTTAACCCCTCTGTTCTCTCTCATCCATGTATTTATGTACTTACAGGCATGCTGCAATGAAAGGCAGAAAGCTTTTACATACCATATCCCATTATACTTTCTAGCAGAAGTTTGTCTCCTGAACAAGGCTTTTCTTCTCTCTTTTTTTTTTTTTGGGGGGGGGGTGTTTTTGTTTTCCTTAAATGCATGTGAAAACCAACCCATCCCAAACTGACCTAATGAGTTCTTGTACAGGGGTGGTGGAAAGGGAGTGACTGCGATTGCTGTCTCAGCCTTGGAGATGGCCAACACTGGGAATCTGTAGGTATCTAAGAGAAATCCTCTGAAGAAATAAAAGATAATGTAAGTCTGTATCACTCTGCGTGCAATGGAGAAATGTAAATTCACAAATTTGCATTTGGCCATGTTTGGAGAAATAATTTTAGCTCCAGCACACCTGACTGCTCCTACCAGACATATCTCTTGCAAGCTGAGGGCATAGGCTGTGGGCAGCCCTGGCTGCAGTTCTAGCCTGCCCCACCAGGAGGTTGGACTAGATGACCTCCTGAGGTTCCTTTCAGCCTGAATTATCCCCAAATCCTAATAATAATCAGCCAATGCTTCCTGTAACTGGAACAGTGCTGAAGTCCATGGACTGTTTCTAAAGGCTGCAAAAGGCTGTTGATGCTTGTTTGAGGAACACCAAGCAGATCCTCCACTGGCACAAGGCAGCCAGTGGAATCGGGATCTGCTGGCTCGCTCTTTTGGCGCACATTACTTCTAGAAACCTGCCCTGTCCAGGCTCACCACGAGAAGGGAGAAGCAGCCAGGGCAGGTGAGTTTACTTGGCCTCTCTTCCCTCCATGGCCAGCAGTTCATTAGCTGTGGGTGGCCTTTCAGACTGCTGCACTGATCCCACCCCACTTGAAAACTGATCCACCCAGTAATTAGGGCCTTCAACTCTCTCAACAAGAGCTTCCAGTATCTAAAAATAGCCAGTAATTCAACACAGCCAACACACATTGACTTGGTCATTAGGCAAGACCTTTTCTCCAGCTCCTAACACTGAAGCAATGAAAAAGAAAAAAAAGTAAAAACAAAAAAAAAAGAAGCAAAGAACACTTCTTCTGATTCTCTGGAGGAGCCCTCAGCCATAGCAGCTAGCTCAACCATACCTCCACATGCACTAACATTTCCCACTGCCTCTCCTGAGCAGACACATCCTCCCACCTGCCGCCCTCTCCCAAACCATGCTCTTCATCCTCCAAGTGAAACGGGGAGTTCACCCATCCCGGTCCCATCCCACTCCTGAAAACAGGGTGCTGGATCTCCATCAAGCACCACTTAGATCAGAAAGGAATCGGCCCATCTTTTGGGGCACTGCTAGAGAGTCCCTGCCCCACAGGACCTGGGCATGTGCCCCCCAACTTGCTCCTCTCTGCACAGCCCACTTTCCCATGCCCCTTGCCACCAGCCCCCACAGCCCAGCAGTGGTCTGCCTTCTGCAGGGTGGCAGCCCCTGTGAGCAGCATGCAGTTGTAAAGATAATAGCACGGGGCGCGGACGTACAAAGACCCATGGCTTAACCCTTCTTTCTGCACTTTGTCACTGGGATTATTGCAAACAAGAGTTTCCAGTTTCAGGGCTGTGAAAGCCCCCTCTGTGGTCTTAGAAGGTCTGTCTCACCTGAACATGGTGGAAGAGAAGAGAGGGGGCAGGGGTGAACTCCTCTTAACCCACTGCTTTTCCTTCCTGGAATTAAGCCAGTGGTTTCATTTAGTGCCAGAGTGCACAGTGCACGACTGAGAAGAGAAATGCACCTCCTTCTCTCTCATTTCTGGATTAACAAGGACATCCTGAGAGTCTTGCAGCCAGGCTGGGCACTCTGTTCTGTGACTGAAAAGGACAATTATTTATACCTGGTGCTAAAACAAGTGGTTAGCCCCACCACCACCATCACCACCACCACCTCCAATGCCCTTTCCAGAGGCACCACCTTTTAAATCCCCCAAGGTTCCTCCCAGACCTGCCAAGCAGCAGAAGAAAGCTGCATTATGAAATACTTAGCAATTGTAACTGCTTCCGTGCCAGAGTAACAGTCAAGCTGCAGACAGACAGAAAGAGACAGAAAGAGAAACAGGGAAGGGAAAGGGAAAGGGAAAAGGAAAGGGAAAGGGAAAGGGAAAGGGAAAGGGAAAGGGAAAGGGAAAGGGAAAGGGAAAAGGGAAAGGGAAAGGGAAAGGGAAAGGGGAAAGGGAAAGGGAAAGGGAAAGGGGAAAGGGAAAGGGGAAAGGGAAGGGGAAAAGGGAAGGGGAAAAGGGAAGGGAAAGAAAGAAAGAAAGAGAGAGAGAAAGAAAAATGCCATAACCATAACTGTAATTCACACTTAGCTCAGTCTATAAAACTTCTCTCTTAATGGATCTAAGCCAACAGCTTGAATTTTTAGTGAACTCTAAAGTTAAGTTGCCCTGGTGATAAATGCATCTGTGTGGAAGGAAGGGGGGGAAAAATCCCCCATCCCCCCATTTTTAGCACAGTTCAACATTTTTCTGTGCAATTTGTATAGTTTCTAAAGTGGACATGAAGACATACATTAATAAGGGGCTGCAACAGAAAACAGGAATGAGAGATGGGAGGAGAACTTAATTCCAGCATCCAGGACTGTCATTAAGACTGGGGCTGTAATCACAAATATGACAACAGATAGGTTGCTTGGAGTCCAGTAAGTTAATTATGCTGGAAATGTGCCTTGACATGCCTAAATGTGACTGTCTTGAGGGAAAAGAGATGCATCATCTAGCTGTATTTTGACCTTCCATCAGGTGTCCAGGACTTTGCTCCTTCAATCCTGACCATGCGAAAGTGGAGGATGCGAAGTGAAGATTATACTGTAACAGCACTAGAAAATCCCACCCATCTGTCATCTTCAGCACAGCACAAAATGAGACAGAGATGAACAGTAATCCTGCTGCTCCCAGCAGACTGGTACAATCAGTCCTGCAAGTTGGGAAAGAGGGTTAAAATTGAGTAAAGAACCACCAGGATAAACACAGGTAAAATCGGTAGCCTGGATGTAGGTGCTGGCAGGTCATGAACACCTCACCTGCATGGGGGATGCCAGCCCCAACATGGACCCAGAAGAAAGTTTACGCTGGCTTCACCATGCAACACCATTAAGGAAAAATGGCCAAAAAAAGGTTGTACTGCATACTGGTTGTGCCCAGAGAGGTGTGGGTCACACCACATCTCTGATCCTTGCATGCTTGCTGTTTAGTACTTTTAGCCTTGACCAGAGGATGCCTGTTTATAAGGAAACAGGACAATAATTGTCCTACAAACCCCTTTAATTTCTCCCAAGAAAATTATGGGACCACCTGAGAGAGAGCAGGATTTCATGCTTTTCTCTTGTTCTTTTCCTAGCATTTACTTTCATTAAGGGCATGAAAAGCTCCAGCTCTGGAAATCCTTTCCCAGTAGCCCAGTACTGTCCTGTGGGAACTCCTCAGGAGACCCTAGCTCAAAGCACGAAGGACCCAAGGAAAGGCCTGCATCAGTCCGATCTCTCAGGCATGCCCAGCACGTGAGAGAGGAAGCAGCCCATACTTTGGCCACAGGTCCCCAGCCCATGGAGCAAGCGTGCTTGCGGGTATTTACTCTCCTGGGCACATTACTGTGATCAAGCCGTTATCACCAATGGTCTGAAGCCGCATCAGAGACATCCCCAGCATGAGGCAAGGGAGGAAAACACCAATAGAG